>NW_026055684.1:1200000-1800000 GCF_023758065.1 Alternaria ventricosa | reverse complement strand
TGGAGACAACAATCCTATGAATATCGATTTGAGAATTTACTTCGTGGCATACGGATTTTCCGTGCTTGCTTATCGTACAAGTCTGCCATCCCTACTTCCACCCCCTCAGTACCCGCCGAACATTCTCCACAGTGATCTCCGTAAAACCGTCTCCAAAAACCTTCCCATCCGGTATTTTCCCCTGCCACTTGCTCCCTTTCGCCCTGCTAGCATTAACATGATAGAGCACACCCTCAGTCTCATCCATCAGTACATCAAAGCCGATACCGTTCTCCTCTTCCTCGCTATCACTATGGTCGTGTACCACGTAATACCCCCTTAACACGCGCTTCGTCCGCTCTGAAATATGGAGAGAAGGCCGTGAAGAGAATTCGTCTCTGAGGCGGTACAACACTGCTTTGGAAGTGGAAAACGAGGTGCAGAGGCAGAGAGTGCGGAGAGTAGAGAAAACCACTCTTGTTTGAGTGATGATCCAGACTGTTGATGGGAGGGGGCTGAAGATTTCCTCGGTTGCAGTGGAAGGGATGGAGCGTTCGAGGTTGGGACTTGAGCATGAGTCTACTTCCGCTGTACATACATCCTCATCATTTGGATCGTCCTGAGGGAATTTCCGCTCTTCTGAAGTCTGCGACATCGATGTTTTGTCCAGTAGTGCTTTCGGACCATCGTCTTCCTTCTGCTGCTCCGTGGCTAGAGGGCGTGAGAGTGCCATCTTCTCTAGTCCCTCCTCCAGGCGTTGAATGTTATTCTGTCCCTGGCGGTGCGAAGACATGACTGAGATGGAGGCTAGGGATACCGAGTGTTCAAATACCGTCGTTGGCAGTAGGCCGCTGGTCGGAGTGTTGATAGCAAGAGTCGGGGTTGATAGGGTAGCGAACAACTGCAGGAAGTCAAAGGGGAGGCGAATGATGGCGAATGGTAAAGAGTATTCCAATATCGAAAATCGGTCTACACATGCCTGCCGCCCAAATGACCAGCCAAGTAGGTACAGCAGACACCTTAGTCATCTGAGCACCAGCAAGACGTGATAAGATCATCTGTAAGCACTCTCCGGATGCGGTAAATCAACCTATTCCCTCATTAGCCCAGACCCTCACTCCCCTCCCCTCCCCATCACATCAACATACCTCACTATACCTCCCCTGATAAGCCGTCGGCCTCCGATCATCCATCTCCACACTCCACACCTCGCCCTCATCCTCATCCTCCAACTTGCGATACCTCCCCTTCCTGCCCGGCAGAAAATTCAAACTCTTCTCCGCATCCATCTTGGCCGCTCTCTTCTTCCGGTCGCGCTTGTTCTTGCAGATGACGAGAGTGATGATGAGGCAGAACATGCCGACGGTGGCGAGGACGGAGAGGATGATGACGACGATGAAACCGCGTTTTTCGCCTGGGTTCTGGAAGATGGAGGAGTTGGTGTCGCGGGGGTAGAGAGGGGTGGGAGACATGGTGGGTGTAGCGAGGCGTGGTTGTTGTGAGAATATTTAGGTGGGATGGAATGGGATGGGATTATGCGGTTGGTGTGTTGTCTTGTGATACAGTCGCTACAAAACGGAGGAAATGGAATACTAGATCCGCGACAGAGGAAGTTGCAATCCACGATATAAACACCCATCACCTCGCCGAAAGCACCGCCTACACAGCCGCCTCCTCACGACACCGCCTTGGTGGCCTCACCCTCTTCATGATCCCCCGCCAGGATGGCACTCCTCCCACGCTCCACCCGCACCGCCTTATAATAGCGACGTGCGCAACATTCTCCTGCCAATCGCAATAGTTCAAGGTACGCATCGTTCAGGCGTGACGTGGCCGAGTGCGTTGCTGCCTTCCGTCGTTAAATTGGAATGTGCAAATGAGCACCGAATTGTTGATAACTCCGTTGTCGACTCATCGTTGTGTGAGTTGTGCGGCACAGCCCGGGGCAATGAATCGTAAGGTTATAGGGGGCCTTGAACGCTCTGATCGTCGTGGGTGAGACGAGACGAGATGAGATGTGGGGGCCCTGGAGTCATTGTCAGCCTCGCTGAATCAGTGGTCATTTTGTATACTGGAATTTTGACCACTACATAATGGAAGCCGTTGACGCTTATATACTGTTTGATGGTTTCGAACAGAAGACCTTGAACGGGATGGATGGACACATGGTATGATAATGATTTGCATCGAATTCTATGTAATGAACTGAATAACCATAATCAACGCCAGGAAATGCACAAGACCATGCTATGTACAACAACAAAATCATTTTCATAACCCCCCCTTCCCACCAAAACACCCTCATTACACGTATGCTCAATGAAAAAAGCAGGCCGAAGCCCGGACACAACATCCACCCCGTCTACATCCTCCTATAATTCTCCGCCAACCCCTCAAACTGATCCAGCCCCTCAACCCCATTACCAGGACAACTCCAATCGCGCTCATACGCCTTATCGGGCAGAATCCCCGCCTCGCGCCCGCGCCTATAACTCCACTGCGTGCTGCTTTCCGTCTCCCACGTCCAGTAAAACCAGCCCCAGCCAGCTTCAAACGCATCCATCTGGCCGATAGCAAACTGGTACAGCCACTTCTTGTACTGATCGCTGTAATTCTTCGGGTCGGCATTGGCCTGGTCGCAGGAGCACTGCGACGATTCCAGCGGACACTGCGGCTTGAGGACAGCGCCGGATTTACCGTCTTGGGCTTGTAGAGTGCCTTCCCAGCGTGTGCCTGTGTTGACGTTGTTGATGTATTGCGTGCAATCTGTGTCTGCCTGCGACCATTCTCCGCACATGGTAGGTCCGAAACCGGTTTTCTTGTCCATGGAGCGCTTGCTTTGTTGGGTCCAGGCTTCGCAGGCGAAGTTGAGCTTGTCGCGGTGCTCGAGCTTAATTTGGTCTGTGTTGAAGATGACGTATTGGTGCACGTCGAGGAGGAGGTTGTCGTTGCCTTGCAGCTTGCCTTGCCAGTTGTCGAGGCCCATGAAGCCGTCACCGAAGACGATGATGCCTTTGATGCCGTCGGCGCGGATTTGGTCGATGGCTTTTTGTGT
This sequence comes from Alternaria ventricosa, assembly GCF_023758065.1. Classification (NCBI taxonomy): domain Eukaryota; kingdom Fungi; phylum Ascomycota; class Dothideomycetes; order Pleosporales; family Pleosporaceae; genus Alternaria; species Alternaria ventricosa. Next base: position 1,796,966 of record NW_026055684.1, on the reverse strand, counting down.
CCAGGCGACTACTTTTTCGGTGTCGAGTTCGACATTGCGGGGTTCATTAACGAGGCCGTACATGGTCACTACGTTCTTGTAGCGATCTTGAGCGAAGAAGACGGAGAGCTTGTGGTGGACATCTAATGTACGTTGGCCGTTCTTGTCGCCGTCTGTACCGTTGAGCCAGTTGATTTGACCTTGACGACCCGAGTGGTTCCAGCCATTCTGACTACCTGGCGCACCGTGGAGATCAAGGTTGACCCGGAGCCCGTTTTGACGACAGTACTCGATACCGCGGAGAAGGTAGCGCCATGCTACTTGCGGTACGTAGACGTCGTCATCGTAGGTCTGCACGATCCAGTAGCCGAATGGGAAGCGAACGTGATCCATGCCGGCCTCCCTGATCTCCTGGAAAGTCTTCTTGTTGATGAATGTAGAGTAGTGCTTCTCCATAGTGTCTTTCGCCTTTGCAGGCCCGAGCTTGCTTAGGAACGTCCATTCGTCGACTACATTGTCTTTGGACCCATACTGAGAGAAGTAAGACGGCGTAATGAAGGGCTCGAGATTGAGCCAGCCACCAACGTTCACACCACGAATAGGTGTCTTGCCGTAATCAAACGAGTCTGAGAGTTTCGGAACGGAAGGATTTGCTTGCACATCATCGTCCCAGGAGTCATTGAGGCCGATGACCGGGAGACCTCCAACAAGTTTGTTGGTGTAAGTGACGTTGAAATCATCGGTATCGTACCACGCCCATGGGTCCAATATGCCACCTCGGTCCGCTTCTGGTACGCTGTTTCGGTCCTTCCCGGCTAGATTGTCGTTCTTTGGCCCCGATGAGGCAGCGGCGGATCCGCTCCCTGAGCTTTCATCATCCTTGCTTCTGCTCGAGTGCAGCGCAGCGACGGGTATGACGATAGCCAGGATGATCACGACACAGACTATGCCGAATATTATGCGCTTTTTCTTCTTCTTTCGTGCCAGCTCCTCTTCTGTGTACACGGTTGGTGGACCACTGCCTGCACCTCCGCGCTTCTCCATCATGAACCGATATTCGGAATCGTCGTCGATGCCACCCTCTTCGGCCAAGGGTCCGCTGATAACGCGCCGCTTCTTCTGTTCTGTGCGGTGTTGCTTCTCTTGCCGTCTCCGTTCCCTACGCTCGTCGGCTTCTGACGGTGTGTATTTCGACTCGTGTCTGCGTCTTCGTTCCTCCCGTTCATCATCCGTGTATGCGCCTCTTTTCCTTTCAAGCTCATCATCGGTCTGACTTTGCTTCAACGCAGCAGCTTTTCGTTTCTCTTCTCGCCGTTTCCTAGCTTTCTCCTCGAGCAATGCGGCGTCGCTCTCTGCAGCGCGTCGTCTGGCTTCCTCTTCTTGCTGTTCTTTCCTCTTCTCCGCTCGCTCATGCTTTATCCGCTCCTTTTCTAGGTCCTTCTCCTTCTTCCTGACCTCTTTCAGGTATTCATCGTCGTAGTCGTAGGCTCCCCAGCCCCCAGCCTTCTTCGCATTGGTCTTGTCGAGCTTCGCTAGCGCATCGAGACTCAGAGGAGCTGAACCTCGACTTCCTCTCCCACTTCCATCTGTCGTAGAATTGCGCCGCGATCTTTGAGCTTTACGTGGTGCTGGAGATTCCTGCTCTGTGTCGCTCTGGTGTCTCGACCGCCGGGGCGGCTTTGGAAGTAGGTCGCCTGAAGAGTCTGTCGCCCTGTGTCCCTTCCTCCGTCTTCCTTCCCGATCGTAAACTGCATCTTCACCGCGGGATTCCCTCCTCCGCCGTCGCTCAGGATCTACGTCGCCATGTGATTCTCTGCGCCGTCTTCGTTCGTCGCCCTGCGGTCGTCTTCGCGACGCAGTGCGCTCGCGGTCGCTCATCGAAAAGATCGGGTGGTCGTGATAAGTATACGTGCCTCAAGCGAAAGCGCGGTGTAGAAACGTGGGGCTGGGATGCACTTCATCAGATAGCTGCAAAAGCACGCAAATAATAAAAATGTGTTCAGTCGTGTCTGCCACCACTCGGGCGCATGTGATTATCGGTAGCGAATATGTATAATCGGCGGCTGGGCACATGCACGAGGTTGGGCTTGCTGGGATGCCGTTTCGTTGCTAGGGTGATGAGGTGTTGATGGCCTGGCCTGACGTGGCCGAGCGCTGGGCGCCACAAGCCGCTTGGATGGCCATCTTGGAACAGCGACAAACTTGGACACAGGACACGGAGTCGGTCCTGTGTGAAGGTTATTGATATTTGACAAGGCGGGTATCACAGGCGACCAAGTTCTCAGCACACACTTGGAGTACTTGGTAACGCAAAGCTGCGCATGCCTTGGTGGCTGTGTCACAAACACAAACAGAGTGCATAACACAGCCTCTAGAGTACAACGGCATGTCACATACTACCCAGCATTTCCTCGAGAATGCCATCGCGTCATCACAGATAACCCAATCTCGACGAGACCGTTGAGTCCCTGCGCCCTGAGATCAGCAACGGCAGGGAAGGAAGATGTGCCGCCAACTCGCTTCCGCCGATGACATCATAGCCCCTGTAATGATAGACAAGCCTGCCCGTGGTCCTCCACGCTCCGTTACTTGGTGCAATTCGTAAAGATTATCGTGCATTGTTAAATCTGTGTGTGGTATCATAGCTGGAAATATACAAAAACAATGCGCCAATGGTCATAGGTCTCGTCTTGACCCTTGACCCTTTTCAGCCAACCATGCCTGTGAAGGCCCACCCGTGCCTCTCTAATAAGCCGGTTTCGGGTAATCGTGACGATTTAATGAGAGTACCGCTCTACAACGCCAATTCAGTTTGCCACCCAGGGATTGCGGATATGCGTTGTTCGCAGCATGCGGCGCGGCAATTTTGTCGGAAGTGGTGGTACATGCAATTCTCGAAATGCGAAGGGCTCATAGCAGTTTCGTGTGAGCTTGTTCAAGAAGCTGAAACACTTTGTGAGGACCCTGTAGCCTCGGGGGATGCTGCCTCTTTTCCTTTGTCTGCTGCTTTCTTCTCGTCGTCGCTGTAGAGGCCGTGTTCGTAGATATAGTCGACGACCTTGTCGGGGATGTAGTAGCGGATGCTCTTACCCCGCTTGCGGAAGAGCCGGATCTTGGTGGACGAGACATCGTTCTGGATGAGTTGCGGGATCACGCGGATGTTCTCCCTCCACTGCTGGAGCTGTACGAGCGCATCATCTGTAGCATGTTAGCGGCTGTAGGGTGTTATGTGAGGAGGAACGTACCAATATCAGTACCACTGCGCTCGAGGATGAAGGCACCGTAGTGACCCAAGATCCTGCTCAGATCCTCGCGAGCCCAAAGGCCTGGTGTGCTCATAGTCTGGATTAGGTCGGCGCCTGCGAGAAGCGCCACATGAATGCGTCGCTTCTCGCCATTCTCGCTCACTATCCCTCCCATAACCTCGTTAAGCTCGTGGTCGAAGTGGTCGAGTACCTTGACGGTTGGGAGATACTCCTTGTGCAGCGGCTCCCACGGGTCAACGCCGATCCAAGTCGAGCTGTCCTGTACGGCGATCCTCGTCATGTTGATCCTGTGCTGTGCGGAAGCCAGTCCGGCTTTCTTGTATGCGTCGCCGACAGGGCTGAAGAAGCCGCCCACGACTTCGTAGTCGGTCTCGAACTCGCAGTAGTCGGCCGCCTCTTCAAACATGCGCAAGTGTAGGTTCGTTGGTGGAGAGAAGGAGCCACATGATACGAGCACGAGGGGCTGCTTCTTGGGGTTTGATAGCGTCTTCTTCAATCTCTCCTTGGGAAATGTGTAGTTGGCGAGCGACATAGCCTCGGTATTCGGGAGCCCGGCGTCGAGCAGGATGTCGCGGTTATCCGTCGAGGACATGGTAGCGACGGCGATTTTGCGTGGAGCGATGCGCGGGCGGATAGCGAGGGGTGACCTCGGAGGGGTGAGCGGGCGGCTATGTAGTGATGGACTGCGGAGGTGACGGCGGGGTGGGGTTGCGGTAGCAGCTGGGATGTGCGCGACAAAACTGAAAGGCCAAGTCAATTGCCGGCGGAAGGGGAGCATTTATGAGTGAAAGGCTTACGAATACCGCGATAAACGGGGTCACCGGGAGACTACTACGAGACTAGGCGGTAGTGAGAAGTGAGTCGATAGGAGCCAGGTTATGACGCGGGGGCAGCGAGGCGATACCCGACGGACTGTGTTTTAGGCAGTGGGCGCGACAAAGCGGATAGGGTGAGACTGTGAAAGTGGATTGTGAGTGAGACGGATATAGGGAAGCAGATGCACAGGGTGAGCCGGCCGTGGAAGAGGGGGCATGTTGTACCATGCTCTTTTACACTTCCAGGGCTGCCTCTAGGCGGCCGTTTGGCAATGGAACGCGGGCGGCGGGGCTTTCCAGGGTCACGATTTTGCCTGCCCTGCGACCGCACATCTCGCCGTGCATGGTGCCATAACTCCATAACTCCGGCGCGCCACTCGCTCTGCGCCGCAAAAATTGAAACGCCTTTTGCATCCGAAGACTCGCCAAATGGCAAGCGAAGTCTGCAACTGCTCAGAGAGAAGTGGGAAGCTCACGTGCGCGTGGATGCGTCGGCATTTCCCCGACCCCACAGGTACCAACTCTGTTTTGCAATTAGGCGTGAGCCGTGGGATCCATATGCTGAACAATCCGTGTGCTTGGCCGTGAAGAGGAAGGGATTGCTTGTCTTGGTACTGAGTAACCCTGCCGTGACAGAAGGCGCTAAGGATGGCTAGAAATGGCCTGATTACTCGATGCGAAACCGTGGGAGCGACGTCGGAGGGCTGCGGCTAAGATAGTAGGAAGGAGCTAGATCTGTTACCTATGAAGCTGGCCTGGATATTTAGATATTAGTAGAGAATAGAAGAAGGTGATGTATAGTTAGTCCTCAGACACCCAATTGAAGCCATGCCACGATACTCTTATCCCATCCTAGTCGGGCTGAGTGGGATACCTCAATGGTCAGATGTGCTCCCTCACCTTGACAGATTTTTCACCACAGTCATCGAGCAAAGGAAGAGAGTGCCAACTCATCGCCTTGGTGACCTCACCTCACTATTCTGCGGTGCTTCTGGCAGGCGCGGGCCAGTAGGTCGGATGCGGCAACTGCGACTCGCTCTATCGATAACAACAAAGGCGCTAGGCAGGTCACGTAATTAGCTCCCTCTGGCATGCAGGTGGATATCGACGTCCAGTATTCGCCAGCGTCACTACAGTATTACCATCTCTTTCTATTACCCATCGCACGGCCAGAGCTGCTCTCTCGTTTGCTCTGTTTGCTGAGACCCGCCACACTCGCCGCCGCTACCGGTCCCCGTGTGTTTGCACCTACCGCACTCGCTTGAGCACACGCCTAATGGCGCGTCCTTGATGGCCTCCAGAGGACCTCGTGAAAGGTAAATACCTTCCCACCCGACCCTTGGCTGCTGCAGCACTCTGCACCCCGCGGTTCAACACCACACGCTGCTGCGGTCCTCAACCAAGTCTCACTCTGCTCTGCCCCCACAGAAGTGCTGCACCCACCAGGGCCACAGTCTGCGCGCATCTCGATTTCACAAGCCTGTAGTCAGAATCTCATGTCGTCCAGAGTCACTCGCTCGCAAAGGCGCCAATCCGCCAACACCAACGACACCTCGCCCCCCGCTGCTCCCCCGACCGCAACGCAACCGCCGCCCGCCCCATCGTCCCGCAAGAGGAAGACGTCAGCGCGCGACCCCAGCCCCGACCCAGCAGACAACCCAGAGTCTACTCCCAAACGCCGCGCCACCAAGACCAAGAAGGCCAAAGGCAAAGCCGCCATGTCTTCGTCTGGGTCTGTGCCAATTGCCCCAGCCGGCGAGCAAGCGCTGACCGAAGACAGCCCACCATCAGATCCTATCGACGAGAAGTCGACGCCACAGCCCTCAAAGCGATCCAAGAGCGGCCGTAAGACCAAGCCCTCAAACCCCGCGCCCGACGCCGATAGCCCCTCCACCTCCCGCCGAAGCTCGCGCAAATCGAACAAGGCCGAGGACGACACAACCATGGACGATGCTCCTGCAAACAAACCCGAAGAGGAAACGCGCCAGTCTGGCGAAGACCATACCAGCGATGACGAGAACGGCGACGATCACGGAGAGCGCTACGATGAGGAAGACGACGACGATGACGACGATCCCTTCACCAGCGGCTTCCTGGGACGCAACTCACACAGCCTGTCTGCGCTTAGGCAGCTCACCGGCATGATGGCAGGTACCACACAGCGCCTGCGGGGCATTCTGGACCAGCTGCGATCGCCAGACATGTCTATACAGCTGATTGCGCTGCAAGAGCTGTCCGAAGTGCTCCTCATCTCCACAGAAGACAACCTCGCCGGCCACTTCTCCCCCGATGCCTACGTCAAGGAGCTGGTCAAGCTCATGCAGCCGAACGAGTTCACAATGGAAGAGAACCCGGAGCTTATGTTGCTCGCCTGCCGATGCTTGGCCAACCTGATGGAAGCCCTGCCTCAAGCCACCGCCAACGTCGTTTACGGTGGCGCTGTGCCCGTCCTTTGCTCCAAGCTGCTCGAGATCAACTTTATTGATCTGGCCGAACAATGTCTGAGCACGCTGGAAAAGATTTCAGTCGAGTTTCCAGGAGTTATTGTGCGGGAAGGCGGTCTTACAGCGTGCTTGACCTTCCTCGATTTCTTCGCCACAAGCACACAGCGTGTAGCCGTCACAACCGCAGCCAACTGCTGTCGGAACATCCCAGAGGATTCTTTCCCGGTTGTGCGCGATGTTATGCCTATTCTCGAGAATATTCTGAACAACAACGACCAAAAGGTTGTGGAGCAGGGCTGCATCTGTGTCTCTAGGATCGTCCAGAGCTTCCGACAACAGGAGAGCAAGCTGGAGGAGCTGGTCAGCCCAGGTCTTCTCAAAGCTATCCTGCGACTTCTGCTCCCCGGCAGCACGAATCTCATTGGACCTAGCATCCACACTATGTTCTTGCAGGTTCTGGCGTACACCGCCAAGGCAAGCCCGCGCCTATCAGCTGAGCTGCTGAAGATGAACGTGGTCGACACTCTGTACCAAATCCTGACTGGTGTTTCACCTCCCAGTGGCACTGAGGACGTCGCAGCTAAAATTGACTCTGTCGTCATCATGCAAGCCTTGATACACCGGCCCAAAGACCAGGTGTTCGAGACGCTGAATGTTATTTGCGAACTGCTGCCCGATGTACCGACTGAGGGCCTGATGTACCTTGACGATCTCTTCGATGCCGGCTACCCAGGCGACGACCTTCTTCCACTCTCTTCCAGTAACAAGAAGACCACCAATGAGAAACGCGTCGAGCTGTTGGAAGATTGCAAGGCAGAGGTTAAGCGCTTCGCCGTGATTCTTCTGCCCACTCTGACAGACGCCTACTCAAGTACTGTCAACCTCAGTGTACGCCAGAAAGTGCTTACCGCTCATCTCAAGATGTTGTCAAATCTGGACACCGATATTCTAGAGGAAGCCCTACGGCCGGTACCCTATGCTTCGCATCTGGCATCGATCTTCACGCAGCAGGACCACCCATCTTTGGTCACATACGCGTTACAAGCTGCTGAACTATTGCTCAAGCGCCTGGAGCCCATCTACCGGTACCAATTCTATCGCGAAGGTGTTATATCCGAGATCTCACAATTGGCAAACCGTCCCTGCAAATCGTTGGAAACCAAGCCGAAGGATTCCAAGTCAGCAGTAGAGATCGAAGCTGCAGCTGATTCGGGTGCTAGCACCATCTCCACTGCCGAACAAGACGCTGAGCGCGAAGCTGCCCAGTCGAGCGATGGTGTCGACGTGGAAATGCAGTCCGACGATGGCGAGGACGCGGATCCTGACGATGAACCCAACGAAAGCAGCCAGAACCGAGACGAGGATGATGAGTCAGACTCTTCGTCGTCCTCTGACCAGCGGGAGCCACTACCGATGCCCGACGTCGAAGACATCATCACACTCCGTGCGAAGAAGTTCATCGACGTTCACGAGAAGGAATCAGATAATCCTATACGCGAAAAGGCGTCTGCGGTCCTGGAGGATTTGAAATCGCTTGCTGGTGAAATTAAGAAGTGTGTTGCTGATGGTGCCACAAGCGACTGTATGAACTTGTTCACTAGACTGGCATCTTACTTTGAAGGCGATGCGTTAGAAAGCATCACAAGCTTCGAGCTCAAGACATCGAAGATTGTGGAGGTGCTCTTGGAGCTGTTCTCGATGTCTACATCTGACAAGAAGGTCGACCCTAGGCCTATTTTCTTGGAAGCCTTCATGGGAGGTAACGGCCAGAGCAAGATCAAGACCGCGAGCACTGCGTCTCCAGCTACGCCTTTCAGCGTATTGGTCCATAAGCTACAAGATCTGCTGAGCAGGTCTGAACACTTTGACGTGATTACTGTTCATCAAAACATGTACGACAGCCGAGGAAGCGCAACTTCCATGCTAGCTAAGCAATTGAGGCTGAAGCTTGTCGCCGATGACGATTCGGGAATTCCTAAGACGTACCGCAATATCATGGTGTCTATCCACGCCATTGCTACATTCAAAGCCCTAGACGACTACCTTCGACCCCGCATCAGCCTGGCAGATAGGCCACGCCCGGCTAAGACTCGCGACCAGTTCCCATCTCGGGATCAATTTGAGGCCATGTATGCTCAAGCTGTGTCGGAGGGACGCGCGCCGCCACCACCCCACACCCCTTCAGATTCGTCACACCGTGCTTCAAAGAAGTCTTCGCGATCCAAGGCAGCCCCGACCGATGCATCCCAGCCTGGACCGAGCTCCGCCACACGAGAGAAGTCTCGTCGATCGAGTAGGCGTCAACAGGCGCAGCTTCCTCCACCCCCGCCACCACCTCCGGCCAAGCCTCACTCGAACAGCAGCCAAGATCCAGTTGAATGTGCTGATGAGGCGCAGCTCTCCGACCAAGATTCCATGGATGACGAAAGCGCCTTGAATGCGATCGTCGATGATCTTGAAGATGAGCTGGATGAGGATATGCCAGATCCATCGGCTGTCAGTGTCGAAGTCGCATCGACAGGACAAGCAACAGCTCGTGAAGAGGACGGCACGCGGATTGCCACACCTGTACAGAACACACCACTGGCAAAGCCACCTTCCGAAAACCGGACTCCAGCGTCGCGTCTGTCCGCCTTACTACAAAGCTCGGCTGCCATGCGTCAGAATCTAAGTGGGGCGAGCGGTTTGTCATATGCTGCCGCTGTACAATCGACCCCTCAAGACTGGCATATCGAATTCAGTGTGAACGACCAGCCACTCTCAAATGAAACAACGATTTACCGCGCTGTGCATTTCAGCCAGGCGCAACCAGCGGACGGACCACATCGCTCGGTTTGGAATGGTATTCATACCATCAAGTTCAAGCGGGTGCAGGGCCCTCCACCAAGCGAGCCCAGCTCCTTGACACCACCGCCAGAGTCGCGTTCGGACGTTTCGGGTATGCCGGCCTCACTTGATCAACATCCTGTCACATCTGGTATTCTGCGATTACTCAGCATACTTCACGGGCTGAACTCGCACCTTGACGACATCCTACTCGCGAACAAGGAACAGGTCAAACTGAATGCTGAGCCGCTTTCACAATTCGTCAACACGAAGCTCACAGCCAAACTCAACCGTCAGTTAGAAGAGCCTCTCGTTGTAGCTAGCAACTGCCTTCCTAGTTGGAGCGAGGATCTGGCTCGGTTCTATCCATTCCTTTTCCCGTTCGAGACACGCCACCTCTTCCTACAGTCTACTTCGTTCGGCTACTCTAGGTCAATGACGCGATGGCAGAACTCGCAGCCCACAAGCGACTCACGGGACAGCCGTCATAGGGATGAGCGGCCGTTCCTGGGTAGACTCCAACGCCAGAAGGTTCGCATTTCTAGGTCCCGAATTTTAGAGTCCGCCATGAAAGTTATGCAACTGTACGGACATTCGGCTAGTGTCCTGGAGGTCGAGTACTTTGAGGAAGTTGGAACTGGTTTGGGACCGACGTTGGAATTTTACTCCACCGTATCCCGCGAGTTCTCAAAGAAGAAGCTGAAGCTTTGGCGGGAGAATGAGTCCAGCGATCAGGACGAATATGCTTTCGGCAAGCGAGGACTCTACCCCGCTCCCATGAGTACCGAGGAAGCAAGCACCGAGAATGGAGAGAAGCGTCTCGAGCTGTTCAAGATTCTGGGCAAGTTCGTCGCTCGCTCCATGCTGGACTCTCGCATCATCGACGTGTCCTTCAACCCAACATTCTTCCGCATCAGTGACGGTTCCAGCGCAGCAGTGGCACCATCTCTTGGAGCGATCAAAGCGGTCGATGAAGATCTGGCCAAGTCTCTGGTTCTGCTCAAGCAATTTGCCGATGCAAAGAAGAAGATTGACAACGATAATCTGAGCGCAGCCGCAAAAGCGGCAGCTCTGAACGACATTGTCATTCAAGATTGCCGTGTGGAAGACCTAGCTCTCGACTTTACACTTCCTGGTTATGGTTCCATCGAGCTTGTTCCGAACGGCGCAGATACCTCTGTCACAATCGAGAACGTCGACATGTATGTAGAGAAGGTCATCGACTTCACCCTTGGCTCTGGTGTTCAGCGACAGGCGGATGCCTTCCGCGCAGGCTTCACAGAAGTCTTCCCATACTCTGCTCTGAAGGCATTCACCCCCGATGAGTTGGTGATGTTATTCGGTCGGACGGATGAGGATTGGTCGCTTGAAAGTAAGTTTTGAAACATCCACCACGTCAGCACTGTTACTAACCACACCACAGCTCTTATGGACTCCATCAAAGCAGACCACGGCTACAACCTCGACAGCAAGAGCGTACGCAACCTGCTTGCCACAATGAGCGAATTCGATGCGCAGGAGCGTAGGGATTTCTTGCAGTTCATCACCGGTAGCCCCAAGCTACCAATCGGAGGTAAGTTTCATCGTTGACTATACACCAAGCCCTGTTTACTAACACATCTCCAGGCTTCAAGGCTCTCACACCAATGTTCACGGTCGTTTGCAAGCCCAGTGAACCACCCTACTCATCCGACGACTACCTCCCTTCCGTCATGACATGCGTCAACTACCTCAAGATGCCCGACTACAGCACCGTCGACATCCTGCGGGAGAAGCTCAGCGTAGCCATCCGCGAAGGTCAAGGCGCCTTCCATCTTTCCTAGACTGTTCACCCGGCGGTGTAGCGATGACGATTGAGTGAGTGGAGGACTGGCAGGAGAGAATATGGATACCCAGGGGTCTGTTTCCTTGTTGGGAGGCGTCAGACGCGTTCTCTCACTTTCTATACGTGCTATAGATTCAACGCCTTTATTTAACGACACTATTTGTGTGGGTTTAGTATGCATTGCAAAGGTTCGGCTTCTGGGAAGCGGCGTTCTGAGTGAGGGATTCAGTAGTTAGTTTGCGCAATTCGATATCTTTTAGAATCGCACGAGGATCTGTTTAGGTGCCTGTGATTAGTTTTGGTGCTGGTAACAAAAGCTTGCAACTGTCCGCTCTATTTACTATGCGCTGTTATCTCACACCCCGAAGGCAGCAGATGTCTAGAGTAAGAGAGAAGGCAATAGACCTATATGTTAACAGCTCACCCCCTGATTATCATGGCAGACCAAGACCATGAGTACACATTGCCATCAAGTTTTTTGTTAAGAACACAGACGTTCGCGTGAAATAAATTTTATTATCCAATAAGTGATCGTGAATCTCCAAGTCCCAATCCCTCCCAGTCATGTCCACATCTAAATCCAAATTCAATCTCATCCGTATCGTTACACATCCATTCAAGACTTGCCATACCGACAATCTATCTACTTATCCATACATTCCTACACTATCGCCTTCCTGCATGTGCTAGATAGTCGCTGGAACGATCTAGTCCTCCTCCTGAGAGTCGGCGAGAGCAGAGTCGGCGTTGCCAGACGAGGCGCCCTTGCCGCCTGAGGCCTTTCCGTTGCCAGATGAAGATGCGGCGGAGGCGCCGTTGGAAGCGCTGTTTGCACCTGTGCCCTTGGTGCCAGATGTGCTGGTAGATCCAGATGCACCAGTAGCACCAGTAAGAGCTCCAGAAGCACCGTTTCCAGTGGCTGCGCCAGCGCCGGTAGCTGAGCCGGCTGAGCCTGCGGCACCGGCACCTGTAGCTCCAGTTCCTGTAAGGCCAGCTCCTGCGGCGCCACCAGCAGCGGGGGTGTTTCCACCGGCAAGAGGACCGTTTGCACCAGCAGCGGGAGCAGCGCCACCGGCAGTAGGAGGAGTAGGAGGAGTTGCGCCGGTACCTGCGCCACCAGCGGTCGGGGGAGTAGGAGGGGTTGCTCCAGTGCCCGCGCCGCCGGCAGTGGGAGGAGTAGGAGGGGTTGCTCCAGCACCCGCGCCGCCGGCAGTGGGGGGAGTAGGGGGAGTAGCTCCGTTGGCTGGGGGAGCAGGAGGAGCGGCAATGCCACCAGAAGTGAGAGGAGCGGGAGGAGTAGCTCCGTTGGCACCGGGTGCGGCACCACCGGCTGTAGGAGGAGTAGGAGGAGTAGCTCCAGCAGCTCCAGCACCCGCGCCGCCAGCGGTAGGAGGAGTTGGGGGAGTGGCGGCTCCGGCACCTTGTTGACCACGGCCTGCGCCTTAAATATGTCAGTGTCTACAATTGGAAGTTTGGTACTTAATATCACTTACCGGCTCCCTGTTGACCGTTGGCAGCTCCGTTACCTTGTCCCCTGCCAGCTCCGGTACCAGTTGCTCCAGTGCCGGTAGCGCCGTTAGCAGTGGCTCCAGCACCAGCTGCTCCGTTACCAGCTCCTTTGCCAGCGCCAGCACCAGTTGCTCCAGTACCGGTAGCTCCAGTTCCAGTGGCTCCGTTGGCAGTCGCTCCAGTGCCAGCAGCTCCGTTAGCATTTGCTCCGGCACCAGCAGCTCCGTTCAAGTTGCCAGCTCCCTTGCCAGCCTTGCCAGTGCCAGCGGCGGTAGCGCCTCCTGCCGCAGCAGTGCCGTTGTTTGCAGCGCCCTGAATCAAGTCAGCTTTGGGAATGGAGTTCAAGACGAGAGGGCACTTACGGTAAGAGTACCAGCACCAGCAGCTCCGGCACCCTTCTGGCCCTTCGCAGCGCCGGCTGCAGCACTAGTCGCAGGCGCCTTGGGAGTAGTAGCAGCAGCACCACCCGCCTTACCGCCAGCCGCTCCGCCACCGATACCGAGACCGCTGAGAAGGTCGCCGATTCCACCGGCACCGCCAGCAGCACCCGCAGCGCCCTTTGCGCCACCGGCACCGCCTGCGCCTCCAGTCAAACCAGCGAGAAGCTGATCAAGTTGACGCTTGGCGAGACCAGGGAAAAGGGCAGCGAGACCTCCTGCACCTCCTGCACCACCACCACCGCCTAGAGCACCAAGTCCACCAAGGGCACCGAGACCGCCGGCTCCAGCTCCAGCTCCAGCTCCAGCGCCACCGGCTCCAGCACCTGTGAGAGCGCCGAGGCCTCCGGCACCACCAGTCAGAGCACTCAGGCCAGCACCAGCACCACCGGCACCACCTCCTAGAGCACCGAGTCCACCGAGGGCACCGAGGCCTCCTGCTCCAGCACCTCCAGCAGCCGCTCCACCGCCAAGGCCACCGAGGAGCGCGTCAAGTGTACGCTTGTTCTTGACCTTCTCGGAAGAGAGCTTGCGGACAGTAGCGACGTAGTGTGCAGGCATCTTCTGACCACCAGTAGTGTCAACCCATCGCTTAGCCATGGCAGTGTGATCGCAAGGTTCCTGAGCCGGAGCCGCAACAGCGGTCGCCGCCAAGGAGGCGATAAGGATGGAGGAGTCGAACTTCATATTGGCGAATAGAAGAGATGTGGAGGAAAATTAAGATCAGCTGCCCGGCAGTGATGTAAGTAGAGAACGTGTATAGAAGATAAAAGCCGACTAGCAGCGATATATACAAGGAAGAATGATTGAATGGAAGTAGAGAAGAAGACTGAGTAAGCTGGATGAGTATCGAACTGATGAATAGTAATACTGCATGGAAATACCTTCGCTATATACCATGCCTCCATGGGGAAAGGCCCGATCGGGCGGAGCATGTCCTGTCTCAAACGGTGCATGCGTTCTAGCCTTTTGTTCGAACGTTTTGTCGATCGTCATGGTAGGTACGCTGTAGCATTGCGTGCACGAAAACGCACATGCCTTTAGGCTGTTGTGCTGTCGCGCGGGCATGTGTCGTTTGGTACTGCAACGGGCGGAGGCGAAACACTGGTCGTGTAGCTGGTTCCGCATACTATACGCAAAACATAATTGCTTGTTCGGCGGACGACTCGTAGCTTAAGCGCGAGATGTACCTTGGCGTCGCGTGGAATGGCTGGGGAAGCGCTTGACCTTGTAAATCCCTAATTCAAATCATATCGCGATGCCTTCCTCGCGCTGTCATTGAGCCGTGATAGACGTGACAGCATATGATATTTCGATTTCTGTTCTTTGTCAATCGTCGACGCGTCCTCCGAGTGATGGTGTCGCTGGTTCCGTCGCAGCACCCGTGAAACGACAGCTTGGCGCGTTAAGTGTCGGCTAAGTACGCGTGTTTTGGTTTCGAAACTAAGGCAGATCGTGAGAAGCCTTACGACTGGAACAGTGGATGTACGAGAGCGCCTTTGACAGGTTCCGGAGGTTTCGTGAGCGACTGGATTGAACGTGAGTGAATAAGCCGGGGGGCAATGGATGGCGGGTGGGGTCCAAAGAAGCTTAAAACCTTAGCGCGCCGCTAGTCTGGCTTCGAGAGACGGAAAGAGCCACGAGAGCGAACACTCAGAACAGGGTATCTTCATTCGGTGTTTGATGATATCCAATCGCATCTCTTCGCTGTGATACGCTGCTGACATGGTACCGTCGCTGTACATGCTCCAACCTCTGCTGCGCCATACATCCCTCATATACACGAAATCTTGTCTGAACATCGAATCTCACTATCTCCTCCTTGCCAGTCCTGTGACATACAGCTCTCCAGGCTCTGCTTCTACTTTCCACCCTTCGTTGACTAACGTCTTCAAGACAGCAGGTCCCAGCTTTCCCCTTCCGCCCTCGCTGTGTCGGCCCAAACCTGTGATGATCCTGTAGGCCTCGCCACCACCTCTGCGACCAGCACCACTCCACTCGGGTATTCTGCGCTCGCCCAGGCCATTCCACCAAGCTTGTGTTCGTTGTTTGGCGATTCTCGTTGCGTCGGCCACGGTAACGCCATGGAGATCGAGGTATGTTGGACCAGATTGTGTGGAAACGAATGCGTCGGCTTCGGCTGCGTTCATCGCTTTCAGATTGGCATTGAGGTCACGGCCTTCTTGTGCATAGTACGCGGCTGCTTGCCTCATGAGTGGCGTCGACTTGCCCTTGCGGTAGGCACCTGATGCTTTCCCGAATGCGTCGTTTCGTGCAGCAGCTGTGGACATCGCGTCGCGTGGGCGAACAGAAGGTGTCAAAGTAGGGAGTCTCGTGGCTTCGGGAGGGTCGGATAGATCGACAGGAGCATATCGTAAGTCGAGCTTGATACCGCCCTTTCCACCTGTCTCGCTAGCAGGTTGTTGGGTGAGGGATTTCGCTAACTCCTGGGCTTTTATCGTCGAAGGAGCAGTAAGCCGCACTATGGCAAGGGCGTGCTCTAGATCCATAGATGGGAAGCCCTCATTCAGTGTGATCGCATCCTGTACCAGTGCAGCATCTGGCTCGCCCTCTTTCTTGTGCGCTGCGATATCCTTCTTTACAATGGCTAGCACAGTCGCCGAAACAGACGTTCCGTTCGCGTGGTAAAGCGACGATACCGTCTTCGCTGGGAGGCCTGTTCGCGACGTTATGAAATCTACATCTCGACTCGTGTTTTGCCAGCGATTGGTTGGCGCATCCGATTCAACGAGGTAGCTAGTACCCGCCTCCAAGGAAAGTCTCTGCTTCTTCTTGCTTTTAGCTTTCTTGCCTTTTTGCGGTACGAGATGGTCCTCTGAGAATGCATCGATACCCTTCGCGACTGGACCTTCTTCAGTAGGGCTTTTCCTACTGTCATCGAAGAAGACTTGGTTCAATAGTTCATCCGTCGCTTTGTCATAATCGTATCCGCACTTCTTCAGCGTGTACGTGACCTGGGCGAGCCGCAGACCTGGAAAGGTTTCGGCAAGCAAAAGCTCTTTTGTGGAGACGTCCGACTGCTCAATATCCTTGTAATATCCATCCTCCAGGGACCCTTCTGAGCCACCCGACCGCCCGTTGACACTGAGTGTAGAGAATTCGTTCGATAGCGTCGAGTGGTCCGTTGCTACGGTCTGCGTCGTCCACGAGTCGGCGTTGGAGTCGACATCGGTGCTGTGTTTATCTGGGCTGCCTTGAACTGCGCCTCCGCTACTACCAGAAGGGTCGAAATCGAGGGCTTCGGCGTCGGCCGTCAACTTCAGGGGTTCGAGTAGTTGCCTAGTAAGATCGATCGCATTCGGCTCTCCTGCGAAATCCGAGTAAATCGTGTAAAGAAGAGTGGGGTCTATCGTGGGGCAGTATTCCTGCTGCAAGTCGCATTCCCGTTAGCGACGTCGCACCATTGTCTACTCTTGCGCCGTTGCATACCTCGAGAAGACGGAGGTCCTCATCCATTTTGATTCTTGTAGTATTGACGTCTTCGTATGTGTCTATGCGGCGAGTGCATACTCAGACTGTATGTTGAGACTGTTGTAGTGTGTCGCACGATTGTCTCCTCTTAGAGAAGTGCGCGTTTGAGATGACACGGCGTGGTGTGGTAGGTTGATTGTACGATAGGCGGGCGCACAGGCAGAAGTGCGTGGGGTGTTGTGGCAGAGTCGGCGCGTAGTCGCGAAAACCATGGGTCGAGGGGAGACACAGCCGAGCTTGGCGATCAGAGTACACCTCACCGTTGCTGTAGCATAGCGAATCTCGTTCGACAGGAGAGATTCGGAGTTTGCGACGTTCGATTCCCAAGCTCACTGAATTCTTCGCGCTGGTCAGATGTCACACGTCATCTCGTCTTGGATCCAACTGCGCGTCATCTACCGACTGAATCGACGCTAATGCAAGCGCCGCGAAGCGCGGGAGCCCTACTAAGCTCTCGACAACCTCACGATCCGATAGATAAGCATCGAGCTGGACAACTTTTCGTCCTCTCTGAGGGTATCCGGAGAGTGCTTCAGAGTGCCATCAGAAGGAGGCGGTTTTCGACCTGAACAACGTGATACATGCTACACAAGAACCAGGTCTGGCTCTACAGCAGGACACCTCTCAGGCCTATCGCCATATGTAAGACCTCATTTGATCGATTTCCTTCTCGTATCTCCTCAACGTCAAGTCCCATCCTTCTCGATAGAGACATGCCGTACCTGCCGGTCTCGGAGAATCCAGCCTTGGCAGCACCGAGAGGTCAGCCTTGCGTACCCGTTTTGGCCCCCAACAGCGCTGCGCCGCTATCACGTCCATGGCGGTGCACCAAATTTGTGCCCAGGCGCGCATGAGTTTCAGGCAGCCTATCGCATCCATGCTATGAGGTTAAGTACACCTCAGGCCTCCCAGACGCCATGACATATTCTCGAGTTTGATCCCCTCGCGTCCCTCATACTCGACAATCGCATCTTCAATCCCGACTAACAGTCAGACGACATGGCGCCCATGCAACGTCGCAACACCAATCTTTCGCTGCAAGGCACTGTAGCGGTCATAATTCTTGTCATCATGTTCGTCTCAGGCATCTTCTGCACAGTCGTTTTTGTGAAGATTTGTAGTAAACAGCGGAGGCGCGAAAGGGCTATGCGCAGGATGCAGGAACAAAACGCGCCGTACGTCGGGGTTCAGTATACTGCACCACCAGGCGCCCCAAGCAACGGAATCATACCACCACCGTATGCAGGACAAGGGCATGTACCGACGGAGCTGCATGGAGACCAATATAAATACAATGGACCGCTGGAGTTGCAAGGAGAAGGGAGACCTGAATTTGCTCAACCACAACAGATTGATGGGTATATGGCAGCAGTAAGTGTTATTGTTGAAGAGAAACATCGCGTTGGGAATGAGAAGCTGATTTGTTATAGCCACCGGTCGACAATAGCGATCCTATCGAACTCCCCGCGAACGCCATGGTGAATGATCACGGAAACAACGGAGCTGGAGGTTTCACGATGGAACAACCGCAACAACAAAAAAAGACGGCATTTGCGCGCGTGCAAGCCATGTTCAAATGAAGACATCAGGAGACTCACCAACGTAATAAGGAACACGGGAATGAGATACGAGCAAACGACGAATTCTAGGCAACTATAATAGCAGAGCTACCCACATGAGCTTCGTGAGCGAATTTCGTCCACGGAATAGGAGTAACAATGGGGGAACTACGACATTGTCTCGCTTTCGCAGTAAGGGAGCCCGTCACCGCGACTTTACGATCAGCGCATCGCTAGCCTATACACACCATCAAGGCTCCTTCACTGCGACTTCTTGACTAGCGCCTTGTCAGTCTATATACATATACGGTCCACGACTACTATACCTCGATCAATCCTACACCCCTGCTTGACAATCGATACAAGCTATCTTGATAACAATCAAGTTCGTATCAATCAATTGTACAGCCCACGACACATCAACACCTTAACAACCGTCACTATGGACCTCATCGACGCCAGCAACGCCCCTGTACCCATCACCGTGGACCCCATCACTGGCAACACCATATCCGCCAACGGAGCCGAAAACACGATGGAGGACACTCAGATGGCCGACCCCGAAGACCACACCAACGCAGCGGACGATGAAGCCGAGGACTACGACATCGACAACAGCCCCACATTCATCGACTTCACCACCCTCCCCGCAGATACCAAGGCCACAATCACTCGTCTTTTGGCGTCCGCAGGTGCCAATTGGCTAGTCAGGTCCATGGCCACCCCCTTCCCACTTCAGTACCTGCCGGACCCAGACTGCCACAACTGGGGTCTAGCACTCATCTCCGCGCTCAATCGTCTTGCGGATATGACACGTTCCGGTCATAGGGACGAGGCGATCGCGTTCATCATCAAGCACATGAAAGAGCGGAATGAGGTTCCTGGTAACACTGAGGATGAGAGTAAGATGTCTTCGAACTTCGAAGGGAACTGGTGCTAATGATGTGCTTGAAGATATTTCTGCTTCGGTGGTCATGGCTGGCGATTTTGTGATTCGGCTTGAGGATGTCAATTACAGCATTTGCAAGATGCGGAACAGGGTCAATAGCTACCGCCCTGCTCCACAAGGTCAAGGCCGAGGTCATGGACGTGGGGGCTACCGAGGCCATCGAGGTCGTGGTCGAGGACGTGGTGGTGGAGCGCGGGGACGAGGAGGTATGATGGGCTTCCACGGTTGACGTGTTGTTGAGTGAACGACATCACCTGGCTGGTATCATGAGGTATGGAGGAATATGACATGAATAGTCCTAGTGTACTTCACTGCCTCGCTGGATGTACGTGGATGCTTGGAAATACATTGAACACCTCCACGCCTTGCCATGATACAGACCCCCGTGAATTCTGGATACGTGTTGACGCATACATGTATACTACGCCATATCCAAACTTCTCCCCGCTAAATCCACCGTATGCGAAAAACCGCAAACCCCTCACAATGATGAACAGCACCACTACCGCGCTCGCTCGCATAGCATCTCTACCAGTAACCCTGCTCGGGTCTATCCCTAGGCCAAACATCTCCTACATCCCCGCCGCACACGTAAAGCTCAAAGCAGAGCACATCGTTATGGTGTTCATCTGTGTATTGCGACAGATTTGGCTGTACGTAGAGGGCTGGAGAGATAGCAGGAGACGAAGGAACCAGGACGATGAAGATAACGCGGAAGATAAAAGGCAGGCGAAGAGACGTTCGAAGAAGAAGAGAGCGGTTGCAAGTACGACGGGAAAAGTGAATAAGAGAAGGAGCGGAAGAATTGTTGTGAAAGGGAGGTACACGCTGGTATTGCAGTAATGAGCTAGTATAATATGGCGTATGAATCCCAGTCTATATGCATTTCCAGGCTCTAAGACGTCGTTGATCTAGTCTAAACATGTTCGTAACACAGTCATATAAACCCAGTCGATGGGCAAATAATGCTCATCGCATGAAACGGCGAGCACCCGAAATATTCTCATCGCTGTCAGACTCAATCTCTCTGTAAATCCTATAGCCTGCCTCGTCTTCCGATTCGCTCTCCGATTTACTTTCCGATATCTGAGTCCTGGCATCCGGTTTTGCCCAGAACTTGCCTTGCGATCCGCTGTCCGATTCATTTTCTGATTCGTTTTCTGACTCGTTTTCCGGTTCTGTATCCTCATCCATGGCCCCGATGACATCCAACTGTAGCCCCGCCTTCTTGCACGCATCTTTAATCTCTCTCGATACTCCGTCTTCGCCTTCAACCACAACAAAAGTTTTCCAATTCCTTGCAACGATATCCTTTTGCTCGATAGTAGCCAGTAGAAGGTCCGTGACTTCAGTGTCGCTTCCTAGTTCGTTGAAGAACTCAAGCGTATCCATAACCGGCGGGAGACCAACGGAATGAAGACGCGGTTTCTTAGATGACTTTCCAAACAGCTGGTAATCCCAGTTCAGGCGCAATGTCTTGAGCGCTACAAACTCGCGCATACGTAGCACCTTACGCCCGGTAAGCGTTGGGTGATCGATTGTTATGCTCTTCAAAAACTCGGCCTGTGACTGAGCAGCCAGGATGTAGTCCCCAACGTTATCAGAGCTTTCTTCCAGTTCTGGCTCCGGCTCTTCTGTTTGCGTCATCACGAATTCCTCCAGCGCCTCGGGCAGTTCGAGGAGATCTCCAAGTGAGTCGTCGTTAATATCGCATTCGATCAGGTGAAGCTGTTTTAGCGCTGTCATGTGTGGCCGCTCGATATGATCGAAGCCCTTCTCGTCTAGCTTAGCTCTGCGGATCGTCAACGTTTCCAGCGTAGGATGGGCGAAGATATGTATGTTCTCGCGGAGGTCCCAGTAAGCATCATTGGCGCATTGGTAGAATAGTGAGCAGGACTTCAAGCAGGCAAGATCGAAGGGTCCGTTGAACAAGGTACCAATGCCGTGTAGGAGCACGTCGGGAACGGAAATGTCGAGCTTCTCCAGATTTGACATGATTGATAGCGTGCGTGAGAGGCTATCTGAGCGCTTGGGGTCCAGGTATGAGCCGGCGACAGGTGCATCCAGCGCCAGTTGCGACAGCTCCGAAGATGGATAGGCCAGCTTGATTTCATGGATGGCCGAGCCACGGCGCGGGCGACGACTCAATGACTCGCTGAATGTGAGGTGTAGCTCTGGAGTTTCGAACAGAATGCTCTTATATAAGACGGCGTCACTGAGGCGGTGACATCGTTTGTTGACCCGCGATACGTTGCAGAGGTCGCGTCTGGAAAGGCAACCGACCGCCTCAAAGATGTGGAGCAGCAGCTCATCTGGCAGCGCACTCAGTCTGTCGCGTAGAACGACGTCGGTGTTACTGTTTTTCTCCAACGGCATATCTGATACTAGTGTATCTATGCGAGAGAGAGGAGACGAGGTATCCATGCGCGAGGTACTTCGCAACCTTCGCTGCGAACACGTGGAGTTGGCCTGACTCGCTGCAGGTGGAATGCGGGGAAGCTTGTGGAGAGCCGCCGATCTTCAATCAAGGTACAATAGAACGATATGGAGGAAATGCTGCATAAGAGTAAAGTGTCAAAGTCGTTGTCGTAGACATTAGAAGACAATGTTGGAACATGCAAGAGTCTAGGAATAAAGGTACAGTGGTGATGCGTCCAGTGACGGGCAGGAACAGCGATGCGCGCACGGCCCGCCACGTGCGGCTGGTCCCATGACATCACCCAAAAAAACCTCATTCCTCATCTGACGCTTGCATTCCCACAAATGACATCTCCATACCGTTTGTAGCGGCTCTCAGTTCTACGCTCACACCCATCTACCGATAGGACATATGCTTTGAGATCACGCTGCCCAAGTACATATCAAACTAGTAATAGCAATTTTAGGCCGGGGATGGACAGCCGCCGGCAGGTGGCGCACGACTGTATCGTGAACCTAGACTCACAAGCAAACTTCGCGACTGATGCTACGCTCTTAATTGCCCCGGGCGAAAACCACGCGAGATCTTTAGCATGATTACAGGCTATGACAACGAACTCAGTCGTTTCAATTCCGGCTGTGTTGCTCATCATGCTGCGTGTCGTTCGACTGCGCCGCTCAGTTGATTATAATTGAGATTTTCATCGATGAGCTGTATGAACAAACGCCCATACTTCGACGAAGACTCGTCTGTGCTAACAAATATGTGTTTCTCACTATAAAGAGCTTGCGTTAGCACTGTCGAACAGAAAGCACGCTGAGCAAGCAAGCACTAGTGTATCCGGTTCAGTTCCTTGGCCACAGGTACGGAAACATCACAAGAAAACTCAAGGACTTGAAAATTGTCGACTGTTGCCACTGCTTTGCTTTCCGATGCTATATATCTCTTCTCAAGATGGTAATTTGGATTGCTGAAGTCTTGAACGGCTGGCCTCTCGCCATGTAGAATGGTAGTACCGGCGAATGCCGACCATAGGATGACATATCAGGGCTACGTTTGTAGTAGACCATTCTCAGGCATCTGGTTGGTCTCTTATTCGTACTCTAGTTATACATTTGCACAACCAAAGTTGAAAATTCTCGCTACCACCATCTTATCAGATTCTTAGAAGTTGGATTTTAGACGCAGTTAAGCGACACTTCGACACAATACACCTACCAACTCCCTTTTCGTGCCAACATCTAGACAGACGTTTCAACTTACTCAGCACGCTGTAGTCCGTTCTTCACTCTTGCGGTCAAAACCACGGCCCTCCTTTTACGTCACAGTACCCAGGCAGCCCCCCTGCATCACGTACATTCACCCTTGGCATCGTGCTAGACCATCGTGATACAGCACGAGCCTACTCCCATCACTAAGCCTGTATAAATACGTGGGGAATCTGCCGAAGGAAACGAACTACCGTTGAGAAAAAGTCTCAACTCTCAGAGAAGTTGATCAACGAGACTGAGCGGTCGACCACCCCTTTTTCCTACCAGATCATACCTGTAAGTCTTTGAAGCCTGGTTTGATAAACAAGACTGACTGACATTACTAGCTCTTGAGATCGACAAAGATGTCCGACTCAAGCTATTCCCGCTCCCCTAGCCGCGACTCCAACGACTCCTCCTCCCCTCCTCCTCTCTCCACAAACGCGCAGCTCGAGCTTGCCCTCGCAACCAAGTCCAGCCGCGCAGTCCTCGCGCACTGTCTCGGTCTCTCAAGCCTCGATGGTGTGCCACCCTCCGCCAAGAACATGATCGTTGTCAACTTCGACACCGAGAACTGGGAGTGCAAGCAGAGCGCCCTGACCGAGATCGGCGCGTCCACGTTTGACTCTCGCGATATGCGCGCGCTGGGAGGTCCGGGTATGCATGGAGAAGAGCTGCTGAAGCAGGTCTACTTCTATCATGCACGCATTCTTGAGAACGCCCATCTGTTGAACTTGAAGTGGTGTCCTGGAGATCCTGAAGCGTAAGTACCATCTCTTTCTCCCTATTGCAAAGGACGTCGGCTAACTGTAACACAGCAACCGCTTCGGCAACACACGTTTCTTGACCAAGTCCGAGGCCAAGGAAATGCTTACCGCCATGTTCCAGTGGCCCGTCGACCATACAGATGCTTCGAAGGGCTTCTGTCCCGTTGTCGTCATGGGCCATGCTCTATCTGGCGACATGTCTATGTTGAACAATACTTTAGGCTTCAACGCCATGGCTCTCGGTACGGTAGTCAAGATCATCGACACCCAATATCTGGCTAAGGAGTGCGGCTACGATTCATGGGGCGGCAACAAGCTTGGTCTTAGCACCCTCGTCGGCATGTGTGGCTTCTCGTATCGAGATGCTCACACCGCTGGCAACGACGCGGCTATGACGCTCATTGCTGCTGTCCAGATGGTGCTCCCTACTGACTTCAAGCCCGAGGACGGCCGTACACTGCAGGAGGTTGTTGATACCATCGAGTTGCTTAGTCAACAGCAAGAGTGGGGCTGGGGTAGCAACCTCTTTTGTCTTCGCTGCGGCAAATATGGTCATCTCAAGGACAACTACCAAGGCAAGCGCTGCTATGCCAAAGTCAAGTGCGACCATTGCGCTTCTTCCCAGTCGGACAAGCGAAAGCAGGCCAAAGGTACTCATATGACTGAGCGCTGCATCTCGTATGCGATGAAAGGTCCAGAGGTCGTTCTCTCGATTGAGAAAGTCGCCAATTCGGTGGCTGCTCTTGACCTTGCAGATTTCTAGAGTTCACAGTAGTGTGTCAGACTGAGAAGGTAGGACACCCTGTAAGGACCGCATTTCTTGGCATATCTCCACACTGTCAGTAGGACATCTCGTACTTCGACCTTGTAAATTTTGCCTGGGCGTTTTTGAGAATGGCCGAAGTTGTTCAAGCTAGAAGTGGAATCCACTATAAGTAGTTCAAGAATGCAAAGTTTATACAAGAATTCGTGTAGGTGACTATGTGATGACCCATCGCAGCGAGCGACTCACAACGTCTGAAATCCATATGTACCCATACAACCAGGTCCTCTCGAAAAAAGAGAAGTATCGTCAACACAAGAGCGTGTAGGTGACTGTATTTTTCAACATTGCGACACGACGCTGTCATGTGCGATTGGCGCAGGATATCGAAGCGGTGCAATGTCGCATATCTTAGCTGGAAGAGAACACATATCGGTGTATATGCGTAGCTCTGGGAAGCACGAGATTGGCTGATTTAGCAATTACATGGGTCGTACCTTGGATATTGTTTGTTAGACTAAGTCCCTTAATCCGCTCCAGTGGACATAGCCATGGGAGACTGACATCAAACCCATGATCCGCTGCTTCATGTGAACTCAGTCCCCACTGTATAAATACGCAGCCATTGCCGACAGTATTGCCATCTGCAGATTGCGAGTATATACTCAACAACTTTTCTCCAAGATTTCACTCCTCCTCCTTCACTTTCACCACCGCCCCTCCACGACCCTGTTTGCGCGGCGGGGGCGGGTCAAAGCACAAGATCGCTCACGCTCACTGATCAGCTCAATGAAATACGTGCTCACCTTGGGCTAGTCACCGTTTACACCTATACATTTGGCGTTTCTCGCACCTACCCCTCTGGTCTCCGCCGCACTCTCAACTTGTCTTTTCGCAACCAGAACCCGCGACTACATTCAACCCGAACGAAATCGTCGACTTCAAATTGCCCACGCGCACGACATACTACGTAAGGTAAGTTATGACTATACGAAGTGCATGTGAGCCATAGACTGACTTCGTACCTCTATCTCTGCAGACAGCGGACTCGTCCACCGCCATGGGGTACTCACCGCATCCCAGTACTCTACCTCTCTTAAGCGACACCGCTATGTCCCAGAACTCCCAAGGTGGACCGGTCCCCGTCACCGCTGCCCCAACCACAAGTACTCAACCTGATGCTCAAGATCCCGCGGTTGCCGCGCTCGCAGCCAGCTTCAACGCAGTCAGTATAAGTGCTACACCTGATGCTCGAGACCCCAGGATCATCGCGCTCGAGGCCCGCTTCAAAGAAGCCAGCGATCTTGAAGTGTGGGAGCACTGCGTCGGCGGCAGGCGCGTCAAGAACATCCCCGACGAGGCCGACGACCTCGCCAACCATGTCATCGTCATTTGTATTGACTGTGAGCACTGGTCGAACAATACCGACGAGACCACCGAGGTCGGCATCGCTACCTTCGGTCGTCAAGATGTATTGCCCATCGTGGCCACTGGAGACTTCGGCGATCATGGGGAGAACCTGATGAAGAAAGTCCGCTTCTACCTCCTACGCACCATCGAGACGTCCCATCTCCCGAATCAGAATCCAGCATCGCGGGGAGTCGAAGGCAACCGCTTCGGTCAAGGCCGGTTCGTCACCTTCGCCGAGGCGCGTCAGATCCTGACCGACCTGTTTGTACAACCCATCAGTGACGTCCCCCGCCTCAAGGGTTACTTCCCCGATCTCAAGGGTAACTTCCCCATCGTCGTTCTCGGCCACGACGTCGGACACGATCTGAACAACCTCAAGTCCAAGGCTATTGCCTTCGATATGGAGCCAATCGGTACCGTGGTCCGCTACATCGACACCCAGCTGCTGGTTCGTGACAAGGGTTACTGGATGATGCCGAGGAACGAGCAGGTTGGCCTCAGGCGTATGGTCGAATTGTTCTCCTTCGAGCATAGTGATTCCCACACGGCGGCAAACGACGCCGCTCGCACGTTGATCTCCGCATTCCAGATCGTTTTGGGCGGACATAAGTGCAAGAAGTTCGCAAACAAGAGTATGAACCAAGTGGCCGAAGATCTGGAGCGCCATAGTGTGGCGAACTTCGATGACAGCCTTGGTGGCGTTGAGAAGTACTGCTTCAAGTGCGGCACTGTCGGCCACATGAAGCCAGATTGCCAAGCCACGGACCTTCATTGTGACGAGTGCGAAGAGAACAAGTGCAATATCGAGCCAGGCGAGGAACACGTCACCGAGCACTGCATCTGTGTAGCCAACAAGAAAGCGCTCATTCGACGCGAGAAGGACGCTATCGCCCGGGCCCTCAAGAAACCAAAGCCCAGGGGCCCGTCTCGTGGCTACTCCAACTGGGGTCGTCCGATGTCACGTCCTGGCACCACTCGTCCGTCTGGTCCTACCATGAGCTATGACGGTCTCCGACAGTACTTCGACTCCGCTGGTGGACATGGCTCCGCCCCGCCAGGCCCTGGAGGACACCCTTCTGTCAGGGGGTTTGGCGGACATCTCGGCCAAGGCGGCTATGGCAACGCTTCGTTCGGTCGCGGTCGTGGTGGATGCCCTCCACGTGGAGGACACCCTTCTGTCAGGGGGTTTGGCGGACATCTCGGCCAAGGCGGCTATGGCAACGCTTCGTTCGGTCGCGGTCGTGGTGGATGCCCTCCACGTGGAGGACACGGACGACACAACCAGGATTGAGATAGCGATGAGGACCGCACAGGAGTTTCGGCGCTGGATTGGCGGCGCTTTGAACAGGCCGGGAGGATGTTAGTTGCTTTTGGAAGTTCAGTTGACCGTTGAGAACGCCTTAAAGATACCCTGGGTCTAGCATAGATGCGAGCGATATAGGATGAATGTACACTCTTCCGGATACGGTGCTGGTTGCGAGAGATGTGATGCACTGCTGACTAAGACAAAGCAGCAGGCAGCTGCGTCATCGGCGGGCTGTAAGCAGCAACCCTGCCGTGTAGCCGTCAACAACTTTCCACCATGATAACGATAATAGCCCCGCAATGCCTTTCGATGGAGTGCGGTTGACTTTCTAATCCCTAATACTCTGTCGCACAATCGCCATGATCGAAAACACGGTCCCCAAGTACCTGCTCATCAGGTCGTGCATCCTCGGATTCCGCGCCATCACGCCCTTCAGCATCTTTTGGGTCTCTTTCAGCATCGCAGAGCCCCCACATACCGCCTTCCGTCGCTTCCTCCTCACGTGGAGTATCATAGAGACTGCCTTCTGGCTGCTCGTCTACCTGCCCCGCAAGCGCGCGCTTCAAGCCTCTGCGCAACACCCGCCGCCCCTCGAGAAGGAAGAGAGGAAGGAGCTCTTCTGGCGGTGCTGGGATAAGATCCCTCACCCGGAGTACTACGTCAGCCGGTGGTTTCTAGGCGCGAGACCGGGCGAAATACGACGCGAGAATGTGCGCGAGTTCTTCGCGTGGGCGCTGCTAAACCGCGGCACCGAGAGCGATGAGGAGCGGAGGAAGAGGCGGCAGGCGCACCCGGAAGAGACCAATGATGAGGACGACGAGCTGAATGAGTATGCGGATGGCATAGAGACGATGCTTGTGAGGAAGCTGGCGCCTGGCATGGGCAGCGCAAAGAGCTTGCGCCTGACTATCGACCAAGTCAACATGGCGCATCGGCCGTTTCTGTGGTATATGGTATGTCTGCTGTTCTTGAGGATACACATGATACTGACAGCGACAGATTGTAATGCTAGTCGATACCCTTACCGCCGCTCGTCTGCGCTACTACGGCTTCATGCTCTTCCGCACCCACCTTCGCTCCTCGCTGGCCATCTTCCCACCGCGACTCGCCAATTTCACCACGCGCAACATCTCATCCGCGCCTGACCTGAGTTACTGGTACCGACCACATACGTCGAAGACGCGATTACCCATTCTCTTCGTACACGGCATCGGCATTGGCCTGCACCCATACGTCGAGTTCTTGAACGAGATAAACAAGCACGATCCGCTTGCGGCACAAGATGGTCAGGTCGGCATCATTGCTGTGGAGATTATGCCTGTCAGCTTCCGTATCACTGGGGCGATTCCAGACAGAGATGACATTTGTCGCCAGATCAACATGATCTTGGAACGCCATGCTTTTGACAAAGTCGTACTCGCAAGCCACTCTTACGGCTCAGTCATCTCTACCCACCTTCTTCGGGACCCCATCACCGCTGCCAAAATCGGCCCGATGCTCTTCGTTGACCCTGTTACATTCCTGTTACATCTTCCCGATGTGGCGTACAACTTTACCGCGCGTCGACCGAGAGGCGCGAACGAGCATCAACTCTATTACTTCGCTTCGACCGACATGATGGTTGCGCAAACCCTGGCGCGCCAGTTCTTCTGGGCACAAAACATACTGTGGAAGGAGGACCTCAAAGACCGGGACGTAACTGTCAGCCTCGGAGGCAGGGATCTGATAGTTGACACCGAGACCATCGGGAAGTACCTTAATGGTGCTGACCTCAAGGGCGAAGACAGAACCTGGAAGGACTCCGAGTGGAGAGGCCACGGCACAGAGACGATCTGGTGGCCCACTGTAGACCACGCGCAGGTGTTTGAGAGGCAAGACGGTAGGATGAGACTGGTGCACGTTCTCAGAGAGTACGTGAAGCGAAAAGCGGAGGAGGAAGAGGTAGAAGAGTTTCCCGGGCAATAATGCATATCCTTGTACCTGCATTCAGGGTCTTGCCACTTTGTCGCACCATCCCAGTAGATCAACGTCAGCTCCATCGGAAGTTTTAATTTACGTTTGGTTGATGGATACTACGGGAAGCCGTAGTTCATTTTGCGGGGGTCCGTCCGGACGGGCCTGAAGCAACTGGCGAGCCGGCCCCGCCGATCCCGAAACGGCTGTATATACAACGCTTGTATGCGCGACGAGGACATACAAACAAACGGCAACCTGCCGCGGAGATACACTTGCATACTCCTTCGATCAAAATCTCTGCATCATGCCCAACGGAAACTGGATCCTCGGCGACCTCTTCACCAAGGAATACGGACATCGCGGCAGTATTCAGAAACTTTGGGAACAACGTTGGAAGTTCCCCTGTACCAAAGGCGTTTACCCTTTCCACGATGGCAAGTTCGAAGACTTCGAGCCTATCTTCAAGCATCTCATCGACAACAACATTAACGACCCTTACGAGGATGCGTACACCAACGCTTTCTTGCCAACAGCGCAACGCCTAGCGAAGGAAGCTAAGGAGATGGAAAGCAAGGACAAAGAGGCAGCAAAGAAGCTATATCTAAACGCAAACGCTGTATACAGATTAGCCCGATTCCCCTACATCGGCACGGAGCTCAAGAAGAAGGTCTTCGAAGAGCAGAAAGAAGTCTACTTCCGCGGTGCTCAACTATGGGACATCCCCCTCGAAGAAGTCGTAATACCCCACAAACAAGCCTCCAACGGTGACGGCACCTCAATCCCCCTCTACATCCGCAAACCCACCGGCTCCGGTCCCTTCCCCACCGTCCTCCTCATCACGGGTCTAGACGGCCACCGCCCGGACAACACAGAACGCACCCAAGAGCACCTAAACCGCGGCTGGGCAACCGTAATCTGCGACATACCCGGCACAACCGTCGACTGCCCCGCCAACAAGCGCGACCCGCTCTCCCCAGACCGGCTCTTCACCAGCATCCTAGACTGGATCCGCGAAACGCCTTATCTGAACGAGAAGAAGGTCATCGCATGGGGTCTCTCAGCCGGCGGCTACTACGCCATCCGCCTCGCGCACACACACCGCACCCAACTCCTCGGCAGCGTCGGCCACGGCGCCGGAACACACCACTACATCGGCTCGGAATGGCTCTCGCAGATCTCCAAACACGAATACCCGTTCGGTCTCGAGGAAGCGTATATCCAGAAATACGGCTATTCGTCCTTTGACGAGATGAAAGAGAAATGCCAAGACGAATTTTCGCTCGTGAGTGGGAAGGGCGATGGCGTGGCTGTTGTAGGGCAAGGGATGAGCAGCTGTAGGTTGTTGCTTGTGAATGGTATGTTGGATGGGTGTATGCCGGTGGAGGATAGTATGTTGCTGGCGGAGTATGGGAGTCCAAAGGAGATGCGGTTTATGCAGGGGAGGTTGCATATGGGGTATCCGGAGGCGAATGAGACTGTTTATCCGTGGATGGAGGGGGTCATGGGGGCTGTTTAGAGGAGGTAGTTACTTCGAAGGTGATATTCCCCCTGCTATAGTACTAGTCGGCCTTGAAATGAACCTAGATACATTTCAGGGATATATGCTGTCCATGGTCTCCATGGACGCCGATGCAATGCCTTTGAAGAGACTCCCAATATCGTCCGAGTGTTTCAAGCGCACGGTCTTGAGCTTCATGAGAGGCGTTGGTTGGTGGAACAGATTGGCGAGCAGGGCGTCTGCCCGCCCCCAGAGCTCCAACTGGAGACCTTCCAACGCTGGCGCGATGTGGAAGGCTTGTTTACAGCGGGAATTTGATGAAGGGCCACCGCCTGAACTATGAACCTCTGCTTTTCGAAGCAAGCTGAGACCCACATTGTCTCCTTGTCTTGTTCGGTCGAGATTGTAGGTCACCAGGGTCCTGTATTGAGATAGAACTCCAGTAATGGAGATCCGTACCGAAGTAATAGCCAGTTGCGCGTAGGAAATCATTGCTCCAGCGACTGTGGTGGCCAATCGTGTATTGCGCTGCGCTGAACTATCGTAATAGTCGTAGATGGCGAAACTATCCAGAGATAGATGACCTTCCTTCAGTATGGTCATGAACTTGGTAACGACAATCCTGTCCACTCCCAGCACGCCTGCTTCCTTGCGCGGCCAGATGCGATACGCGTCTCTAGTATTCTCTCGCTCTTGATCTCGATTTTTGATACCCAAGTCAGTACCATAATCGCCATAAGGTACAAGTCTGGTAACCTTCTCTTCGTCGTCCTGAATTCGGATGGCTTTGACGTATTTCGCTAGCCGCCCACCTGGAGCGATGACGTTGATTTTCTCGATGTCGGATCTCATGAGGTTGGTCTGGAACGTGGAGAAGAAGCGCTCGCCGACTATGCGTAGAGTTTTTGCGTCTGCATGTTTACAAGACAAGCGGAAATACAGAAGGTCTGTATCGCTCAAGTACTCCGCGCAGGCTTCGATGAGCTCCGTGGGCATGTCGTGAAAGGTGAGAGAAGGCATATCCGCGTCATGCCAGCGTCGTAAACATGGGAGCAGATGTACGAGGTAATACGGGGTTGCAGAGCAGCTGAAAGCTCGTCGGTACCAGTAATGAGGAATCAAAGAACAAAAAGAGCTAGAGTGGGATCATCACTTGAAAAGTGTACAGAAGTGGTCGGAATGGAAGGTGCTACATTCATAGAGTACATGCCAGATTTAAAAGGAAAGCGTTAAGGCAGCGACGAGGGGATGCTCGTTTGCTTCTCACATCACCGCTTCGACGCTGTGCGACATCACTGACCTCGGAAGACAGGCACGCTGCACCTTCCCGCCCAACAAGACATGGTTCGCAGCGAGGAAAAGACCTGGCGAATTGGGTCGCACAGCTACTTTCGGTCGACCCAGTATCTACATGCAATGCAGACGCATCGACGATGACCCATGCACTCATAGATGAGCTGTTTCCGCCTTCCTCAACTCGCAGAAACAATGCGCAAGAGATACCTGGACAGTTACATCCCAAATTTGAACACCCTACATGCAGCAAATCATCACATGTATGCAATTAAGACACGCGTTTTAAGGATTTTTTAATACTATTTTCTCATATTTCTACCTCCGCCACGCACAATCCCCCGTCTTATGCCCATAGGCATTCTCATTACAATACCGTCTCGGATCTGTACTCTCAATACAAAACTCACACGGCACAGCATTAGGACTACTCGAGCGCTTCGACCCACCCTGTCCATAGCCCATACTACCCTGTTTCTTGATCAGCGCAGCCTGCTTAATCACGTATACGCATTTTTGCGAATTATGTGTACACGCCATGTGGCGCGTCAGGGGATCTTTGTCGCAGTGTTCACAGTGCCAGACGCTCACGCGGCAATACGGTGCGGTGTGGTGATGGGAATCGCATTTCTCACAGAAACGCGTTACGCCGTAGCCGCAGCCTTCTTTGATGGCGGTTTGGCCCGCGTCGTGGAGTTGCGCTTTGAGGTCTACATAGTGGAGTTTGTTGAGCGGGGTTTCAGGGGGTGGACAAAGCATGAGGAAGGCGGCGATCATGGTGCATACAATGTCGTTGCCGGCGTTGTGAAGGTATGGCTCTTTGATGTCGTATCCGGCGAGGAGGTGTGCGAGGCGTATCTTGCGGGATGGATTTACAAGGCCGTGTTCTACGGCCAGCACTTGTGTGTCGATTGTTGCGACGATAGTGCCGAGTTCTTCAAGGTCGAGACCAAAGCGCGATTTTATGACTTCGTAGTCGTTTGAGACAGCGTGGCCTACGAAGATTATTGGACGAAGATTGCCGTACATGTCTCGGCGAGTGAAAACGCTGCGCAGCATTTCTTTCGCTTCGTTCACGCTGACAAAGGTTGTGCTGCCGAACTGAAAGGCATCTGGATGCCCTTCGCACAGGTCTTTGTTGGTGAGGTGTGCGTGTGGTTTGATGCGCACGTGGTAGTTGTCCATGCTGGTGAGAATACTCCATGGTGATGAGGAAAATGGTTGTGGCACGGAACGCGGATCGAGAACAGATATTCCGAGTTCCGTGATGAAATGGTCATCGTGCTCGTACCACTCGGCATCAGAGGCCACGATAATAGCGTCTTGGAGTGCTGCGGCTGCAGCGGCACTGCCAAGCGGGATTTCGCTCCCAGATCTCTTCATCCAATGCTGGAGGATAGCTGACTGCGTGAGACCTTGGCGTAATTCGGCTTCGATGAGAGATTTCAACTCTCGTGGTGAGACTGGATGAGACATGTCTGACAAAAGTGTGTTGTGCGTGAAATCTGACCACCAAGTAGGTATTGAGCTTGGTGCGTAGGAGTGTTCAGCAGTCGAAATGGAGGGAAGAGCAGGAAAGTCTTTCAAATAGGCTGAAACCGCCGTTGTGTAGTCATAGGCGAAATCTGAGTAGTGAATGGCGTTGTAGAGCTGATCCGCTTCGAATCCGGTTGAGGTTTGAATCATGGTAAGAGTCATGATGTCTGAGTTTCGGTAGTTGCTGCAATAGTTTAATTGTAGAGTATGATTGGAAACAGGAAGTGGGTTGTAGAGATGAGATGAGAGTGGGAAGCCAAGCGCAATATATACATACTGGAACTGAAAACGTGATCTTGATGCCTGAAGGCGGCAGACTTTCGGTACCATGGTTGCACACTTCGACCACGGCTTTCGCAACGTATACCACCAATAAGGCATCTACGCTTGTAAGCAGTACCGCGACGTTGCAACAATATTCCCAAATAATTCTTACATATCTGTTTGCCTAGTAGTGAGTGGGCGCCGAGCGAGGTGAGTAGTGTGGCACAGCCAATAGACACACCCCTGACTAACTGTTGCAATGAGAAAGACTGGAGGACGGAGCGATGCGATGAATTACTGCAACCTAGGTCTGATTCAAAACATATATCAGAACACGTCGCAGCCATAGCGCTCGGCTGCTATCTGCGACCTCGTGATCTTGACGACGCGCTCCATTCCGAGATCGCGCCATACTTCAGAACCAATTGAAATAGGCGAAATACTTTCCTCGACGCCATCCAGGGGTTGTTTGTAGCGCTCCGAGATTTCGTCATCTCCCACCTCGTAGTCGTCGGAGTCATCGCTGAGCTCCCACCCTTCTAGATCCACGTCTATGAGAAACCAGCCGTCGGATTGAGAATAGCAAGCCTCCTTGAAGAAGTACCTGAGAATGTCTAGTTCTCCCTTCTTGAGCATATTGCATAAGCCACTGAAAGCATTGTTGAGATTGCTCCTCATCTCTTCCCACGTGCTTGGTATCTCAAGAGCTACTGTTCGCAGGTTGGGATAATGCTCTTTGATCAAGTTTGACATGAACGATCCGCCCTTTTCCTCGTCGGTTTGCAAGAGTGCTATCGAAAATTCGTTTTCGATATCCATCAAACTTTTCGTGATGATCAAACTATGAAGACTCTTCTTCAAGACCTCCGGTAGGATTCGCAGGAAGAACATGGTATCCGCGGTAGTGTTCTCCAGAACGACTTGACTGCGAGACCAAAGGTACTGGAAAGCCTTGGTGGGTTTAATGATCCGATGGCAGTGTATGTTGGATCGCGCGACTTCGTTGTAGTAATTGATCCATCCTCGTTTATTGGCCTGCAGTACCCTCTCCGCCTCTCGATTCACTTCCTTGGAAACAAGAAGTAGTGGCGTCGACATGAAGATTTTGTACGTGAGTATCACATCTTGGCGGTCAGAGAAAACGCCTGAGCGCCCATTAGGATCATGCCAAAACACTTCGTAAAGCTCGTCGGGAACTGGCTGATCCTCATCAGCCACTTCCGGTGTGTACATCATATCGAGAATCATCAGCCAATCTTCTGTGGGAGGGTCAGTCCTGACGTGAGTTACACCCGAGCCTGCGTACCTTTGCTAGAATCCGTATCCGGCAGGTTGTAACCCTGGTTTTGTTCC
This sequence comes from Alternaria ventricosa, assembly GCF_023758065.1. NCBI lineage: Eukaryota > Fungi > Ascomycota > Dothideomycetes > Pleosporales > Pleosporaceae > Alternaria > Alternaria ventricosa. Next base: position 1,762,050 of record NW_026055684.1, on the reverse strand, counting down.
CATTGATCTTCACGGTTCGTATGCCGAAAGATCGCTCTTGGCTCAAGCGAATAATCATAGATCATATCGCGAAGTTCTTGCGGTAGGTCATGCAGACGAAAACTGCATGTTGTTAGCTTTAGAAGCGCGACGCGTACGGCGGAGAGTTCTAACACGTCTAGATGTGCGGCGGCATCACCATGCCCAGACCGCGATGCTTCCGCTGTCTCTTCACGCATTGCTGTTGGTGTGTGTAAAACCGGGCTTCGGTATTGCGCTTGCGAACACAACGGAAGAGGAGCCCTCGGGGAAGGAGGGGATGGCACTAGCGCGACGCGCCGAGACGCGTCTCGCGAACGCTCGGACCTCTTCTTGTTCCATCGCTCGAGCCTTGCGAGTCTTTTCACAAGTAGCATACACGGTCACACAGCTCCAAGAATTGCGCGTACTTTAGAACTTTGAATCTTTGCATGCTTTTGTGTCCTTACTACTACTACGGGGATCCACTATACGCCTGAGTTCGTCGAGACTACGACCAACGCCTGGACTGTGTGCTGACGACCAAGAAGACGATCGGGAGCCTTGCTAAGATGTATCGCAGCCGCTGTACTAGGCTATTGCCTGCGATCTCGTGATCTTGACAACACGGCAGGCCCGCAAGTCGCGCCATAGTTGAGACACCAGTGAGGTAGGGGATATGGGTTCCTCAACCCCAGTCAGTAATGGCCGATCCTCCTCTTCTGTCCCTTCATAATCGCATCCCTCTAGTGTTATGTGTCTAAAAAAGATGGAATCTGTCTCCCTACGTACATCTACGCCGTTCTCGTAGTTTTTGTAATAGAATCTCACGGTGTCCAAACGGCCGTTCTTGAGCATCTCGCACAGATAGTCCGAAGCCTCATTCCAATTCATTTCCATGACTTCGCACACGTCTGGTACCTCGATCGCCACCGTCCGTAAGTTGGGGAAATTTTCTGAGATCCAGTTTGTGAATAAGGCCCCACCTCTTGACTGCTCTTTGGTCCACCGCGAGTATGCAATAACACTTAGGAAATCATAAGGGAGTACCAGCCGGCGAACGCAATATTTCAGCGAGTCTGGAAGATCTTTCAGGAAGAATATGGACTTGCCGTAGTCGTGCAGGAGGACGAACTCGCAGCTGGCCCAGAGATCAATGAGAGCTGCGCTTGGTGATGCGATGCGGTGTAAATATATGGACGCCAACAGAAGTCTCTCATAGTATTTCTTGGTGATGGTTAGTACCTTCGTGACTTCCTCATTGGTAGCCTTAGACACAGCGAGTAAAGGCGTCGCTATCAAGATCTTGAACGCTAAGACGGCGGTGTTTCCATCATCACGCGGGCTACCCGCGATCGACAAGTTGGGATCCTGCAAGTACTTGTCTCCTTCTAAATCTTCTTCGAAGCTGTCGGATCGATCGTCATCATCTTGCATATCTTCTGTAATTGCATCAACACCAGGAGCGCCGATCTAGCATGTTTCATACCTGGATGCAGCTCGAGATTGGGCAAGTGGTAAGTAGACGGCCGGTATTGGTCGTACAAGCAACTGTGCCAGAGAGTCACCCTCGGCTCTAGCGCATACTCGTAGATATAATTGCGAAGCTCTAGTGGAAGGTCTTGCAATCGGAAGCTATTGCTGTCAGTTTTAGCAACGCAGAAGTCAGACATCAAGGGTGCCTACATTTCCAGATGCGCGGCAACTTCATCGTGGGAAGTTGGCAGTTCACTAGTCGACATTTGAGGCTTTGCGATCGTGGTAAAGACTGTTCCATATGAATCGGAAGATGAGGGTTAGTGCTGTGTAGATGTGAGAGAGATCCGAAGGGGCTACCTAGGTGTTGAGGGGCATTTTAGGGCGACGCGCTACGACGCGTTTCAGAATGATGCGACAACTCCTCTGTGTCGCAACGACTACTGACACTCTTAGCGTTTCGTGGAGAACGAATCCCTTCCTTGTATGGTAAGATTCTTATTTGTAGAGTATGGTATGTAGATGGACAGGATCTGATCGGGCATAACATGAATGCCAAGAGTGTCATGGATTATTGCAACCCGGTTGACGCAGTCATCGTCTATATGGTTACATCACGAGAAGGTAGCGAATTAATTCGTTTGAAGTGAATGTTTGGCATTAAAGTAAGTAAACTAGCCATGACCAGTAGCCGACGCATCCAGCGATCAGCACATAACACATAACTAGCGTCCTAAGCGCGGTAACCAATAGGTTTGAGGGGTATATCGTTCAACGGTGATTCGATGAGCGAATCACAACATCATGCATCAACACATCGCGATGTAAACCGCTTACATCTTCTCTTGAGCGACAAGGCTAGCGCGCCTCTCCTCGTTGACGCTCTGGCGCCTCTCTATGTCAGCAGCCTGGGCCTCCGTGCCGAGGTGACCGGTGGGCAGCAGGTTGAGCTGGTCTTCGTTCTTGTCCATGTTCCGGTAGGCGAAGTGGAAGGCGATACCGGTGACGAAGGAGATGATGGCTACACTTCCGTAGTTCCAGACGATGTGGGGATCGGCGGTAAGAGGAGTGAAAGCCTGGGCGAGGGCGGCAGAGAAGGCGGTCGTGAAGAGCTGGACGGACTGAACGAGCGACCTCATGTTCTTGGGAGCCTTGGTAAAGGCGTACTCGAGAGTGGTGACGGAGGCGAAGATCTCGGAGATGGCAATGAGGACGTAGACACCGGTAACAGCCCAGACAGTGATGTCGGTCTTGTACTCAGGGTCCTTGGTCTCGTAGTAGCCGGAGGTCTTGTAGATGTAGTGTTGAAGAACCGCTGCCCAGACCATGGCGAAAGCTCCGAGGATGAAACCAGCGGTGATCTTCTTGATCGGAGTGAAGCGGATACCTCGCTTGCGGAGGAAGGGGTAAACGAGAGAGTCCATGATAGGCACCTATAGTACGATTAGCATTCGTTCTGGGCGTTGGACCATTGGACAGTACTTACGATGATGATGATAGCGATGGGGTCCAAGTTGGAGAGAATGTCGTTGGGGACGCCGCCGAGCTTCATGGTGGCGCACATCTGGGTCAGGTTGGAGTCCATCTGGCGGTATGCAAGCCAGAAGATAGGCACCCAGAAGAACACGGAGCAGGCAGCGAAACCACGAGCAACCTCATCAACCCAGGCGTCATCAAAGTTGTACCACTTGGGTGCGGCGGAGCCAAGGACGGAAGGCTTGACAGCGGTCCACATGTTGCCGTCGTTCCAGTTTTTCCAAGTCTTAACGGGGTTGATGCTCATTCCGCGTCCAAGAGCCTTGAAGAGAAGCTTGAAAGCAGGGCCCATAACGTTACCGCTCGGGGGACGGAGGATGTAGAACTTCTTGCAGAAGATCAAGACGGGGAGAGCGATGATGAACATGACGGTGGGGATCAGGTACGCGAGCCAGAAACCGACGTATCGCTCAGCGTAAACCATGCTGATTTGACCGACCAGAGCACCGATGTTGATGAAGAAGTAGAACCAGTTGTAGATACGGGTGACAGTGACAGCAGGGTCGACAATGACGCGCTCAGTACCGCGTGTTTCAACGCGCATCTTCTCCTGAGGAACTTGTTCGGCGATAAGAGGGGCAATGTTGGGCTTGAAAGTTCCAGTTCCAAGACCCATGATGATGAGACCGAGGATAAAAACGCCGAGGGCAGTGTTGGAGTTCTCCAAGACAGATGGCGCAGCTGAGGCGACGAGGATCAAGTGACCAATCTCAGCGACCAAGACGGAGTACAGAATAGTCTTGAAACGACCAAGGTAGGTGTCGGCGATCCAGGCTCCGAGGAGCGGGCAGACGTAGACCCAGAAGGCGTTGAATGTAGTCAAACTGAAAGCGACCTGCTTGCCCATGTTGAGGGCACCGGGTTGAGCCTCAGCATCATCTGGGTTGAGCGCGGCTCCAGTGGGCGTAGTGAGCGGCTTAGCGATGTAGTTGGAGTATACAGCAACGGTTCCGTAGTAACTCATACGCTCGACAAGCTCAACGAAAGCGATCTGAAGTCAAGTCAGTGTTTGTCTCACGTGCTCTGCGAGTGCGATTGCGTACGGTGAAGATCTTCCATGGGATCCTAGCGGGCACACGGCGAAGCGTGGCGAGCTCCTCATCGGTGGGAAAGTCATCGGCCTCGTTGAGGTAGCTGTCCTGGAGCGTGGCCTTGCCCTCGGAGTGGAGGTAGGCGGGCGCAGAGGTTGTGTGCATCTCGGGGTGCTTGCGCGTGGGGTCACCAGAAGCGTCAATAAGAGCGGGGTCCAAGCCGACAGCTTGCTGTAAGGGTTGTTAGCTGGCGTGTAACACAGCTTGAGGAGAGTATACTCACGACTTCACCGGCGTCACCAACAGGCATGATGGGCGTGCACCTAGGTCGTTTGACAATGAAGGTGGACCGTGGTTGAGTGACTGGGAAAGCAGCCAGGTGATTGTTTATGGGGTGCGGCGAGGAGAAGAGAGACCCTGACGAGTAAAGAGAATGGGGTGGTGGTGCATTTAATTTGAGCACGCGAATCACGGGTCCGACGTCGTGCTCTACAGCTTCAGGCCCGATAAGGAAGGCGCGCACACCGACACAGGGATAGGCACCGTATCGACTCCTTCACGACCGTCTGTCCATCAGCAAACGCATTGCCACCGCGGCTGTTGTGCCCGGAAAGGCATTCGGCGCGTGCGCGATAGGTGCTGCACGATGCTCTTTTCGCACCGCATCGCCGAGGCGTCCTGGGCTACTCAAGCCTCGCCAAGTTGCTAACCACCACTGGCAAGCAGCGAGACAAGAAGAGCTTGCTGGTTCCAAGATAACAATTACCTGTGGCGCCCCAGTCGCATGCCATCGACTAACCTCCTGCCTAAAGCAGGTGGTCGCGGGGTAGCGATAGTCGTCCCCAAGAAATGCCCAGAGCCACTAGCTCGCGCCTCCAACGACTCCGGTCTTGGAGGCCCAGCCCATGGCCCATGCATTCTTCAATCGCGGTATCTGGTATCAGCGACCTTGCTCTTTTCGACCGCAAACGCGGTTATCTGCGGGTGATAGCGTTGGTATAGCGTCGATACAAACGTTCTGGAAGACGACCGCAGCGATTGATTCGAGCAAGACATCAGGGAGGCTGGCGGGATGCAGGCCAGACGTTCCCACCAACAACCACGCTGTGGGGCCGCCTGCAGATAGACAAGATAATGGCTCGAAGCTTGGGATACGGACAACGGCTTAGCCAATCGCGCCATACAGCCAAGACCTCCTCCGAACGCTACCATTCGCTCCTCCGAGGGCCATGCTGCCAGGGCTATCGTCGAGGCGGGTCTCCCGAATGTTCTCTGCGTTGCCCAAGACCTGGGCAACGGACCCCGATCGTATTTGCGGCCACGGTAATTGCACGCTCAGGGGACGGACATGCGACATGCGACACCACGACGCCGGGTACCGGCATCAAGAATTTCGAGCGACAAGACAAGCCTCGGCCAGCGGATATGAAGACGCCGTGGCAGCGGTTGAGGCTTCCTGCCCAGACGCGGTATGCAAGGGCTTATTCACGCCACCCTTTGAGATACGGGCTCAGTGGTGTGCGGTAATCATACGGCGCGCTGGAGTGGTGTCGCGCCTATCCTCGACGGACCTGGTCAGATGCGCGGTCCTTTTTTCGCAAATAGAGCGTATCGACGGTGATGAGGTTGATAGGGTAAAAGACGGGGATTGGGGGAACTCAAGATCGACACGTCGCCTAAATTAAGCTTGATGAAGACCTCGGCCGGCAAGCGCGACGCCGCACGTGAGCAGGAACTCTACCGTTACGGTTCCGGCTTTATTGAAACGCCTCGCCACGCCAGAACCACGGATAAGCGTCAGCGGTGTTGGCAGTTGGTCCCAAGCTTTGTGCCGTCGCTTCTATGACGCGACGCTGAGCTTGTTGATTTTGTTAACACGCACTTGCATGTTATTGCCAGGGCTCTCTACATCTGTTAAGAGGCGGGCTCAGCCGAGACATAGTCAGCACCGTATACCGACTCCAGGGCTACCTTGGTGCAAAACGGCTAAAGCCTGCTAGGAGGACACGAGGAGTAGTGCATGGTCCGTTTATCGACTACGCTGGTACTTTCCATGTGCTCGGTACCACGCGCATGTCAGAGCGCTGAGTCTAGCCAAGGCCACGGTGAGGTAACAGAAAGGTTCGCACCTTCCCAACGCTGAGGTAGTAGCCACGGCTGAATCCCGCCCCGTCTGACCCCGCCGCCTGTCGCTTCCCCATCCGTTCTCAAACTCGACAATCTCCACCATCAGCGCCGGATCTTCGTATACATGTGTTGCAGCACATGGCACGCCTAATGACAATTCTTAATTCCCACGTAACGCCAAGTAGATGATCAGACATTGGGATTCCTTGACTCCAGTCTTTACTGGCAGCAAGAGCGGCCTGAGCAACCTGCAACGTCTCCCAGCGGAGATCACTGGCTCACTTGACAATATACACTAGTCGCTCCATGTGTTGTCTCGCCAGGAACCAGTACAGGAAAGTACTCTTGAGCGTACGACTATCACGCGGCACCAACACGACTAATACCTTTTGGTACAATTTGCTGACATACAAGTCACACGAGTACTTGCACTGGGCAGTGTTGAAGAAGATATACTGCACATGTTGCATGAAGTTTACCGATTGGATCTCTCTGCATCTCCAACACGCAGTACATTCCGCTTCCTATCTTCCACCACCACTTTCCACATCAACAAAAACGACCCACTCGGAAATACCCACCAGCTCAAAACACCCTCCCATTCTCCTGCAGCGCCCTCACCCTCTCGGGCGTAACAACACTCAAACTAACCGCCCCACCGATAACAATGCCCAACAACAAAACCACAAACAACCACAACACCTCCACCCTCCCATCCCCATCCTTCCTGCCCCTCCCCCCAGGCGCATACGGCCCCACCATCTTCTTCAACGGCTGCACCCCATTCCTCTGCGCGAACTCATACCCCCTCTTCATACCAGGTAACCCATCGATACTAAGCTGGCTCTTCCACGCCCAGTAGTAGTCCATCGATTCTTTCTCGTCGCCAGCTTGGTATTTGGCATCTTTCTTTCTAAAGTGTTCGTTCAGAATGTCGCGATGGCCGACGAAATCGTAGTAGGGGACGCTGAAACCGCAGGAAGTGCCGCATTGGTGCACATCTACCATGATGATGCTGCGGGAACCGGGGATAGTTTCGACCTTGTGCTCAGAAATAAAAGCTTCGTATTCTGGGGTTCCGTTCTCGATGGCGCGGCCTTGGCCCCATATACGCACGATTTTTGGGGGGCCGGTGAAGGCCATGAACATGACGCAAATACGACCATTACCTGGCTCGTGCAGATGCGCATGTGTTTCTACTCCGCTGCCGGTGAGATCCATGTACCAAAACGTTCGTTCGTTCAGGACGCCGAAGTTCTGACCTCCTTTTGGGGAAATGTTGATGTGGCCGTCGCCGGAGAGAGGTGCGGTGCCTACCCAGAGCATTTGCTGCTCTTTAATCCATGTGATGAGGCTGTCTGGTATGGTTTCGTAGAAGACGCCCATTTTGGCGGTGGGATGGGATGGGATGGGATGGGCGAGCGGGTTTGGGTGGGATTGAAGGTGGTGGATGGATGGCGGGCTTATTTGCTATTAGGGTTTGGAGGTATCAGGGTAGCGAATGGGTCTTCTTGATCGCGATGGTGATGCTGGTGTAAAGGTTGATAGGGAATGAATGTCCAGCAGCCGAGAGATCCGCAACCTTCAGCTTGAACAACAGGTACCGTCCACGAACAACCCTCTAGCAATGCCGTGAGACCTGACCTTATCTCACCCTCCCTATGAATCACAGATGTTCCAATTCAACAGACCAACCGTACGACAGTATCAATCCGCGGCCGGTATCGGCGTTGCGCAAGCCTGCTGGTCTATGCTGCGTTCGAGTTGCCTTTGCACAGACTAAGTTTTTCGTGCTCGCTTCAGCCTGTTGATCATCAGATGTTTCTTCATGCAAGTGGTGATGTATGGAGATGCAGGTATCCGAAGGGTTCGGCTAGTGGGTAGCTGCAGCGGGGTATGCGATTGGGGTAAGCCGAGGGTCTTGGAGCTTTGACGTTGCATGATTGGTTTATTGGGATGTACAGTTTGATAAGCTATGTATGCAGAAGGTACATAGAAGTGTGCAAAACATGGTTTGCATGATGCATACGTAGCATGGCGCCGCAGAGACACGGCCGTGGTTTACCACACTCGAGGGTATAGATGTTTACACGGTACAACCAACATCAGCCTTCCAAACTCGAACCTGTTCCTTGCTCTCCAAACGTACATTCCGATTAGAGTCATCATTTCTTCGGCAGCTCCCGAAACACCTCCTTGAAGATCTTCTTGCTATTGTACAAGTTCACTAACCTCAGGCGCTCGTTGTCCAAATGCGCGCTATCACTTGCTTGGCCGCACGGCAGATGCGCGGCTGGAGCGTTGAACTCTTTCTCCAAGAATCGTATACTGGGGATAGAGCCACCTTCCCGGATGTACAGAGGCTTACGAGACGCTGCTTCGCTTCGAGTGTGGTCCGGCGTCGAAGTGCCAGATGATGGGACAGGTCCTGCAAGAGCGGGGTCGGATGAGTTGGCCAGTGTGTTAGATGTCGCTGGTGCAGGCTTGTCTTTTGTAGTAGGTGTTGAAGGCTCGGCGGCTGCTCGCGATAATGGCGAGAAGTAGTCGGGCGGCTGAACTACAGACATGCTCTCTCTTCTCTGTCCAAGCGTTGGACCCCATACTGACATGATGGCGCGCTCAAGCGTCTGGAAGATCTCGTTGTTGAAATCACCAAGCCACGGCTCGGCTTGGTGGTCAATGGTTACCTTGAGCTGGTTCTTTGAGTCAAGATCTTCGAACTCAGATTGCATGAAGGACTTGAGACTGTCTGCTACATGGCCCGCTTCTTGGTTGGGCACCAGCCGTATAGAAAGGGCAGCCTTAGCAAGGCGTGGGATGATAGTCGAGTTATCGGGACCAGAAGTCTGGAAGCGATGGATGGTGAGTGAAGCCTCTCGCCATCTACGCATCAGTGACTGTGCTAGTTCTCTTGCGTCGCCAAGATCTGGGTTACCACGTAATAGTGTCTCTGTAATCTCAGTGTAGAGCTCCTCTTCATCCACTGTCAAAGGTAAAATAGGGTCGTAGAAACCTGGGATTTGAACCTTGCCGTGTCGTGCAGTCAATCGCGATAGCAGCATGACAAGGTCTTTGAGCGGTTCGTCTAGCAAAGCACTTCCATCCACACCACTGTGCAAGTCAGGATGCTTGCTCTCAATCTGCACAGTAGCATGTATGACTCCTCGGAGTCCGTAAGTCAGGCATGGTACGTGGTCGTCGAGCCAATAACTGTTGGCCAGTAGGATCCAGTCAACATCACCAATGAGATCTTTCCTGGCCTGCACAGCCTTTTCAAATCCGCGAGAGCCACTCTCCTCTTCACCTTCAATGAGAAAGATGATGTCGGAGTCCAGACGCTGCTCGTTTGCAAGTTCATGAGCCGCGTAGATGGCAGCCATAATCGGGCCTTTGTTGTCAGACGTCCCGCGACCATACAAATAGCCTCCCTCACCCGTCAGCTCGAAAGGATCGTGTTTCCATTTGCGGTGTTCGTTCTCTGCAGGGATAACATCGTAGTGTCCGTAGAACAGAATTTTCTTGCGTGAGGCCGCTGTAGCCGGGTTGCCGCGGAATTTTGCAAACACAATTGGGTTGTACTCGCTTGTGTTGATCATCTCGGTAACAGCGCCAAAATTCTGGAAGACGGAACGCAAGTAAGACGCCCCTCTACGACAGTCAGCGCGATATTTGGGCAGCGATGACACGGTCCGAAAAGACACGAACTGTCTCAATGACTCCACCATGAGATCTGCACAACGCATTAGTTGGGCAAATCAAAGTTTCGGATGTGTACAAACCGTTGTTACTTCTGCGTGAGACGGCGTTGGGCTCCGCACAATCTCTGACTTCCCAGATAACCACAGTATTGTCATTGCCGCCGGTAACGAGGGTGGGCTTATCGTTGTATCTGGTAAACGCGGAAGCGAGAATTAGGCCGTCGTGTGCCTTGAAGGTCGTGATGGTTTCGTAATGCTCGTTGAATTTCTATCTATGTTAGTAATGGTTCTTACAAAGCAGTAAAGGATACTCACCTGCATTACACCAGTTTTACCACCAGCGTACAGAACACCGGCACCCAATGTCAGGGTATGAACATCACCGGTAGTTGCTTTCAGACTTCGCACTAGCTGTCGGGTTTCAAGATCCCACACGTTGACCTCGCCGTCGAAGCGCCCACTGTACAGGAAGGAGCCCTCTCTGGCGAGTGAAAGTATGGATTCACCTTCTTCCCTTCCATCTTCCAATGTGTAGAGGCTTGTGATGGCACCACGCTGTGTGGGGTCTATGCGCCACAGCAGGATACGCCCGTCTCCTCCACCCGAGACCAGAATCTCCTCGGATGGTGCCTCCGGTATGATCCCGCTGCCCAGGAGCATGCAATGTACGTATCCGTAGTGGGCGAATTGGCAGATGTCATGGCTGTCGATTTGCAGTTCTTGCCCGCCTACTGCGTCGCGTGGTCTCGCATCTGCCCCGCTGGGCTTCGGGGTTTGCGCGCCGCCAGGCCCTAGGGAGTCGAAGAATTTGTTCTTTCGCTCTGCAGGATGCGATGACAGACTCGGGGCCGGTCTAGTGTCTTTCTCTTTCAAATCGTACCACTGCTACTGTCAGCCCATGACTTTCTGTTCAGTCTTGTTTCCTACTTGTATGCTTGTGTTCTGGGCTCCGAGGTAGACGGTGCGATGTTGGGAAGAGTACGCGACGCAGAAGATGTCTCCGATATCGTATGGCGACCAGAGCGCGTAGAGGTGTCTGAAGGTTGACGTGCACCAGACCTAACAACTCAGCATACACCGACGATGGACGTTCCAGACTCTCTCACATTGACGATCGGATCTGCTGCACTCGAGAACAGCCACTTGCGGTCATGCGACAGACACAAGCCGAGCACGCTGCCCTTGTGCGCATGTATGACACTGCGCCGCTCGTAGGTATCGAGGCTGAACACCTGCACGTCATAAGCCTGGAGCCTCTGGCGCTCGCTTAGACACGTACTAGGATCTCCCCGCCCTGTGTTCCAGCGAAGATGTACTGTGATGACACTGCTAACGCGAGGATCGATTTGTCGTGCTTCATTCGATGCGCGAGGGCCGGCGTTCGATGGCCATCTAGGCCAGACTTCTCTGCGCCCTGCGTCTCCAGAATGCCGTCATTATGCGGAGGCGCTGCTGTTGGCATGGTCAGCCCGGCTTGGTGTTGTATCTCTGGAGTGAGTGCATGGTCGCGTGTAAAGGTTTCGCGACTTGGTGGGAGCGATGACGGCACATTCAGGGTCCAGGGCCAAAAGCGCCGGCTGCGGGGCCCTGATGCATCACCGATGGACGCAGCAACTCAACTAGACGTACCTCTTAGTCCTACACCTAGGGCTGTCTTCACTTCCTGCGATGTAAGCGACGCTGACAAGATGCACATGGTCCTTCTTTCTGCTGAGCTACAGCCTGCGAGGAGATGGAACGGAAAGATGGCAGAAGAAGAAAGTCCCGCGCCGTGCGATAGCGGTGCTTCCCTTACCGTGCTCGAAAGAGGCAGCCGTTGGTCGGCTTCATCTACCTCGTTCAGCGTAATATCTGAGGACGTCTCGTCGTCGCTCGGTGACCTCTCAGGGCAGCTCGAGCCCTGCTGCTCGCACTGAGTAACGAGCTCACCGCCCCTACATGGCGAGCGATCTCGCTGCAATGACGCCATATCACAAGGTGGGAGTGTGCTTCACAGTAAGCTGAGATCATGGAATAGCATCACTGCTTCCTTTTTCTCGATTGGCATATCAGCATATCTCACAGCAAGCGTAGAGTGGTGCCAACATGTGTGCACCAGCGTGCAGTCACGTATGCACGTGTCGTACAACTTGGCGGCGCGCTGTCAATCATGCAGTCGCTCCCTAGTCTGCGAGTTCTGAATAATAGATAGTTCACCGTTCGCAGGCCCGAATACGTGGTCGCCGCGTAGAGAGCGGCTTCCGACGTTGAGCTACCAATTGTAAATGACGCGGTTGGTGTGGCCCGCCTCGAGTCGCTCGAGCTGCTAAGGAGACTTAGGACAGCCTCACGGGAACATGCATATCAGGGCGCGGGAGGCTGGAGGCTGCCGCATGCAGGTCGAAGAGATAGAGTGAAGATCGTCGGTGTGCATTCTGGAACACTCTGCCGCCAAGTTTGAGGATTGCGAAGCGCGGCCGAAGATTGGATAGGATGGGAAATCGGCAAGCAGAGATGCCTGTGTAGAGTGTAAATGGGACCAGTAGCCTTGATCGCCTGCGGGTAATGAATCGTCGATAATGCCTCACCAGCACCACCAGGGGGTGCCTTCCTTTCTGCGTTGAAAACGTGGGAAAAGTGGGTTGAGAAAAAGGAGCGTGGGACCTGGCACCCCAACCAAACTACAGCCACACTGCTGGCGATGACCAAGACTGTCAAACCCACGACAGCCTCGATATGACGCAGCTTGCGTAGTCGTCTCAGAATTCCAACCTTCTCAGCTCGACGTTGACAGCCTGTTGGAGTCTCGGCCGCGATGATAAAGCGCACCGCCACAGACGCCACAGCAGCACCGCCACGGCTGGCGCGGTAAGGGCAACCTTCCCAGCTGAAGGCTACCGGAGGCTGAACCTAGAGCCGATCATGCCAACTGGACAATGATTGACAATTCTCGATTCCAGCCGGATCCAGATTGGGGTTTGGGCAGCAACAGTCGGGTTATGGCTGCCAGGGCCTGCATCGTTGCATCAGCACGCGTGAGAACTGAGGCTGCCGAAATTTAGTTGTCCAGTCGCTGTCACGACACGTTCACGATGGCTGCAGTAATAAAGCAAGACAGCCATCCGCACCAATGGCAGGCGAAGCCGGGGCCTCAGTGCTGCAGCGTCTCGCTGCCCGCATAGCCGGCGCCAGGGAAGCGCCTCCAGTTACATGGCGACACGCGCTGCGACTATGCCCGGACTGCACTGGTTGAGTCTTCACAGCGCAGCCCACGAACCAGGGCGAGACGTCACAGACAAGCGATGCGAAGTATGCGGGCAGTCTCGTGAATGGCTTTGCTGCAGGTCGCTTCGGCCACTCTGGTTGCACCCCGCGCTCCACCACCATCATGGCTGCGTGTCGCGGTCGGTAGAAATCGCCTCATTCCGCGCGTAGTGTTCCGACAATAGCGCCGTCAGGAGTGACTCTGAAATTCCTTATAGTCGCAGCCTGGCCGCGACGACTTGGTGATCCAGGTGGGACCTTGTGGAGTTGCGCCAGCTGCCGTTTCCGCGAGCACTGACTGATACATGCTCACCGCCGCCTTTTAGGCCCAGGACACAAGTACCATTCTCACCGCAACCAGCCTCAAGGTCACACAAAACCCCTCTTGCCGCGCGCTGTGCAGCTGCTGCAGGAACACAACGCCCTACTACGTCACCATGGCCGTCGGACTCGGAGAGACTATTACTGTTATTAACAAGAGTGGGAAGGTCGTGAGCAGTGTGAGTGCCCGATAAGCTCGCTAGCCCCCCGATAAGCCCCGTACTCGTACTGACGCCCCGCCCAGAGCAAGCACATTGTCAACGTCTTCAAGGAGGCCAAGGCCGCCTACCGCGAGCGCAAGGCGGAGATCAAGGCGGAGCGCGATGCCGCCGTGAAGGAGAAGGAGCTCGCCAAGGGCGTCAAGGCCATCCGTTTGGATGACGACGATGCCCGCTCCCAGGTCTCGCATCGCTCCAAGGCGTCCAAAGCCCACACCCATCGCACCAAGGCCCATGACCGGCCTGTGATGGAGCGCGGCTACAGCGACAGCTTCTATGCCAACGACAGCCCGCGAAGCAGCAAACACCGCTTCGAAGCCGACCTCGCCGGCGACGCACACAACAAGGAGATTGCGAGGAGGAATTCCGATCAGGCCGTCCAGCGCTCGTCGCAGAGCAGCAAGTCGCGATCCAAGTCAGTCGACATGGACCTTTGCTACGGCGATGTGCCCCCGCCCCTGCCCGACAAGAAGTACAACGACGTCGAGCTGAAAGAGAAGGCTTCCAAGATCGAGTTGCTCCTGGACGAGGCCAACTGCTTACAACACACGGCCACGGCCATGATCGAGAACCTGCAGAAGAATCCTGAAGCGCTTGCCGCCGTATCACTCACGCTCGCCGAGATCAGCGCCATCGTCGGCAAAATGGGACCTGGTGTCCTCATGACGCTCAAGGGCAGCTTCCCTGCCGTTGCAGCTCTGCTCCTCAGCCCCCAGTTCATGATCGCTGGAGGTGTAGCTGTCGGCGTTACCATTGTCGCACTCGGCGGATACAAAATCATCAAGAAGATGCAAGTCCAGAAGGAAGTCGACGCACCCCTACCTGAGCCGCAAATGGCGATGCCCATGCGTGCCGCTACCATGCCCATCGAAGACTCCAACAACCAGCTCGACGAGCTCGAGCCCCAGGAGCTCAGCCGCGTAGAGCTGTGGCGCCGCGGCATCGCAGACGTCGAGGCCAACAGCTCCGGCACCAGTGTCGACGGCGAGTTCATCACGCCCGAAGCCTCCCGCACCCTTTGCGCCGCCGGCGTACTTGACGAAGACGATCTCAAGTCCCGCCGCAGCACCCGATCCAAGAAGCACAGCAGCGAATCAAAACACAAAGAGCACAAAGAGCACAAGCACCGCGCACCGAAGTCCGAAGTCAGCGTCAAGACCAGCAAGACCTCCGACTCAAAACGTCCCTCCAGCAAGGTTGCCTCAAGTAAAGTCGCTTCCAGCAAAGTCGCCTCCAGCAAATCCGGCAAGGAGAGCAGCAAAGAAAGCAGCAAGACCAAGAAGAAGGAGAAAGAGCCTTCCGGCCTCAAGATGTTGTTCCGCGCCCACACTGTCGCCGTCTGATCCCCACGGCTTCCAACCAAATCTCCTCTATCATAGCGTTTGGCGTTTCCTTCGTCCTCATCATCCTTCATCATCGTACATCAGCATTTAGCGTTGCTTTGCTTCCTCACGTTTATACCATCTAGACGACATTACATGGGCATATCAAGATCCCGTCGTTGGCCGCTTGCTTGCTTGCTTTGGAGTCTTCTGGGTTCGTTCGGCGCAGGGGCGAACATAATGGGTCATGACTATCGCGAGTACTACGAAGATCTTTTTCACGCTGCTTTTATGTAACGCATACGTATCAATTACACATTTACGGACTCGAGAACGAATTAATATGTTAACAGTTATCTCTCACAGGTACCCCTGTTCTTGCTACTTTCACACCGAGCACACTTCATCGATCCCAAGTCATTTACCACGAACATGATCTGATACCTGTCCCCTCCCCACTCCCCACTATTCACCCACAACTCGCACCGAGTATTATCAGACCGACATCTACCCCTTCCTCGCCCAGAGATCCAGCCTTCCCCCTCTCCCTCTCTCCGCGTCATCTGAAACACCTAACAACCTCATCGACCCAACGTCTCGCGCCTTTGTCTTTCACAATGTTCGTTCAACATGTCCAACTTCGTATTAAGCTTATCCTCAAGCGCAAGATGAGTAACGAAGACGATTCCGGCAGCAGAACGATACGAACAGACGACAAACAAAAATATGAATAAGAAGACTACCAACGTGAAAGTATGGACATAACAGGAAAGAGAAGGAACTGGTAAAGTGACCTGCAAGCAAGAATAAGATTACAAAGTATGAAGGGGAAGGGGTATCATGAATTATCAAGACATTTGCTGTAAAGGCCACTCGATGTCGCTATACTGATAAGGCTATGCCAACAAGCATAGCCATATCATATCTTCATAACCGCAATAATTGCAGTTCAATCGGCGATCGTCTTCTCGATTCTCACGCTCTCACTTGGGGTGGTTGCCAGGTGTTACCCCAACATCAGTATCAGCTTCATCAGCGTTGGCCTCGGTCTTTTGTCGCTTTGGTGCTGGCTCCAGTGGCGTGGTGGAATCAGCAGCGTGCGTACTGAAGCTGTCGTGTTCCGCATTTGCGATAGCATCTCCCATTGCGGCCTGCTGTTCAGCGTCCACAGAGGGGTTTCCCTCTGTATCGTCGAACTTGCGCTTCATCCAGGGTGGAGTGACCACACCTAGACCAGGTGGGGGTGGCAGGGCTCCGTTCTGATGAGGCGCTCCCGGCCCCTGCTGGGGTGTAGGGTTGGTAGTACCAGTAGGATGTGGCGGAACTCCGCTGTGATGGGGCACTGTTGGCGTCTGCGGAGATGTAGTGGCTACAGCTGGACCGGTATAACGGGGCAGGTTCCCATTCTGCTGAGGCACTATCGGCGTCTGCTGAGGCGCAGCGTTGGTGGTGCCGATTTCAGGTGTGTGTAGCGACCCGGTATAGCTTGGATCCATTCCTCTAAGCCAAGTATACGGGCCATAGTCAGCTGTACGGCGCTCTTGAGGATCCATCATGCTGATAATGAGCCATTTCCAGTAGATGTCTCGGGTACGGATCCTGCTCTCGGGCTCTAGTGTAGAATGCCGACGCACCCGCTCATCCAAGTCTACAGTGATACTCATAGAGAACCTGATCACGGAATTGCGCTTCGGATCGTACGGATGGAGTCGATTAACCACAGCGACGCAGTCCATTGGTGCGTAAGGATGGCCGTTGGGAGTTGGATGCTCGATGCCGCGTGAGATCGTCTGGGTGGAGTTCGGATTCCGCGCCAGCTCTTCTCTGATATCTGCTTCATATCGTTCTCGATCATCGACTCGGTCCCGGTTCATGATAGAGAGGTGCGAAGCGCAGAATTCTGCAGATTTAGGTATGGTTTCTGCGGCGTCTCTCCAAGCTCCCGTACTACCATAAGTCCAGATAGGTAGGATTTGGACTGTTGCCCTGCCGTTGTCTTCATGTAACGTAGCAGTTACGAGGCCGTCTCGAGCCTCCAAGTAAAAGCCATGCGGCCAATCCCGGCCATACGTATTCCGGATATATTCGTTTGGGTGGAAGCGGAGTACGCCTTTATCTGTGAACCACCATTCTCCGTGTTTGTCCTGTGTCATTCGCTGATCGGCGTCGATCTGACAGTGCTTGATCATCCAGAAGTCGACGATGTCTCCGAAGGATAATGGTGTGAAGTTTGGTAACACAGCGTGCCGACTTGTTCGAACGTGTTGATCCACACGTCCGTGTCCGTCTGGGGCTGAATAGCGACCGGAGTTGCTATTTCGAGTTGAAGCTGTCTTGGCCCTCTGGGGGGTCTCTCGACCACTTCCGCCCGTATTAGAGTTTTCGTATCCCGTCATGCTAACTGTAGGCCTGGCCTGATAGTTTGGGACCTCTCCAAAGCCTGGCGCGGTGCTAGGTACTGTTGGTTCTCCCGAGATCAAAGCAGTTGATGGGGCGCGGCTGTCGCTTCGAACCCCAAGCGGCATGTGGTTTGGATTCTGATTGTTGAACACATTCGTCACGTCGCGTCCAGCATGCAGAGTGGCAATCGAACGGATTTGCTGCGAACCTGAAAGCCGAGGAGGTCGCTGGTCTTCAGAAAGTCTCTGGTGTCCCTGGGTTCGGACTGGTGGGGATCGATTGCGAGGCCTCACCCTATCAATATCATCGCGGGACGGACTTGGTGGTCTCCATCTATCTGCTTGTCGACCGCGGTCGTTGGGCCGCCTGCCGCCAGATGCACGGCCGTCGTCCCTTGGGCGATCTCGTTCTAACATGACCAGTCGATCGCTGTAGTTGGGTTGAGACGGTTGCGACTCCAGAGGTGTTGATGAAAGCCTTGGTAGCCCGAGTAGTCGCCATTGATATAGGAAGAGGGGGCAGAGTGCCCCCCTACGAGTGTGAATTGCGGTCGCTAGACCATTTCACTCGGGTCCGCGCCCAACTCGAGAAGGTCTCTCGGAGTACACGCACCTATTATTCACAGTGTTCAAAGCTGTCGAGGTGCTGTGCTATGTGCCCACTCCGCTTATGTAAGATCGTCGAGCAACAAAGACGGGAGGGGGACAAAGGTAGATCCAAACAGATGACAACACGTCTTTGTCGTCTAATATGTCAACGTTGTCGAAATGATAAGCCTCTCTCCTATGGGGATTTGACATAGCTGCCGTGTCGCGAGGTTCCTACTCCTATATGTCAACAGACGCCTGTTACACATTCTGACGCGACCAATAACGACTTGCATAGGCCCCGGGTCTTCATCGAAAATGACGAAAACTTGTGGAAAAAGAGGCTTCGAAGACTACGTCAGTGATTCCTGCGAGAAAAACGTCTCCTATCCTGAGAGGCGTCCTTCCAAGTTTCTTCGCCTTACTGAGGACGCTGCACACGACATCCAACCAACGTACCGGTCAAAGAAGGGGAAGAATACGTCGAGCTGGCTTTGGTTATCTCCTGAAATTCATCCAATGTTCAGTGAAAGAAAAGCCGATCACGACTACCGAGCTCAGGAAGATGGAAAGTTCCTCAGGCTGGCACAGCAGGTTCATCCTCAGTATGTAGCCCCCGCTGAGGGAAAGAACAAACCAATGAGGACTTTAGCATCGGGTTCCTCCCACAATCAGTCACAAGCGCGAAATAGCCATCTGTCACACGGTATACCGTCAGCTTCTTCCACCCTGCAACAACACCCTCCTGCAGGCCTCATATCGTTTGACCCGGTCTGGTGGTGGCCAGATATCATACACAAGGATGACTTCCACAACGAGAGTGGTTTGCTATTAGTTGGCAGTCGAGAGAAGTTTCGTGCGGGCATCGTGCCGACGTATGAGCTGTTCTGTGCCATAATAAAGGCGGGCTTGGCCCGTCGTGACGCCGATTCGTCGTATGCATTGCGCAATCGCGAGCTGGACGAAGTTCAGCGAAAGTATGATAAGATGGTAGAAGAAAAGGCAAAATGCGAAGAGGAACAGCAGGAGCTCATTAGGTTGACTTCGAGCAACTACGGTGGATATGATCGTGAGACCTTCGAATGGGCGATGAAGCGTAAATCGGAAGTTATCTATCGTATTCGAGACCTTGAAGAAGAGGGAGAAGAGTTCCAGGTAGAGCAGGATAATATCTACGCTCGACATCAAGCAGTGAATGTAAGCACGATGGCCGTAGAGAAAACGCTTTGGGATTTGCTCGACGATCTTCTAGTACGGATAGGCGTTCTGCCCAGCATCGATGGCGACGACAAGAATCCGCGGGTCCGGATCTTGGACACAAGAGAGCATGTAGACGATCTCAACCTGGATTGGCCCGAGAACAATTGGAACGATGAGATACCTGGGGACTGGATACCCCCGCCGATTGTAGAGATATATAGCGGGGCATTTAGACCTCTGCGACAAGAAGAACCAGAAAGTACGTGGAATAACGCATGGAAGGACTATCCTCGCAACGACCACCTGCTGGCATTACAGGATGTGCTCTACCAAACGGCGGAAGAGGCAATACGCGTTGAGCGAGAGTTTAATGATGTCCGTGAGCAGTACGATCGGGAATTGAAGACTTACATGTTTCACCAGAGAGGGAAACGTGGCAATGCAAGTGTAAGGTCGTATCAATTAGAAGAAGAATTTGGTCCCATATGGTTGGAAAAATGCCGTAGGATTTCTGCGAAGATGCAGGAAGCTGACAGAGGCCATGCGCAGGCGGAGTGCGCTCTCTCTGATGCAAATCGGCATGATCGCGAGGTTCGAAGAAGGCCGTCCAAACCAGAGCTAGGCGCACCAGCTCAGACAAAAGCAATCGCAACACAACATTTTGGAGAGAGGATGTCGTCTAGGAAGAGGCGCTGGATCGACGAATGGCTTGGAGATGTGTGTGTAGAACCGCGCGATGAGGACCAGGAAGAACCTGGAGAAGAACCGGGCCAGCCTATTACCGTTGCTGTGGATGAGGCAAGTAGAACACTCCGCTCTGAGGATGTTCCAATGGCTACGGGTCAGCGACGTCGGAGAATCGACAGATATGTACTTCGAACTCAAGAGCTGCGTCAAGACACGACAAATACTGCCTTACAACAGCTGCATCTCGACTGGGCACGAAAAGTAGGTGAAGGGATGTGAGTACACATTTACTAGTCGTACTGGCGGCGGTCGAAAGACATTCATACGTAGACGCGTCGAACAAAATCGCTAAAGACTAGAGCAAAGACGCGATGAGGATGATCAGTGTTGTGGAAAAAGGAGCATTGAGTGCATTCTTTCTGCGATGGAACGCGGAGATGACGATGACGTAATGATGACATGCGAGACCCTGAATCCCTTCGTGATGCGTTTCGCCCACAGCACCAACCAACCCTTCCGCAAGACGCCGCGCATCAGCGACCGCGGCCTGCAGCCATTACTGCCCTCGTACCCTTTCGTCAAGCGGTTTGGCGTGCGCGAACCGAAAAGGCAGTGCTTCTGAGGGGCCATGAAAAAGCCCACTACCCAGACTTCGTCTTCTCATCAACCACTTCCGGCACCTCATGCTCTCCAGACTCAGCTGGCTCACGATTAGCAGCCATCGCCGTCTTCCTATCAAGCTATACGGGTCGTTAGCACACGCCAAACATCTCAGCGACGGACAACACTCACCCATCTGACCACAAATGCCCATCCAATGAAAGCAAAGACCACCACGATCATGGTGATGCTTCCTTTCTTCCAGTACGGTACATCCGTCGCTGGATACATAACAATACCCCACCACGTGTACAGAATCAGACCACCCATAGCCATTGTATACACGGTCACACCCCTCACCGCATCGTCGCCTGTTCGCTGGCAGATGGTTGTGGCCCACCCGTACATGATTGGATTCACGATGAAACTCGTGCCGCTGAGGTAATGCGCTGTGAAGACTCCCGCATCTGGAAGGTTTCGCACGAGCAGAAGCGATGCGGTGATGAGCTGCATCGCTCCACTAAAGATGATCATGGGCAGACGATGACCTGTGTGGTCGATGAAGGCTCCGCCCAGAATTTGGGAGACGATCGCAACAGCTTGAATTCCGAGAGGGTACGTGTTGATAGCGGTTTGAGAGAAGCGAGACTTGTTGTGCTTGAGCCAGAGGAGGAACATCCCCTGGAAGGCGAAGGCTTCGAGCATGGCGCAGACGACTGAGAACGTCGTGAGGATGTATCTGCAGAGGAGTTAGTATAATTTCCTGGTTTGGACTAACATGGCAGGTATCTACTCACATAGTAGGCGTTAGGAGAACACGCTTCGCGAGGCTCTTGAACTCGATGTTGTGGGTGTCTGCTGTCTTAGGTGGTAGACGAGTCATTGCAAGCTGTCTTTCCGCCTGAGTGATGTATGAGACTCTGGTCGACTCTGGAAGATCCGGGAATGTGAACTAGGGTTACTATCAGTCCTCAGGCTCGGGTGCAAGCACTGACACAACTTACGAATCCGAAGAGACCAACTGGAATTCCCATGAGACCGTCTGAACCACATGTATCAGCAACGCGCGCGCGACGGCCCTCGAAATCGCTCACGTACCAATGATGAACACCCATTGCCAGCCCTTCAAGCCGCCTTTGCCTTCCATCGTCTGGTGCATTGCCGTCATCATGAGACCGGCGCACATACTCCCGACCTGCCCGACCGCAGTAAAGATGGCTGCCCGTTTGGCTATCTCGGAAGGCTTGCTGCGGGCATCGTGAGCATCTTCCCATGAAGAGGAACTCGATCGACTTACTACCATGAACCCATCACATACACGCTACCACTATACAAACTGGCCTCGATCAAACCCTGGAAGAAGCGGACTGCACAAAGCTGTGAATACGTCTTGCACCCAGCTGAACACATGGTCAAAAGAGACCAGAGGATAAGAGTGAACGGAAGCCATATGCTAGGGCGAACTTTCTGGATGATGAGACCATGGGGTATCTGGCCGACAACGAGACTGCGAAGCTGTCAGCTAGAGTGCTGTGACACATCGGCACACTGAACGGACCCCGCAGTGAAAATCGACAGCAAGATGCTATACTCGTTGCCTTTGAGGCCGATGTCTTCGCGGAGACCAGCGACATAGGCATTAGCGAAAGCCTGGCGATCCAGGTAGTTGAAGAAGTAGGCTGCACAGCAAAACACCTAGTCAAGACAGTCAGATACCTTGAGTAGTCGAGTTATGCGACAGTACTGACCATGATGAAGATGTCTAGTCACATGAAAGTTAGCATGGTTGCGCCATGGGGATAAAGATGCTCATACCAAGCTTCACAACGAGCTTCCTCTCCAAAACTTTCTTCGCATCGCCAGAGTCGCTGGCCCTGAGCCCTGCGCACTAGCATTAGCATCCAAGCAGCCATACAATTCTGGAACCACAAATTCCCTACATCCTAAGGCACCCATCTTCGGTTGTGTACGTCGGTGGATCAGATAAAGCGACGATTATCAGATTGATTAGTCGTGGTACCAATCGCCCAGTTTTAATCCATCTGATAGCACCCGCGTGGGGCCAAGGCCTGGCCTCCGAGCCGGCGTATTGGCATGGAAGATTCTTCGCGCTTGATGATCGTCGACCGAGCATCGGCCCGTTGTTAGGGTGAAATAGGGCCTTGGCCTCGTGTCGAGACCGGGTGTTCTACCAGGAACATCACTCTGGTCCTTTGATCTGCTGATTTCCAGTCATGATCCATGCTTACCGTTCCCGTTGAGCCCAGAGACTTGAGCGGATGGAGTCACTTCTCTAGCACGGTGGTTGAGCTTTACATTTATGGTACGTTCTCCGCGGGGTGTGGGCTGCTTAATGCGAGCGAGCATCCCCCCAAAATATCCCTCACATGTTTCTGTCCCGACTGTCTGGTAGCTGGGTCTGGATATGGCACGATGCATGTGCTGTCGAACAGAATGTCCGCGGTATGCGCGACACAGGGAACCATTACCCCCATTCGCCAGCTTCCTACCTGGAGAACGGGAAAAGCTGTAAAGCTGTTCATGCATACCGGAGTAACCTTCGGTGAGCGACTCTGGCTGTGGCCCATTTAACCCGCGTTTTAACCGCGTTTGCTCAGACTTGGCCTTAGGCGTAAGCAGTGACCCTCTTCATGAAGGCAGACTGCCGCGTACACCCAGTGCTAGGTGAGCGGTCGTTGTGTATCTCTCATAAGACCAGATTCAATCGCGGAGAATGTTCAGTCGGGAAAAACCCCATCCTACCCTCCTGGTTTCAAGACAATTTATGATACTTGTCTAGATGAAGGCCTTACCTCTTCCTACTCTTCAGCTGATGAGCACACGGCCGCAAGGTAGCAGTCAAAGCGCGTTCGCTACACAACACACAGAACTTCTGATATCTTCCAGCATACATAGGCCAAGATCTCGTCATCATTAAAGCCGGTATAGGCTTCCCAATCTCTACTCCCATGGAACGACCAAGATCGCAAATATGATCTTTTCTCCAATACCCTCATCATATCATCACGAGCCCTGGTCACCCTCCTGAGTTCTCATGATGATGAAGAGGTTTGCTACAGTGAGACGCGTAATACAAAGCTTCAGCCCACAAGCTAGATCAACTCATTAATTCCAGCGACAGGGCTACACTAAAATGTCTTCTAATGACCAATGGGGCGCCAACCGTGATTACTCTCCTGTACCTTCCAAAGACAAAGTTCCCGAACTTGTTCGCCCTAAGTCTGATAATTCTGACCATACTGACCACCCTAGCGAGGAAGGCGACTCAATGTCGACTATCGAAACCACGAGCACTGAGAGTGTCGAATTTGACGATCAAGACCAGCCCAGTGACGAAGAAAGAGGGGTGCCAATTGCAGGACCACATGATTCACCTAGACACGTCGTCCGCGAGGGTGATGAAGGAAATGAGGGAGAAATTCGGGAAGCGAACCAGGAAGCAAATCCCGGAGGTAATCCAGGAGGAAATGAAGGACGCAATTAGAGATGCCCTCGCTGTAGACTAGTCTGGTGATGAAGCCAGGCTAGAGCTGCAACAGGCGTCAGACCATCATAATCACGTTCACGTAGAAACAGAGAGGTTTGACGGATTAATGCGAGAGCTTGGTCATCTTGGTAATGTATGTTACGACAGTCTCATGGAAATGGCCTAAACATGTTTACCAGTTGACTAGACAGATCATGAAAATGCCTGGCCGTAATATTTCCCTCTAGACTCATCGTCATCGGCTATCATACCACTTATCTCAGCGTTCGCGACGCGGAGTGCTTGGACTAGGACGATCCACACCATCTGGTCTCGACCAGTCATCTTCTGAATCATACGGAGCGTCCTCATATGGAAGACCATCACGCTTCCCGTACGAACGATCCCGGTACTCATCCATAGCGCCGCTGTCACTATGTGGGGCGACGCGACGGCGAGGTGAGCGAGATCGACGGTGAAGCGAAGCTGGTCCATACGAGTACTGCGGCGAGGTTGGTCGATACTCAGGTGAAGTTGATCCATACTGCGGCGAGGTTGGTCTATACTCAGGCGAGTTTGGTCGATAGAATGGACTACCAGGTGCTTGGTTGTCGCGTCGCTGTGGTAGTGGGATTGCGTTCTGCCCGGTTGCAACTGCAAGACCTTGAGGCACAGTTGGCCGGTAAGAAGGACTGTGACCGTAGTATGGGTTACCTGGTCCCTGATCGTCGCGCCACTGTGGTTGTGGGTTTGCAGGTTGCCCAACTGCAACTACATGATCTTGACGCGATCGGTCTCTCCGCTCCTTTTTCTCAAAGTCCATCTTTCCGATGACGTCGATATTTTGCTGTCCGCTTCCAGTATTCACGTTTTGATTGTAGACTGGCGCTGTCGTGCGCATGTGCGTGTTGCCATGTGGGCCCTTCAACGTCTGGTTGTGACCCCCGGGCTTACCGTCGCCGGCCGTCTTGTTGGTAACTGTATCATTGATCGAGAACTTTTGCTTTCCAGCGTCTCGGTTTAGGCGATGCTCTGGCTCAGTAGGGATCTCGTACTCGGTTGGCGCCGCGCCGGTAGCTGGTGGTGGCGGAGGTTCGAATACGCCATACACGTTGATGTTCTGCTGCCCAGACCCGCTGTTGATGTTTTGGTTATAGATTGGCGCGCTGTTGGTGAGGAAGCTAGTGGCGAATGGAGCCTCGATCGACTGAGAATGGGCATGGCCGTGTGGACCATTCTGGAAGTTAGTGACGGTGTTTTCCTCTTTAATGTGACGGACGCGACCGGATTGATCTAGAGCCTCGGATTTCTGATCTGTATTTCCAGAATGTGGTGATCGTGGTGGTCGAATAGGCTCGCGCTGTTGGCGCTTTGATGGATTGGGGGCTGGTGCCGTAGAACTTGATCGCTTCCCCCCGTTTCGCAGAACCATCTCTTTGCCATCGGCTTCGTTCTCCACATTTAATGACATATCGAAAGGTCGAAGGCCAAACATCCTCCGAGCATCTTGAGCGACGCCCAACATGCTGTTGCGAACTTCCTGAGACTCTTTCCAAGCTTCCTTTTCGACAGCCTGAGTGAGGTTGTTTGCATATGAGATCTCTATCTGTGTCGGTCGTCGGACTTCTTTACGGATCTTGGCAATCAAAGACTGTAGATGATCTTGATTAGAGGTGGGTTGCTTGGTCGTTGTACCCATTGGAGCCGCCATATTTGGTGTACTTCTGATCTGAAGCTAGGCTGTGTATCGTGTTGGAAGCCGGTTGATAATATGCGGGCGCAAGGTTAGAGGAAGGCACCAGAAAGCTTTTCTCCTCCGTAGGCAGAAGCGTGAAATGCGAAGCAGG
Organism: Alternaria ventricosa; assembly: GCF_023758065.1. Lineage (NCBI taxonomy): Eukaryota > Fungi > Ascomycota > Dothideomycetes > Pleosporales > Pleosporaceae > Alternaria > Alternaria ventricosa. Next base: position 1,736,273 of record NW_026055684.1, on the reverse strand, counting down.
AGATTTCACTTAATGAAGTCCCCCCATTGTTTGTTCATCGAGTGTTTCCTTGTATCGATCTAATTCCACATGCGCTTGTTGAGGTTGTTTGACCAGGTGTATAGAATGGTAAAGACCGAGTTGGCGTACATCGCGTTTGGCCCATGTCGTTAGATATGTCTCAACAGCGTTCGCCACACAGGTGTATCCATTGTTTTGATCCGCAGCCTAAGTTGGCATTCACCATGTAGGAGTGCCGCTCGTGTGCTCCAGTCATTTTAACCATTACGCATTGGCATATGGTCTTTCTCGCAGAAAAGTCGAAATCGGTGATAACAAATCGATGGATGGAGATGGAATAGAGGATGGAGTGACGGCTGAGATTTGGCAGGATCGCTCCGGAGATGGCACGGAGATAAGCACACCAGCAACCCGACTTCGCAGCACTTCAGCATTGACAACTATAGGCTCTACAATATTGATCGCGACAGATGTATGGAAATCTCGCGCTTCGATCAAACAAGCTCTTGTTGCATCTCGTACTACATGGTCATGGCAGCCGCCCCTGCTGCAACATCACCGGCTTCCCCAAACGGCACCAACCGCGCCTTCCTCGCGACGTCATCCCCCCTTCTCCACCTCCGCACCTGCAGATCACCCCATCCTACCCCAGACGCGCATTTCTACGCGACCATACAACGCCACCAATAGCTCGGCAAGGCTTTCAACGGCATTTTACGCCTTGATCATTCGCCAGAGCCTCTTGAATAACCCTTGCCCCGCAATTACTCCGTCAGTTATGCGCGCAGGCAGCTTGTGATAACGGCGATTTTGCCGATGGACCATCTTTTGTGACGTCGGGGTCAGATCTAGCATGTTGCGTGCGTTCGGGTGATATGATCCGGGTAGTAGGCGGTGAGGTGTGAAGATGGTGGTATAGATACATGGGGTGAACCCACACGGTACTGCATTTTTCCATTGCGGATCTCATCGCCTCTATCGTGCGCATCGCATCTCGTCACAGGGTGAGATAAAAAGACCCCGTCCACGATGTTTCACACCCCCCATTTCAACTGGTACGGTCGCGGCTTCAAACTTCGCGCCGCTATAACAATCGCCTGCCAACTGGCCTTCGTCCTCTTCGGCTACGATCAGGGCGTCTTCAGCGGTATCGTCGGCAACGAAGACTTCCTAAACACTTTCGACCACCCCTCGCCCGGCCTTGAAGGCATCATTGTGTCAATATACAATTTAGGTTGCTTCACGGGATGCATTCTCAGCTTTATGTTTTGCGAGAAGACGGGACGGAGGCTGGCTATGTGGATTGCTATGGTTTGGATTATAGTAGGTGATGTATGAGCGGTGGTGTGAGGATTACGGCTGATCATGACAGGTCGGTGGCGCGCTCCAAACGAGTGCGTATACGGTGCCGCATATGATGGTCGCAAGATTTCTGACAGGGATTGGTACTGGGATCGAGACTTCGACTGTGCCCATGTACCAGTCTGAGCTGTGTGAAGCGAACAAGCGCGGCCGCCTCGTGGCGTCAGAACCACTCTTCGTCGGCGTGGGGATCGAGCTGGCGTACTGGTTCGACTATGGAATGTCGTTTACGGAAGGATCGATCGCGTGGCGTTTACCCATTGCATGCCAGGTCATCTTCGCCATCATCGTCATCGTGCTTGTTTTTGGCCTTCCTGAATCACCCCGGTACTTGTATGCGCATGGTCGCCACGAAGAAGCGCTTCAGATTCTTTGTGACGTATACGACGGCACGCCTGATGATCCAACGATTGAGAAGGAGAACAGAGAGGTGCTGGAGGCTCTGCAGGTCGAGCGAGAGCATGGAGAGTACAAGTGGTCGCAACTTCTCAAGAAAGACCGCGTCCAGACTAGACGTCGTGTATTGCTTGCCTACGGCGCGCAGTTCATGAACTAGATAGGTAGAATTAATTTAGTTATCTACTACTATTAAACTTAATAAATTAATATAAAATAAAATAATAGAGTAGAGTAAAGCTCTACCTCTCTTATATACTTAAGAAGTAGTATTTATATTTACTATAATATAAACCTACTCTCTAACTAAAAGCTTCTAGTTTTATCTAATACTTTTACTAACTAAAGACTATTACTCTATTAACTTTATACCTAATATATTTTAAAGTAATAAGAATCTCTTCTTTATAAATACTTTTGTAAATACATCTACTATATTCTTTTTACTACTTACTTTCTCTAGTATTTATTTTTCTTTCTATATATAATCTCTAAGTATATAGTATTATATTTTAATATACTTTACTCTTTAATAATATTTAGAGTTATTAGTAAGAATATAAGTACTATTATTATTAATAAGTATTTTAGTTTTCTTTTATCTAATATTCTTTTAAATATCTAGACTTATTAGAATTTCTTATATAATATTTTATATCTATATAACTTTATTTAATAGATCTACTACTATAATATACTCTACTTTCTAAGTTAACTAAGCTATAATCTTTTATCTTCTTAAGGTATATATAATTAGAGATATACTAAATATAATAACCTAGTCTATAGTAGAGCGTTATATATCTTTATATATTACCTAGTTACTATTAGTATATCTAATTATCTAAGTTTTATTATAAGTATTATAGAATAATTCTATTATTATTATACTTTTTAGATATTAGAAGATCTAAATTACTACATTTATATAATTCTATAATAGATTTAAGTAATAGTATAATACTACTTCTACTATAAAAGCTATATTAGGTTATATAATAATTAATAAGTATAGTAGTACTTCTACTATAGACTAGTATCTCTTAATAAAATTCTTTAATACCTAATTAGTATTCTTTTTAATTTCTAATAGATTAGTAAAGTATAGTATTAAAGTAGTGCTAATATTTTCTAGTTAGTATCTTTCTAGTAGTTATCTAATATATCTTTATTAGTAAAGATAAATTTTATTATCTATTTAATATACTTTAATACTAAGATAATACTAGTATAGACCTATATCTATTAGAGTAAAGTAGTCTAATAAAGTCTCTTTCTAGACGCTAATATTATCTAAAGAATCTTTTATAAGTAGAATATTATCTATATAGATTTCTATAATTAACTTCTTATTAGTGTAAAAGTATAATAAAAGATTATATATAGATACTTTCTATTCTATAAAGACTAAATAGTTTATAAGCTTTTAATACTATTATTAAGAAGCTTACTTTAGACTATATAGTATCTTTTATAGTTTTAGAATAGTGTCTTCTTTAATAAAGTATTTAGGTTATTCTATATAGATATTTTTTTTAATATCTCTATATAGAAAAGCTATTTTAATATCTATTTAATAGATATACTATCTATATTAAGTAGCTAATATAAATAGTAGGTAATAAGATAATATCTTTAGAATAGTAGTAAATATTTTATTATAGTCTAAACTATAATATTATTAAAAACCTTATACTACGTATTAAGCTTTATATATATTAATTATACTATTAGAGTTAAGTTTATATTTTAGTACCTATTTTTCTATATATAGTTTTTAGTTTTATTAATATTTAATATAGATCTATACTTTATACTTCTAGAGTAAGTTATATTTTTTATTTATAGCCTTTTTCTATAAAAGCTATTTAGAGAATTATATAGTAACTTTAAAACTTATAACTTTAGATAGGTTTTCTAAAACTTCTATATTATTATAGATTATTAGTATTATTATTTAGTATTCTTAAGAGTTATTCTAATTATCTAAGACCTCTAAGTAATATAATTAGCTATTTTAATTTTTACTATAATTCTTAGTATTTTTTTCTCTATTATTACTATTATTACTACTATTATTATTATTACTACTATTACTATTATTAGAGTCTATATTCTTTATTTCTTTATTACTTAGTTTATAATCTAAACTATTTCTTTCTTTATTATTAGATAATTTAGACTCTAAAATCTTTTCTTTATCTTTACTATTAGAAGATTCTAAAACTTTCTCTTTTTTACTACTATTATTAATAAAAAACTTTATATTCTTCTTTTTATTATTATTAATAAAAGACTTTAGATTCTTTTTATTATTATTAGTATTAGAAAACTCTAAAAGCTTCTCTTCTTTATTACTAATATTAAGTTACTTCTTTTTACTTATAAGTGTCTTATTATATTTTAACTTTATTCTTAGTAATTTTATCTTTATACTAATAATATAATTATTAGAAATATATTATATATTTTTATAGTAACTATTAAGTAGTATCTATTTAACTCTCTTTTTAAGATTATAGAAATAATAACTATATTAAGTATAAGATTAACTATCTATTATACTATATACTATAGGTTTATTATAGTAATTATAAAGTAGTTTTCTATTATAGTTTTATAAATTATAAAAATAACTTTTATTTTATATTTTATATAAGTTATAAGTAGGTCTACTATTACTATCTTTATATTACTATATTATTATATCTATTAAGTCTAGATAATAGTACTTTATAGTAGAGATATTATTATTATTTAGATAGGTACACTATTTATAGCCTTTCTATATATAATATATATAGAGTTAGTCTAGATTATAGATAAGTATATAATAGCTATAAAGTGTATATTATTTCTATTTTAGCGTCTTTTTAATATACTTAGATATATACTTTTTATTTTCTTTTATATATATTAAATAAGAAGATTCTCTATTATACGTAAGCTCTATAGCTATATATTCTAAGTATTTTTTTTCTTTTATAACTTCTAGTTTATAGAATAGAGCTACTAGTTTATCTATATAAGAAATATTTTATTTTTTATATATTAGATAAAATTTAATAAAAGAAAGTATACTATAACATATATAGTTATTTTAGTAATAAAGTTTATAGCGTTTACTTTTTAAAAGTTTTCTACTTAGATTTAGAATTTTTAGTATACTTTAAAGAATATATCTATTTTTCTTCTTTTTATAGAAAGTATATTTTTTATTAAAAGAAGAAACTCTATTATAGACTCTACGTTATTTAGTATAAGCTTAATACTTAGTGTTTTTTTATAGTATAAGTGCTATAGATAGTTTATTTTATTTCTAGAATAGTAGTTTAGACTTTTTATTCTTACTTCTACTATCTAACTATTCTATATTATTATTAGCGTTAGTATTACAAAAACGTACTAGTGTAGATCTTCTATATATTATATCTTATAGATTTTAAAATACTTCTCTACTTTTAATATCTATAATATTAGTAAGATAAATCTTTCTAGAATTAGAATTCTATATTTTTATTTTTAATACTTCTTAAATACTAATAAGGTAATCTATCTATACTTAAGCGTTAAGCTTCTTTATTTAATATATTATAGTATTTATATATTATAACTATAGAATTAAAACAAAAGCTCTTACTTTCTATAGTTATAGAATAGATATATTTAGTTTTCTACTATAGAGTACTTTATATAGTATTTTATTTAATTTTAAAGCTCTAGTTAGTATATAATTCTTAAGATATATAGTATAGTAATATACTTTAGACTATAGTTTTTCTAGTAGAGTTATATTTTCTAATAATTCTTATGTTTTTATATTAAGTATTCTAAGAATAGTTTATATAATAGGTTTATTAGCGCCTAGCTATCTATTTCTAAGAATAATAGTAGTTTAGTCTTATATAGTTTAATTTACGTATTTAATTACTTCTTTTATATAATATTAATATAGAGTAATAGTTTTAAAATAAATACTTTCTTCTTTATAGAAGATAGTAAATTTATTTATAATAATTCTATTATTATAGTATATTCTTTAAATAATAATTTTATTAGTAATTTTTAGCTCTTTAGTATATTATATAATAATATTATTAGTTTTTATAGTCTTTAGGTTTTTTATCTATAAGTATTAAGTTATATTATCTATAATATTTAGTATACTTTAAGTACTATTATAACTAGTTAATCTATATAGACTATAGACATTAATATAAAGAAGATCTCTAGGTTTACTAGTAGTATAGCTTACTAGGTCTTAAAGTATCTTAGTAATATTCTTTATAGCAGCGTAGATAGAATAGTATTATTCTATTCTTACTTTAATCTATATATAGGTAATAGTAAGCTTAACTTCTATTTTAAGTAACTTTTGTATATTCTTAAAAGTTATATATTCTAGGTTTTAATAATATTTCTAAACTTTATTATTAAATAAGAAATCTATATATATAAAATTATTTTCTAAAGTTTTATTTTAATTAATTACTAGAAATATATATAAAGATATAGTAGTATCTTATAGAGTAGTAGTGTCTATAAGTTTAATAAGCTTTAGTTAATAGAGACTATTATTCTCTAGTATAATTATAATAGTTTTGTTAGTTTTAGCGTACTAGAATTAAAAGAGAGATTTATTTACTAATCTATTAATCTATTACTTTATAATCTATAAAACTAATACTAAACTATAAATAGTATCTAGTAAGTATATAACGTTAGATAGAGTAATATAGTTCTAAGTTCTATTATCTAGGTTAATATCTAAGTATACTATACTAATTCTAACTATTCTTAATATAGTGTTAGTGTTAGTAATTTATATAAATCTTAGTTTAATATTATTTAAGTTTATAAATTAGTTTTAATTATTATATAGATATATACTAGCTCTAGAGTTAATAACTTATTTATTTATTAATAAGTTATCTTTCTTAAGTATAAGTATAGCTTCTATAACTATATTTATCTTTATAGGTATATAATCTCTTAGTACTATCTCTTGTTTATTTCTATACTTTATATTAATACTAATTTTTTAAAAGGTAGTTAAGAAGTAAGAATAGAGAGTAGATTATATACTAGATTAATTATAATTCTAATAATAGTTAAACTAGTCTAAGAAGTAACTATTAATATAGTAGTTTTAGTAGTAATTAATAGTAACTAGTTTATTATTATTATAGTTATCTAAGACCTCTAAGCGCTCTAATTAGCTACCTTAATTTTTACTATAATTCTTAGTACTATTATAAGTAATCTTATCTATAGTAAATTAAGTTTTTACTTAGTCTAGGTTATCTAGCTAGTTAGATATAATAGTCTTAGACTTTACCTAAGCCTAGGCTAGAATAGAGAAGATATAGGTAAAGTCTAGACTTACTATATAAACCTCTAGATTCTATATATAGCCTTTTAAGTTCTAAGCCTTATAATATTTTATTAATACTTAGTATATTCTAACTCTAAGGCTAGTTTATAATATTTATAAAGCTTTTTTCTTATATACTATATATAAGTCTAGAAATAGACTAGCTAGACTTAAGAAATAAAAATAGCTAAAAATACTACTCTATAAGTAATTCTAAGCTAACTATACTAAATACTCTAAGACTATATAAAAGACTACGCTTTATTTTAGATACTTTAAGTTTAAAATAAATACTTTATCTAGCGCTTTAAAGCCTTAAGTATATAAATTCTTACTATACTCTTTTTTAATAATATATTATAGAAAAAAAGTACTACTTCTACTATAAAGGCGCTTATTAGTAGTTTTAGCGCTAGTATAGACTTTTTTTTTCTTTTTTTTTCTACTTATATATATAAATAAGTATAGATTTTTTTAAATAAAAGAGCGTTTTAAAAATAATAAAGTATACTTTTAAATCTAGAAAGTAATAATTAAATATAAGCTAGTAATAGACTAGAAGTTTCTTAGAAATAAAAAGTTATAGTTTATATTTATTAATACTAAACTATTCTTTATAGTTTAGTAGTAAGTTACTCTATATTTTAAAATAAGTAAGTATAGTAACTAGAACTTACTAGAGTTTCTTAAATACTTATTATTTTACTATAGTAATATATATAGTAAGAAGTAAGCTTTAGTACGCCTAGATTATCTATACTAAAGAAAGTAATAGTTTTTTATAAAATTTTTTATTACTTTTAGCTAGACTTTAGCGTTAGTAGATAAGCTCTATTAAACTAGAAAGTATAAGCTAGAATAGCTTTATAATACTTTAAATAACTATATAAAAGAAGTCTTTATAAATTAAAGTATATTACGTACTAACTATAATAAAGTAGTTCTTATATAGAAAGCTATTACTATAGACTTTAAGATAGTAGAGATAAAGTTTATTTAAAAGTTTTAGCTTTTTTACTTTATACTTATAGCGCTCTAAAGATAGAACTATAATAGTAATATCTATATAGTAAATATAGAAGTAGTAAATACTATATCTAAAAGCTTTTATAAAAGTCTAGCCTCTAACTAAAAAAACTAGATTTTTATAAATATATTTAATAAGTGTAAGATAGTAGGTATTTATATATAGTATAGTTACGTAGGCTACTATATAAAAGTATACTCTAATATAGCTATAATATATTTTATTACTATATAATTAGTTAGTTTAAATAAAAAAAGAATATATTTAGAAAACTAACTACCTTTAGAGAGAGTCTAGCTTAGAGATAGACTATAGTAGCACTATTAGAAAAGTTACTAATATAAAGCTTTAATACTTACTTAGTTAATATTAGCTAGTCTATAAATAAAAGCCTTTTTTTAGTATTTTTATTCTTAGAGAGCGCTAAGTAGATATAGATATTAGTTAACTTAAAATATAAGTACTTCTATATAATAGATAAGATAGTTACTAAAAAAGTAAGTATCTAATTTCTTAAGTTAACTTTATAATTACTATATTAAATAGTAGATTCTTTATAAAACTCTATTATTTTATAGTTAGCTGTAGTAGAATATAATATTAATAGTTAGCTAACTTACTTTATTATTTATATAATTCTAAACTTATATTATAATATTATTCTAAGTAAGCTATAAATACGCTATAAAAGTGTTATACTTAATATTCTATAAAGCCTTTTTACTATAAGTTAGACTAGTAGAATAGTAGTATATAAGTATAATTAAGCTTTAGCGTAGCTAGAGATTATAATAATTAGTATAAAGAAAGTAGCTAAAGTAGTAGACTATAAAGCGCGTATTTCTAGGTATAGAGGTATAATTCTTATTATAAGTATCTATACTTTTATCTATACTCTATAATAGTGTTATAGATTAAACTTATAACTCTCTTCTTAATTAGGCCTAGCGCTAATTAAGTAAGAAATATTAAAGTTTACTTACTTCTATATATAGATCTATACGCAGAATCTTATATATTAAACTTAACTATATATACTCTCTACACTATTCTATATTACTCTATACCTAGGTATAGATACTTACTTTCTATAAGTAAGCGTAATATTAGAGTATATTACGTAATATTATAAACTATTATATAACTATATAAACTATTAGATAAAGCGCTATAGTATTACTAATACTATCTAAATTAAGTAGTAACTCTACTTAAGATAATTACGCTAATTATAATACTATAGCGTTTATAGAATATATAAGCCTAGAGACACCTAAAAGTAGAGTAACTAATATATACTATTAGACACTTTTTATTAGAGTACTTAGCTATCTACTAAAGTTATAATATAATAGAAAGAAAAACTAGCTTACCTTTATAGTTAGAGTAAGTAGTTAGTAGTAAATCTATATATTATATATTAAATACTAAGATATATAATAATAAGTAAGTACTATTAAGAAGGTAATACCTAGAGATTATAAAGTAACTTTTATTCTAACTATTATACCTTTATTAAACTCTAATATATTCTAGTCTTATCTATAACTAATCTATAGTAGTATAAGCGCTATATAAGATACTTAAAATACTATAGTCTAGAACTCTACTCTAAGTAGAGTCTAGAAAAGTAGCTGCTACTAGAGTAGCTTTCTAGACTTATACTTTCTACTCTCTATACTAGAAGAGGTAACTAGCGCTAAACTAGAAGAGCCTATAACTTATAATATATAGTACTACTAAGTTAAGATTTATTAGAACTATCTTAAAATTAGTATTTAGAAAGACTTTAAAGTTATTTATATTTCTTTAGAAAGTAGATAATAGCTAAAGCTTATAACTAATATTAAAATTAATAATAATAATAACGCTAATAGTACTTATATAATTATAATAGGCTAAAACTCTCTAGAAGTTACTAACTCTAATACTAACTTTACTAATAATAATAACTTACTTTATATTACTATCTATAATAGTATATATCTTACTAGCGCTATTAAATAATACCTATAGTAGTTCTATACTACTTTTATTTATATTATAACTACTAGTAGATTATTAGCGTAAGCTTACTCTATTCTTAAAGCTATTTATAAAGTTTCTCTAACTACTATACTTTACTATCTTTATAATAAGAAGCTAAACTATATTTATAACTTTAAATCTAAGCTTAAGAAAAGTAAAGAATCTATTTCTAATAATAGCGCTGCTAATTACGCTAGCCTCTAGACTTTTTAGACTAAAATTAATAACTTTTATAAAGCTATTTACTTTTACTAATAGACTATTAGTTATTTAGAGAATACTAAGAAGCTTTATAAGAATAAGATAGCGCGTCTATAAAATAATCTTAAGAATAAAAAGAATAAAGTAGATTATTTCTATAAGTTATATAAGAATAAATAAGTTATTACTACTACTAAATATAAGTAAGCTACTACTAAGAAAAAGAAAAGTAATAAATACTTTATTACGCGTGTAAACTATAACTATAATTATAAAGCTTTAGAGAAAAAGTATAATAAAGTTAAGTATAGCTTTAACTATCTCTAGCGTAAATATAATATTATTCTTAATAAGTTACTAGCGTATAAGCCTAACTACTATCTCTTTACTATTCTATATTATAACTAAACTAATTCTAATAACTAGCACTAGCGTAATACTTCTACTAAAGAGATTTTATAAGAAATCTATCTATTCTCTACTTTAGCTAGTTAAAACGCTATAAAGCGTACTTATAACACTATTAAACGCCTACACTAAGATATAGCTAATTAAACTTATTACACTATACCTAATTACTTTTACTATAATAATCTTAACTACGCTTATAATAATATTTCTAACGAATATAATAAGTAATAAGTTTCTCTATGTAACACTTCTAAGTAATAAAGCTAAGAACCTATATTTAGCTTATATAACTAAGTATTATTAGCTATTAGAGAAATAAGTAAAGAAGTTATTATCTATCTATCTAATATCTCTATCTTTAAAGATAAAAAAGACTCTAAAAGTAATAGTAAGAACTATAAGAAGTAGTATTACTCTACTATAAATAAGTGTTCTATCTACGTAAATAATTACTCTACGCTTCTCTACCTTAAAGACTATATTAAAGATAATACTTAGAACTTAATTAAGTATAAAATTATATCTATAAAGAACTACTTTAATATTCTTAATACTTTAGATAAATACTTTAGAGCTAAGACCTATAAGAAGAAAATAGAAGCTAAGATAGTACTACGTAATAACTCTTCTATATAAAAGAATAGTAAAATCTTTATTACCTAGAAGTAATATTTTATAAAGATATACTCTATACTAAGAAAGAGTAATTATAAAATAATTAGATATATATATTACTTTCTTTATTCTAGTCTTACTATCTCTACTACTACTAGCTTAGTTTATAGAGAGACTTTAGCTACTTTTCTAAATTACGCTTATAACTATAACCTTAATTAGAAGAAGATTAATAGCTACTCTACTCTAATAACTAAGAAGTTAACTAACTATAATACTTAGAAGTTTTATAAGTATTTCTTTTTAGACTACTCTTTAGAGTAGAAGTATAGATCTAATTATACTATTAAGCGCTCTACTACTTTTAAACGCACTAATATATAATATAATATTTTATTTAAAAATAAAGTATACTTTAAGTATAGTAATAAGTTACACTATAGTACTAACTATACTAAGAACTAAGCTATCTCTTTTAATTAGATTAAGAGCTTATTTCTAAACTAGATTAACGCTAACTTTACTAATAATAAAAATACCTTTAGTAAAAATAGCTATAATTCTAATAATAAGTATTAAGCCTATATTAAAGATAATAAAGCTAATAATAAGAGTTATATTATTAACTCTATAGAGAAGTTAGATTTTTAGATACTTTTAAATAAAATTATAATTAGAAGCTAAAGTAGAGTAAATTACTTAAGAAAACCTATCTTATAATAGAATACTATAATTAACTTAAAGCTATAGTAATATTAGTGCTAGGCATTAAGACTTTATAATCTAGAAGATACTATATCTCTACTACTACTATAATCTCTAAAAGTAGCTTTTATTCTATCTCTTAATTTACTTTTAAATACTAGCTTACTATACTACTAGAATAGAAGATAATAAACTACCTAATTAATACTAGAGCTAGCGCTTACTTTATTAGTTAATAGTAGATTAAAGACTATTAACTAAAGTAAATTACTATCTTACCTATCTACTTTACGTTAGCTAATAGTAATACTACTAAATTTCTTACTAAAGCTATAGAACTAACTATTACCTATAGCTTATATATAAGTTTTATTCTATATTATATAGTAAATATAAAATACTTTAATCTTATTCTAGATATAAACTAGATAGATTACTATAACCTAAAGTTTAATTTTAGCTCTAACTAATCTATAATCTTTAATAGCCTATACTATTACCTAAACTACTTCTATACTAGTATAACTAAAATAGTATATAAAGATAAGTATTTACTAGATAGTTATACTTAGAAAACTAATAAGAGTACTACTATTATAATAATAAGCGTATACACTATCTTTCTTACTACTAAAAGATATTCTAAATAGATTATCTAGGTAGAACTATACTATTAGAAGAAGCTTAGAAAGCTATTTAATAAAGACTATAACTTTAAAGTCTTCTAAGATAATATTACTTATTACGCTAGAATATTCTAAAATAACTTTAATAAGTATATAAAAAAGTATAAGAAGGTAGAAATAACTAATAAAAAGCTCTAAAAGCTTATACTAAAGTAGTTATATTCTAAGATAAAGAATATCTTTAGTGTCTATCTAGCTAACGTACTACTACTACGTAGACCTAGTATTAATTACACTATTAACGTAGAAGCTAATAAGCTTTCTTAACTATATATATATAGTTTAATGTAATAGAAAGCTAAAGCTATTAAAATATATATAAATAAGATAATAGGTAAGAGATTTATTTAACCTAGTATATTACTCTATACTTTATCTATTCTTATTATTAAAAAACTAAAGAGTAGACTACGTATTTATATTAATTATTATAGTCTAAATATAGTTACTAAGAAAAATTAAAATATACTACTATTAATTAAGAAGATACTTGTATAAATAGCTAAAGTCTATATTATAAGTATTATTAATATTATTACTACCTTTAACTTAGTCTAAATTAAAAATAGTAATAAAAAGAAGATAGCTTTCTAGATAAAGTATAGTCTATATAAGTATCTTATTATACTATTTAGTCTATATAATACTCTAGAGATATTCTAGACTTTTATAAATAAAACTCTTAGAGAATATCTTAATAATATCTATAGTGTATATCTTAATAATATACTTATATATAGTAAAGATAAGTTACTTTATAAAAGTTATATTTATACTATTCTATAAAAACTTAAGAATATAAAAATATACTTAAATACTACTAAGTGTAAGTTTAAAGTTAAGCGCGTTAAGTATCTTAGCTTTATTCTTACTATAGAAGAACTTAAGATAAACTCTAAGAAGATAGTAGCTATTAAAAACTAGTTCTTACTAAGAACTATTAAAGATATATAATCTTTTCTAGAATTTATAAACTTCTATAAATACTTTATTAAGAGTTTTTTCTATTTAGTAAAAGTACTTACTAAGCTTATATAGAAAAACCTTAATACTTATAAGTTTTTTCTATTAACTAATAGCTCTACTATATTTATTACCTTCTACTATATTTAAGAAGTATTTGTAATAATAGAAATATTAGCCTACTTTAATTCTACTCTAGAGTTATAGCTAGAGACTAATGTTTTAAACTTTATTATAGTAGTAATTCTCTCTTAAGTTTATAATAGTGTTTTATAGTTTATTACTTTTCTTTTCTATAAAATAACGCCTACTAAATATAACTATAAGATTTATAATAAGAAACTACTAGCTATTATCTAAGCTTTTAAAAAGTAGTGCTTTAAACTTACTAGTATAAAGAATTCTATTAAGGTACTATCTAACTATTAAGCTCTTTAGACCTTTATAATAAATAAGAGATTAAACTAAAAGTAAGTCTACTAGACTAAGTTTCTAGTAGAATTTAACTTTTATATAAAGTACTACTTTAGTAAGTAAGACACTAAACTAAACGCTCTTATAAGAAGACTAGATAACTTACTATCTAACTATAATAATAAATAAAGATAATACTAAGTTTAGACTTTTCTTAAATCTAATTAAGTTAATCTAAAAGTATAAGTAGCCTATATATACTTTAAAAAGAATAGAGGTAGTTATTATACTATTTACTTTACTTACTACTACTCTAGATATATTATAGATAACTTTATCTTACTAGTGTAAATAATATATTAACTAAGTAAAGAAAACGCTATTAGTAAGTTATACACTAAGTTTATAATAATAATATTCTTTCTATATCTTACGCTACTTAATATAGCTAATAAAACCTACTTATTATTTATTAAAAAGACTTATAGATAGCTATTAAAGATAAATATACTAAAAAGAAAAATAAAGTACTTAAGAAACTTATTAAAGCTATAATAAAAAGACTCTAATAGATTCTATATAATTTTATCTATAGTAGCTACTATATTTATATTAAACTAGAAAACTATACACTATATAATAGGCTACTCTACCTTAAGAATAAGGTATATATTTCTAGCTTAGACTACCTCTACACTAAAGTTATTAAGTAGTCTTACTAAGCTTTCTATAGAAAATATAGTAGTAAGTATAAGTTATATTTCTATTTCTCTAGTTAGTACTATTAGCTAAAAATAATATAGTAAAGAGATTAGTAGTATCTCTATTAGAATAGATACTTAATATAATTAATTATATTATATATATATATATAGTTATTATTCTTATCTAAACACTATTTAGATCTAGCTTCTTTTAGTATACTAACTTTTAAGCCTAATAGCTATTTAGCCTCTTATTATATTACTAGTTTTACTACTATATCTTTTCTATACTTAAGAAGAAAGTTTTCTCTTCTTCTTAAGCTTAAGAGAGAGAATAGCTCTTAGATATCTTCTTTTATCTATTTTATTACTAGATTCTATCTACTTACTTTAAATATACTATATACTAAACTTCTATCTAGAAATCTAAATATAAAATCTCTTTAGCCTCTTTCTACTTTAGTATACTTTTTTTAACCTTTTTCTTATCTAGTTTAATCTTTTCTACTTACTTATAGCCTATTTCTTAGCTTTTTTAGTATCTTTTATTACTTATTTTAACTACTTTTAATATTAGTAGCTAAAGATCTCTTAGGTTTAAACTTATATCTTTTTTAAATTTAACTTTTACTTTTTTATAGTAGCTATCTATTAAGCTTTTAACTTTCTATAATATTAACTTTTTCTTTAATAGCTAGTCTACTATCTCTATTATATTACTAAAGTATTTATAGAGTATTTTTAGAGATTTATATATACTATACTACTATTAGAATCTATATACTAGTAGCTTTGCCTTTTTACTTAAAAGCTTTTTAGCGCTTAGTAACTAAGCTATTAAAATAATAATATTATAACTTTTCTCTTTATATATTATAATTACTAGCTTTAACTTTACTCTTATACTTATTACTTCTTACTATTTTTTCTCTACTTTATTTTTTTCTTTTTCTCTACTTTTATTTAACTTTATCTACTCTAGTTACTCTCTATAATAACTTTACTAGTATACTCTAAAAGTAAATTAGTTACTATATTTATTATTAAGCCTACTACTAATAAGTAGGCTATTACTATTACTTTATAAGCTTTTACTATTACTAAGTAAGCGCCTACTACTTAAGTAACTACTAAGCTTAAAGTTATTAATAGTTTTATATCTATTACTACTTAGCTTATAGCTATAAATACTAGTAATAGTACTATACTATTACTTTAGCCTTTACGTAAGCCTAAGTAGTTATTAGCTAATTCTACTTTACTTACTTTACTTAAGGTTAAGCTTCTAATTAAAGCTAAGACTAGCGCTAGGCTTAAGCTAGCTAACACTATTATAACTAACGCGCTTAATACTACTATACTACTCTTTTCTATCTATAATACTAACTTTTTTAGCTTTTCTTAGCCTAATTTACTTTTTAAGTTAAGTATAAAGCTTTTTTAAAAGCTTACTTCTTATTTTTCTAAGAAGAAGAAAAGCTCGAATAAGTTAATATATATTTCTATTCTCTTTTTAACTAAAGCTATTAAAAATAAAAAGTAAGGTATAATTATAGTTTTACTATATAAGTATAATAGTTCTAACTTTAGCTATAAATAGTATATTAACTAGTATAAGTTTTTTCTCTTCTTTAGTATCTTCTACCTAAATATTATTTTAATATCTCTAGCTTTATTAGTTAAGACTTAGAAGTTCTTTACTATTAGTTTCTCTTTTACTAAGAAGCTATAAGAAATCTTCTATAACTTCTAAGGCGTTAGATATATACTTAGCTTAACTTTCTCTATTCTATATACTAACTAAAAGAGCTTTTAGTTAGATATATAAGTTAATATAAAGAGTAGCTTTTATATAGCTAATTTAGAGATAATAGTTACTAAGTTTTTTTACTTAGATACTAATTCTATATACTAAGTGTTTAACTTTAATTTTAAAACTTTTATCTTATTATACTACTTTAGAGCTAAGCTAGTTAGTAAGATTAACCTTTTCTCTAAAAACTTTTTTATTAAAATTATAGTCTATAGTTACTACGCTTTATTAAATTATAAAAAGATATTTAGTTAGTATATTTAAGTATATTTTAATAGTAAGTTAATAAAGAGAGGTATATACACTAACTACTTAAAGTATAGTAATTATTAGGTCTACTTATTTTACTATAAGTTACTAACTATTTTTTAGATACTTACTTCTTTACTTTTAGTTACTTTACTAATATATTTTTTTAGAAACTAGTATAGTAAAGCGTAGTCTTAACTTTACTATAGCTACTAAATTTATAGTTACTTTTAATATAATTACTAGTTTTTCTAAAAGTATTCTTACTTATCTTAAAGCTAGTAAGAAGCTAACTACTATATCTAAAGAGAGTAATAAAGTCTTATTTACCTAGGCTAGTAATAGTTTAGCTACTTAGTATAGATACTATTTAAGTAATATTAACACTAGTTATAACTTAGCTTTCTAACTAAGCCTAAAGAATCTTAGCTATAATTTATCTAAAAAGGCTTCTAATACTAAAGCTACTTCTACTTCTACTAGCGCAGCTTATATTTAGTTATTATTACTATACTTAAAGATTTATAGTAAAAGTAATAGTATATCTATATTAACTATTACTAAGTGTTAGAGCTAACCTAAGAATTCTAATCTACTTACTAGCCTATCTACTCTAGACGCTACGCTTTCTATTAGACCTAATAGTAGTTTAGCTACTAGTATTCTTAAGCCTATTATACTAACTAGAAAACTTTATTTCTATATTTACTATATTTCTTACTAAGCTACTTCTTTTACTATCTAAATTTCTAAGAGTTATAGTTAGCTTTATAAGTAGACTATGCCTAAAGCAGCTATAGCTTCTAAAGTAGATTCTATTAGTAATAATATTATTAAGTCTAAGGCTTCTACTATTACTACTTTTATTACTACTTCTACTAGAACTACTAAGTCTATTTCTTTTTTAACTTCTACTAATTTTATAACTTCTAGCTCTGCTAGCTCTTCTATATATAGATAGTTTTTTAGTTTTTTTTTTCTTTAATTAACTTTTAGGTCTATCTACTCTATTCTATACTTATAGTAAATAAAATTATAATATACTTCTAAGTCTTTTTTTATTATTCTATATTTTTATACTTATAATATTATAATACCTAAATCTATATTACTTTTCTTCTCTACTTAAAAGAAAGAAAGTCTTTTCTTCTTTAGCTTTAGAGCCTAAATATTATTTAGATATACTTCTTCTAATATAATATTCTAATCTTCTTATTACTAATTATAATAATACTAGGTCTTAAGCTAAAGATAAAAAATAGTAATAGTAGTAGCTTTTACTACTTTTCTTATAGTATAGGTAGCTACTAAGTATATTTTTAGAATAATATAATTCTTCTCTAAAATAAACTTCTCTTTTTAAGCTTCTTAAAGCTATTCTATAGTTTATCTAAAAGTCTTTTCTTCTTAGTAAGCTCTAATTTTATAAGCTACTTAAGATATCTAGCTAGAGTTTTACTTTTACTCTAGTAAAGTAGTTTTTAGTTAAACTCTAGACTTTCCAAAATGTATTATATTTCTTAGGCTAGTAATCTACTATTCTTACTATATTACTACTATATTTTAAAAGTATTATTATATACTAGCTAGCTTTAAAATTCTAGTATTATAATTTAGTATTACGTAGCAGCTCTTATAAGAAAAGTAAGTCTATTACTATAGGCTTAATAGCTTTTTAGATAGTAAATATATCTAGAAAATTTCTTTATAATATCTTTAATACTACTTATAACTTTTTCTATACTCTATCTACTATATACTTTTTCTTACGCGCTTCTACCTCTTCTCTTTCTCTACTTTAATATAACTACTCTAGCTCTACGTACTCTTACTATATCTTTTAAAGCTATTAATACTACGCTTAAAGAAAAGACTATTAAACTATCTATTATTAAGAGCGCTAGTATAATCTCTACTAGCTTTACTAATATATAACTAGCTACTTTATAAGCTCTTCTGCGCGCTATACCTAAGAAAGCGCCTACTACTCTATTATAAGAAGCTGCTATAGCTAAGCTAACTTCTACTACTAAAGTAACTACTAAGCCTAAGCCTAAAGATAATTTAGTATCTACTACTACTTAGCTTATAGCTTCTAGTGCTAGTAAGCCTAATATAATAAAGCTTATAAAGAAATCTAACTATAACTCTAATATTAAGAAGTCTATTAAGAGTCTTTAAGAGTAAATTAACCTAGAAACTTTACTAGGTATTAAGTAAATAGATTCTAACTATAAGTATATATAAAATACTTTTTAGGCGCCTAATAATATTAAGAGTATAAATAACTTTTATACTACTTCTCTATCTAACTTCTAAGAGACTACCTCTAATAGTAAGAAGTTTAGTTCTACTAATAAGCGTTCTACCTTCTTAAAGTCTAAGGCTCTTTTTACTTTACTAGTAAAAAAGTAACTAGTACCTAAAGTAGCTAGTAATTAAGAGATAGAGTTATATAAGCTACTAAAGTAAAAGTCTATATCTAATTTTATTATAGAATAGAGTAAGTCTACGCTCTTCTTTTTCTACTTTCTAAAAGATATTCTACTAATATTATATCTCTTTATAGTAAAGACTATAGTATATAATAGCCTTAACTATAAATAAGTTAAAGACTTCTATAGATATATTAAGAGCCTTAAAGAGTTAGAGACTCTAGCTAGTTCTATTCTTATAGCTACCTACTATCTAATCTTTAATAATAGGCCTAATATACTTTATAAGATTAAGCCTAGGCCTCTAGATATCTTTAATAAGTATTTAATATTTTTTAAGTTCTTTTCTCTTAGTACTATTTATAAGCGAATAGTCTTTAAGCCTCTAGTTACTACTTTTATTTACTACTACTTTATAGAAGCGTTTTCTTATAAGTTATACCTTAGTAAAAATACTAAGCTTAATAGTAATAATAAGATATATAGCTATTAGAAATATAGATCTAAGCTACTATTTAAAATATATTAGTTAGTTATATTAAATAGTTATATAATACTATAGAGTATTTATATAAACTACTATATAAAAAGTAATAGCTTTTAATACTTATTTAGCTATAAGTACCTAACTACTTTTTAGATATATTTTTTCTTAGTACTAGTATAATAGCTAACTTTTTCTTAAAGCGTCTAGAATCTCTAAGTAAGAAAGTTCTCTTTACTAAGCTTATTAATCTAGATAAGCTTTCTATTACTTTCTATCTCTCTTCTTATGTATTTTATTTAACTCTCTCTTTTTATAGCTCTAATAGCCTAACTACTTTTTAGTTATATAAAAAAAATTCTACTATTTAGTTTACGCTTACTTTTAGAAAGCTAATTAGTAATAGTAATTATAACTTAGCTAAGCAGCTATAAAACCTAGATATTAGTAACTATAGCTAGAGTATTTCTAAGAAAAAGTATAAGATAAAGCGTACTTAGCTTAAGACTACTATAGCTATACTAATAAATTTTCTAGTTCTACTATCTTTTAAGTGTAAGCGTATTCTTTCTAAAAGTAATACGCTATCTACTTCTACTAAGAAGATTAAGAAGTTTATATTTACTTTTACCTCTATATACTTTTTTTACGCTTATAAAGCTACTACGCTTACTACTAAGAAGATAGATATTAATAATAATAATAGTAATAAGTTTCTTAGTAGATCTAAGTTTAAAAGCTTTTTAGTCTAGAAAACTTCTAGTAAGAAGCTAAAGAAAAGTAGAAAGTAGCTTAAAAGACTTAGTTATAGACTATAAAACTAGTAGCTATTCTCTATATATATATATAGGCGTAGCTTAGAGCTTAACTATAGTGTTTAATATATATATATTTAAAACTACTTAAAATAATACTTATAATATATATACCTAATATTTATTTCTATTAAAACCTAGTTTTTTTATAGAAATAACTACTAGTAAGCGCTAAAGTCTTAATAATACTTACTCTATATTCTATTTCTTCTTTATATTAACTAATAAGTTATCTAGTTAAGCTTTTAGCTATAGGCTTCTTTAAACTTTAGTTAACTCTAGAGTATTTAGAATATCTTAGCTATATATAAGCTGTTTAGGCGTTTTATTATTATTATTACTACTTACTTTTTAATCTATATTATTAGTTTTATTATTAGAGAATATAGCTATAGCGTAGTTTAGCTTATTAATCTTAGTAAGATTAGCTACTATACACTAGTAAAAGACCTTTAGATAGTTTCTAGATATATAACTTTAGAAAGAAGTACTATTAAGCTCTTCTAACTAGTACTAACTCTTTTTATTAATACTATAAATATAAAATAGCCTCTTCTACTTAGGTAGAAATTTAGTAAGTATAGATTAGTTATTTTTATAGAAGAAGTTTCTTAATAGAATAAAATTATCTAAGAAAAGCTTACTTAGCTAAAGAACTCTTAACTAGTTAAAATAGTTCTTATTCTTATACTTAAAATATATAGTATAGTTAATAAACTTTTTAAATTATTTATCTTTATAGTTAAACTAGTAGGCTTATATTATAAAAAAAGTAAGTATATTCTAAACGTTATTCTATAGAAGTATCTACTAAGTTAGAATAAATAGCTTAATAGATAAGATATACTACTAGCCTAAAACTAAGTAAGCTAGTATTTTATTTATAAATTACTTAATAGTTATATAGTTAGCTTATAGAATATTAGGTAAGTTATCTACCTAGTTACTAGAAAGCTTCTTTAGAGTAGCTATAATAGGCGTGTACTCTTACTTAATAAGTTTTTATTTTATCTCTAAGAGTAGTAGGCGCTTAAAATAACTCTATTAATTCTCTATTACTTTTAAAGCTTTTCTATAAGACTTTTATTTTTAGAACCTTTATTAGTTAATATTTTAAGTAGAATACTCTATTAATAAAAGATATTATATAGTAGAAACTTTTAAATACTCTTTAAGTTATTTTTAGCTAAGGCCTTAGCTTCTACCTATTATAAAAGGTAGTTTTAGGTAATAATAAAAAACTTCTTAATATTACAGCTAGATAGTATATAAATAACGTTAATAGTAATCTATATAAATAGTATTATTAGTAGCTTTATAGGCTAAAGCTCTTTTTAAACTATTACTAATATATATAATTAGTACTTAGAGTAGAACTATATATAGCGCTTAACTTAATTATACTATTCTTTTTAATAGTAGCGTACCTATACCTTACACTAAGTACTTTTTTTACTTTAGTAGCTAGACTTATTATAAAGAGATCTAATAATCTTATACTACTTATTAGCTAGATTAACTACTTTTTATAGAGGCTAGCCTTCTAAGAGAATTATAAAAAGATATTATTCTCTAATAGTTATTTAGAGCGCTTTTTTCTTAAACTTATAAAACTTAGAAGTAGATATATACTTAGGCTTTCTGCAAAATAGAAGCTATTCTATAATTACTTATAACTTATTACTATAGCTATCTACTAGTAGTTAATTATTAAAAGAAAAATCTATCTAGTATATTCTATATACGTGCGCTAGAGCTTTACTAAAGATAAGCTAAACTATATTTAGGTGTATATTAATAAAGTCTTCTATATCTTTCTTAAGTTTATTAGGTAGCTTCTAGCTATCTAGCTTAAGTATTTTTAAAAGAGTATTAGCTATAATATTCTTCTTACTAGCTATATAGATAATATTAAACTTTTATATATTAAGAAGTGTAAGCTACTAAGTAATTAAAGCTCTAGAGAAATCTATTATACTTTATTAAAGCTATATAATAAGTATCTTTATATCTATCTTAACTTAGAAGTTTACTCTATAAATATAGAACTAAAACTTTTTTAGAGTAAGTAGAAAAGTCTTACACTTATACTTACTTAAATTCTAATTTCTTTTAGTAGTAGACTAAACTCTACTTTTAAAGTATACTAAGTAATAATAGCTATTTAGGTTAAGCTATATAATAACTATACTCTAACTCTTTTTACTACTATTAACTATAAAAATAATCTTTTAAATAGACTTTATATAATTAATAGAAACTAGCGCTAGAGTAGTTATTAAAGCTACCTTAAGATATTCTATTATCTACTTCTACTCTAGGCTCTATTTAAATAGTATATTCTTATAGAGTAGCTTAAACAAAGTAGCTATAATAATAGTAAAACCTAGTACTTATACTCTATAGTAAACGCAGATTCTAAGAAATATTTAGACTTTTTTAGTATTATAATAATCTAGCTAGCGCGTAATTTTATCTACCTTTTTCTTATTAGAGTAGTAGCTATACTTATTAATTTAATAGCTAATAATAATTATAGAAAGATAGTAGAAGTTAGATTTATAGCCTAATATTATTACGCCTATACGCTTAATATCTATAAGTACTTTATTAATATTTAAAAGGTATTTAGTAATAAACTATCTTATACTAGATTCTACTTTATAGTTACTATAGCGCTTCTTTAGTTCTTTAATATATACGTTATTAAGGTATAGTATATACTAATTAGAGATATAGTTTTTATAGATCTTTATTATAATATATATAAACTCTACTAGAGAGTTTATTATTCTTATTAAAAGTGTATATTATTATATAAGTTCTAAAAGTATTAAAAAGGCTATTATATCTCTTAAGTTCTTATATAGCTTTACTTAGTTATATTCTAAAAAGAAGTCTAGTAGGCTTATAATAATGTAGCTAGCAAACTTCTCTAAAAACTTATTAGAATTAGGTAGTAGGTTAGTGTTATAAATTATAACTCTATTAAGCTTTTAAGTATTATTAATTAGGTAATACCTTTTATCTTTTTTAGTAACTAAGAACTATAAGTTATAATACTAGCTCTTATATAACTCTAAGGTACTTCTATTAATATAGTTCTAAATTATATTAATTATAACCTACTAAAGCTTTTTTAGAATAGAGAATTAGTTAACTTTCTAGACTTAATATAGTACTATATTAATAATAACTAAAGAAATAATATCTCTACTAACTCTTTCTAATTCTTTAAAGTTTTAGGCTAGTACTACTTCTTATTAGTAGAGAACCTCTAAAAGTATATTCTTTTCTACTAGTAATAACTCTAATAAGATTTTTATCTCTAAAATATATTTAGATATTATTTAAGTGTCTTAAAGAAATATAGCGTATTATAGCTTAAAATACTTAGTAAATAGAGCTAATTAGCTATTAGTATTAAGTACTTACTTTACTAACACTCTTTTCTTCTAGTCTAACTACCTCTTAATAGGTTACATTAGTTAGCTAGAGTTATTAATAGGTTTAATTTTAACGCCTTTACGCTTATAGGCTCTATTAATCTAAGTATTATTTAGCTATCTTACTATATACTTAGTAGGTAGGCGCTTAGGTTTACGCAACACTATAACTATATTAACTTTTAATATAAAGCTTTTATCTACCTTAGCTAGATTCTTTACTTAAAAGAATATTTTACTTTACCTTATAGTGTTTTTATTATTAATACTATCTATAATATTACTTAGAAGTTAGGCTAAAAGCTTTTTAATGTCTTCTATCTTAAAGATATATAAGCCTTTATTATTCTTTATTAGTAGACTTCTATTAGGCCTAAAGCCTATTAACTTACTATTTAATCTTAATAAGTACGCTATTAGATCTTTTCTAGAAGCTCTACACTTCTTCTATAGAACCTATTTACTAATAGGTTATATAAGTATCTAACTACTACTTAGTCTACTACTCTTAGTCTTTTCTACTACTACTTCTACTACTTTTATATACGCGCACGCTACGCTATCTACTAGCTTTTTAGTTACGTACTAGAGTATAGTACTAGCTACTATACTTTTATATCTTTTATTACTATAGATCTAGTATAAAGACTAGAAGCTATAAGCTTATTACTTCTAGTATATATAAATCTTATATTAGCTTAGCTATCTACGCTAAAGATATAATAGTACGTTAATCTATTAGTTATATATTTAATACGCGCCTAAGTGTTTATTAGAAAAGAGTTACCTAGAATAATTAAATTAGTATAGAACTCTATAATAATAAAGTTTATTTAAACTTTAATCTACTCTATAATAATAGAGATACTCTAGACAATACCTATAAAGCTTACTATACTTTTATTTATAGTAACTATCTAAGCAGCCTTTATACTACCTAGTAGTAATATAATTAGTAATATAGCTCTCTTAGCTACTTTCTTCTTAATAGTATTTAGCTTAGCGCCTAAGTCTAAAAAGAAGAGAAAAAAGTTTCTCTAGATATTAATAGAGACCTTTAGATAGTCTTAGCGTAAGTGCTTAATACTTATTAGTTAATTATATACTTAATTATTTTTTAGATAGTTATAATCTGCGTTCTTAGAATTATATTCTTAGCTTTAATTTATAATAATATACTATTATATATAGCTAATCTTCTAGTTAGTCTAGTATTCTACTTTTAGGCTGTAGTAGTTAACTACTCTACTAGCTTCTACTTCTACTAGTACGTAGTTAGAGAGAGTACTAAAGGTAATTATATTAACTATAGTGTCTAAGAGCTTATTAACTTTTTACTCTTTTTCTTCTTCTTCTTCTTATAGATTTTATTATTTAGTATATTATCTTAATATCTTAATAATATTAACTTTAAACTTATCTAACTTTTTATTTATATAGTTAGAGTTAAATAGCGTCTTATAGACTTTAAGTATATTACTAAGAAGAGTACTAATCTAAAGAGAAATTAAGGTGCCTAGAATACTATAAATTATAGCCTACGTATTAGGCTCTAGCTTATTAATAATCTTATACTTTCTTAGTTACTTATTAGTTATCTTAGGCTTTAGATCTAATTATTCTTATAGTATTATAGAAGCTCTATTATCTAGTTATATAAGATTATCTTTTTTACTAAATTAGATAACTCTCTTTTTATTTAGAGCCTAATAGCTTAAAAAGTGTTTTACTCTATTCTTATAGTCTTAGAGATATAGAATATAATTATTACTAGGTTATTATAGTATTATCTTCTTCTAAACCTTAGAGAGATTATAAGATACTACTTTCTTAAGCTCTAAAGATACTCTAGAAATAGTTATAGCTATAATAGTATTATTATATTAATTTAAGTTTACTAAACGTAGGTAGTAGTCTAATTTATCTTTAGTAAAGATACTTAAAAGCTTCTAGAATTATTCTACGTTATCTACTTAGAGGCTTCTAGTAGAGTCTAGTATAAGCTAAACTAAAATTATATTATTCTTTACGCTAATTAGAGCTTTTAGGCTACTAAACTAGGCATTAACTATAAGAGAGTTAATATCTTTCTTTAGAAATTATTATTTAATCTTAGCTAAAATACTCTTAGCTTATAGTCTTTAGCCTAGATTATTAATATAATCTTAGAGATTCTCTAGCGTACTCTACTAAAGTATATTCTATTTATCTATATAAAGCTAGCTCTTGTTTATATACGCTTAAAGAGTTAGATAGTTTTACTTATAATAGTTACTTTTATTATATACTTAATAGTTTAAAGTTACTCTAAGAGCCTATCTATTTATAGTACCTTAATTATATCTAGATTCTAGATTCTAAAAGCTCTAGAAGTTATTATAGAATGTCTAACTAGTGTTTTATTAGTAACTACTATATTACTACTATTACTAAGGTTAATACTAGTTATTTAGCTAGTATTACTTCTAGCTCTAGAGTAGATACGCTCTTAGGTAGTTTACGCGTTTATTAGCTTAATAGTTTACTTTACTACGTATATTAGAGTTATTTATAAGTTTAGTTTTGTAGTAGATCTACTAGATCTTCTATAGTTCTAGTTCTAAGCTAGTATAATTAATTTTTAGGTTAAGTATCTTATTAACTAAGTTATCTACTTCTATATTAGTAGGTACTTTTTCTAGAGGCAACTAGAAGGTATAGAGCTAGAGAGGCTTATCTTAGAGCTAGACGTTAAGCTTAGATAGCTAGAAAGCCTACGTATAGTTATCTTAAGAGGCTAGTGCTAGTTACTAAGATTACTAGTAGACTATTAGCTACGCTAGGTTAAATTTAACTTCTAGAATAATTTTCTTAACTACTTTAGAGAGGTTAAGTATATAAGCTTTTTCTTCTACTTCTAGATAGATAGTAAGATAGTTACTAATCTTAGTATAGTTAAATGTTTTTAGATTGTTAGTCTTTAAACTAAACTTATTAAGTATCTTTATAGTATACCTAAAGAGTAGTTTTTTAACTAAGTAGAAACCTTAGTAATTTTTATTAATAGTTAATACTTTAATATAGCGCTTACTATAAATCTAAAACTTCTATAGATACTTCTTAATATTTAGATTAGATCTAGCTTAGTACTATAGAAGCTAGTACTTAAAGTACTTAGTCTAAGCTTTTTATTAGTCTTTATTATTAGTATAAAAGAGCTTTCTAAAAGCCTCTCTAAACTTCTTCTAGAATTTAGTAACTAGAGCGTTAGTATATTTATTTAAAGCTTAGATAATAGCTTTTTACTTAGGTTTATAGTGCGCTAAAAGGTAATTAATCTTTATTTTATCTATAAACTTATAGTACTTTAATATATTCTTAAAGCGCTTAAGAAATATAGTAATATTAGTTCTATTAAATACTAGAACTATCTCTAATAGGTATAAAGAAAGCTAGATAGAATAGACTAGAGAGTAATTACCTAGCTACTAGAGAGACTAAGCTATTATCTAAAGAAGCCTTACTATATTATTATTCTAGAGTTATACTAGAGGTTATACTTAAAGCTACTAGCTAGTAGTGCCTAAGAACTCTAGAATATCTAGTATCTTAATATTCTTCTAGAATAATATAGGTATTACTTTAGACTTTATAGGCTTAGTTTAGAAAGGTAAAAATAGTTATTTAGTAAATTAGGCTTTTAAAGAGGCTTTAGTAACTAACTTAGATTATTTATTAACTTTAGCTTTATTAGATTAACTCTTACTTATTTATATAAGGTAGTATATAAGTATTATAAATAGTATAATAGCTAGTGTAAATATTAAACGTATAAGTGCTGTTAATTAGATTTAACTATTTACTTACTAACAAAGTTAGGTATTCTTTACTAAAAGAGCTATTACTACCTCTTTTATATACTATAATAGCTTTTTACTACTATTTTATTATTTAGCCTTTTCTTTTCTAGCTATACTTAAATTAAAATCTACTATATTAGCTTTTCTAACTTTTCTTAAGTCTTATTATTTATTCTTAGTAGAATAATATAGCTATATACTTTTTATTATATTATTTTCTATCTATATAGCTCTCTAAAAAGTAATTAGCCTAGTCTAAACCTTTTATCTAGCTCTTTATATTACTTAGCGTAGTACTATTATAGCTATATTATTTATTAGTCTAAGTAGTAGTTATTATTATATAATTATTTATATTATTAGAGGTCTTTTAGTACGTCTACTTCTTAGATATCTATATAGTTAGGTTACTATAGCTTATAGTTTACTTCTACGCGTTTCTTAGATATACTATTCTATATATTATCTTATTCTCTATTTTATATACTTACCTATTACTTATTCTATTATATTATATAATAATTACGTCTTCTCTTTTCTAAAGCCTAGTTAAACTATTATTCTAATAAGCTTTTAGTAGATAAAATACGTACTTAAAAGTAGTGCGTAGCTTTTCTAAGGTAGAAAACTAAATAGATTAAGTTTTAGTTAGTTACTATATATAGTAGAGAGATTAGTAGTATCTCTATTAGAATAGATACTTAATGTAATTAATTATATTATATATATATATATAGTTATTATTCTTATCTAAATACTATTTAGATCTAGCTTCTTCTAGCGCACTAACTCTTAAGTCTAATAGCTATTTAGCCTTTTATTATATTACTAGTTTTACTACTATAATAACTACTAATATTACTTAATATCTTTATAATTACCTAACGTGTAAATATATAAAGAGCTACTAAGATAGTAAATATAAACTTCTTTACCTACTACCTATACTATATAAATATTAGTTATATATCTCTATAGACTTTATTATATACTTACCTTCTTACTCTTATAATAAATAGATCTTTATAAATATTCTTATTATTATAAACTACTTTATAAAAAAGAAGAAGTTTATTCTAATAATATTACTTATAGTAGATACTCTAGTATAAGCTTTTATAGAGTATATCTAAAAAGAGAAAAGCTATCTAGATAAGATAGTAACTAATTATAGTAGTTAATTTACTATCTATTTCTAGAAGTATCTTTACTAACGCTTAGGTATTTACCTAAAGTATTTAATAGCGTTCTATTTATAGATAGATAGCTAGATAGAGAATACTAATACCTATCTTAAGTAATATCTTTATATATATATTAACTATAAATAAAATAACTATGTATTATACTTACTTATAGCTAAGTTTAAAGCTAATTCTATAGTTAGTACTACTACTAGTGTTACTTTTTTCTACGCTACTAAGAGCTATAAACTAAAGTTAGATCTAGAGCTACTTTAATCTATTTCTATTACTAATATAAGTTCTATTTAAATAGATAAAGTATAAGCTAACTAACTAGTTATCTATAAGAGGCTAACTCTAAGAGTAGGTACTAGAAAAGTAATAGATAAATTTAATAGCCTAGAAAGAAGAGCTTTCTAAATAGCTATATACTTTAGAAGAGTTTTCTAAGCTTAGCTAAAACTAGACTAAGTTTCTAAAGTTTCTAGCTAAGAACTTTTCTAAGCGCAGCCTATTATAATAGCTCTTTTTTTTTCTAAGTATTATATTATATAGCTATAAAACCTATAGTTATATAATTTTCTAAGTATAAATGCTATAAAATCTTCTATCTAAGTACTATATTCTAGCGCCTTAGCTAGAAAAAAATTAAGTAAGCTATACTATAGTAGAGTAGATTGCGCTTATTACGTGTTGCGCAGAGCTAGCGCTTAATAGCTTATTAAGGCTGCGCAGCGCATAAAGAACAAGAACACTAAATCTAACTATAACATATTAAGTATAACCTTCTCTTACAAATAGTAACTAACATATAATTTAATAGCTTATAAGCCTATACCTTAGAAAGGTTAAGAAAGATACTTAGCGTAATAATTTAGCAGTAACGCGCGCGCGTAGTCTAATAGCTTATTAAAACTATAGAGTAATATATAGTTACGCTCTAGTAGCTAAAACACCTAAAATAGTTATAAATATATTATTGTATAGTGCGCAAGCTCTAAGAGCTTATTAAGACTATAATATATATAAGAATAGTACTCTAAGAGTATAATAAGTAGAACTATAGTTATAGAAACGTTGCTATAAAGAAGTAAATATTAGAATTATAGTTACAAGAACTATTGTAGAGAAGTAGTAAATATAGAAACTATTATAGAGAAGTAGTAAGAATAGAATAGTATTAGGTATAGAAACTTATAAGTTCTAAATAGCTTTAATAGAGTATTAGACTCTATAAATAGCTACGCATAGAGCGTATTATAACTATAGCTCTTAGAAAAATACTATATTAGAATAATAAGCTAATAAAACGCTAACATAAGATAGAAAGTAAAATTTAGATATTAGTAGAACTATATCTATAGGCGCTAAGCGCAGAGGTAGCCTTAATAAAGTATTAAGGTGTATTTTAGCCTTATTAAGGCCTTAGCTAGAAAAAACGCTATAAAAAAAAAAAAAGGCTAACATATACTATAGAACACTATTGTAAGTAACTAGTAACTAATATACTATTAAGTTCTACTGCGCCTATAATAATAGCTATTATTTTCTAGTCTCTTATTAACTAAGCCTACTTTTATAGTTGCGTAATAGCTTCTTACTAGAATACTAGAACCTCTAAGCTCTCTTACACCTTACAAGCTATAACTATAAGTAATATTACTAATACTAATAGGCCTATTAACTCTACTAGAATCTTAGGTATAGAAACTAGCTCTAATACGTAAGTAAGAGATAAGAAGAAGATGTTCTACAACATTAATATATAAAAGATAATATAGATTATTACTATAGCTATTAACTTTATAGCTAAGAGCTATATCTATATTAATAAACTTAGCTCTTTTATAAGCATATTGCTTATCTTTAATAGCAAAGATATAATGTAGTTTCTTAAGAAATTAGAAAAGTAGGCTTTCTTCTACTAATAGACTATTAAGAAAAGATTCTCTTATCTTTTTAACTATTATAACTAGATTAGACGCAATATTATTAAATCTAGTATACTAGAGTTTAAGAAGGCTAAAAGAGATAAGAACTAGGCTTTAGTCTAGAACCTTCTTAGAAAGCGTTTTAGAGCCTAGAATAAAGTCTAGTAAAAGAAGATAGAAGACTTATTAAGAGCCTAGCTATAAGTCTACTCTATAACGCTAAACCTCTCTCTATAGAGCTACCTAGATAGCTTTAGACCTTACTTTACTTATTACCTAAATATAGGCGTAGTAACTAGTAACTAGAAAAGCTTCTACTTAGTAAAGAGCTTAAATAAGACCTATTTAGATAAGGTTCTAAGTAAGTTTAAAATCTCTATACGCAGCTCTCTTAACTTTAAGTATAATAAGATTAAGAAGTTTCTTAGTAAGATATTCTTCTATAAAGCTAAAATAGAGAAGTTTAATCTCTTCTTTACTAGAAAGACTTACGTAATAGAGCTACTATAGAGAGAGCCTAGAGCCTTATTAAGCTTAGCGCAGCTATTTGCTCTCTCTTACCTTAACCTAAATAGAGTACTTCTCTAATCTTCTACTACTATAAGTACTTATTCTAAAGGTAAATAAGAAGTCTAGATACTACCTAGATATACTATAACTTAAGAAGAAGTAGATAATCTTATTAAAAAGTTTATAAAAGTTAAACTTAACAGAATTAACCTTATAATATTTCTCTAATAACTAAGAGAATCTAAACTTCTCTTAGACTCTAATATTCTTAAAGAAGTATAATCTACCTTAGAAATAGTTATATTAGAATTAAGCTATGCCCGCTAATCTACCTCTTAGGCTAGTATAGTGTTATAAATAACTTTTTAGGCTCTAATAACTAGTTAGAATACCTCTCTATAAGCTAACTTAATATATAATAACTAAATATATAATAGTAGGCTCTACAGACCTATAATCTACTATATCTATAGTAAGAAAGAATACTTAGCTACTATATGCCTAGACAAGAAGGCGCTAGTTTATAATTATTAGGCGTATATTAGACCTAATAATTGCCTCTACTAAAGAACTATAGAGAGGCTATTAGATAAAGTTCGCACTAATAAGAATTAGCCTATTATATAGTTAGTAGTAGAAAGCATTAAAAGATAACTATAGCGCAACAAATACTTTGTTATAAACCTACTTACTATAATAAACTCTTATAAGCCTCTAGCTTAAGGCTCTATTAGAGTTACTAGTAATATAATTATTATAAGCAACTCTTCTAAAGCCTCTAGTCTTAAGTTACTAGAAGCCTTCGCCTAAGCTCTAAGAGAGGTAGCTCTTAACAGGCTAGCTCTAAAAGAAATTTTTTAGGTTAGTAGTATAGAGTACACTAACTCTAACTAATTAGCTTATAACGCTACTTAGAATTTAGCTCTTAAGAGCCTATTAAGTTGTATCTCTATAGTGCGCAATAACAAGAATAGAGATACTAACTAGTATCTCTCTAAGGTAGTCTTCTTTAACAATAATATTAATATAACTAATTATTCTAACGTAGACAAGGCTTCTAAAAATTTACCTAAGAAGCTTTAACTTCTTAACTCTCTAATAGCTAACCTAGATGTAATAGTATTATAAGTTCTTAAGACTTCTATCTTAGTAATACTTAATAATCTATTTGCGCTTGCACTAGAGATCTAGAAGCGCTTTAGTAAGCTCTTCTACTAGGCTAAAGATCTTCTAGCTCTCTTTTATAATAGTAATTCTAATAGCTTCTTAAAGAAATAAATAAACCTATAGCTTAATAACCTTACTATAAGCTACTCTAAGTACTTCTTTATTAAAGTAATAAATAGAATAATTATATAAGCTAGATTACGCGCTGCCTACTCTAATAGATAATTAGACAGTCTACCTACGTTTCTCTAGACTAATATTTACAAATCTTCTAGTATTTCTACGTATAATAGTAATAATAACAATAATAGCTATATAACCTTAGAGTAATATAAATATAATAAAAAGTATAGCTTTAAGTATATACGCTGCGATTACCTAAGAGTACCTACTACTATTAATAGTGCTAGACTCTTAGCTCTTCTTAATTTAGAAGCAGAGCTAAACATAATTTAACTAAAGACTGCGTAGGTAGTAAGTCTTATTATTACTTCTATACTTATAGAAATAGCTTCTTTCTATATATAGGCTACTAATAGTATCTTTAAGTCTTTCTTAGACATAGTTTAGAGAGCGCTAGTAGCTATTAGAAATATTATTATTCTAACTAACCTCTTTATACTTAGGTCTCTCTTAAGTTCTATTATTCTTAGAAACTCTTACCTTGTAGACGCGCAGTGCACCTTTTAGTACAAAGTAGATAGTAAGATATAGTATACTATTTACTCTAAAGAC
Organism: Alternaria ventricosa; assembly: GCF_023758065.1. Taxonomy (NCBI): domain Eukaryota; kingdom Fungi; phylum Ascomycota; class Dothideomycetes; order Pleosporales; family Pleosporaceae; genus Alternaria; species Alternaria ventricosa. Next base: position 1,702,779 of record NW_026055684.1, on the reverse strand, counting down.
TAGAGCTCTAACGCTACCTTTATTAAAGCTACTAATAATACACTTAGAACTATTGCGTAAGCTTTAATCTAGCTAAAAGACTTAGAGGCCTAAGTTCTAGTCTTAGTGCCTCTCTCTATATTAAAGACCTAGAAACAGATAACATGTAGTAGCTTTAACTAATATCTAGCACTAGCTAAAATAAGATTATCTATAGACCTAATAACTTATTAAGTTACGTAATAGAGTACGTTATATAGCTCTAATAGGTTCTAGAGTTAACTAAAGGTAGAAGAGTATAGTAAGTAGTAGTAGAGCGCACTAACGTGCCTCTAGAGAAGACTACGCAACTAGACCTCTACGCCTCTCTTTATAAAGATATTAAATAGAACCTTCTTTACGTACTTAATAAGTCTATATATATTAGCTACAGCTCTTAAGGCACTATTAGGTATACTAAGAAAGAAGAACTTATTATTAAAGATAATAAAGAAGTTTTAGTTATTATAGTAGACCTAGATCTTAATAATAAAGTTAATAAAATACTTTAAGACTTAGCCTACCTCTACTAGTCTAAGACTTACTAGCTACAGAAGGTAGACTATATATAGAAAGATATTAAAGCCTAAGCTACTATAAAAGTCTATTTTAAAGTTGCTACTATATATAAGTCTAAGAATAAAAAGGTTTAACTAGTTTATAACTCTACTGTTGTGCTCTATACTATAGAAGGCTACCTAGATTAGTAGTAACGCGTAAGAGACTAATAGCCTTCTAATTCTAATTAAAGCTAAAGATAGTTCTAACGCTTTATTAAGAACTATATAGCTACCTTTCTAAGAGAGTAACGCATTACGCCTAAACGCCTAGATAAGATAAAGATAGCTCTTTAGCTATTACTACGTAAGAAAGCTATACTTATTAAAGTTTTTCTTTATCGCGAAGCTGCTTTTAGCTTTAATTTCTCTAAATTTAGCTACATCTACCTAGATATTATACTACTAGTTTAGATTAACACTATTCTCTATAAAGTATAGAAAGAAAGAAACTTTTCTATTCTAAGAAAACTTAGAGCTAAAGTTAGTAAGATAATCTAGAAGCGTCTAAGTTGTAGTACTCTTAAGTACAGTAAGAGCCTATACAGTAATCTTCAGTTCTTAGTTAAGAAGAAAGATTAGAGGTACTACCTAATTAATAACACTTAAAAGATTAATAGAGTTACTATTTATAACGCTAATCTTTCTCTAAACCTAGATAAGTTTTCTAAAGAGTTTATAGGCTATTAAGTTATATTCTTAATTAACTTCTTCTTAGGTTATAACTAAGTGTAAAGGTTATTCTAAGATAACCTAAGAGTTAGTTCTTAGAGAGTAAGTAAGTAAGGTAGAATAGGTTAGTGTACTAGTATAATTAGAAGATTAGTGTAATAGTATAAAGATATAATAGTACGTTTAGTAGAACAATATAATATTACAAGAGGTTAAGAAAGAAGTATAATTCTTAGATTAAATACTAGAGTCTTATATAAAGTTAAACACACTAAGCTATAAGAGTTTAGTACCTAAGCTATATACTTAATAAGAGTTATGCTTATAGACAAGCGTATAAGTAATTATAGATAAGCAATAATGTATCTTACTAGTTATTAGCTTAACTGCTTATACTTATTAATAAGTACCTTATATAGGTCTAGTGTTGTCTTGCTTATAGACAAGTAGTTACGTAACTATAGCGTAGTTCTATACTGCAATTCTATAACTATAACGCACAATTCTTTAAAGTAATTACGCTAACCTCTAGAGTATCTCTTAGGTTAGATAGTAATAAGGCCTTCTTAGAGGCGTCTAGAGAGGTAAAGCTATAGAGGTAAGAGTATAGAACGCGCTATTAGCTTTAGACTATAAGAATAAGGCCGCTAAGCTATTAAGGCTACTAGTAGTATAAGCTACCTACCTGCCTAAAGACTTGTTTAAATAATAGCTTAAATATAATAGTAGCTTCTCTATTAAAGAGAGTAGCTTCTCTAGTATTATAATAGTCTGCGCAGAGACTTATTTAAACAGCAGCTTAAATATAATAGTAGCTTCTCTATTAAGGCTATAGCTTACTTAGAGACTTATTTAGATAAAAGCCTAAGACGTTAAAGGCTTCTTATACTTAGCGCCTCTAGCTTTACTACTATATGCTTATTATAGCATACTTATAGTTAACCTAGTATTCTCTAGGCCTTAATAAGGCGTTAGCTCTTCTCTAGACTCTAGTTCTTTTAAGAGTCTTCTTCTTACTATCTACGTAATATTAGAGCTCTTAATAAAAGGCCTAAGGTCTAGCTGTATAGTTAAGGCTAAGAAGCTAGAAGGTAGAGGCTAGTAGAGAAAAATAATAAGAACGCTTAGAGTTATCTTTAGTTATTTACTATTAGGTTAGACTAAGCTAAGATATAGAGTGCTGTAAAAAGTCTTCTACTAGCCTTAATAAGTTAGTAAAGTAACTATAACTCTTTTTTAGTTTTAAGGTAGCTTACTACGCTAATAGGCTATTAAGGTAAGTAGAGAGTAATTATAGGTAATAAAGTTTTATATATATTAGCGTAGTCGCTTAATAGAGCTAAGCTCTTAGGTAGAGAAGATATATAGTAGAGTAGATTGCGCTTATTACGTGTTGCGTAGAGCTAGCGCTTAATAGCTTATTAAGGCTGCGTAGCGCACAAAGAATAAGAACACTAAATCTAACTATAACGTATTAAGCATAACCTTCTCTTACAATACTATAATAAGAATCTATTAATTATACTTATTCTCTATCTTTATTATATATAAGATTAGTAACTTTACTTATATTACTTTCTATATCTATTCTTACGCGTTACTATCTTTATTACTCTCTTTTTTACTTACTTTACCTCTACTATACTTTCTTAGCTTAATACTACTATTATACTTTACTACTTATATTATAGCACTAGTAAGCTTAGTAAATTCTTTAGCGTATTAGTAAGTTTCTCTACTCTTTTACTTTTACTTATAAGCTTTACTAACTTATATAATAGTTTACTAAGTTAGTAAAGTATTTATATTATAACTTCTCTATTAATAAAGTTATACTACTTAATACTAATAGTAATTTAGAGAATATTAGTAAGAAGCTAATAATTTCTAAAGTTTATATTTACTACGTTTATCTCTTTAAAAAAGAGAAGAATAAGTATATAGTTTATATTTTTAATAAGTCTAATAATAAAACCTATAACTAGTGTAAAGTAAAGTAGCTCTAATATACTATAGTAAGTCTTTTCTTTCTTTACTTTTTTTAGGTATAGCTAACTTTTTAAAATACTTTCTAAGCTTAAGAATACTATCTACTAGTTCTATTAATTAGTATATAATAATTTTATACTTTTATATCTTATAAGAGACCTAGTCTATAACTTTTTTTTATCTTTTCTTAATAAGTATCTAAAAAAGCTACCTAAAAGTTTAAAGTAAAGCTATATTAGTAAGCTTTTTCTAGTCTTAACTAAAGCTTTTCTTACTAAGCTTATCTCTATTATAAAGTCTATCTAGGCTTTATCTAAGAAGAATATATAGCTTATAGAATCTTTAGTAAGTTTTTTTACTTTTTTCTTAATATTTTTCTTACTAACTTATATATAGCTTCTTATCTTTAAGACTTTTACTAATATATTTAGTATCTAGCTCTATATAATTATTTTCTCTACTATTCTTAATACTAATTATCTTTATAATATTATCTACGCCTCTAAATGTGTTATAATAATAACTCTAGGTAAGTATTTATATAAGAATTATAATTTAGAGAATAAGTACTATAATATCTTTATATTTACTAAGTTTCTAGAGTAGTAGAAGTTCTATACTACTTCTAAGAAGTATTATACTACTAAAAAAAAATGTAATAATACTAAGAAAAAGAAGGCTTAGACGTATTATAATAAGTAGTTAAGTTTTAATAGCCTAAGTTAGAGCTTTAATAGTTATAATTTTAGTAATTAAAGTATTATTAGCGTCTTTAGTTAGTTATCTAGGTTAGTAGTTTATCTATTAGTTATCTTACTATAGGTTTATCTTTTTATAAAGTTTTATCTTATTATAATACTCTCTACTTTTAGGTAATAAATAATTTTCTATTTCTTTCTTATCTTTATTCTTCTATCTCTATAATATTACCTCTTTTTTTTAGTATACTATTCTTTTTACTAAGAGTATATACTTTATTACTTTATTAATAATAAATTTTAGTTACGCTACCTTTAGTAGTATAGTTCTTTAGAGTTTTTTTTTCTAAAGTCTATTAGAAAAGATCTATCTACCTTTCTAGTATATACTAAGAAGGTTTTCTAATTTATTAGAGTAACTATTTTACTTATAGCTATAGCTAGCTTTTATAAGAGCTTATAGTACTTAGTCTATCTTATAAAGTATTCTAGCTTTATTTCTTATTTTACTCTTCTCTATCTCTTACTAATAATTTTATTAATATAGTATATAGTTTATAGCTCTCTATCTACTACTTCTATTAGAGCTTCTAGCTATAGATTATCTACTACTTATTTAGGTAGTAGGTTTTATAAGTTAAGTCTTAACTAGCTAATATAAAAGATAGAATATATTTTAGATAGTGTATTAAGCTTTATATTAAATAGTAAGATTATTTCTATAACTTTATACTAGCTATTCTTCTAGTCTAGCTTTCTACTAAAATATTTATTTATAAGGTTAAGCCTATATTAGAGCTATACTCTATCTTCTACTTATAGCTGCAGCACTTCTTATCTATAGTAGTTAGTCTATCTCTTCTATTTCTACTATACTTTAGCTATTCTAGCTTAGACGTATTTAAATACTTTCTTAAACTTATTAGTTATAGTAATAGTAAATACTTTAGAAGCTAGTATACTATAGGCTAGCTTATTAAAGTTATTCTTCTAGATTAGGTTTATATTATACCTATATTATAGAAAGAAGAGACTTACTTCTATAGAGGTAGTATTTCTTCTCTTAATTATAATTTATATAATTAGATATAGCTTTACCTAGTTATTCTAGTTCTAGTTAATATATATTCTAAGATATATCTTAATAGTACTATTTATACGCTCTATTAAGCTATTAGTTTAGAGGTAGTAGGCTATTAAAATTCTATATTTAATCTCTAGTTTTATATATATTATTATCTAGAATCTACTAATAAACTAGCTACTTTAGTTAGAAACTATAGCGCTTAGAAGCTAATAGTATATAACTACTTTCTTAATATACGCTTAGAAAATAGTCTCTATACTAATATTCTTAAGTAGAATAAAGATAATATTCTTACTTAGGTAGTTAGTAATAACTATAAGATTAGTATAGCTATTACTTTTAGGTAGGCCTATAATAAAATCTATAAAGACTTTCTTTTAAATTCTATTAGGTAGTAGTAATAGATAGAGAAGGCTTTATTTTATTTCTCTCTAGAGCTTAATATAGCTATATTAAGTATAATTCTAGATATATTTCTATATATTAAAAGATATTTTTAGCTAGAAGTAATTATATATAAGTATAGAGTAGATAATCTTCTAACCTAAATAGCTACTTACTAGAGATTTATAAACTTTTAAAATAAGTCTTATATAAAGAAAAAAGTCTTCTAGTATCTATTTTTTTTCTTAATATTAGAGAAGCTCTTTCTTATCTATAGAGTATTCTACTAAAGAAACTTTTAAGTTTAGATTTAGAAAGAACTTATATTAACTACTTATAATAGCTTTATATATAATATAGTAGGTTTTATTTTTATAAGTAGCTACTTTCTATTTATTTTCTAATAAAGCTTCTTTTTCTTTTTCTTTTTTAGCTACTATATTTTCTCTCTTTTTATTATCTCTAGTAAAAGCTAAGTAAATTATAGCTAGTTATAGTAGTTTCTTAGTCTTAAGTAGCTTTTTCTTAGTATTTATAGAGTTATTTATCTATAAAAAGAAGTAAGCTTTTCTTTTACTATATTTACGTCTCTACTACTATATTTTACTAAACTAGTTATATTTAGATTATAGTAATAGTAACTCTCTTAGAGAAGAACTACTATTATTTACCTACGCGCTTTATAACTACTTATTTAGATCTAAGTTATCTAACTCTAGTAGTAGCTAACTATATTATCTCTTTAGCTTAGAAGTAGCTAGCTCTAGTAGTAGCTAACTATATTAACTCTTCTTAGGTTTAGAAGTAGTAGTAGATTTTCTATTAAAGAGAATTACTTTTAGACTTTAAGTGTTAAAGCACTATAATACTTTTACTTTTACTTTTTTTTTATTAGAAAAAGCGTTACTAGTAGAGTTAATAGGTTAAAGTAGTTAGAAATACTTTAAGACTTCTTTTTTATTTACTACGCCTACTAAGATATTTTTATTCTTTCTTAATAATATATTTACTCTACTATTAACTACTCTAGAGTAGTACTTAAAGATTAGGTTATACTTACTTAAGATCTCTACTTAGTAGATATATCTTTTTAATAGAAGTTTTATTTTATAAAAGTACTTTAAGTTTTTATAATTTATAATTACTATAAAGACTTTAGCTTTCTTTAAATCTATATTAAAGTATTTAAGATACTTTATAACTACTAGTAGTTTCTTATTATAAATTATATAGTTAGACTCTATAGTAGTATACTTAGTAGAGAAGTATTCTACTACTTAGAGTACTTTATTAGAATAGTACTAGAAAAGTACTTCTTCTACTATAAATCTAGAAGCGTTATACTCTAGTTCTATTTTTAGATTCTTATTAAAGTTTACTAGTACTAGATTAATAATAAATAAGGTCTTAAGTTTCTTAAATACCTCTTATTATTCTAGTTTCTATTAGAATACGCTTTCTTTTCTAGTAAGCTTAGTAAGTAGAGCTATAATTAAGAAAAAGTTCTTAATAAACTATTAATAGAAGTTTATAAAACTTATAAAGCTCTAGATTCTCTTTATTAATATAGATAGTACCTAATTCTTAATAGCTTTAACTTTTTTAGAGTCTATACTAATACCTTTATCTACTTTAATAATAAATTCTAAGTACTTAGTTTTCTTTACGCTAAACTTACTCTTATCTATATCTAGGTATAGACTAGCAGCGCTTAGTTTCTAAATAATAATCTTTACTTTCTACTTATAGTTCTTTTTTAAACTAAAAAACTATATTAGTATATTATCTAAGTACGTAGAGTACTATTTATCTAAGTACTCTCTTAGTGTATAGTTAATATATCTTTAGAAAGTGCTTAGCGCGTTTATAAGTCTAAATAGTATTACTAGCTATTTATAAAGGCTAAATCTTATATAGAAAACTATTTTGTATTTATTACTTTTAGCTATATAGATTTTATAGAAAGTTTAAATAATATCTACTTTTATAAACTACTTAGCTTCTAAGATCTAGAAAAGTATTTTATAAATTAAGAGAAAAGAATATTAGTTTTTCTTTATTATTATATTAAGTATATAATAATCTACGTAAAAGTAAAAGCTTTTTTTTAGCTTCTTTATAAATAATACTAGAGTAGTAGCACTAGATCTACTTACTCTAATAAACCTCTAGTCTAAGTATATAGTTAACTTCTTTCTTAAAATAAAAAGTTTCTTTTTACTTATACTATATAGTAGACTTTATAGAATCTTTACTATCTTTTTATTTTTTTTTATAATTTTAATTATATAATTAATAAAAAGCCTATATAAAGGCGCTAGCTTATTTACTTTTTTCTTTATAAATATATAAAACTTTAATTATAAGTAATTAGATAGCTTATCTTTAGAGTTCTCTTTTAGTTTTCTATTTAAAGCTTTCTATATATTAGCTAGTAAGGCTGTCTATACTTATACTACTTTATCTTTTCTTAATCTTTATATTTATACTATAAAGGTACTAGTAGAAATAAAAGAAGATATATTATATAGTTTTCTTTCTTTCTTACTATAAACTTAAGTACTACTTAAGTATATAAAAAATAATTTCTTAGCTAAAGCTAAGACTATATTATTTCTATCTATCTAGAGGTAACTAAAAATAATATTATATTTATTCTTACTCTTAATCTTCTATAACTAGGTATCTTTCTTTTACTATTAATATCTATAAATACTTACGCTATATAAGTTATCTATTCTACTTTACCTCTAATTCTAATTATAGAATATTAGAGAACTTTTATATACATTAAGTTAGCTTACTTTATAAACTTAGTAGAAACTATTCTAAATATAAAATAACTAGTATTAATTATAGTATATATAACTTTAGTAGTATTAATTAGTAAGTATATTATTATTAAAGTTCTATTAGGCTATTTTCTTTAAAACTTTACTAGTCTCTCTACTTTTTCTAACTTTTTATTTTTCTACTTATAATTTTAGATAGAAGAGTCTAGTTTTCTAAGTTAAAAACTTTTTTATTACTACTATTCTTTTCTACTTTAGCGTATAGCGCGCTTACTATCTTAATATAAGTAGAGCCTAAAAGGTTTATAGCTAGTAGTAAAAGATATTATATAGTATAATACCTATTCTTACTATAGTATATATATAAGTAGTTTTTTCTTTAGTGTATCTACTTTTTATTAGTTACTTATTTTACGCGTAATTTATTTAAAAAGTTTCTACTAACTCTTTTTATATACGCTTTAGTAGGCTTCTAATTTATAGTATTACTTTTACTTATTAATTATTTAGTTTAGAACTTATTAAAGTTTTACTCTAGCTTTATATAGTACTAGTTTTTCTTAATAATTCTTATATAATCTATTAGTTACGTAATAGTTTAGTTATTTAAAATAACTATAGGTATTATAAGCTACCTAAGATTTAGTCTTAAGATACTAAAGTACTATATCTTAAGATACTTATTATAAAATTCTCTAGTATTAAAGGTAAGCTTTATAAAAGCTATATTAAATTTATCTAAGTATACTTTACTACTTTACTTAAATATTATTAACTTTCTTTATAATCTCTTCTCTAATATATTATTTAAGAACTACTAGTCTAGAAACTTCTAAAATATATTTATATTACTAGACTTCTTAAAATAACTTATCTAAGATAGCGTAATACTTACTACTCTATCTATTAACCTAGAGAAGATATACTCTAGTTAGCTTTCTAGTCTCTCTCTATTATATTATAGCTTATTTACTATTTAAAGTTTAAACTTTTAGTAGTTACTTTAGTCTTTAGTAAAAAAGTAAAAGTCTAAAATCTTAATAAATTATAATAAGTTAGCTTAGGTATTTTATAGTCTAAGAAGTTTAGCTTTAGCTTATTTAGCTCTTATAGTATATATATTAGTTAGAGTAAAAGAGAAAAAGAAAGTAGGCGTATTTAGAAAAAAAAAGTTACGTTATATATTATTCTTAAGTTACGTAATTCTATAATAAAGAAGGTTTAGTATTTCTTAAGTAATTACTAGTTCTATAAGTAGTTCTAAAGAAGTAGTATTATTCTCTATAAGTTAGTTAGTATTAGATATATCTAAGAAAAGAAAAACTAATATCTATTTAGTCTATATTCTTAGTATCTCTTTAACTAGCTAAAGTTTAGTCTATCTCTTATTAGCGTCTATTTCTATATCTAATATAGACTAAAGTTACTAAGTAATATACTTTTAGCTATTACTCTATCTTACTAAAGTAATAGTATACTAGGCTATATTCTCTACTAAAGTATATAAAGTTATATCTATAATAAGAAGGTTTCTATAAACCTTTTTAATATATTAATTAAATTTAATTATAAGAGGCTAACTCTAAGAGTAAGTACTAAAAAAGTAATAGATAAATTTAATAGCCTAGAAAAAAAAGCTTTCTAGATAGCTATATACTTTAGAAGAGTTTTCTAAGCTTAGCTAAAACTAGACTAAGTTTCTAAAGTTTCTAGCTAAAGACTTTTCTAGACGCAGCCTATTATATTATCTAACTAGATAACTTATATAAAGAACTCTAATAGTTAATATAGTAGGCTTAAGCAAAGTAGGTAGAGTATACTAATAATAGTTATCTACCTACGCCTTTATTTAAAGTAGGTAATATAGTTATACTTAATACTAGAAATATATAAACTATCTAACCTAACTACTTTCTAGACTTTAAGAACTATAGTTTCTTTAAAATTATCTACTTTATTAATAATATAGCTTATAAACTAGACTTATCTAAGAAGATAAGTTAACTATATAATATATTTTACTTATAGTTACTATACTTCTATTCTAAAAACTCTCTACCTAAATAAGTCTATAATAAAAAGTAGCTAGCTACTATATATCTAAATATAGAAGATAATAAAAACTATATTATTAAAGCTATTAATAACTACTATATTAATAAATAACTTACTAACCTTACTACTAGACGTAAGAGCTTATTATAGTACTACGTCTAATAAGCTAACTACTCTAAAGAGTCTAATAATTCTTTATAGAAACTATATATAAATCTTATTAGAAGCTCTAAGATAGTTATTAACTATTACTATTACTATTCTATAAAGTCTAAGCTATACTCTAAGTTTAAGACTCTAGTAAGCTAATAGAATTTTATAATAATAATACTTAACCTTTATACTATAGAAATAATTATTACTAATAGCTTAGCGTAAGTACTTATATTCTACTTTAATATATATATTAACTTATAATTAAGAAAAGTACCTTTATATTCTTTATCTTACTACGTAATAAGAACACTTACTATAAGTTAGTTAACTAATATATATAAGACCTAGAGTAAATGTTACTACTAATACTATATTACTATAGAGACTAGAGATCTATTAAAGTAACTTAATAACGTAATTTAGCTTTTAGAGAGTTACTATTTATACTTACTATATTAGATCTAGCTATAACCTTAACTTAATATAGTAAAGGTAGTACTAATCTACCTACTTACTAACTATTAAACTAGAAGTTCTATAATAGCACTTAGCCTTATTACTAACTATACTCTACGTTATTATATATAATTATTGTATCTCTACTAGTTACTAAGATAGCGCACTAGCGCTATAGCTATAGAGAATATAAGAATAGAATACTAAAGAATAGTAAAGAGGCTAATACTAGTGTAATACTTATATTTAAACCTATATAGCTTTTATAATATAGGTATCTTTTTTATAACTATATTTATAACTATATATAACTAGTATATTATATAAAAGTAAAAGAATATTATAAGTATTAGAACTTACTCTCTTTTAAGAAGAGAGTAGTATTATAAATTAAACTTATAACTCTTTTCTTAATTAGGTCTAGCACTAATTAAGTAAGAAATATTAAAGTTTACTTACTTCTATATATAGACCTATACGTAGAATCTTATATATTAAACTTAACTATATATACTGTCTATAAATAGTTATACTTTTTATTAAGTAGTATTTAGCTTTTTATAAAGTTTAAGCTAAGTAAATTACTACTTAAATTAGCTAAGTTTTATAATCTTTTAAATAAAAATAAAGCTAGTAGACTACTTTTTTATTAGAGCTACTTTAATTATTATATTAACTTATCTATAAATATATATAGTTATAAGTAAAACGCGCTATAAAGTCTTTTATATCTAATATTATATAATTAGCTATTAGAGCTATACGCGTAGCTTATAAACTTACTTAATAAAAAGTAGATCTTAGCTAGCTTTTTTTTTATAAAGTTACTAGTTCTTTTTATAAAAAAGGCTTCTAGAGGTTAGCGCCTCTATATTAACTACTATAGCTTTAATAAGATTATAGTTATAGATTACTATCTACTACTTTTAATTAAAAAGATACTATATATACTCTTAAAAGCTTATTAGTTTACTAAAGTTAATATCTATACTATATTCTATAAGCTATATATAGCTAAAAGTAATAAAGTAAAAATAGTATTTTATACTTATTTTAGTTTATTTAAGTAGCTTATCTACTTTTTTAGCCTAACTAGTATACTTATATTCTTTTAATAGTATATTAATAGAGCGCTAAAGAAAGCGCTAGAGAATTTTATAATAGTGTACCTTAATAATATTCTTATCTACTCTAAAGAAAGTAGAGCTAACTACTTTATAAAAGCTAAATAAGTCTTTACTTTACTATATAATACTTAACTTAACTTAAACTTTAAGAAAAGCGTATTTATAGTAAAAAAAGTCTACTACCTTAGCTATATTATTAAAGTAAAACGCGCTATATATCTAAATCTAAATAAGCTCTAAGTAGTTTAGAGCTAGTATATATTTATAACTATAATAAATATATATAGCTTTTTTAAGTTTATAAATTTTTACTATAACTTTATCTTTAATTTTTCTAAAGTAGCTACTTCTTTTTATTACTTTATAAGTAAGTTTACTTTATTTAAGTAAAAGTTAAAGAAAAATAAAGCTTTTTAAATGCTAAAGTCTATATTTATTATAGACTCTATTTTTTATTAGTAGAACTTTACTTATTAAATAGTTATTAAGATAGACTACTTAGGTATTACTTTAGATAGGTACCTTTTATAGTATATTAGTAGCGTTCTCTACTTAGTTATATACTACTCTATAGCTTTTATAAGTAAAAAGTATAACTATACTATTTATAATAAGAAATTATTAGCTATAGTATACTACTTTAAAGTATAGTTAGTAAAGCTTACTAGTATATATAAGTCTTTTAAGATTCTTACTAACTATAAAAACTTAGAGTATTTTACTAGTATATATAATTTTAGTAAATAGTAGTATTACTAAATAAAGAACTTTTCTAAGTTTTAGTATATCTTATATTATTATTCTAGGTATTTTACTATATACTCTAATACGCTAAGCTACTATAAGTAGAACTATAAAAAGAACTTCTACTAAGTAGCGTATATTATAATACCTATTAGAATCTCTATAAGTATAGCGTAAGTCTAAATAAAAAATAGACCTCTACTAAGCTTTTTAGTATTTCTTAACTTTTATATATAAAGCTTATAAAATACTACTTTAGTAGAGAATTCTAGCTATATAAAGTAATAAAAGGTAGTTTATTTAAGTATAAAAATATTTCTACTAAAAGCTAATATAACTTAGTAAATTAGAGACTACTCTATTAGTACGTATAGTACACTACTTTAGAGAAGTATTTTATAGTTACTAAATTAAAAGCTACTTATAATAATAGTAATTTAGAGAGCTTATAAGTTAAGCTTAGTAAAGTACTTTAGAAAAAATATTACCTTTTATTATATATACTAAAACTACTACTAGAATAGTATATTAAGTAATATTACGTACTATATTTAGAACTACTACTACTATATAGTTTACTTCTTTTAAAAAAAGCGCTAAAAGCTATTATAGCTTATTTTAGTAGTAGATAGATACTAGTAGTAAATCTTAATAAATTTTATAATAGAGCTACTAGCCTATAATAAGTTCTTACTACGCTACTTACTTATTATTACTAATTAGCTATCTAAGTTTATCTAGTTAAAAGTAGTTACTTTTATAGCTTTAAACTATATTATATAAGTATTTTATAATTACTAGTAGTATTTTTATAAATTTCTCTTAGCCTTAATTATAGACTATAGCTTAGACTAGTTAGAAGCTTTCTAAACTACTTTATATAAACTTACTAAAGTAAAGTAGCTTCTTTTAATATTCTACTACTTCTAGACTAATAGAGGTATAAAGTAAATAAACTAAAAGGTATAAGCTATATTATATATAATAGTAACTTTTAAGTAAACTAACTAGCTAGATTATTTTTTAGCGTACTAGCTAGCTTTAAATAATTATAACTTTAGTGTTACTAAAGTAAGTCTAAACTTATTACTTAATAAGTATATAGTAGATACACTATAGTAGGTTTTATTACTAGATAAGTTTATATATACGCCTAAAGATTACATAGTCTAGTTTATAAAGTACTTAAAGTTAGAGCTTAATCTAGCCTAAGTAGTAATTACTTTTACTTAGTAATAGTAATAAAAAATAACTAATTAATTATAATATTTTATAGAGCGTTTCTAAATTAGTAATAAAGTATAGTTTTCTATATATAATATTAAAATAAACTACTTAAGTAAAAAGCTTAACTAGCTTTAGGCTAAGTATATAGTAATAGCTATACTATTACTACTTATAGTTATATTAGACTTACTTAAAAATCTATATAAAACTATTTATATAGACCTAGTAGAATAGGCTATAGTAGATTCTCTACTAAGCTAACCTTTAATAGATATATAGTCTAGGCCTATAGTAAATCTAAGTAAAGAGAATAGAAACTTACGTAAGTAAATAGTTAAAGAGATTCTCTAAGTAAAGAATACTCTAGATTAGAGCTAGAGAAAAGCTTTAGTAAAATAAGCTAGCTATATTATACTAATATAAGTTAACTTACTAGAGCTATTAAAAACTAAGACTTTAGATTATTTTAAAGCTAAATATAGAGATATATATATTCTTATAATAGACTAGTATAGTATAATAAGAAAAGAAAAAGTACTTTATAAATTTAGTCTTAGGCTTATAAAGAAGAAGTTAATTTAATAGTCTTAAGCTTATACTATCTAGTATATACTATAAATTTTAAGAATAGTAGGCTCTATAAATACTCTATAAACTTAAGCTAGAAAAATATTTAATCTACTTAGTTCTTTTTTATTTTATAATAGATTTATATATTTAGATTACTACTACTTATTATAAACTTATTCTTAGACTTAAAAAGTTTTTTTTAACTTTTAGTAGTTTCTACTTTAGTTACTACTATAGATTTTTTTTATATAAAAGTAGCTTTTTTTAAAAAAAAGTTACTTTTTCTAGAGCTAAGATAGCTTTAAATAATTACTATTAGTAACTATCTAGTTCTAAAGTAGTTCTAAAACTAGTAAACTTTTCTTATTATAATAGTATTTATTATAGTTATAGTATAAAGATAGTAGGCTATTATTAAGTAAAGTGTTATTCTTAGAAAAAGGTAAGTTAGAAGAAATTTAGAAAAGAAAAATATTACTATTCTTACTTATATTAGACTTAAATATATTCTTATAGAAAAAAATTATAATAGTATACTAAAAGTAGTTAGAAGTAAAAGAGTTAGTAGTTAAAGTATAGTCTAGAGCTAATCTAGATCTACTAAGCTACTTAGCTATATTCTTTATTAGCTTTTTCTAAACTTTCTTAATAATATTATAAACTTTAGAGCTATAGTAGACTATTTTTATATAAAACTCTATAGAATTCTATATAAAGATAAGTATAAAAGTATAGTACTTAAAAGTACTATACTACTTATATATAGTAGAAGAGGCTTATATATAAAAGTTTAGAAAGAGTATAGTACTAAGTTAGATATTAATATAATAGTAGCTTTAGTAATTAGTATTTCTAGTAGTTTAAGAGTAGTTATAAAAAAAGTTAAAGTAGTAGTAAGTATAGCGCGTAGTAACTCTATACTTTTTATTATCTAAATTATATCTATTCTTAAGCTAATTATTAATTTAGCGCGCTTTATATTAGAACTTAAAGCTAGTTAAAAGTAGATAATTAATTTAGTAGTAGTACTATAAGAGTATAGTAGGCTAAAGTTAGTTTTAATAAAAGTTAGTATATAGATAGTATAGAGAAAGTTAAAACCTATACTATAATCTAACTAAATATATTCTTCTACTACTAAAACTAACTACTAATAATGTTTAGAGCGCTATTAATAAATTATACTAGATTATTAAAATTATTAAAGCTATATTTAAATACTATAAAGATAGCTATATTTTTCTAAAAGAAGTTAAAAAGAGAGAGCTAGTTATTAGTAGAATATAAAGCTTTATACTTTTACTATATAGAAAGCTTATAAAGTATAGCTAAACTAAAGCTCTACTTAGTAGTAGTAAGAGTTAATTTAAAGTAATAATAAAGAATATAAAAGTATAGAGTAAACTTAGCTATAGTTTTTAATATAAGCTATATAGTACTATAAGTTTTAGAATTTATAATATAGGCGTTTCTACGCTTAGTATATACCTAGATATAGTAGTTCTAGTTATAAAATATATAGTAAAGTTTAAAGTTAATAGAGAACTTTAAAGTATACTTTAAGTACTTTACTTTATAGTAGCTATAAAATAAATAAAAAAAACTTAGAAAAAATTAGCTTATAGTCTAAACTCTTATAGAAACTTAAATAGAATAAACTAGTACTAAGTTTATACTTATACTTTTTAAACTTTATAAGTAGTGTAATATATAGTATATATAGAAGCTTTTTAGTATTAGGCTTAGTAAACTCTAAATTATTAAAATCTTTTTCTACTTTAAACTAGTCTATATAGTAATACTTACTCTATTATATATTAGTTAAAGTATAGTTTAAACTTAATTAAAGCTTTTACTTTAGTATTAAAGAAGAAGCTATATTTAGATAAACTAGTTAGCTTTCTTAAATCTTAGCTACTAAGAGCGCTAGTAGTAGTAATACTAGTGCTACTATTACGCGTGTTAAAAGAACTAGTAAAAGTAAGTAGTACTAGAGCTACTAACTAGGTAGAGATAATATAAAACTATATAGTAAAAAGTATAAATATAGTCTAGAATTAATAAGTTTTTAAAAAAAGCTAGTATAGAGGTTATAAAGTAAAGAATTTAAAGTAGGTAAAAATAAAAGTAAGTTATATTAAAGTATAAGTAAGATCTTAGATAAAGCTATATTATAATTATAAAAAATTATAATATAACTTTAGTCTAGATATAGTTTAGAGTTATTATAACTTTATATATAGATATAGTAAAAGTTATATAAGTAAAATTTTTATATAGTTTAAAAACTTTATATATATAAACTTATCTTTACGCGTTACTTATTAGACTTATAACTTTAATATAAAAGTATTTTTTATAATACTATACTACTCTCTAAACTAATATAGTAAGAGTAAGTTAGAGAGTATATAATAGTCTTAAGCTTTACCTAAGTCTAAGCTAGAATAAAGAAAGTATAAGTAAAGTCTAGACTTACTATATAAACCTCTAGATTCTATATATAGCCTTTTAAGTTCTAAGCCTTATAATATTCTATTAATACTTAGTATATTCTAACTCTAAGGCTAGTCTATAATATTAAATAAGTAATAGTTAGTATAGAAGCTTTAGACTTTTATAATCTTAGTAATCTTAGTAGAGTAAAATATAAGACTAATTTATTTATTAAATATCTTATTCTAGTTTTTTTATTTATATACTTTATTCTTTAGCTTTATCTAATCTAGTTTAAGTTCTAGATACTTAATAAAGTACTTATCTTAAAAGTAATTATATTCTCTATATTTTTATATAGAGTATTTTTTACCTTAATTCTTTTTATTATAATAATCTTTATTATTTTTCTTATTATTAGGCTTTTATTCTTTCTAATCTTTTTTATTTTAATAGATATTAATTTTAGTGTCTTAGAGTTATTATTTAATATTATTTAAGTAAGACTACTTAATATCTTATCTATTATATAGTATATTTATAAATTAAATAGTTTTATTAAACTCTAGAGTAAGAGAATAGAAGATCTTAGCTTAAAGAGCGCTTATATTATATATACTCTCTAGTTCTTAAAGATAAATAATATTCTCTTCTAGCTAACTAAAAAAGTTATTAAGGTTTTTATAGTTCTTTAGGTAGAGTAATTTAATAGTTTTATAGAGAATTTACTTATTTTAGTAGTTACTAAGTTAATATTATTTTTTAAAGTATATTTAGATATCTATAAAATTAGTATACTTATTTAAAACTAATTAAATAAAGTCTAAGATATAGAGTCTAAGAAGTGTAAGTGCTTAATTAGTTTTTTTATTATATTTATTATAGTTATATAGAGTACTCTTATATTACTTCTTAGCTCTTTTAATTATAATATTCTAGTAGAACTTAGAGTTATTTTTATTAACCTCTACTTCTATAATAAAGTTTCTATACTTATCTAGAGTAGATTAAGTATTAATTTTAACTTTCTTATATATAGCTTATAGGTATATAAAAATGTTAGATTTATTAATATTTATATTATTACTATTAAGAATATTCTAGAGGTTAAAGTATTAGGTAATAATCTTAATATCTTATTCTTATTTAGTAAAGTTAGTCTATCTAATAAGCTTAGTAATCTTATATAAGAATATATGTTTAATAGTAAAGTTAGTAGTAACCTTATTAAGAGAGTTTCTATTAGATATAATTAGTATAGTAGAAACTTCTAGACTTATAACTTATTAAACTTAATAAATTAATATAGAATAAAATAATAGAGTAAAGTAAAGCCTTACCTCTTTTATATACTTAAGAAGTAGTGTTTATATTTACTATAATATAAATCTACCCTCTAACTAGAAGCTTCTAGTTTTATCTAACAACTACATCACCTTAGTCCTAGAAGACAATGTCGGCCTCAACAGAAACCTCGCCCTCCTCATGGGAGGCGTCATCAACCTAATGTTCCCAATCGGCTCTCTCTTCCCAACCTTCACACTGGACCGCACCGGCCGGCGGAAACCCATGATGTGGGGTTCTCTTGGGCTCGGTTTCTCCGTGATGATGATAGCCATCCTTTTGAGCTTCCGGTCTGAAGGAGGGGACGTGTCGCAAGCCACTGCGTCCGCCAGTGTCGCTTTCTTCTTCACTGTAAGCAGACTGCTCGTCGCATTGGAAGTAAGAAGTTAACAAATTTTAGTACATGCTGGCGTTTGGTATGACAATGAATTGCATTCCTTGGGTCTATGTACCTGAGATCCTACCGCTACATGTACGAGCGAAAGGTACTGCTGTCGGTATCTCTGCGAACTGGATCTGGAATTTCTTCGTCGTTATGGTCACGCCTACGCTTCTCGATAGCTTGGCGTGGAAGGGCTACCTTATCTTCATGGCACTGAATTTTGCATTCATACCGCTGATCGTATGTATTCGAAACGATATCAACTTCCATTCGCTGACGTGTTCTGCAGTATTTCTGCTATCCCGAGACTGCCAATCTTACGTTGGAAGAGGTCGACTGGCTATTCTACGAAGGTGATGTCGTGAAGCGAAGCCGACGTATTGCGAAGGAAGGGTGGGAACAGGCGGTCGGCACCGATCCTGCGACTATGGTAGAGACAGGGAGTGTGTCCAGCGGTAACAAGGCCGGACATACGACGGAGAAGGCAGAGCACACGGTACACTAGTCCTCACCGGCATTCCAGCTGGGACGATGTGACTGCGCTCCTCCACCATCGAGTACTTAGTATGAGCATTAAGATCAAACACTTGGTGTCAGTAGTCATACTCACCTTTGACCTATGCGATGGATTGATGTCTATATCAAGCATCCGCATACACTGCGGTCATAAGACGAAAGACAAGCGAAAGACAGAGTGAACGTAGAACCAAGGAAAGGTGATATAGTCTATATGATGTGCGAACCTACATATCGTACAAGGTGGGGACGTATACTACAATGACTTCTCGGCAACCTTGGCGGCCTCGAGTCTTGACCTCATATGAGGAGCAGTGTGGGATCCCGCACTCTGTGGCTTCATAATCTGGCGAAGGACAGCGCGGCGTGGCATAGTGATTCTGCTGCATAAAACGACCGCTCCAGTCAACAAGGCAAGAGCGCCAGCTTGGTGTGCGGAAGCCAACCACGTAGGGACCATGTAGATCAGGGTGCTGATGCCGAGGGTGACTTGAAGAGTGACGAGATGAACCATGCCTTGAACACCCTTGTGGGCATCCTTGGTAAGCTTAGTTCGCACACCCTTGCCGAAGCGAGTGTATGCGAAGAGACTCATGATGGCAGTGAAGGTAGTTGTTGCGAGCATGCGGTGGTCGAGCTGAACGAGAGACGGGTTCTCGAGCATGTTGCGCCACCACAGGTCTGATTGGTCTGGGACGTGGCTGTAGAAGGGGTCGAAGAGTTCTTTCCTGGGTGGAGTGAGACCCATACCCATCCACGGGAACTCGTTGTAGATGAGACCGGCATCGAGACCAGCGACAAGGGCACCTGACATGGCAGTAGTGAAGACGAGAAGAGTAAGACCGAAGACAGAGCGTCTGAAGATGCGGAGTGCAGGGTGCTGCAGAGTCTTGATAGTCTCTGCCGCCTTGACCGGGTCGGCCAGCATACGGTGCTCCTTGAGAATAGAGAGACCGGTGTAAACCATTGAGCAGTAGACGGTGAATGCAGCGCCCAGATGGGCAGTCAAGCGGTACTGGCTGACACGGGGGTGGCTACCAGGTTCAAAGAGGTCATCCTTGAGCCCACTCTTAACCATCCACCAGCCGATAACACCCTGGAAGCCGATCATGCCGCAGATGCCGACGAGCTTCCAGGCCATCGAGGGTGCTACCCTGCGACGTGCGATGAAGTAGGCGGTTGGTACGAGCATTGTGATGCCAATGACGCGACCCCAAAGACGATGAGCCCATTCCATAAAGTAGATCTGCTTGAAGTCGGCCATATCCATGCTCGAGTTGAGCTGGGCAAATTCAGGTGATGCCTTGTATTTGGTGAACTCGCTGTCCCATTCGGCCTGGCTCATGGGCCAGAGGGAGCCGGTGACAGGGCGCCATTCGGTGATGCTCAGCCTGTTCAACTTAGCAGGTGCGGTGGAGGAGGTGACGTCGTTGCCTACCCAGACTCTGTGAGACGAGTCAGACCTCCAAACACGACTATACCGAAAACGCTCGCAGCACTGCCCAGCAGCCAGTATGCGACGCTCTTGGAGGTTGTTTTGGGGAAGCTGCTCGACTGGCTCTCAGTCTTGGTCGCAGCTTCCGCCAGTATCGCCCTTCCCGCATTGGATCCCTCGATGGTCGCGGTACTGCGGAGAGGCTGGGTGGATTTCCACCTCACCGATTGCAGGACGGAGGGTCGGGATGAAGATCGTGAAGCGGAGACGGCGGCTCGAATCGGCGAATTGAGGCATGGCCTGCATACGAAGAGGCGTCGTGAGAGGCGTGGAGCGGCAGTCCGCAGCTGCGGAAATGCCTGGAATATTGAAGCCATTACAGCGACATCTGGGGAGGAGGGAGGAGGTTTCAAGAGCAGCAAGTGTTTAGGTCATCGACTTTGACTCTTCGGTGGTTCGACGGCGCGGCGGCGCGCCAAGAACGAACCCTGCATATCCACGCCCGTTGACAGGCGGCAGCGACGACCCACTCCGCAGGTTCGCAACTGCATCACCGGACCCCTCCTAGTGAAGATCGCCATTTGGCGTCTGCCGTGCTGGCAGCGTGATGCGCCCAGCCTCCACCGTATTTTGCGACCGCTATCTTCCCTTCTCCTATATGACTTTCACCGTCTCTCTTTTGCGTACGTGACCATCCCGTGTTATTAGACCCGGCGTGCACTGCGTTACCCCACCCGCTCCGGTCGCATACCCAGCCGTCGTCGACCACCACGCCCCATGTACTTCCAAAGCAGCTTATAGCATAGCATGGATCCCGCCCATCAACCACCCACCGGTCACGGGAGCAACAACCTCGATCATGAGAACGAGCCGCAAATTGGTGGATTAGAGCGCAACGAAACATGGCCGTTGGGCGAGGGAGAGCGTACAGAGGGCGGCGCAGGCTCGAGTAGTACCCCATACGTCAGCCTCTTCTCGCCCAATGTACCCGCCATACCACCATCTGCGCCGTCCGACGTCACCGGTAGCCCCAGGACACACGTGAGCCACTCCAGGTCTCTCAGCTACTCGCGCTCGATGCCGTCGCTGGCCAACTACTCCAGCATGACATCGCGTGCCTCTAGAGCTCACGGTCAAGAGGAACGACCGCCCATAGTTCAGCTCCAAACCCGGATAGACCAAGCCCAAAAGAGCGCCGATGATCCAAACACCCCGCTGGAAGAACAAGGCAAAAGGCGCACGACGCTGGACCTGATGCGTGCAGAGCACTCTGTTCGCACCGACATCAGTAGGTTGTTTAGCGAGAGCGCAGCCATGCCTGGAACTAGGGCACCTTCCTACAACAACGCGACGGGGCCACTGTATTTGCGAGGTGAGTATTGCTATGAGATTCTCGTGTGTGCAGGCTAACATTGTCAGTTTCAGGCGAAGCCATACCACTCCCTGACCACCTTTACACCCGCGGGCTGCTCGAAGGCCGACACTCGGACATTACCATCATCGCCTTTGGCCAGCGATATCCTCTGCACCGCCTCATCCTCGACCGCGCACCCTTCTTCACGACCGCCCTCTCCGAGCCATGGCTCGAAAGCCGGTCCAAGGAAGTCAAACTACACCCGGAAGAGATCGATTCCAGCATTACGCAGGCATCGTTCGAGTTGGCTATACGTAAACTTTATGGCGTCGACATCTCGAAAGAATTGGACGCTGAAGCAATTGGTCTCTTCGCGACTGGCTGCTGGCTAGAGATGCAGGATCTGATCGACTCCGCGATCGAATCTATCCTGCGACAGATGGCACCGGAGACGCTCGCCTTCCTCATCCGATTGGTCACCTCCAACTACTATGGCCGATCTGGAGACCGCATACTTGAGTCGGCCAAGGCGATGCTAAGCAGGAACGGTTGGGAGATGCCTCTTAAATACTGGGACGATATGCCTGGTGACATAGTCCGTGAGCTCGTAGGGTCCGACGGGTTCTTTGTGGACAGCGAGTGGGACCGCTGGGTACTCTCCAAGCGTCTTCTTGACCGCCGGCTTCGTCAAGCAGCCATCGAGGCTAGTCTTATCCAGCGGGGACAGAGGCCCATCCCACAAGCACCCAATTCTCTTCGTCTTATGGCAGTTCGCTTCGACGGTGTTTATCGCCAAAACGCCCTGACAACGGCGCATTCCTCATCCGACGCGCAGGCTGACTGGCTTGCGCTCTACACTCTACCGGACATTGAGCGCATACTCGTGCTGCTAGACGAAGGTATCCATTACATTCACATGGAATACGAGCAGCTTGAGTTTATCAGGAATGCTCGCGACGTGTTTGGCCTACCAGTGATGCCCGAAAGGGTCATCTCCAATGCGCTATGGCAGCAACTGGCTCTTCGCCAGAGGGTGCTGAATACCGACGAGTCTGCCCAAGAGCTAGGCCTATGCCAATCAACTCCAGATCCCGAAGAAGCGAATGTGGCGACGAAGACTGGAAGCGAGCTTAGTAACAAAGGAAAGCAAAAAGTGTCAGCTGATCCTATTGACGAAGGCGACATCGAATCGGATAGTTGGGACGGCAATGGAAAGCCACGCAAGTTTTGGATCCCAAGCTCGGACTGCAACATCGTCTTGGGAAACGGTGCGGATCCCGTTGTCACGACATCCAACTCTTTTCAGCGCCATGCTTCGCGTCTTTCAGCCACGATACAACCAGAGGACGCGCAATGGGCCACCGACTTTGCCTCTACTCCGTCGACGTTAACGAACCCAAATACTCGCATGGACTTTGCACAACGTCCAATCTCTGCTGGTGGCGGCAACGCTGGTCAGCCAAAACCAATCGCTTATACCGAATTTCCTCCATTCCGCTTCTCGGCTGAGTTTCCTAATCCACGATTCCTTAAAGAGAAGAAACGCGTCTATTCGAGGACGGTTTCCTACGCAGGCTCTTTGTGGAACATCTACATCCAGAAAGTTCGCTCTGCCAAAAACATCCAGTTGGGTGTATATCTCCACCGTGCCAAGGAGCGAGAGGTAGATGAGACTGGACATGTCAGTGGTCTGAGCCAACAGAACAACGGTTCAGTTGATGAGCGTATCGGCCAGCTAGAACGCGAGATGCTCATGCGTAGTGATCGACGTGACCGGCGGCGCAGCACGCGAGTTCCGTTCATGGATCCTGCTGCAGAAGAGGACACCTCTGGCAGTGGTGGGGATCCCGACCCTGCTCTCGGCTCTCTGGGACTGCGCAACCCACTCTTCTCTAGCGGCAGTCTTGGCCGCCATCGCAGTCGTCTACCCACTCGTGGCATTCCACAATGGGGCTTCCAAAACCTGGCTTCTTCACCACCTCAAGATGGTGATACCATAGACTCTCCTTCCTTCGCCAACGCCCCCTACTCGCCATCTGAACACGACTCCGACCCATCCGATGACGACGACGAGTCAGACGCCGCCGCCTACATCAACCCCTCTCTCGCCTCTAGAGTCCAACGTAAAACGCGAGCCGTCACACCCGCACTCCCTCCCTATGTCGACGGCCGACCCACAATCAAAACCTATTTCAAGATTTATAGCCCCTCCAAGGGCGGAAGGATGCTCAGCATCTACGAAAGCGCGCCTGACCGCTTCAATTTCAGTCAGAGCTGGGGATGGAAGAGCAGCACTTTGATGCTGGACGAAATCACGATCAATAACGGCGGAGATGATACCCTGGCTGGTGCCAACCCAGCTGCAAGCAAGAAGACGGATGGCAAACTGAGATTCATGGTTGTTATCGGCAATTTGTGAATGGCGTATATGGGTGGAATGATCTGGGATGGACTGGGATAGGTTCTGGGTTTTAGGGGTATGCATCAGCGATGGGTGTTTTGGTACAGGCAATAAGGACAAGGCGTCTCGGGTTTATGGTGGGTATGGTTCAGATACCGGTTTCTACCTATACACATTTATAGCTTTCACGTCAACTCGCGCATAAGACTGAGGTAGTGGCTCCTGTGATGGCATGCGCTAGCAGCGGACCGAGGCTCAGAAGGATCGCGGATGTGACGCGTCGACGCGACTGCTCGGTCCATCGAGACTACGTACCATCACGTCAGACACGATACATCTACTGGTGCTCTCTCCCGAAGATCCAGATCCAGCTATTGAAACACCAGATTTCGCGATCGCACCCAGTACTTCCGGTCTCCTGGCGCCGGCGCGCAATGACGCGCGTGGCATGCACTGGGTAGACACTTACCGCGAACAATCACACCAGTCCGGGGCATATCCTCACGAAACTTAGGTCTTGAGAGGTCAATTGACCCATATTTCATTGATTGCAGCTTATGCACTAGAGCTATCTGTTATCGAGTACGTGGTACCGCCAATCGAGCTGTTGTGCAAAAGCAGCAAGCACGTTCGCTCAATTCCCCCCACCAACTCCCATCCTGATCATCACTCAAACTTACAACACAGAAGGCTGTCTTCCGCTAAAGATCCGAGTACCCGGCAAATGAACACGGAAAATGAACTCCAACGCGTCGTCAATACGAGCCAAAGTCTCCTGCACACGATCGTTAAACTCAGGAGACCTATCGACATCCCATCGCTCCTCCTCCAATCCCGCGCCTAGATTGTGCAGACAAACCGGACCCAGATTCTGAAGCTGCTTGCGAGGGATCGGGTGTACAGCGTGCACAACTCGCTCGGTGATCTCGCTCTTGTCGGGGAACTGGGCCTTTGCGCGGGGGTCCACTATAATGGTCGTCTTGGTGTAGAAAGGGGACTCGACGACGAGATCACGGGTGGTATAGCCGCTCCACAAAGTAACGACTTCTTCGAAGTCTTGGGAGGTAAACTTCCACAGTTGCATGGGGCGAGTGGGCGCGATCAGGCCGGGCGCGGTGCCTGAAGCAACTCCACTGGATGCGCCACGCGCGGAAGGGCGGCTCGGAAGTTCGACTAGAGGGCGTGCGGTCGAGGGCTGCGCGAGAGTCTCGGGGCCGGGAGTCGGCATGGGTGTGATGGTTGGGTTGCTCATGTTGTAAGGTGTTTCGGTATCGATATATGGACGTATGTTCGATGTTGATGCTTTGATGCGCTTTGCAGTATGGCAATAATTGTAGGTGCAGAAAGGTATTGATGAAGCTGGTTGTATAGAGCAAGAAGCTGCCTTCCTACTGACTTTATAGGCATGCCGCTACCACTTTGCTATTGACAACAGCTCTTGATACAATGCAAGTGTTTGCAAGAGTTTGTTGGCCGCCACAGCCTTGCTGGCTTTGCACGTTTCTTTCCTGGTCTGAATCAAGTCAATGAACGCTACCTCGACGGACTCTCGATGATCGTTGGCTTTTGACAACAAGAGCTTGGCACTGTTTACTTCACCAAACCAAACCAAACCAATACTTGTCACGCTGCTTGCTCATGCTACTCGCCATACTAGTGCTCTCGCAAGGGAGCAGCGTCTATCAATCTTGACAAATTTCCCAGAATACGATCTTGTTCGCTGGCAATACGTATATCGGGAGCATGGCCTTTCGACTTGGTCGCTGGATATAGTTCGTCCCACGAATGTGATCGAGAAATAGAGGGAACGCGTCATGGGACAGTTGAAGCCCACAGCGAACTAATCAAGAGAAGTTTCAATTAAGGATACGCGGTACATGATAACACGGACCCTTAACCATGCCTAACATAAGCCCTACAATCACATGAATACATCCTCCTCCTCATGCATGATCTGCCCGATAGCCTCCACCGTCTCACACATCCGTCTAGCAAGCTCACCATCAGGCTGAATTCTCTTCTCAGTCCAGTAGCCGAATAAGAATTCCAACTGATCTTGCGCGAGGCTTCGTAGATATCGCGTTGGTACCGGGTGAACGGCGTGGAGAGTCACATACTGTTCCGGCTATGTTTCATCAGCATGTATATCGCGACTCTCAAATCCAGCTACAGTTGATCCCACCATAGCAAGTTCACAACTTGGCGAAGGGTCGGGAATTAGAGGAGGTGCGAACATGGTGTCTGAGCCTACGGGTAGTCGGATACAAGTGTAGTATGGTGAGGCGCGCATTTGGTCCACTGTCTGGTATGGACCCCAAGACGCAAAAATGACCCTCTCGTGGTCAAAATCTTGCAGTGGCTCTGCTTCGTACGCATTCTGTAGAGCCCCGCCATTCGCGCCTAGTGCCGCGGAAGGTAATGCAGGGCTTTCGAGGTCTGCTCGAATGCCTGCTGTTGGCGGGCTGTTCATGTCGATATGGTACATTCTGATGTATGGAAATTAGGCGAGAGTAAGATAAAGGGGGTAGAAATGCTGTGCAGCAAGGGGCAGTTATACTGTCAAAAGCATCGGTCGTCTATCTCATTTCTGAGCTTGGAATGATGAAGAGTCCTTCCATTTTACCGGCTACAGACAACAGTGCTGTCAACACGAACACTATCGACATTTTTACACCAGTTACCGCTTGATAGAAATAGCCTGGCTTCGTTGGCTGTCATGATCGTTCGGGTAAGAATTATCATATTTGCTGTGGTGTTGGCGGCAACAACCAGCTTCGTCTACATTGTCAAGCAAACCTCTTGTCACTACTGATGATGCGCTTTTGTAATAATAAAGTGATGTTACAGATCAAATGCTTAATATACCATCGGAACATGACTATGGCTATCTCAGACAAGGAAAAAACTTGAAACTCTACCCAGAGATCTACTTCCTACCGCCAGCACCACTGATGCCATCTACACTCATGTCGATTAGTCTTTGTCTCATTGATCGGGAGGTTCACTTACTCTTCTTCCTCCAAGCCTGCTGCTCATGAGGAAATATAGCACCAGCCTCATCATAAGCCCTCTTGTTCATTTCGTCCAAGAGAATGGCCGCTGCCCACTTGATTTCGACCATACGTTTCTCAGCATGTTGTCTCTTGGAGTCTGACATTGCAGTATCGAGAGTCTTTTGATGAATCTTGTTCAACACTCGTTGGGTAGTTTCGATGTCTTTGACTGATGTGTGCCCTCTGTCGGGCAGCCCGATAAGTTCGTACGGATCTTTCCGCTTTTCATCGTCGCTATCGGAGTCGTCATCGTCGTCGTCAGAAACGAGTCGATTTTGTGGAACCGGGGAGGACTTTCGTGGTCTTTCGCGTTCCGGTAGCATGCGCTGCTGATTGTACGATTGACTATTCAAGTCATTTGTTCGGTTTCTGGACGCATCGAGCTGTCGCTGTCTCTCCTGATCCCGCTTCTCCTCCTCTCGCCTCTGCTGCTCCCTTTTCGCGGCTGCTTCCTGACGTGTTCGCTCAAACCTTCGTGCAGCATCAACCTTTTGCTGCTCTGTCCTCTCCGTCATCTCGCGCGTCTTACGGTCCAGTTCGTCTTGTTTGCTCTTCGCTTCGTCAATGCGCAGAATTGTGTCCTCTTTCAAATTGTTTTCAATCTTGTTCCTTTCGAATCTTTCCTCGGCCTCCTTTAACTTACGAGCCTTCTCCTCCGCTGCCTCAATCGTCTTCTTCGCTTCAGCTTCCAACCTGGCTCGCTCTTTCACTGCTAGTTCATCCTCGTACCTGTTCTTCAACTTCTCGTTGCGATCGTTTTCTTTGTTGAGTCGGTCGAGATGAAGCTCGTTTTTGTCTTGTTCGGAGGGCCCTTGGATTTGAGCGGGCGCAGGGGCTACATGCGAGTGCACTACAACGTTCTGGGTGGGAGCTGAAGCTACATGTGAGTGCACTACGACGTTCTGGGTGGGAGCCTGGCCAATCATCGCTGGTGCTGGTATCTGCTGATTGATGAAGAAGTTCGGTTGAGGCAAGTTGAAAGAGTGATTCTGCTGCAGCTGCTGGAGGAAGGACTGCTGGTGCTGTCCAAGCTGAAGGAAAGCCCATCCGCCATGACTCCTGAACACCAGATCCACAATGTTCTGAGCGGTTTCCACCAAATCGTCAGCAAAGAACGAGAAGCCGAGGATGCTTTTGCTTCGTAAGGTTTCTATCTCTTCTAGTATGATATGAAAAGCCATGATCAGTTCATCGTCAGGGTAAGTTGCCAACCTAAAAATTGACATCGGGTGCGGACGATCCAGCACTTTACGGCGAAATCGGCCTGTAATATGGAAAGTGATCATGTCGCAAGATAAAAAAGGTAAATCGGGATATCAAAATGATGCGAGGAGGAAGATGATAGATAGCAATACAAGAAGTACGAGTGTGAGGGCATGCGCATAGAAAAGGACGGTTTTGTACTGCGGGCGTGCTCTTGGTGTGATGCCTAATCATGGAATCCCCAGGGCGGCTTCCAATACCCACGTTGTGTCGATGATTATGCATGTCAAGCGTCGGCCTGTGAAGATACGATCATCCTCATACGTGTTTGCCGCAAACATCGCGGGCATTCCAGGTTGTGACGCGCCAGGCTCGGTGAGCTGCGCTCAATCTTCAAACTAGATATGGTGAAGCAATACCAGGTCGAAACGTTCACAGATGCTGATGTAAAGAGCAGGGTAGGATCATTGTGGTTGTAGGAACTTGCAGCTTCTCCACCTAGGCACAACAGCCCTAGAGGAGAACGCGGGAGGAATAAAAGCCGATGATGTCATTATTACTAAGCATCCTGACCTTGGAAGGTTCGCTCACACTTCACCACGATCGTCCATAATTATACCTAGGTAGCTATCACCACGTTGGGGCACGAATTCAATGCCAGATGTATCTAAAATATGGGCTTGTACCATTCCAAGTTCTCGCGATGCCAACACATGTTAGCGCTGATCGCTCGACAGCGCCATAGCGTGGTGATACACAGCAGCCTGAACCCGCACATCCGTGTGACATTTTAGAGGTCAAATCCGAACACGCTATTGCCAAATGAATTTCGTGTTTAATTCATCAAGCTATAGTCCCTCGACATTTCCATATGCGCAACAAATTCCGACTTCGGCATGCTCATCCTGCCCTCCTCCTAAACTATGTGCTTTCCCCTTTCGCCCAACGTAGCCTGACGCCTCCTACTTGGCTCCATGCTCCGCCTTCCAAGCCGCATATTCTCTGTCGTCCTTCTCTTTCTCCGTCTCAAGTCGGGTTCCGATGACATTACCATATGGGCCATATAATGTAACATAATGAATGTCTGGCAACGCTGCTGGGGGCGGTAGAGGAGCTGGGGCTGGAGCGGGTACAAAGGTGACATTTTGCTGTGGCGCTGGAATGGACTGGAAGGTGATGTTTTGCTGTGGAGGTGGAATGGACTGGATGGTGACATTTGGCATTGGCGCTGTCTGTGTGATTGAGAGAGATGACGACATGCGTGGGAATGTGCCAAAGCTTCCAAAGCTTGAGCCCGGGAATATACCCATGGCATTGCTACCCCTTCGTTCAAGGGTGCGCAAAATCCTGTTTCTAGTCTCCTCCAAGAGGTCCGCAAAGATATTGCCAGACATTAAGTCGGCGATTGCATTGAAAAGACCAACGAGCTCATCATCCGAGAAAGGGTTCAAGTGATGGTACGCCCAAGGATGGAGGTGCAAAAAGGGGTCAGGTCCGCGCGATGATCGGAACATATCGAGTGTGTATAAGCGGTGTTGTGAGTGGTTTTACCGTGTGTGGCGAAGAGGACAAGTTGGCTTTGCTTGGAGTTAATAGAGATGCGCTTTGTAACTAACTAGAAAATGTAGTGTTTGATAGAGAGAGTGGGTGTTCTAGGGAGGGGGTTTATATTCTAAACAGACATTGAATCTAGGGCTTTGGCACAACTCTCAATTGCCAGCATGCTGTATGAACTTGATCCTCAGAACGTGTCGCTGTGCAGAATCACGATCACAACTTGACGTAGAGAGTGCGATCACTGTGAAGAAAACATTCCCTGTGTCGGCATGTCATGATCTGTATGATGAACGAAGATGTCGAATTATCAAATCATATTTGTACTCACCTTACTGAGTTTATCTAGTTTCGCGACAACCTCGACGCATGTTCTATCTACCAAACGCTGATATATCCGTGGACCAGTACACGAGGGATAACATTCTCATTCCACGATTAACATCAACCATCGGCACTGGCGCCAAGAAGATAAGCGTAGAATGTAAAACATGCATTGTTCAAGATCGTCAGCTATGGAATGGCTTCAGTACACTATCATCATCGTCATCACCATCCCCCAGCCTTCACTCAAGAATACCCATCGTACCAACTAGCCTTAATATCCATCACTGTCACTATCGCCACCGTAATAACCCCGCCAATCAAAGCTGGTACGGCGTCGCCTGTACCCGATGCGTGGTGTTACAATCCCCCCAATCACAAAGTTCTGCACCGGTGTAGAGGTCATAGTCAGTGTGGCCACGGGAGCAGGAATGCTGAGCACCTGAGGTTGTTGTAGTTGCTGGTAAACCACGTTCTGCTGCGGCTGCGGCTGCGGCTGTACTTGCTGGTGATAGACGACATTCTGCTGTGCGGGTTGTTGTACTGGTGGCTGTTGTACTTGCTGATGAACAAAGACGTTCTGCTGAGGCGGCTGTTGAACTTGTATTTGCGCCTGGACTGGCGCTGGTACTGGCACTGGCGCTGACATCTGAATGTTGACGCTCCCGACCCCTCCTCCTTCCCCGAGCATGACCGCGCCGTGCGCCCTAAGATGCTCTTCAATGATGCTAGCCGAACCCCGTAATGCCGCGTTATCCTCATAGAAGGGATCCCTCTGTATGTCGCGATAAATGTTGTTGTGTACCTCAAGAAGCCACTCCAAGCTCTGCTTCTCGATAAATGCCTTTGGCCAAGGGTGGTCGGGCATACACCAACCGCTTCCTCCACGCGCATCCCAGGAAGACATGGTAGGTAATTAGAGCGTATGTGTTATCGATTTGAGGTGGAAGTAAAGTGAGTTTCTTCGTCTGATCAATCTGTCGTTGGCGAAGTAATGTCGGGGCTGGTAGAATAGTGAGAATAGAAGGAGGGAACAGAGTTTTATGCACTTCGTACCATACAAAATTCACAACCACCACTGAGGGTCCTCAGTACGAATTGATTCCACGCACGCCTGTTGTGACAAGATACCTCGTTCGCTGGCTGCCGGAATGATCTGGGAAACGTCATAAGGTGTACATGCCAAGATACACAGTTCACAAGCTACCAGCGATCATGTTGTCGACCGCAGTTACCAGCAATCAAGCTTTTTCAGTAGACAGCTAGAGGAAACGTTGTGCGTTGAACAACGTGCATGTTGCCCGTGTTCCTGTCACGTCAGCGAACCTTCACAGTTACGCGAATAACATACCTACTCAACCCAATCCCCGCTCTCCCTCGTCCACGCCCTTCGACCACTGTTTCATACCTGATCCAAACATCAGGCTCCATATCATAGGCCTGCCTCCATAACATAACAGCATAGCACAACAGCACGACACAGCAGCATAACACTACCAACCAAGCACAATGTCGACCTCCTTAATCCTCAACGCCTTCACCCATCCCCACCCCTGGGCACCCACCACCATACGGCTCTCGCCCACTCCATCTCTCATCTCCGCGCAAGCCTCGATAACACACCAACTCTACATCCTAGACTGCCGCGGCCACGATGCACGCGACATGCAGCGAACGCTCAACTACATCACAGCCGAGCTACGGATGCGAGAAATCGAAGACTTGGCTCTAGCAGAAGCCAGTCGCAAGATCGCGAGCGCAGAGGGCGAAGAGAACAGCAAAGACGGTAAGACGGAACCATGGATCAAGAAAAAGGACGGAGGTGCACGGATGCGGGAGATGGAAGATGAAGATAAACGTTGGGAGAAGGAAAGTGGTGGAAACCCGCGGTGGGGCGAAGGTAGGACTGTGCATCTGTACGGCAAGTGAACTTTCAGGGTCATGGGACCGAGCACGTGTGTAATGATGAACTGGAAATATGTCGAGATCCTGCAATGCGCTATCAAGTAGTAATGTATATGATACATGTTGAGATCCAGTATTGCTTGGGTATCATACCTGTACGCCTGCAAATGCCCAAACTTTCGAGACGCCGTGTCTAATCAATCTTCCGCGTCTCCCCCGCCGCGTTCCATACGTGCTCTGATGTCTCTCACTAATGCCTTCGCGTCTTCTACCTCTACACCGTCTTGACAGAGCTCGTTCGCCAGTTCCATGGCCCGTTGGTACATGCCGCGCATGTACTCCCATCGAGCGAGCCAGAGCCGGGCTTTGCTGGTCGTCGCAGTGACGCCAACACCGCCGGCGGCATCGGAGCCCACTTCTTCGTAGTCTGGCCCTTCTTCTTGCGCAAGCACCAGTTCCATGTATGCCGCGCATTCGTTCATATTGTTTATCCTCTCATATAGCAGTGCGATCTGGTAGAGTACTTCGGGATCGAGGATACCTCCACCAAGACCAGTGACCTCACTACTCCCGAAAGAGGCACCAACGCCGGCATCATAGTATGAGCCTGCGACCAACGCGCGTTTGTATGATCGAATGCCATTCATGATCTTGCCCACTTTGCCGAAACATTGGCCAACCGCCATCCATAGCTTCGGATCGTAGGGTCGCAGAGCAGCGGCGCGTTGGTGATAGAAAAGAGCGTACGAGTGCATCTCCAGCATCTCGTACGTCTGGCCAAGTCCGTACCAAGCGCGGTAGTCTTTACGATTGACATCAACAGCGCGACGATATGATTCAATTGCGGCATGGGTATTCTTCATCTCCACGAACTCGTGGCCCATAAGCGTCCAAGCGGAAAGGAAGGTCCGGTCTAGAGTCAGAGCTCGTCGGAAGTACATGACGGCTTTCTCATGCTCCGACTTGAGTGAATAGTAGTTGCCCACTACGCAACATGTCTCCGGTCGGAATTTGTCGGTCGCCGTGGCGAGCTGTGCCAAAAAGGCAAGCTTGGGTCGCATGCCCATGACATACAAGATGTTGGAGTAATTGTCGAGATGATCGACCCGATGTGGATCCGATACTAGCAAGTCTGAAAAGATCTGTTCGGCATCGTCGAAGTCTTTGTTGTGGTAGTGGAGTAAAGCCCGTTGGGTCTTGAGAAAGGCCGATGATGGGAAGATGGTCAATATTTGCGACAGGGAAGTGTGGATCTGTTCGTTGACTACGTAGAGCTCCTGCGATGAAGTGACGTGGAAGATGAAAGTCATGAGGTTTTGCGGTAGGCGTGTGACGATGGCGTTGAGCTCTTCCATGGTGGTCAGTAGAGCTTGCAACTCCTGCCACGCACCCCAGTTGTAGGTGTATTGGTGGACACTTTTGACCAGGTAGTCGATAGCAAGCTGCTCGTTCTTTCCCTTGGCCAGGACCATGCCGTAGAGGTACTCCAGCCAGCCCTGCGGTTGTCGCCCGCTGTTGGGCAGGTCTTTGAACCACTCTTCAAGAACGGCAGATACCGTGGGCAGCTCCTTGTTCAAGGTGACGCCTCCATCTTGAGGTCCGAGAATCATCTCGCTATCCTCGTTCATGCGCTTCTCTCCCGCGATGTATTTTGCGTACAGGGCAAGGAACAGCGCCTTCTGACTGATGCCCTTCATCGTGTCGTTGGACAGCTTGGACTTGGACGGCGTGACCATCTTCGCCTTTCCCTTGGCTCCCTGCTTCGCCTTTGCTGTAGGCGTAGCAGGTGCCTGTGAGGCGCCCTTGGGCAGAGGGCCAGGCAGAAAGACGGCGGCGCATCGATCATACTCGCGGCAGTCGAAATATGTCTTGGCGAGGAGAAACTTGTGCGTCTCACGTGCTTCTAGACGTGCTTCGATGGGGTCTTTGCGTACGAGATTGGGTGTCTGCGGCGGTTGCGCATCCGACATGGGGGAGTCGACGTCGGTGTCCGAGCCTTCGTCATCGGCCGATGGGAGCGAATCGAGTAATTCTGCGGCCCTTGTCAATATCAGCATGCAAAAGTCAGTCTGTCTAACCATTGCTACTCACCATTTCGCCGAGTGATAGAGACAGCGCTCTGTGCAGCCGATGACGGCATCCTGGAGCTGGGCCTTGAGTTGGGCCTCGTCGGCCGGCGATAGAGTTCCCATCGCGTCGGTATCAGGAAGAGATTACTATCTGCGCGCTTCAGATCATGGTTCAGGGCTCTATCGCGTGATGTCGCTGCCGCCGATGCGCGTGTTGATGGGGAGCTTCCTGTCGTGGTAGGGTGGGGCACAAACAATGGCCCGGCGAGCGGTTAAAGGTTGCGCCGCTGCGCCGCGGAAATTAGCCCCTTCACCGCCCGCACCCCTACATCTGCTACTGCCCCTCTATCTTGAACACTGCTGTCCAGAGATACCCAATTCACTGCGTTTAAGATGCCCACCACACTCAAAGAATTCGAGAGCGTATGGCCACGCATTGTGGCCGACCTGCAGGAGCACTGCAAATCATACAAACTGCCCCAGCAGTCTCTTGATTGGTTCACCAAGGTAAATATATCCCGAAGAACGCATCCAGGGTCCAGCTCGCTCACCATGTCCATAGTCACTGGACTACAACACTGTCGGCGGAAAATGCAACCGTGGCATGTCTGTCATCGACACCACTTCAATTCTGCAGAACAAGTCTCTTGACCCATCATCAGAAGAGTACTTCCGTGCTGCCCTGCTCGGATGGATGATCGAACTCCTCCAGGCTTTCTTCCTGGTCTCGGACGATATCATGGACTCTTCAAAGACCCGTCGTGGCAATCCCTGCTGGTACCTTGCACCCAAGGTCGGCATGATTGCTATCAACGACGCCTTCATGCTCGAGTCAGCCATTTACGTGCTCCTCAAGAAGCACTTCCGTCAGGAGAAGAGCTACGTAGACATGATGGAGCTGTTCCACGAGGTCACATTCCAGACCGAGTGCGGTCAATTGTGTGATCTATTGACTGCACCCGAGGACGATGTCAACCTTGACAACTTCAGTCTCGACAAGTTCACCTTCATCGTCATCTACAAGACTGCCTATTACTCTTTCTACCTCCCAGTCGCATTGGCACTTTACTATGCCGGTGCAGCTACCCCTAAGAACCTCCAGACCGCCGAAGACATTCTCATCCCCATGGGCGAATACTTCCAAGCACAAGACGACTACCTCGATGCATTTGCTGACCCCACTGTTCTCGGCAAGATTGGCACCGACATCATGGACAACAAGTGCTCATGGCTGATCAACCAGGCCCTGAAGAAGGTCACTCCCGAGCAGCGAAAGCTGCTAGAGGAGAACTACGGCCAGAAGGACTCGCAGAAGGAGGCCAAGGTCAAGGAGCTGTACCACGAGCTTAAGCTGAAGGAGTTCTACGAGCAGTGGGAAGAGGAGCGCGTTACCGATTTGAGGGCGAAGATCGACAAAGTTGATGAGAGCGAGGGCTTGAAGAAGGTGGTCTTCGAGGTCTTCCTCCAGAAGATCTACAAGAGGAGCAAGTGAGTTGATGACTAATTATACCATATGAGGAAAAAACCTCCAGTGCCCACAGAATCCAACCAACTGTTCGAACCACCTTGTGGCTCACAACATCTTGTTCACATTGATCAACTATAATGCCATTAACACTATTACTCTGAAACAAAAAGAGATGGCGAGGGTCTGCAGCTAGCTAG
This sequence comes from Alternaria ventricosa, assembly GCF_023758065.1. Taxonomy (NCBI): domain Eukaryota; kingdom Fungi; phylum Ascomycota; class Dothideomycetes; order Pleosporales; family Pleosporaceae; genus Alternaria; species Alternaria ventricosa. Next base: position 1,666,606 of record NW_026055684.1, on the reverse strand, counting down.
ACACGTTACCATAATCCTGTCGATGATGCACAATGCAACTACATTTCTTGAAACCCGTGATCGCTCACTCAGCCTGTTCCATCCAATTCCAGCGCTTTTGATACAAAGATGTCATTCTCAGCCTACTTAATCATCGAAGCACAGGCCGTTACTTTCCGCGAACCTAAGTGTAAAGCTCCTCAGTAAGCGCATTCAACCCCATACCCTCCTGCGCAATATCCTCTTCCTTCAAGAAAAGCAACGGCATCTCCACCAGATTCCCCTTAATCGTACTCAGCACCTCCTTAACCTCACGGACACCCTGCTCGCCCTGGGGGAAGTTCTCCGCAACAACATGACCCCACTTGTACAAGCTCGGCTTCTTGTTCTCCTTTGCCTTTTGGTCCTGGCCGAAGAAACGAGAGTAGTACTCGTCGTATTGCTTCCAGTTCTTGACTTCGTCGCTGGGGACGGGGTGGAAGATTTTGCCGAAGGCTTGCGTGTTGGTGTGGGCGCGCCAGTTCCAGAGGGCTTGGAAGTCGTCGGAGAGGGGGTCGGCGACTTGAAGATCTTCGGGGGAGCCCCAGTCGTACTGATTGGGGACACCGATGGGCTGGTAGTTGGCGTCTGGGCGTTCCATGTCTTGGGGTTTGAGGAGACCGAGGTGTTTTCTGAAGAGCTCTCTGCGGAGACTGGCTGCGAATTCGGATGCGCGGTAGGGTCGACCGTCCATGTATGAATCAACGGTCTTGGGGTCTTGGATGATGATTGCAATCTCGGAGTCGTGGTCGCCGAGCTGGGAGCGGTCGTTAAGGTTGGCTGAACCGCAGATGACGATCTGATCGTCAGCTATGAGGAGCTTGCTATGGATGTATAGCTCTTCAGAGACGAAAGCGTCCATCTCATCTTCAGCAGAGCCCTCCCAAGGTACACGGCGGATGTCCTCTCCACCGAGCATGTAGCATTCGCTGACGGTGTCCCAACGCCCATCGCCAAGGCCTTGTCGACCACCGATCTTGACAGCCTCCTGCTGGTAGCGGTCGTAATCGCCGGGCCTACCCTGACTCTGCGGGCCAGCATCGTACTGCTGGTGTCCAGAAGGAGGACGACCAGACCCATCCATCTCATACACTCCATACTCCTGGGTGGGTGGTGGCCGGTAGGCTTCGTAGCCACGCGCGTTATCGTGTGCTGCATCGTAACCTTCTTGAGCCTGGGTGTAAGAGACACCACTACGTTGCTCCGCCTCCTTCATGACCGAGCTTGAGTTGATGCGATCATAACTGCGAAGGTTGTAGAATCGGATGTAATCCATTGGGTTGAATCCGGCTCTGGCGATCTCTTCATAGATGGAGTGACCACCACGGTTGATGGAGTCATATTGGACTGTGTGACATCGTCGTTAGCATAACACATACGTGAAAGAAGAATCAGACTTACACTCCATGATGGCTCGAGTGCCCAATGCCTCGTCAAGCTTCAAGTCACCAGCAAAAGCGGGCACTGCAGGAATCATGACAATCATCTTGTACTTCTCGCCATTTCGTGCAGCACGAACGATGCGCTCGACCATGGCCGCACCGATCTTGTTCTTGATCGGCTTCTGTTGATCGCCAGTGGCGGTGATGAAGAACTGGTTCTCGATGTAGATGAAGTGCTTGCTGTTTTTGATGATCTCACAGTAAGCGTTCTGAATGGAATGCTAGAAGATCGTTAGTTGGTTTCTTCCTGGTCCGAGACATCACTGACCTCGGTAGTGACCAAGTTGTGGCTCCACTTGGCAGAACTGCGGGCAATCTGGCAGTCCACACCACCCCTCTGGGAGCTGTGTTCCGCGTGCGATTGTTGTCCACCGTGCTGTGATCCATACTCTTGGCCACCGTACTGCTCGAATTTGCTCTGCATCTTTTGGCGAAGGTGCCCACCAGCACCGTGTCCGAACAGCCCACGCTCACCCTCCTCTTCGCGACCAAACCCGCGTTCACCCTCTTCTTCGCCTTCGAATCCTCGCTGTTGCGTTGAAGGTGCCTGTTGAGCCCCGCTGCCAGTGTCTGGTAACCTGGTGTATCTGGAAGATTTGTGAGAATACTTCTCGTCATAGATGAAGTTCCAACGTTGGGCAAAGTGAGTACGAAGATCCTGTACTACTGGGCCCGAGAGACACAGAGCTACATCAGACCATCCCATGCGAGAGCTTTGGGTCCTGTCGAGCTTGTTGTTCTCCCAGTGGGTCACGTCTTGGAAGTCTACTTAGTGTTAGCAAACATCACCGCCTCACGTAAGAAGAGACCGCCTATCTGCCGTCTGACAGTCCCAGAATACGACAATGACTTACCTAGCATACGAGCGTTGTTGAAGTCTTGACCTGGGAACACGATTCGGTCGATGTTGCCGGGATGCGCGTCAGCAATTGCGTGCTGGTTAGTGTCCCAACGACCGTAGCAAAGATCCAATCCTCCCATGAATGCGATGTGACCGTCAATCAGGCAAAGCTTCTCGTGGTGAGCCCAGTACATAACAGTACCCTCGTGAGCACCATAGATCGCCTTTAAACCGTCTCCAGGAAGCTGGGCGAGCTTTGCTGGGGTGAAGGACATGTTCTTCATCGATGCGAAGAAGGAAGACTGTAGTACCGCGGCATCTGGCAAATGGTCGGGGTGTCGGAAGACACCAATGTTGGGGTGGAGATCTTCCAAGTGGTGTTTGGTGTGAGACGAGGAGACTGTAATAGGAGGGGCAATCAGCGGATCTGTCTTTTCCCACTCTTCAAGACTTTTGAATATAACATCTAGGCCGACCCGCGTAAGGCCTTTGGTGAACCTATCCGTCGAACTCGGTAAAAGAGAATGAAGATAGTCTGGTAACGTTGGATTCAAAAACTTACGAGTCAGGGCTTGTGTAACCTCCTTATACACGATGATGTTGACCTTGACGCCTCGCTCCGCTGCGGCATGTAGCAATCGGTCGACCCGGTACTGTTGGTTCTTGGCGGGCGGTCGGCGAAGATACAGCTCGGGAGACAGCCACCAGTCGAGAATCCAGATTGACTCTTTGGCGCGTTCCAATGCTATGGAGACAGCGTACATGTAGCTACACATGTCAATTGGCAACTCGTGTTTAGCACATGGATACCAGAAACTTACCTGCAGCCGTCAACATACCACTTGGTCTCGTTGCCATGTCGTTCAGGCGCGAAGCTCAAGAAGCGGTGTTGTTGATGGTACTCTTGCCCAGGCTGTGGCTGTCCACCCTGCTGACCTTGCTGTTGGTATGTACCCGGCGGGGGCTTTTGCGCATTATCATCACCGGAAATGGCATCTTTGAGGTCGGAAACGAAGCCGTGGAGAGGGTCGTGGATCTTCTTGAAGAACGACATGCCGCCGCTGCCCTGGTTTGAAGATGAAGAAGCGGGTTGGTTGTTCTGTGGTGTTGAGGTTAGGAATTTGTAGATCCAAGACAAGCTTCTAGATACGCGTCCTGTCCCTGCAGCAAGCTAGGCGGTGTAGAATAGGAACGCAAGATACGCGAAGACAGTGAATGACGAGGCAGCCCAACGCTATGACTTTCGGGTAGTGGGGCAATTCCACTTCCTCAACAGCGCGATACACATGGAGCGTAAAATGACCGCATGGCGTTTCAAAGGAATGTACTGACCTCTTTTCTGCCAAAGCCAAAACGCCGACCCATGTCGCCTATAAGGCCGCGATCTCCCTCGTCGCCCTCCTGCCCATGGTAGTCGCCATATGCCAGATCATCGTCTCGGCGAGACATTGTGCCGGACTGAGGCTTCTGGTTGTTTGCCACTCAGCGCGAAGGATGTTAAGTGGACGGGGTGTGCTGGAGATTCAGAGTTGGAGCTCGAGGCCGAATTGACCCCGCGTCATCATCTCAGCGCGACGGACCACGCACATGCAATGCAGGGAAGCCCGAGCGTGGGAGCTGAACATGTGAAACAGACACCAATGAAGTGCGCGCACCCTGATTTCCGTCTCTGCTGGCCAGGCGCGTACCGGCGCTAGGATGCAGCATGTAGCCCCTCATAGCCCTGGAGTACCCCACTATGTACGGGGCTTCCCCCTCTCTTGACAGCTTCGCCATGCTGCGCGACATGTGGTGGTAGCAGTCCGACCACCATATCGCGTTGCGAACGCCAAAGAGAGCTGTAGTAGAGGCTTCCTAGATGGTACAAAGCGCCCGCTCCAGAGTCCACACAACTTGTGGGCCGCATGGAGATGCGGCAGACGTACATGGATGACGTACCCTTGTATCATCGGCTGCTTGAGAGCGGTTCGGTAGCTGGAGAGCTCCTCTTCTTATCTGCCCACGTCGTTACACAACATCGTTGACATAGCCATCTCCTCAATTTGCTATATCTTTACAATGGCTTTCTCATCTCGTCTTGCGCTTTCTGCCAGGTTGGCCTCTCGCACATTTGGATCTATACGACCTGCTGTCCCTCTCGCAGCTACCCGTTGCTTCCACTCAACGCCTATTGCCATGGCGCAACACCCAATTGCTACTTTGAACGTAAGGAGAAAACGAATGTTTGTCGGGCGACACTAACGACCGCATAGGAAGAGCTCATCCCTCGCCTGCCTCCCTCCTCCCCAACCCTCTTCGAAGCAAAGAAGAAGAAGAACCTATCTTTCGAAGCCATCGCAAAGCACGTCGGCCGCGATGAAGTAGCAATCGCCGCTCTCTTTTACGGTCAAGCCATGGCATCCGCCGAGGACATCAAGAAGCTGTCTGAAATTCTAGAGATCGACGCTGGGCTGCTCGAATCGCAGCTTGGAGGCTTCCCTAACCGAGGCAGCACGCTCGACATGCCACCAAAGGACCCGACCATCTACCGCCTATACGAGATTGTGCAGAACTACGGACAGGCGTACAAGGCGGTTATGCACGAGAAGTTTGGTGATGGCATCATGAGTGCGATCTCGTTCAGCACAAAGGTAGAGAAGGAGACGGATGACAAGGGCGAGTGGGCCAAGATCACGCTGAGAGGCAAATGGTATGTGATAGTGTATATGTCCTCGACGGTTACTGACAGACTTCTAGGCTACCATACTCGCGATTCTAGTCGCATCGTAATAGCAACCAAAGATGTGATCCATGCCAAGTATAGCCTCTTGTAATTGTGATTCTTCGTGTCAATACCTGTAGTCATTGCTTATTGTTCTTTTCATGTATCGTATCGTGTTTGGAGTGCTGCGATTCTTGCCATGGGGTCCATACTTGTTGTCCATGGTGGAGTTGTTGTTGATCTATGGTGCAGCTTCCTAGGTGAGAGCGCAAACCCACCGCTCTTGCCCATAATCTCCCTCACCTGTCATGCCTGCCTAACTCATCCTCACACCGCTAGCTTTCCCCTCGCTACATAAAAACCTCAAACTACAAGAATCCATCCTTCTAACACCACCATCTTTTCTGCATTGGCTCGGCCACGACCAAGCTCTTCCTTCAGCACACGGTCGACCAAAACAAACGTCTCACTCCTGGAATCGGCTAAGTCAACACACAACTCTCTACTGGTATCTCGTGGTACGCTGCTGGTCCCCAGAGCATAGAAGCTTTGACGCCTGCGCAGTCACGTCACCTTTACCACTATACAACCCAGGGCTGCCCATCCCACAAGCGTAATCAAGACGACAACCTACATATTTCGCACGCGCAGGTGAGCGCACCTTTGATGCCACGGTTCTTGATTGCCTTGAGACTAACTTTGCGCATTGCAGAAACGAATCAAGCCCGTACCTCCAAGTTTCACCCCCACGAACTCACGAGAGTCGATCACAACCACAAGCCAAGATGCCAGCCACACTTGAGCCAATCCGACGCGTCAAGTGTACTTACAAAGACTGCAACATGTCCTTCGAGACGGAGAAGATCATGAAGAACCACAAGAAGCACACTGATGAACACGAGTACTGTCACAAATGCGATGAGGACTTTGATACTTTCGAGGACTACGCCATGCATAAGATCACGCGTCCGGAAGAGCACAACCTGGCATGTCGCGTCTGCGGTGACGAGTTCAAGAGCAAGTCAGGTCTCAAGCGCCATATCGAGCTCAACCACAAGGTCAACCAGAAGCTCACTTGCATCGGCTGCCAGAAGTCATTCTACCGCGCATGCCTCTTCATCGAGCATCTTGAGTTCGGCCACTGCGACGTCATTTCCGCAGCCCAGTTTCAAGGCCACATTGTTCACAAACATCTGATTACAGATTTGTTGAAGGACGGCCAGCAATTGACTCGCTTTCTGCAGAAGACGTCCAAGTACGAGGCAGCCATCGACGATGATGTTCGGAGGACTGGAGTATCGCTTGATGACGATCCTTTAGACGACGAGCATGAGATAGGAGACGTCAAGTACGAGGCGATCAAGCCGGAGAAATCCGAAGATGAGGATCCCCCAGTCTTCTATGGCCGGTACCCTCCTCTTCCCTCTCAGGCTAAGTCCATTCCGGACGTAGACGCGGCAATCGCGCCGATGATGGAGGGCATCTCTCTTAACGGAGATGCTGACAATGACTCCGATTGTTCAACAGCCGTTGGATCTCCTGTCGTCACTGGATATCCTGCACGTACTAGTTCTCTTCCCGGACACTCTCATCAAGGTCAGAGTTGCTCTTCTGTCCATGACGATTCGGCCGTTCAGAGTTCAAACACCCAGCCGTCCAGTCGCCAAACCAAGGTCTGGGGCTCGCGCAAAGGCAAGACAACAAGCTCTGTCCTGTTCCCCAACGCTAAGCCCAAGGCCCCTCCCAGCGACTTCTCCATCTCTGCCCACGACGAGATCATGGAAAAGGAGCACGGTCCCAACCTCCTCAGCGATCGTTTCTGGGATCCCATGAGTGACGACTGGAACCCCGACCGGTTCTATGACCCTATCGTCAGCAAGTACTTCTGTCCCTTCATCTGCGAGTAAGTCCATCATCCCATCCTCAGTCCCCTTCCCTCTCTAATCCAACCCTAGACAATCCTTCCCCATCCCAAGCGACCTCAACACGCACATCCTAGGCGATCACCGCATAACCCGCATGAAATGCCCCAAGTGCCTCAAATACTTCAAACACGCCACCGCACTCATGGCGCACTGCGAGTCGCGCGGCGCCCGCTGCAATATCAACCAGACGGACGACTTCGGCATCTTCCTCGACCAAATGTCCGGCGGCTTCTTGGGCGTCGAGGAGAAGATTCGGCCTGATCACCTTAATACGCGTTCTGTTATGATCCAGAACTCTGAGACCGGCCATATGGAGTTGTACAAGCCGCCGGTTGCGAGCTATCTGCAGTATGCGGTGACCACGCCGCCGGATTGGAAGGATCCGGTTAGGCAGGGTGTAACGATTGGGGGCATGGGCGGGGGATCGCGGTGGTGAAGTGAGGTGATGGTGGTGCGGTAGGGATGGGATGGAGTTTGTGTGTGTGGCTTTGGTGACAAAAACCCTGAGACGAGATTGACTACCTCAGGGACCAGTCGGTATCTGGTGGATTGCACATGGCATTATCAAGGTGGCACTAGTTATTATTTCCCCCAATCGGAGTGCTTCACTGTGCTCTCCCGGGTCGATCGATCATGATGGTATATAGAGAAAAGGTACCCAACTTAGCAGTAGAAAAATGCAGTTTTCCGAAGCACCTCATACACGCAAAAAAACCGAACAAGTCTGGAGCCTACATCGACGCCAGGTCATCTATCTTGTATGCTTCCAGGTTAATGTAGGCTGCAGGCCTGTTCGGTTTTTTTCTTTGGTGGACATGAAAGTTGAATACTTGGTATGTATGCTCCATCGATTCTGAGTGCAGAGGCCGTTGATTGTAAACCACACAATTCGCATATCATCTTTTTTTATCTCAACTACCCACTTCCGCATCTACATGATCCGTCCCACCGCCATCTCCGCCATCATATTAGGCAAATGACTTGGATTCAGACTCCTCTTGCTCGGCGCGTCCGTCGTCGTGAGATTGAGGCTTCCCATATCGCACCATGAGACTCCGTTTGTTGTGATGGGCTATTAAGAATGTCGTTAGCAAACCCATACTCCCCACCAGATACAACCCAAGATGGGCATGGATAGAAGGGGGATAAAACTTACCAAACAGCTCAAATGCTTGCACCAACTACACGTATTCCTCCACTCATAAAAGTTCCGCAACAGCAGAATAAATCCGATAAACACCGCCACCAGCCCGCCCGCACGGACAAGCCACCACGCCCACCAGAGCGGCTTCCTCCCCTTGAAGAAGCCCACGGGCTGTTTCGCAAACGCCGTAATCTTGCTATTGCTAGTCTTTGGTTTACTGCCCTCATCTCCGTCCGCACCGAGAGATGCAGAATGAGCTAGAGGAGCCGTGTCTACAGTCGCATACGGGGGTTCACTCTGGCCCGTGCGTGCACGGAGAGATTCAGGAGAATGGATAATGCAGATACCCAGTACGATTCCCATGAGGAAGCCGCCGATGTGGGAGAAATTGTCCAGACCAGGGAGTAAGCCGATGACGAAAGCGATGGCCATGTCGAGGAGGAGGAAGAGGAGGTCTTTGACGGGACTGCGGCGTGTAGACCAATTGTACAGTAAATCCAGCATGGTGAGTGCGAGGACGCCGAAGAGGGATCCTGATGCGCCGACGGAAGTAATGCCGTCGGGGGCATAGTTGCCGCCGAGCACGAAACCGAAGATGCCAGCGGAGAAGTATACAAGTGCGAAGCGGAGGGGACCGATTTCCTTTTCCATGTCGCGGCCTAGTGTCCACTGGAGGAGCATGTTGAAGCCAATATGAATAAGTCCTGCGTGGAGGAAGATGGGCGTAATGAAGCGCCACCACTGGTTGGGTTCGTGGCTGCGGTCTTTGAAGTCTGTGACGGAGGTTTGGTCGGGGACGCCGCTGCCCATGCCGCAGAGTTCGGCGAGGGTACATTTGTTGTCTGTGAGGGTCGTCGTGTTGGGGCAGGGCCAGGCTACGACGGGGCCTGGTTGCGCTTCGATGACGCGCTTGATGTTGTGCATGCAGGGTGTGAAGCGCGCGCCCATGTTGATGAGGACGTAGGGCGAGGGACCGATCATGATGTTGAAGTTGGGTTTCGTTTGGATGGGACTGCCTGTTAACATGCCTGGGGGTTGTTAGTCTGTTTCTTATACTGACAGGTGCCAGACGTACCATTCTTGATCAGTTCTCCCACGAATACACCGACTTGCACCGCCGTAAGAATGTACACAACCCACGTCACCCTCCCACTGAACATGCCTTTCTTCTTTTTACTCTTTCTCCGCCTTGGTTCTACGCCCATGCCATAGTACTCTGGGTCACCATTATACCGCGTCGGACTGCTGCCATCCATCTTCGGTTGGTTCTGAAGCGGTATTGCGTTCTGGTCGGCAAACGGGTCTGGTTGCCGCGCGTACGGGTCGTTGATGTGTGCCGTCGAGCTATATTGTGTGGGAGGCTGGTATGAGGTATTCGAATACGATGTATCGATGGGGTAGCCGCCGAGGGCTCCGCTGCTTGCGGTTTGGGTTGGGTAGGGCCGGTCGCCAAAGGGCGTGCTGACGGGCGAGATGGAGTGTTGCGTATGGTTGCTGGGTATCGGCGGCAGAGGCCCATCGTTCCTGTCATGCGACTGCCCTTGGGTGTTGCCGTAGTAGTCGTTGGCCGCCATGATGGGCAGGCACTTGTGATATTAGGAAGGCGCGAATGTGCACAACTTGATGCGCAACAGTAGCACGAGTACGTCGTGTCGAAGGGCGCAATACAGGTGAGGTCGGCACTGTCGAACAATGAAGTTGTGGGGTAGACGAAGGGTTTGGCCTTGCTTAAGCTGGGGGGCGTGCGACGAGTCGTCTCCGGAACAAGCCTCGCGCAAGCCTTGTGTAAGTCCAGGGGTTCCTTCGGCGTCTCGGAAACACGAAAGAGGAACAAGAAGAACACGTTAATCCAAAAACTCAGGCACCCGTTGTTATATGCACCAACGCCAGCACACAATGCAGCAACGAAGCGAATGTAGGAAACGAGAGGCTGAGGGTTGCGGTTTGCGTATGCAGAGACCGACCGGGGCAGAAAGCGAGTGATGCTCAGCCCCAGCTGTGGAACCGGTAATGGATGCTGTACCCTACAACCTAGCGTCTAAGCGGCGATCTGTGGCGTAGACGTGCTAATAATAACTGCCGCACACCTTGGAATCACCGACATACACTGAATTGACGTAGAAAGTGGCAATGTGAATGTACGATGTATCTAGTTTTAGTTGTCACAAGTATGCGACTGCGCGCTGGCATGGAACCACGTGCAAACCCCTGGAGCTCGTGGCAGTTACCGTTGCGCTGCTGCTGCCACTGCGGAAAGTGGAGCTGGCAGACGCACTAAAAGGCATAAGATCCACTTGTTTACGCGGACAGTGAGACATGCGTCACCTACATCATCAGGTATGCATGCTGATCCCAAGATCCTCTCCTGATGATGCTGATGCAAAATGCGAAGAATGTTACTGTATTCAAGCTATCTAGCCTACAACGGCGGTAAGCTCTCTCTGCAATTCGGACACATAAGTCGATATCGCATCCACCCTTCCAGACACCCAGTATGGAATATGTGCCGACAAGGCGTAACCATGTACTGCCTTCTTTGTAGAATCATACTCGTCCCACCCATCCCAGCCACGCTGTTCTCGTCAGCCCCTGCGGGTATGACGGGGACTTCGATGTCGTTGGCGCAGATACTGCAGTCGAATACTTTCTTGCCTTTGGATTTGGATTCGCCAGAGGCTTTGGAGGATTCGCTCTCGGGGGCAGAGGCGTCGATTGTGGTGGGTGAGTCTGTCGAGGTCGTGATGTTGAGAGGCATCGTTGCGCCTTCTTCGTCTTCGCGCAGAATGGGGTGGTAGTCGTATGCGGGGGGTGCCCATCCGTCTCTGATGAAGAAGCGTGGACCTAACATTTCCTGGCTCACCAACACTACCACTTGAACCCACACCCAACCTGCGAGGAAACCCATTGCTCTCCAGTCTGTTTTTGAAAACAGCACATTGTCGTCTTTCATGTAGAAGTATGCAACAGGCGCGATGCGGGCCACGCTTGTTCCTACAACGTAGTCCCAGCGTAGTGCTCGCCGGCAGTTGCGCATGATGTTTCTGTAGATTTGCGGTGCCCAGAACGAGAGATAGACGAAAGTGATAACGTCGAAGTAGATCGCGCGGTAGGTTGTGCGAGCAGTTCCGAAATGTATTGTTACAAAGAACAGAACTATGAGCATAAGGCAAAAGCGACTGTAAAGTGCACCAAGCTCGGCCCGAGGGTTCGCATTTGTCGTCGCAGCGCCGGCCGGGGTGGGCGTATTGTTTGGCTCTGGAGTGAGGTCTTCGTCGGGGTCGTCCTGGTCTGGTGCAATGATGATGGGGGTAGGTGGACGTGGCGGCGGTCGAGCGGCAGTAGCTGGCAGAGGTAGTCCACCGTCAGTGGGCGGTGACGGAGCTGCAGCCTCGGGAGCCGGAGTCGGAGTCGCAGTGGTGGTTGCAGGACTTCGTTGTCGCTCCTGGCGGGCTCTCTCCGCTGCTTGTACGGACCAGATATCCATCAAGAAGCGAAGGTGTGTCAGTACAGAGAAAAGCGCTATGAACGCAATACTGTAGAGCGCCAACTGTGCCGTACCGAGGAAGAAGTACATGAAGATGAGTATCAAGAATGTGAAGCCATCTCCAAGGGCCATCATAGCAATGGTATAGAAGCTGACCCGGCTGCGCATGGACGGCGTTGCGGTCTCCTTCATCTGCTTGAGGGTAAAAGACAGCTGAAACGCAAGACTGATGGCAAAGGCGAGGATTCCGTGTCTCGCGCGGACATTGAAGTCTTCCGTCTTGGATCCGACCAGATGCATGGCTTCCGATGGCGGGAAATCTGGAGGACCCTTTGACTCAATCACGAAACCACAATCTGGAGAGAAGCCGACCATAGACATGGCGTGGGGGATATTGTGTGGGATAGGAGCGCCAGTAGGGAAGCGGAGCTCGTGCTCGAGCCAGTCCATGTCGACGTTCGATTGACTTGGAAATTCCTGGAGATACAAGACAAACTCGCAGTGGTGCCCTTGGAACGTGCCTTCATTGTTGCCCTCCGCAGCGGATGTCCAGGGGTTCCAGTTCGGGAAAGCTCTCTTCTCTTGCCGTTCTATAGCTTCGTGTATCGTCCAATTGAGGAACTCCTGGGACGTCGAGTAGAAGTAGGGCGTGACCTGCAGATGAGGCAAAGCGAAGATGCCTGCAAACCGATCACTCGTAGTAGTCAGAACAGCGGTTCCACTCTTCATAAAGTGAACGCCGTGTGCGACAAACTCCCACCAGTTCCCTCCAAAGCTATCTTTGTCTCCGATGACCACTTTCGCGCTGATCTCTGATATCGTCTTGTTCGCATTTCTCCGCATTCTGTCTTCTAGCTCTGTGACGTGTATCCGCAATGGCCCACCTGCACCGGTCAAGTTCCTGTCGTATACCGCCATGTTTCCGAAGGGATCGTCGGGTATGGCCGAGGCGTTGCCCATGTCGCTGGGATGCCGTATGCGACTCAGAGGCGAGCGCGTCCATTCTCCCTGCACGTAGCCAGACAGATTCTTGTATACCGGCATGCCAGCCTCCCCCTCCTGCAGCGGTCCATCCAGCATGCGCTTCCACCCATCTCCCAGTAGTCGCTCAGACTGCGCCTTTGCCTTTTGCCTCACTGGGTCCAGCAAGTCCCACGCAAAGCCATCCTCATCCCGTAGCCCAGTGACATTGAGCCACCTGTCTTTTCTTGGGTTGAAATCGCCGTATCGCGTCCGATTCAGGATATCGAGTTGGTAGTATTCGCGCTCGATGAGCTCTCGGTAGCGGGTGCGCGCATTGAAGGTTGGCTGTTGCTGTTCGGGCGAGTTGATGAGCAGCAGCAGGATTATAAAAAAGAGGAAGGATCGAGGGTCTCTTCTAGTTTCCATCAGGGCGGTTTCGGTCGTGCATGAGCCGCCATGGAGCGGGTGGATGCAGGCAGGCGGGAATGCAACGGTAGGTAGCGTTGGACGGATGACGTGCGCAGATCCGAGGTCTCGACTCACGCGTGTCTGCTATCAACGTACAGGGTCCACGCACGACAGCTTGGCAAAAAGTAGCTTTCAAAACTATCATCATTTCACATGTTCAGAGTTTGGATGTATCTATCTATCGATTTCGGCCAAAGGGCAAGAGGGGTATTGGGTCAATTCTATGTACACCGAGAAAGCAGGCAAGATTACTTTATCATGGCCTATCGTAAACACCTGCAAACGCCTCCATGCTGAACCTTTTCGTCGTACGCGTAAGCCGTGACTCTTTCAAATAGCATAAGGGCATAACATCTACTGCATCGGGCTGCTAATCGCTGGTGGCGCGGCCTCCAGGTCAACACGCTGGACAGTCTGGCGCAGGTCGTTGCTGCTGCGGACGAGGTTGCCGAAGTACTTGCGAGCGATTTCGGTTTCCGCCTTGAGCTTCGTTGTCTCCTCCTTCTGCAACTGGAGCTTCTCGACGTTCCTCTGCAGACCGATACGCACATCGTTAGCAGGGCCCTTGAGTGCGCGGCGAACCTCGGAGCTGATGCGAAGGGCGTTGGAGTGTGTGTAGTCGATCGCTGACAGCTGTTGAGATAGCTTTGCGCTGAGACGGTGAGGTAGCGACTTGGGCACGGAAGCCAGGACGTATGATACTCCGAGAGCAACTAGAGACGTTAGCATAGATCAGATAACGGCGAAAGGATGTGCTTACCACCAGCGATGAGACCGGGAATGATCAGTCTCCTCATGTTGCTCGTACCCATCACCTTTGCAGCACCGAGGGCACCGTCTAGCCAGCCGACGCCACCGACCAACCTGCCACCTACTACACCGGCAACAGTCATGGCCATACCAGCACCGGCAGCCTTTTCTTGTCGTTCCCATAGACTGGCAACATCGAAGAAGTCCCATAGGTCGATGTCGATGTCGACCTGGCGGGCGAGAGCGTGCACTGACTTCCTAAACATCCTCTCTGGGCGGAACATGACATCGGCATACAGATTGTTACCAAGGTGCAAAACACCCAAGTTCTTGATGCCGTTGTAGCCTTGTACCGCTTGGGTTCGTGCATGCTCTTCGCACATGCGAACCGCTTCAGTGATTTCGTGGAGCATGGAGTCTCTGATATCCTCGGCGTACTGGTAAGCTGAGAAGAGGCCAGGGTATTCAATGCCAAGATCCTGCTCTGCCACCCTAGCGATAGAGTTGTTGAGCGTGTCCCGGGTGTGGCCATAGACGTCTGATGTTGTGTCTTCTACCATACGATCAACTGCCTCTCCGGCTTCTGTCCGTGACTTCTTTGACTCTTCAAACTCGGGCTCGAGCGCCTGAATCTCCTTGGTGACACGGTCCAATTCGCTCTGGGAGACATCTCGGTTGACAGTGGCGAGATTGTTCATGTCTCCTAGGACGTTCAGGAGATAGGTCTTCGCGGGTGCCAGCTTGGATCGTGCCCTCTTCTCCAGTACGAAACGTCGCAACGAAGCCTCGAGGTCAGCAAAGTCGCGCTGCTTCTCTGCTTCCTTGCCCTTTCCTTTGTCAGACGGGTCGTCGTCGCCATCGTCATCTGGGGGACTCCCTCCTCCACCCATGGGAATGGCGTTACTGGAGACGAAGTGTACCAGTTCGCTGGATTCCTTGAATGTGGCGGGACTGAGATTAGCGACCTGCTTCAGAATCATTTCCTGGCAGCGGTTCTGATCGCGGATGGTGTCGAAGCCGTTGACCACCATGAACATGTATGCCTTCTCTCGCGCTGCGGTGAAGATGAAGTTCTTGGCGGACTCGGTGAAGTGGTTGGCGGCAGAAACGACGAAGACGACAACGTCAATCTCTTCCTGGCGGGCAAAAACGGCGGTTGTCTTGAGAGAGTCGGCGTTCAGACCCGGAGCGTCGATGAGAGCGATGTCAACCACTCCGTTGTTGAGGAGAGATTCATCCACGTCCCGAATGTCCTTGACGTAGATCTTGCATTGCGAGAAGTGGTCGTTGTCGATGACGATCTTCTCAAGGTCCTTCAAGTCGAATACAACATAGGTGCTCTCGTCGTTGCGGTTGTATGTCGAGCCGATGGGGATCGCGTGGACCTCTTCTACTCCGCCGTTCTCTCTGAAGTCAAGCACCTCGCAGAATATGCTTGTGCAGGGCTGCTGGTCTTCGGGAAGGACCTTGCGTCGGAGGAGGGCGTTGCAGAAGGTCGACTTTCCAGCGTTGAGATCTCCGGTAACCAGGACCTTGCTCGATGTGTCTTCGATACGCTCCTTGAGAGAGAAGAGGTGGCGTATGCTCTGTTGGATCTGGCCGTCAAGGAGAGAGGCAACAGAGTTCTTCTCGAGCGAGTGTACCAGGTCTGTCTGGTTCCGGCCTCCCATGCGCAGTTCCAACTTCAAGACGGAGAAGTCGTGAGCCAGCTGTGGTGTGACCAGTCTGGGCTCCTCCTTGCGTTTCTGTTCGGCGGCTGAGCTCGATTCGCCGAAGTCGTCTCCAATCGTCGTGCCCGCTCGGCGGGGTCCTCGCGGTCGTTCGGGGGAGCGCATGTCGGGGTCGAAATTGCCCATGGCAGACTGCGTGTGCTGCAGGCCGGGCCGTGATTCGTTGCGGAGATGTGCTTTTTGCTTTTCTGCCACCTGGACCGAGGGGTAGTGGGCCGGCCATTTCAGGTTCATCTCTTGGAAACTCTTCAGCGTCTCGATGGTGCCAGCAATTGCACGGCCGAGGGCGTTCTTGTTCTGGTTGTAGCGCAGTTGCAGGACATGGCTGCGCTGGCGTTCGTGTTCGGCGTTCCCTGACCCGGCAGACAGCATAGGTGATGGCCTGTCTTCGCCAATGTTAGACCGCCAATTCATGCCGCTGCCTTCGCCGTCTTGCATACTTCCGCCGTAGCCAGAGTCCTCGTCGAGCATCGAGACGAGGCGGGCGGCGGCGTCGCTCGTGGTGCTGCCGCCGCCGACCGTCATGTATCCTGGTCCAGCATTCCGGCGCGGGACGAAGTCGTCGGACTGGCCACGGCGGCCGCTGCTGGAGGACTCGCCGGGCGAGGAGGGTCGGCCGTTGCGTCGATCGGGATTCATCGAGGTGGTTCGGGGGGTTGCGCTATGAGGAGGGGCGCATGTCGTGATAGATGCGGAGGGGCGGATGTGTTGGTGTGGAGAGAGGCGGTGTCGAGAAAGAATATGCTGAGACAACGTCAGAGTTGGTGTGCACACGCCACCTCGCACCGAAACAGGGATTGGCTGTCGTGACAGCTACACGCCCACCAGGGCACTACCGCGGCATACACGTGTGCAGCGATTTCACGTCAATCTTTGCACGTCTGGCTGGGCGCTGTTCAGTGAGTGAATTATTTGGGTGAATTGGTATACTATAATGGCGCTTGCTTAAAGGAGGGCAAGTGGTAGATAATTCCCTCGAGGCTCGGCATCGCCATACCTGCGTCTGCGTATCTTGCCCTCCACGCCTCAACCCGGCCGAACATCAAATGACATAATCGGGCAAGGCAGCCACTTTTGCAACTTGACGTCTCCGATCTCCTCCCGTACAAACACTCGCCTGTTCAGAGCTGGTCTCTTCCTTTAGTCTTGTAATCTGAACGAAGTGGTCGGTCGTGTCGCGCTACCCGCCGCACCCACATCTCCAAGTCTACCCCAGGATCCTCCACAAACCTCGCCCAATCTAGTCGCGACCATGAACGTATGTATACCTACTCGTATACATAGCCCATGCTGACAAATCTGGAAGATCGTAGAATGGGCCTTCGGAAAGCGTATGACGCCGGCGGAACGGTTGCGGAAACACCAGCGCGCACTCGAGAAGACGCAGCGAGAGCTAGACCGCGAGCGCGTGAAGCTTGAGAACCAGGAGAAGAAGCTAGTCGCAGATATCAAGAAAAGCGCAAAGAATGGGCAGATGGGCCCTCTGCGCATCCAGGCAAAGGACCTGGTGCGCACACGGCGGTATGCCGAGCCGCTGTCGCATTGCTGATAGGACATGGCTAACGTACGCAAGATACATCCAGAAGTTCTACCAGATGCGCACACAACTGCAGGCGATTTCGCTGAGGATACAGGTATGGCGGATGCCTACTAGGGGCGGACATGGCTGACTCCAGGCAGACCGTACGCAGTAACGAGCAGATGATGCAATCTATGAAGGGCGCCACAAGTGAGTATACATCTACACCTTTCACTAGACTAGTCTAACATGGGCAGCGCTGCTCGGAAGTATGAACAGGCAGATGAACCTCCCCGCGCTCCAACGGATTGCCATGGAGTTTGAGAAGGAGAACGACATCATGGACCAGCGGCAGGAGATGATGGACGACGCTATAGACGATGCCACTGGCATGGAAGACGAAGAGGAGAGCGAAGACGTCGTCAACCAGGTCTTGGATGAGATAGGCATCGATCTTGGCCAGGCTGTGAGTACTCTATCACTACCAAGACCGCAATCGCTAACGTCGCATAGCTTGGCGAGACGCCCAGCGGACTGCAGAAGAACGCAGTACCTGAAGCTAGGGTGGCGCAGGCTGTTGGCGGCGGCGGAGCTGACCCTGATGACGACGACCTCCAGGCACGCTTGGACAGCCTGAGAAGGTGAGGTGAAGTGCTAGTACCAGAAGCAACTTCGCCATGCCCGCGCAGCATTCTTGGCTCGGTGTCAGCATGCATTGATATCAGGCCGACGGCTCGAATAGAGGGTTCACTCTTGATCACGTCAAGAGACAGTGCAATATGCGTATGAAGATCTGATGATCTCAAATTTCCGCTTTTCATGTTGCGGGATAGTCATGGCCGGCGGTTGTACATAGACATGTTAGTCAATTCAAGCCGGCTCCACCGTGCGCGCCGGTCTGCATGCGCGTGAGCCTAGATCGTGCTGATCCGCAGCCCAAAACCCTGGATTTGCTTTGGGTATGCTAGCCTTTGGTGATATAGCAGAGTCACAGGACCGTGTATTTGGCCTGCGCCGTCGCCTCCATTCACACCCGCGCAGTACCTAGCGGGGTCGCCTTGGTGAGTCGAGTACCTGCACAATTGATCCCCGCACTTCCACAACAAGCAGTCGGGTTCCCATTGCTCGCGCTGTCTGCCACTCACTACCTATCCGCCCACGCTATCTCGACGATCGTCCAATCTCAACCCTGGAACGTGCCCGCGCCTTGTCATCTTTTCGCAGTGTCAAGCCTTCTCTTGCGCCAATTGATATTTCCGGCTGCTCGCCCCGCCATACACCCTCGACGTCATCACACCTAGCACCGACAACTCCCACGACTCCTCCCCTTGCATCCGTCTACATCTTTCCTACATTCTTGTCCCTCGAGCCCCGCTTATCTCATCCGCGAATCCGCCGCCGCCTCGGCCGCCCCATCTGCATCGCCGCCACTACCCAGTCTCCAAACGCCAGCGCCATCCTCCAAGCTGGCAGGTAACAGGCGTCGGAGCGCCCAGGGAGGCTTGCTCTCGAAAATGTTTGGCAATGCAAAGGACGACGAGAGTCCCGCCGTCGACACCCCTGCCAACCATGACGCGCCCAAACCCGCAGCCCCAGCGACGGACAACGCAGCTGCTGCACCGACAAACACAACCAGCAACGGCTCCGCTTCCATAGATCGCAAACCCAGTGACGCTTCCGCCCCCACCGAGAGAAAACGACGGAGTAGTGGCGTATCGCGTGCCCGCGACATGTTCTCGAGCGCGAAACAGTCGCTACATCTCGGCGGCTCTTCTCCCACCAACACCTCCAACAACACCATGACCGAAAAGGCCGCCCCCCAGACGCCTATGCAGAAGCTGGGCAAGTCGGATGCTGCCCTCAGTGTCCCTCAGGGCTCCCTCAACAACTCTGCCGGCGAGTCGGCGCCCGGCCCACGATCTACCTTCCGCGTCGGTGTCACAGAGGATAAGAACAAGAAGTGCAGACGAACGATGGAGGATACCCACGCATACCTGTACAACTTCCTGAGCACCCCCGCACCCTCGTATGCCGCCGACAAGGCCCGCGCCATCTCCGACGCCAGCTCCACTCAGTCGGACCCTCTGTCGCAAGCCGTAGTTGAGACGGACAACGGATACTTCGCCATCTTCGACGGACACGCCGGAACCTTTGCTGCCGACTGGTGTGGAAAGAAGCTTCACCTGATCCTGGAAGAGACAATCCGGAAGAACCCCAACACCCCGATACCCGAGCTGCTCGATCAGACCTTCACCGTCGTCGACCAGCAGTTGGAGAAGCTTCCTTTGAAGAACAGTGGTTGTACCGCAGTCATTGCAGTTCTGAGGTGGGAGGACCGAGTACCTAACGCGCAATCGTCCACCGGCTCAGTGCTCTTCGCACCCGCGGCTGTATCGGCTATCAAGCATGCAGGCGAAGGCGGCGAGGCTGCCGATTCCGCTGTGGAGCCCGCGGCTGAACAGCAAGTCGAGGCGAGGTTACGCAACGAGGCCAGCCGACAGCGCGTGCTGTACACCGCCAACGTAGGTGATGCGCGTATCGTCCTCTGCCGCAATGGCCGAGCGCTGCGCCTCTCCTACGACCACAAGGGCAGCGACGAGAACGAGGGACGCCGTGTTGCTAGTGCCGGCGGCTTGATTCTCAACAACCGCGTTAACGGCGTCCTTGCTGTCACACGAGCACTGGGCGATGCCTATATGAAGGACCTGGTCACTGGACACCCGTACACCACTGAGACTGTGATTCAGGCCGAGCAGGACGAGTTTCTCATTCTCGCTTGCGATGGTGTAAGTAATGCAGTCACAAATTCATGACATTTGCTAACAGCTATAGCTCTGGGATGTCTGTTCCGACCAGGAAGCCGTCGACCTAGTCCGCCAAGTTCACGATCCGCAAGAAGCATCCAAGAAGCTCGTCGACTACGCCCTCGCACGCTTTTCGACCGACAACCTCTCCTGTATGGTCGTTCGCTTCGACAATAAGGCTCTCCGACAGCGCAAGAACGACGCCGCGATGGGTGTGGACGGTGACCAGTCGACCATGAAGGGCGGCATCACCGAGGCAGACGCCATCGTGGCACAAGCGAAGAAGTCAATCGGCGAGCCAGAGATGCCAGTCGAAGCAGCGGCGCAGGAGATTATCATGGAGGAGGCCGAGGCTGAGCCCGGTCCTGAGCTCAACTTGGACGCTGCAAAGGCAGCCAGGAAACACGACGCATAGTGTGGATGGGTCACGACTTGGCATATGGATACTATGAATGGGGCGAATATCTTGGAAGGGCAGACGGCGTGCAACGTTCATGGACAGATGGCGGCAGTGTATGATTTCTAGCGTACCTGGGGATCCTTTGGGACCAGGTTTCTTCCGGGTGCATTCCCTAAGGTTAGCCGTATCTCAGAGCTGAGCGCTTCAATGTAATCAAAGCAAGCAAGCAAAGTCACAATGAGCCTGACATACGTGTATATTTGTTGTCTGTTGTATGCTACATCATTGTTTGCCCCGCGTGTTTGCGCATTGACATTCCAGGTCCACGATGCGCTAATGACGATCGTGGGGCCTCTACCTGCACCGACTTTCACCGCATTCAAGAAATCCTGCGTCTACTAGCCTCCTTCCCGCTGCATCTACCCCCGAAGCTTGGATCACTGGAGTCACGCTCATGCGGCTCCGAGGAGCAACGCGATAATCATGTCGGGCGTCGACACGGCAGACTCTACGACCAACGCCCTCCCGAGCGATGCGCGACCCGCCTTTGTGACGCCGAGGGACCTGCTCCAACAGTCCCGAGCGCCTTTACCCCCGAAAGAGCAGCCGCGCCAACTTTCAGCTGTTGACCGCGAGCAGCTGGACGGCCTGGTATGAAGTCTGGATCGCGGACAGTCGCTGCGGTAGCTGACAAGAGCTAGAGAACCATCAGAGCTTTCCTCAAGGCCAGAACGAGCTACGATGTCCTTCCTATAAGCTATCGCCTGATCGTCTTCGACACGGCGCTACTGGTGAAGAAGAGTCTGAACATACTGAACCAGAATGGTGAGCTCCGACATTGGATATAGAAGCAAGAGCGAGCTGACGGTCTGTGTAGGAATCGTCTCAGCGCCGCTATGGGACTCCAAGTCATCTACCTTTGCCGGACTCCTCACAACATCAGACTACATAAACGTCATACAGTACTATTGGCAGAACCCAGACGCGTTGGCGCGGGTCGACCAGTTCCGCCTGAACAGTCTGCGAGGTAAGCGCTCGCCTTCGCATACCGCACACAAGCTCACACAGACAGACATCGAGAGATCTCTGGGCGTCAAACCCATAGAAACCATATCCATCCACCCCGACCGACCCGTATACGAAGCATGCCGCAAGATGCTCGAGTCGCGCGCCCGGCGTATCCCCATTGTCGACAGCGATGACGAGACACGTAGAACCATGGTCGTTAGCGTCATTACTCAATACCGTATATTGAAGTTCATCGCCGTGAACGTCAAGGAGACGCAGAAGCTGCGGAAGCCGCTGAAGGAGCTCAATGTTGGTACATACGAGGATCTCGCGACTGCATCGATGGACACACCGGTCATGGACGTCATTCACATGCTTGTTAAGAAGAGCATATCAAGTGTGCCCATCTTGGACAGAGCCGGTAGGTGGCAGTGCTGGATTACGGTGAACTTGGCTAATATCACCAGGTACGGTGCTGAACGTGTTTGAAGCCGTCGACGTCATTGCACTTATCAAGGGCGGTGTATACGACGACCTCAATCTCACAGTCGGCGACGCGCTATTGAAGCGCTCAGACGTACGTTTCCCCATCTCCATTAACTTACTCTTCTAACAATCCCAGGACTTCCCCGGCATTTTCACCTGTTCTCTCAACGACAACATGTCCACCCTATACGACACGATCCGCAGGTCGCGCGTCCACCGCTTCGTCGTCATCGACGAAAACAGCAAGCTCAAGGGCATGGTGACGCTAAGCGACGTTCTCGAGCACACGCTACTGGAAGGCATGGAGGACGAGTAGAACGACGCGATCCTAGACCACTTGTCAGCGAGCCATGTAAAGAGTCTTAGACTGCATGAGCAGAGAATGAGGAGGTGCGATGACTGAGATGACTGAATGTCTTGGTGGTAGGACTGAAGGCATGTTTTGGGAATGAATCAAGATATCATATAAGGCGTTCTGGGAGGAATAAGTGCGCGACTTCGAGTCATGAAGGAGGTCTAGCGAGTCAATATTAACATATTATGAATTCTTCTCAAGTCTCTAAGGTGACTTCGCGTCCAGCGCCCACTTTCTAATGGTATCTCGAATAGCATAAACGCCGGGTATTCCCAGAACAACAATAACTCCCTCTCTCCAGGCGCCTCGAACCAATCGCAACATCTCGACTCTACGCTCCCTCCTCCTCACTCACATCCTCACTACTATCCCCATCCCCCTCCCAACTAGTCTCCGCATTTACCAACTCCAAAATTTGCTCTCCCCTAGCCTTACTAACCTCACCCCTCTCCACCGCCCCCTGTACAAACACCTCAAACTCGTCTTTCCCCATGACTTCCTGCCCCTCCTCAGGAAACAGCTGCGCAGACACCTTTTCCGCAATGGCGGCTGGAATGCGGCCGGCGGCGCTTTGCACGGCGAGGCCGAGGACGAGGCGCGCAGTCCGGATTAGGTGCGTGTCTGTTTGGCTGGTAGTGGTTGAGGTCGAGAGGGCACGGTGGAGGAGGAGGATTGTTGTGCGGGAGTCGGGGGAGGAGGGTGGGCTGGTGGTGGTGCTGGGGAGGGAGGAGTTGGTGGGAAGGGGGAAGTCGGCGGTATTTGAAAGAGGGTTTTCGATTTCAGTTGTTGGTGTGGATAGAGGTGATGGGGAATGGCGGATGACAGTTGTCGTGGGCGAGGGTTGCGGTGTGATTTCTGAAAGCGGGTTTTCGATTTCAGTTACTGGTGTGGATAGAGGTGATGGTTGTGCAGCGGTCCCGGGCCGTGAACGGGGACTTCTGATATGGACAATTGTTGTCGGCGTATCCGCGAGGGGGTCCCCGATCTCAGTTACTGGTGTGGATAGCGGTGATGGTGATGGGGTAGTCTGAATAGCGGTACCAGGCCTAGAAAGAGGTTGCCGGATGTGAATAGTAGTCGGCGAGGCTTGCAACATTGCTACAGCGGTTGCGGGGATATTCTCGCCTATGACTGACTTGTTGGGTGTGATTTCAGAGCTTCTTGGGGATATGTACCTAGTGAAGCCGGTGAAGCCGGATGGTACGCGGGCACGGGAAGGCGTTGCTGGACTAGTTGGGCGGGACGGTCGGTAGTAGGGGATGGGGAGGGAGTAGTTTATTGGACTGGTTGACGGTGAGGTGCTCGTTGGGGTGTCTTGGGGGAGTGGCGTGGATTCGAAGAGAGATGGGGAGAAGGAGAAGCTGGAATGAGAGCTCGGTGTCGATGTAGATGCTGAGTCGCTGCCGGTATCAAGAGGGTGAGGTCGGGTGGTGGAGATGGGGATGAAAGCGATTGGCTGTAGGAGCGATATGTTAGTGATACCATGGGGCAAAGAGATGAGGGTATAGGGAGACTTACATCAATCTGTGGTGCTTCATCCGAGATATCCAACGGTGAGGGTGTTCGCTCAGCCCAGTCTTCTTCCTGGACCGACGCATGCTTTTCACTACATTCTTCACATCCAAAATCCCTGCAATGGAAACCCGATGTTAGCAATCCGCCATCAATGTACGGGAGTATAGATTCGGGTAAATCGCACCTCTTGCACCGTCCATGGTGGAACTTGTGACTGCAGCTTGTCCTCATTGAGGTCCTGGGGGTAGAAGCAGAAGACGAGGACTTGAGATCAAGGTGGAGAAGATCGAGCAGGAAGGTTTTAATACGGCAGTAGCGACCGTGAGCTATGCAGTCCTGTAGTTCCAGGGGGGTCAGGGTGGCGTGCGATGCTGTCGCATATGCTGGATCTGAAGCCTTGATTGGTGAAGGAGGGAGAGACGGTGAGTATAGATCTAGGAAAGATTGCGAAGGCGATGTAGGGGTTGGCGGCTCGGAAGGTATCGAGCATAGTGTGTGTGCGCTTGCGACTGTGAAGACGCTGCTTCGATCCCGTCTATGTCGAGCATGTTTGCGGCGTGCGTCTTCTTTTGGCTCGAAGCCGTTGCCGAATCTGAAGTCGTATCGTAGCTCGCCCTTCCTGTGGTGTGGCCTGTATTTGGATTCTGGGGTAGTTGATCCAGAGATGGTGCGGCGAGGCCTCGTAGGCGTGGTGTTGATATGGTAGTTGTGATTCATGAAGCTGTCTGAGCGTCGGAGTCGTTGTATGTCAACGTCAGACATACTCCGGATCTTAGGCTGCCGGCGATGGTAATTAGTCTCTGAGGTAGGCAGGGGAATGAGGTGAGGGTATGTTGACAGCTTGTGGGTTGTGGCCTCCATGACTGCGGGGATAGAGGGTTCTGAGGTGGAAAGTAGCGTTGAGCTAGGAGTGTAGAGAGAGTGTAAGTACCTTTGTTCGCCCGAGGTCGCAATGCTGGACTGAACTGATGGATGAATGAAGGCTCAGATGCCTTGTTTTGGTCCGATTGCACATCTGCTGACCCCAAATTACTGTAGAAAGGGTCCGAAAGAGGTCGAGACATTCACTGCCTTCATCTTGCTCCAAAGAGCACACATTGTTGCCCTCACTAGCGTGTGAAGAATGACCGCGTCCTAAAAAGATCATTTCAAAGTCGCTACCTTCGATGGTCGTCGTTGTGTGCATGATGTCAAAGCAATAGCGTCTTTGTTCAGATAGATCGCCTAGCCCATGGCGACGGGACAATGACTTTATGAAGCGTACGTCGTTATTAAACCTGGTTCTGTCTTACCGCAGGAATAGAATGTAAGGTTCGCGTCATTTTGCTGAAACCTGTCATCCTAAGATGATTGATTGCACTCGTAACTTAGTTTGGGTGTAAGCTGAAGAGGCCGTGTTACAACACATTGCGCAGAGCCTTGAGTAAAGTTCAACGTTTGTTTCACGTCGTTCTGGAAGGCGGATGGAATCGGCAGCAAAGTTTGAACGTCGTCGAAGCGATCGATTGCACCATTATGTGACGATAACCGTTGCTGTCACTGTCAAACTCAAGTGCTCGTTACTTCCTCGTTGACCGGTTGGGTGGTTGGGTGGTTGGGTGGTTGGGTGGTTGGGTAGTTGAAACCCGGCTGCCGCCTGGCGCCGGCAAACTGCCCGCCCCACTTTCCAACCACCGCTTTCCAAACTTTACACGCCCAACCATTGTGTATATCTTGTATGCGCATACAATATCCGTCTCCTGCCACGGGCGAGATGAGAATGGAGATGATGGGCGCGTTCTTTGGTGATGCCGCCCTTCGAAGCACGCGCGCCCTTTGCCTACCAACTTCAACTTCTCGCAGCCAACAACACTGACCGTGAAGACGCGCGAGCGGGATTGCTACGGTCAGTATCTAAAGTTCTTCGGGAAATTCTTGCTTCGAAACACACTACAATTCGTCGGCTTGTACTGCTCATCGATTAAACTTTACCGGTCGACACGTCGACAGCGCACGACAGCCACTAGACAAACGCTTGGACGTCTTTTCACCACCTGCCCGCCCTCATCATCGCGACGCTTCGAAACACCAACACCGCCTCATCAACATGAACGAACAAAACGAATCCCTTCTCTTCCGTCTCCCGCGGGAGTTGCGCGATGAGATCTACCACTACTATGTCCTTGAGGAAGACGGCTACCACCACGATGCCACGTCTGACAAGCTTCGACAGGCTAGCGGACGTCCGATCAATTTAAGTTTGCAGTATACCTGTAAGAAGACTGCGAGCGAGATGGAGGGTCTAGCTCTACAGGTGAACAGGGTTACATTCCGTACGAAGCTCGATGTGCCCGAACCTGGTAGCGAATTCTCGAACGCGCTCTTATGGAATCATCTTCTCCGTAAACGAGAACGACCTCTCCGACGTATGTTTGAACGGTCCTATACTCTGGTCACGCTCGAAGCTATACAACGCCTACGGGAGCTGCATCCGGATAGTACCGCGGCGGAGCAGATCGAGAAAGCGTTCATCAGGATGGGCGACAGGATTCACTGGCTCAGCTCCGGGACACTGTTTAACGAAGGCATAGTTTGGAGTATAGACTATACAGCGCACACAACTCTACTACAAGACTTGTTGCAAATCCTATCCACCTACCCAGAGTTCTGGCGGTTGACTTCCAAAGAGTATACCAGAGAGTCTGAAGAAAACGACAGTAGGCATGCTTCGGCTAGTCAAATTGAGTTGTTCTCTGACTTTTCACAGACGGTAGGATTGTACACGAAGATCTGGAATACCCAAATCAGGCCATTCAGACATTGATGCTTGAATGGCGCCCGGACCCATGGCGAATGCCGGATCACGCTGAACTTGACACGATCTTCGAATTTCTTCCTCGGCCGCGTGCAATTGGAAAGGAGTCTGACCGAGGGTGGCGTCAGGAAGACACGTACTATTCGGCTACCGCGGTGACTATACGATTCTTAGAGCGCTTGCCACCAGCCACTCGGGCGCATCTACGCAGTATCATTATCCAGGAAGACAGGATAAGCTTGGCACACAGGCAAACTCACGCTAGAGGCCTTATCCCTTTCTGTTGTGAAAACCTCAAGCTACGGATTGAGAGAAGAGTAGACGTATTTCTTCACCACTACTTATCCGAGCGTATGGGTTTAGACGACGGCATCGAGGAAATTGCGCCCTGGTTCGTTGAGACCAAGTTCCTCAAGAGGCTTGGGATGCCACCCGAATCCTTTCGCTTGGTTCTTCACGGGCCCACACCTCGAGCGAGCCAACGGCTGAGCGACCTTCTCATCAAGCTTGCCATTTGGGACGAGGGCTGCACTATACTCGAGCATAGATTAGGTCCCAGCTCCGATTATGTCGTCTACCCAATGCGTAGAGGCTTTGCGGACGGTGTTAAGAAGATGGTTACAGGCGAGCTTCCTGCAAGAGTTGAGGCGGATATGGGTCATGTATGGGATATCAACCAGCTCCTGGACGACCATGTTGGCGAATGGCCTGCACTCAGCGAAGACATATATGTGACGACTGCCACCAGGCATGCTGGACACGAATTATTACTTGAAGAGGACGACTAGACAAATCGAATGGAAGACTGCAGTCTCTCCATCACAAATCCCTCTACGACTCAAAAAATTAGGCTTTCGTCATACCGCTCTAAGGGTTGGGGGTACCATGGTTTGCCTCCGCCGTTGCGCCCTCGGCTGCGCCCTTGGCAGCGCCCTTGACGAATTAGACTAGTAACGACTTTCGCGTTCCATCATGTAAAAGGTCATGTCGCCCATCGCATTATAAGATTCGTTCAAAGCCTTTGCGACGCCGCTTCTGTGTCTTGTCTTTGAAGTCTCATCGCAAGCGCTTAATCCAGAGAAAACCCTCTCAACCATGGCAATGGACCCGACACCACAGAACGCGTTGGATCAGCACCAATCTCTCCTCTTCCGTTTGCCACGAGAGCTGCGAGATGACATCTACCACTACTACTCCCAAGCAAACGGCTACTACTACGACTCCACCTCTGGGAAACTTCGAACGGATGGCGGCGAGTGCATTGATCTCAGCCTTCAGTATACCTGCAAAAGAACAGCGGCGGAGATGCAGGGTATTGCCTTGGGGATTAACACAATAACCTTCCGTACGATGCTCGATCTCCCCAGGCCTTCCGACCAACTCATGAAATCCCAAATCTTCGGTCATTACATCGGTAAAGGAAGGCGTGCCATACTTAGTCGCATGCTCGAATGGACATATCCTCTAGTTACGGCCGAGGTCATGCGTAAGTTGTGCGAACGCCATCCAGCGAACCTGGCAGTCAAGAAGATGAGGGAATTGTATCGAGAGGGAGACAGTGATGGACCCATAGCGGGCGGAGACCTATGGGGTTCGTTCGAAGATGTTGTTACAGTCGATCATGACGAGTACTCAGCGGAAGCCATCGCAATTATCCGAGATTTACTGGATATCATGTCCACCGATCCTGAATTCTGGCACATGACTGCGAGCGACTTCGATGTTAACGCGAGGAGGGCCTTTTTCCTGGCAACTAAGCATTGGGCTACCCGTTGGGGGGAATTCGAGGATTATCTCACGAAGCATGTTCCCGTATACACTTCCAAGGCAGAACAGCAGCGAGTGCTACAGTGGCAACCTGACAGCTGGTTTATCCCAACAAATGATGACCTTGAGGAACTGGAAGAGCTTTTGCCTCACGACGGTGATCTTCATCCTTTCAACAGGGTACATATACGGGGAGGAAAGCGATCCTACTTCTCTGCAGCCGCCGTCGCGATTCGGTTCCTTTCACGCCTTAGCGAGTCTACACGTAGCCACCTCCGCCAGGTCACTATACTAGAAGATGAGCGCAGTGACCCCGAATCCTCCAGTCATGCAAGAGGCCTACTTCCCTTTTGCATCTCCAACACTGAGTTGAAAATCGAGAGAAGAGTAGACGTATGGCGTACCTCGCTCATCCGTACTTCGAGAGCGACCCATTGTGCAGGGAACGAACTTACAATGAAGGAGATTGGGATGTGGGTTAATGGGACAAAGGCACTGTTTGTCTTGGGGATGCCGCCTGGTTCTTACAATCTAGTCTTACACGGCCCATCACCTCTTGCAAGCCAACAAATCTGCGATGCCACTGTCAGGGTAGCAATCTGGGAGGAAGGCTGTGCAACGATCGCAAAAGCCGACCCTTTCCACGGGTACTACTCTCTCCACGTGCTTGGTGAAGGCTTCGCAGATGCGATCAAGGGGGTCATGGAAGGGAAGATTTCAGCTCGGTTCGACGCAGACATGGGGAAGGTTTGGGATATCGATCAGCTGTTGAGAAATCAAGATGGCGATTGGCCTGAGGACTTGGAAGATGTTTTCGAAATTCGCAACCTCGAAGAGCCAGCGGAAGGCTGGCGCGCTGCATGTGAGGAGCGGTTTGGGGCGTGGAAACACAGAGACTCTGTTCGACTGGACTGGGCAGAATACATGGAGGGATACGAACTGCTTCTGGAGCAGAGTGAGGTGAATGCATCCGACTAGGTAGAGAGGACGGATGGGCCGAATACACCAACATCGTCGGCAATGGCTTAACAAACTCATGGAAGGGGAAGATGAGTGACAAGGAAGCCGTTCGGGCCGATGAAGTTATGATATCTTATCTTCGTTTCCAGTCATCACACTCTATAACGATGTATGTCACCCATCTAAACTATGTTTATTCTTTTCAGATCTTCCTTGTACAATTCGGTTAGTCACCGAGGTACTGTTGAGTCTTAGACTTACATGCATTGATATTCGCTGTACCGCTTCTGTGTTCCAGATAATTCTGGTACGCCATCGCCCTTGCGCCCTTGGCAGCGCCCTTTCGCTACCATGGGGGACACACTCTCAGCTCAACATCAAAAGCTTCGCGCGACACATTTCTCCGACATACAAAAACTTTCCTAAGTCAAGATGCAGTCGAAAAAGCCCACGATCATGGACCAGCATCAGTCGGTATTCTTTCGTCTTCCTCGAGAACTACGCGACGAGGTGTATTATCACTACGTTTGGGAAGAGCAGGGATACAGTCATCGCACGGCTTCGGAGACTCTTCGGGCGACTAACGGGGACGCGGTTGGAATCAGTCTGCGATACACTTGTAAGAGGATCGCGAAAGAGATGGATGGAGTGGCATTCAAAACGAACGACATCACTTTCCGCACCATGCTCAGTCCGCCAGATATTACTGGCCATCCCACGAACGCATTCATGTACGAGCTTCTTCTCGGCGACCGTGGGTGTCGATTGAGATACATGGTACAATGGGCTCACAGCCTCATCTCGGTGGAGGTCATGCAAGAGCTGAGGAAACGATATCCATGGAGTCTTGCAGTACAGAGAATAACGGAAGAGGTTTCAAGAACCAAGAGGACCAATTTGCGATATGGATTTCTACCCACGGTGGAGACCCTAGACTTTTACGATGATGAATCTGTGCTGCAAGACTTGGTAGAGATCATGGCGACATATCCGGAGTTTTCCTATTTGACTTCGAGAGAGTACGATATAGATTCACGAAAGGCGACGGGTCCCCAGGAAGATGACGAGGACTTGCCTTCTGAGGATGAGGATTACTTTTCCGACGAATCCGACGAATCCGACAATGAGGATACGCCCTGCTACTCAAAGGAAACTCAGATGACTGTCTTGCAGTGGAAACCAAAAGCGTGGTGGATTCCAGACCGCACTGAGCTCAAAAGAGTTTTGAAGTTCCTGCCTCCGTGGCCCAAAGTGCCTCCAGAGCCGCCTTTTTACGACTGTTGGGTACCATTCATGTACTTCTCAGCAGCTGCAGTAGCTACTCGCTTTATCGAGAGGCTTTCTCCGAACATATGCAGGCAATTACGCAAGATCATTATCCAGGAGGACCGGCTGAGCGTGTCTCGATCAAAAGCCCATGCACAGGCTTTTATACCGTTGTGCATTGCGAATCCTGATCTTCGTATAGAGCGTAGGGTCGATGTCTGGTATACCGAGTTCGTGCATAAAAGCGAATATTTCAACGATTGTGCAAGCACAATAGTTGAGTCAATCGCAGTATGGATCAACGAGGTCAAGGCAGTATACCAGTTAGGTATGCCAACCGGGTGCTTCAATCTAGTCCTGCATGGACCTTCCAAAGGAGCAAGTCAGCAGCTTTGTGACGCTGTTGTAAGAGCAGCGATATGGCAAGACGGCGCTGTCGAGATAGCTCGGCGAGAGCAGCGACTGTTCGACTGGCAGAACGACGACGGTATAGCCGAAGACTTTGTCGACCTTATCAAGGAGATGCTGCGAGGGGAAATTCCGGCGAGCTTCGATGGTGCGGACACGGGCGAGATATGGGATATTGAGAAGATCCTACGCGAACACGATGGTGACTGGCCTCGTTATGTCGGGGATGTGTTTCGTCTTCAGGACTTCGACGAGCCGGATGGTGGGTGGGAAGCGGCGCGCGAGGTGTATGAAGAAAACGTCGAATGGATGGATAGAATAAACGGGTGGAGACGATTGGCCAGAGAAGCGTAGTAGTAGCAAGGGAATTATATCGGCGCGCAGACCATGCCGTTGTAATTACTACATGCCATTATGTAGACAGAGCAATGCAGTAATGTTGTAACTTTTGCTACGACTTTTACTGATCATTTGGTAACCTGGCAATAATCCGCGGGTCACAAGTTCGGCTATCAAACCGACGAGCCAATGACCTGCTATGTACATGAGTCGTACTGTGCATGCTCAACGGAATCAAGCTACGCCGCCACCCTTACATCCTCCGCGGCGCCCTTGATCAGTCTGACACGTACCAACTTGCGCGTTTCCTCACACAAAAACCTCCACCCTGCCCGAACGATAGCGCTTCAACATTATCAGGAGGCCTTTGCGATACCGTTCGCTTGCCTTCATGCTCGCAATGCAGACTTCCAACATCGCAGACCCTCTTCGTCATAGTGACGGACCCAGCATGAACAATCAACATCAGTCTCTTCTCTTCCGGCTTCCACGAGAGCTGCGAGATAAAATCTATGAGTACTACACGCATCAAGAGCAAGGTTATATCTACGATCCATCGGCTCAAAAGTTTCGGCTACATAATGGACAAAAGATCGATATCGCGTTGATCTACACCTGCAAAAGAGCGGCACAAGAGATGGACGGTTTGGCGTTTGAATCGAACACGCTCCGATTCAGCGTCCTTCCGCAGATTCCTGGCACTGAGACTTCAAGCTCTGTAGCCACTCTCTACCGCGGTCTCCTGGAAGGGCGCAACATGTGCCTCCAGATCATGTTGTCATATGCATATCCCCTTGTCACACGAGAAGCCTTGAGGGAGCTGCGATCGAGATATCCAGGTAACACGGCAGTGGAAGAGCTAGAGAAAACGATTATCAGGGAGGGTAGAGCGGCCTTGAAAGAAGGCTGCCTTTACCATGTGTCTAGCTTGGATTATCTCGTCAAAGATGCTATACTTCAAGATCTCATTCAGATCATCGCGAGGCATCCAGCATTCGAGCGCCTCGTTCTTGGAGAGTACGATCCATCCGCCAACACGAGTGCTCCATTAGACTATGACCCGGTTTCGGAAGACGAGGATGAGGACGAGGACGAGGATGATGACAATGACCAAAGCGGAAGCCGCTCACGGCCATCGGTATACACGAGAGACACCCTATACCAGATTATCGAGTGGAAGCCCACGTATTGGTGGATTCCGGAGCAAAAAGACCTTGATAAGGTCGCGAAATATGTTCCACCCGCACCACAACTCGGAACTCGCCGTGATGGTCGCATCAAGAGATTCAAAAGATACTTCTCGGCAGCGGCAGCTGCCATTCAATTCCTTGAGCGCCTTACACCCCAAAAGCGCGCCCAAGTGCGCAAAATTGTTATCCAGGAAGATTACGCGAGCTTAGGAATCTCCCAGAACCACACGAGCTTAGAACTCTCCCAGACCCACGCACGCGGGCTTGTTCCATATTTGCTCGAGAATCCTAGGCTTCAGATAGAGCGACGCGTCGACATCTGGGGGACTGTGCTTATCCCTAATCGCCGCGAGCGTTCCTACGGTGAGAAGCGCTGTCTCAAGGATATTGCAGCGTGGATACACGAAGCAAGCATGCCATGGATTATGGATCTGCCAACGGGTTCTTTCTCCTTGGTCTTACATGGCCCCACCGAGGAAGCCAATCAGCTTCTCTGCAATGCCATGATCCAAGCTGCGGTATGGCAGGACGGCGTTGAAGAACTGACACGCCGGAGAAACATGCAGGGGATGACTTCTATAGCCGATGACTTCGTCGACGTTATAAAGGCGGTGGTGCGCGGCGATGTTCCGGTGCGTTTCGAGGCAGACATGCACGAGCTATGGGATATAGACGAGATCCTGCGCAAGCAGTGCGACCAGTGGCCCTGCGAGGTCGACAGATGCGTTGCTATCTCGCAATTCGGTATGTCTGATGGATGGTGGGACGCGGATCGCTCAGAGCATATGGAGGAGATTGAGTGGACGGATGGCATTCGGGGTCTATTTGAAACGGAAGATTAGCAGGGCAGAACTGCATTTGGGGGCAAAATTGCGATCTCGCCTGGCAGTTCGTCTATTCGTGCTGGATTGTTTGTCTCCAATGTGAGAACGTCGAAACTCTTGCGTAGAGAGTCGCATGTGCAGGGCGCCGGCCATGATCGCGGCACACGCGAAGACGCGCCAAGACGCATGTTTGACATGTTTGCAGTCAGCTATGACGTCAACCCAGCCGCGTCGCTTTCAACCAGCGCGGCCGAGATTCGAGCTCCCAGCATGGGCAGCAAGCTGATCACGATTACGAAGCCCAAGATCTAGGGTGGTACGCCTTGACCTAAGTCCAGATACCCGCACATGCCAGCCATTGAGAGCGCCTGGACGCTGCTCCGGGCCGCTGTAGTGTATGAGGTTAATTGGTATGTTGGCGGCATTGTCGTGCTTGATTGAGGTTAAATCAGGGTATACGCTTGAAATGAGCCCCACATCGTCACTCGCTGTAGATTGCCCCGTTGGTGTTGATGTTGGCTGTGGCTTAATCCTGGGTAGAACAGGGACAAACGCAGGCACGGCAGGAACCTACGTCACTGCCCGCGTGCCTGCCTTCATAACGCGCCAACACGGACTCTTTGACTCCGCGCATACTCACGATACCCAGTTTCCCCCACTTCATCCTCTCTACTCTTACAATTGAACTTTGTAAAACACAGTCAGAATGGAGACCATCACCAACCTCGCAAGCAATGCTGCTGGCGCTGCCTCCAAGCTCATCTACGGCGACCAGACCAAGACCGACGAGGCAGTCGACCAGACCAAGAACAACGAGACTGCCGGCAAGGAGCCTATCTCCGGTGAGCAGGGTCAGGGCACTGTCACTCAGCCCTACGACCAGGGCAATCTTGGTGAGCCCTCACGAATTCGCGCATTGGACGACCCATGCTGACCCCGCTTCATAGCGACCCCTCTAGCGACGGCTGATAAGGGAACTTTCCTCGACTACTCGAACAACGAGACTGCGGGCAAAGAGCCAGTTTCTGGAGAGCTCGGTAAGGGGACTGTAACAGAGCCCTTTGACCAAGGCAACGATGGTAAGTATACGACAATGACGGATAGTAGAACAGCATACTGATGTATCGCACAGCCAAGGCGACCGAGAAGACCTCTGGCACAGATGAGTTCCTGAAGCTCGACCCTACCACCAAGGGACCGACCGAGACCATGACCGAAACATCGACCGACCCCAAGATCTACTCGGATAGCAAGGACCCGTCCTACGTTGGCATGCCCATCGTCCCCCTCAACCCCGACGCTGCGACGTCAAACACTGGCGCTACCTCTTCTACAACCCAGGCCACTGGCATCACGGACAAGGCTGGAGTAACGGATAAGCTTTGGAAGGACACCCCACTTGACGACATCAGCCGTTCAGGTGCGCCAGGTGCTGGTCCTACTGGTCCCAGCGATGTTACTCCTGCGGCTCCTGGTTCCACGGCAACCACAACTACCAGCCCTGATCCCGCCATCAAGACCACTGCTCCCGACTCTGTAACCGGTGCTTCAAGCACATACGCGGGTGGCGCTGGTACCGACACTAAGACTGATGCCGAGAAGGCCTCTGCGAACCGCGACACTCCAGAGTGGACATCAACAGGCGTTCCTTCTGACAGCAGCAACTTCGAAGCCGCTGCTGCCAAACAGAATGCTGCCTCTGGTTTGTGGACACGGGAACCCGGACAAAGTCGGGGTAGTACTGACGGTGCCGCAGGTTTGACTGGAGAGCACTCAGGTCGCAAGTCCGAGTCTGCCGATTTGACTACATCCCCAAGCGGCGAGGAGAAGGGTGGAAAGATGTCGCACTTGAAGGAGAAGATGAAGAACAAGCTTCACATCGGCTCTAAGGACAAATAGATGCAAGGTGGGGGAATGGACGATCTTAATGGATGATGGATGAGATATGATACCACGGCAATAATATGCCACCACGTACGAGGACAAAACTCGTTGTGTACTCTTCAGATAGAAATTTACAGCGTTGCGCTCAAGTTTATCTTCTCTTTCGTCCAATCATGTGCCTGGTTCGGCCTCGTGGCACTAACTAAGGTTAGCGTCGCGCCTGCCGTTCGCGATCTGACGTGCATACGCCTGACAGCGTACAACATCCATCTTATCACGCCTCACTTCCAACATAATAGCATCACGTTGGCATTACTGAGACAATACATTGGTTCGCAGTTGTCACAAGACCAAAGCTCGACGAACCGCTTCCTCTTCCAGGCTAGACAAATTCCAAGGTACGTGAACGGCTATACGCGCTTGAGGTACCGTGCCACCTAGACTACCGCTTGTATAGCACCTGGGCAGCCTTCTCGCCAACAAAAGCCTCTCTTCCAGCATTATTTCCTGTCGTCTCCTCAATCCTATTCGTTTGCAGTCAGCATGATTTGCTCTGCGGCGCGGTTTACGCATTGCCACTAGCGTGGCAACCACGGCGTACTTTCATTTTCGGATCAGCGTATCGCTGGAACTGATCTGGCAGCCTTGCTTGCCAACATAAACTTGGCTACGCTAGATTGCTTCATTCTTGGTCCCGTTCATCCTTTCCCATACAATCGTCTTATCACTTTTGCTCGCACATTATCAAAATGGGAAACATTGGCAACGAGAACGCAGTTCGCAGGGCTGACATCGCCACTGATAGAACGACGCCCGAGAGGCAGACTCGAATATCAAAGGACCTGTCTACTTCGCCACATAATCACGGCTACATGGATGAGGCGAATATGATGCGGAGAGCGGCAGGCAAGATACCGCATGTTTGCGTTGTCGGCGCTGGTGTCGCTGGGTTGAGATGTGCGGATTTGCTGCTGAAGCAGGGCGCTAAAGTGACAATACTAGAAGGGAGGAACAGGGTTGGCGGGAGAGTATGTCTCACCAGCTATGTACATTTTGACAAACGCTAATGAGCTGTCAGTTATGTCAAAGCGATGAGCTGGGTCACAGGGTTGACCTGTAAGTTCGCGACTTCCAATGTAGCTTCTACAAACTTACCGCGCTGGCAGTGGCCCGAATTGGATACATGGCACCGATGATAACCCTATACTGGATTTGGCCAAAGAAACCAAAACCACTACCATGAACTGGGATGGCCGTCAATCAGTCTTCGACAGCCAAGGGAACCACATGTCGGACAAAGACGCGGCAAAGAACACCGAACGCGTCTGGACCATCATTGAACGAGCTATGAAGTTGTCAAACGAGACCTCAGCTACGATTTCAGTGGACAAAAGCTTGTTTGACTACTTCCAAGAGCAGGTCGTAGAGATGTTTCCCAGTAAAAGCGATGAAGCAAAAAAGCAGCAGCAAACAATACTCCAAATGGCAGAGATGTGGGGCGCTTTCGTCGGCTCGCCCGTTCAGAGACAGAGCCTGAAGTTCTTCTGGCTTGAAGAATGTATCGACGGCGAGAACCTCTTTGTCGCATCCACGTACGACAAGGTATTGAAAAAGATCGCGGAGCCGGCACTGAAGGACGCGACGATGCTGTTCGAGCATAAAGTGCAGCGGATCATGTCCGGAGATAAGACCGAAAATGCACGCGTCACCGTCGAAGTTGAAGGTCGACAAAGCATGACCTTTGACGAGGTCATCATGACAGCTCCACTGGGCTGGTTAAAGCGTAATCTCGGGGCTTTCGTTCCAGAATTACCGAAACGACTGACAGAGGCTGTTGGAAGTCTAGGGTACGGGCATCTAGACAAGGTGTACATCAGCTTCCCAAAAGCCTTCTGGAATGAGCCCATCACCAATGACTCAACTTCGCCATCCGCGTCCCGCGATCTCAACAAACCAAACGTAACAGCAACGACGGCGCCCATCCACCAAGCGACAGACTCACCAGTCAACCCAGCTCATTACCCAGGCTTCACACACTGGACACATCCAACCTATGCATCTGAAACAAACCCCGAATTCTGGGACCAAGAAGCCGTCAACCTGGCCGCCTTACCAGAAGGCTCAGCACACCCAACCCTCCTCTTCTACATCTTTGGTCCAACCAGCCTGCACATTGCGCAACTGCTCGCCTCTAATCCCCAATCAAAGCATAACACCCTCCTAGACTCCTTCTTCGCACCCTACTACACCAAACTCCCCAACTACAATCCCAAAGACCCCTCCTGCACCCCTACAGCCATCCTAGCAACAGCCTGGGCAAATGACGAACTCGCCGGGTACGGCTCCTACTGCAATTTCCAGGTCGGGCTTGAGAAGGGTGACGAAGATGTGGAGACGTTACGAAGAGGCGTGCCGGAACGCGGTGTTTGGTTGGCGGGAGAGCATTGCGCGCCGTTTGTTGCATTGGGGACGGTGACGGGGGCGTATTGGAGTGGGGAGGGCGTCGCGAAACGCGTATTGCAAGCTTATGGGCTTGATGGGAATTGAGATGGCAATCGATGGGGTTGCGTGAGGGTACTGTAGCCTCACTTTCTTGACCTGTGTGCGATGGACGTGCTGGAACGTTTTTGTCTTTACTCGAAGCTATCGCAACTTTCCTGCATACCAGATCTCAGTACATTTCCAATGATCAGGGCAAACCAAGATCAAACCCAAGTCTGAGTTTAAGGCGCGCTCTTTTCTTCAATAACACGAACATGCTCACCCAAAGTGCGAAGTTTTCCCCGACCAAGAATTATGCCGGTGGGTCATCTGCACGAGTCGTCGCAAACCTCGCGCATCGCGCAACAACCCAACGCATCACCAAAGATCCTGATGATTAACTTCCGCCCTCCGCGGACATTTCCATCCCCACTATTCCTCACCAGCTATTTCTCCATTCAGACATACCTGCATATCCCCACTCTCGCATGCTCCAAATGTACGCAAGCTAAACCGCGTTGTGGTCCTCGCACCGAATCCGAACTACAGACGGGGTAGGCCGTTGGCGCGCATGCTCCGCGTTTCAGAATTGCTCAGCTAGACGTGCTGGCCCTGGCCCCATCTGCATGTCCCTCTTTGCTTTTTCGTTCGCGTGGAGGCGGAAAGGCGGAAATACGGTTTCTAGCGGGTGATGCCGTTGGCGCGTTGGATGGGTATCGCGGTCGCTATTGGGTGGCTTATTGATCCGGGTGTTGGAATAGAGTTTAGAGTTTAGAGAAATTTTGGTGCTGGTGGGTTGTAGATTGGTATCGCGACACGATAGGTGAGGATCGGCATGGTCTGGGAGAGGCGATCAACCAAACTTGATGGCGAGTTGGGCTGAAGGTTTGGGTAGGTACTTGAGTATATATTTTGGGTTTACGCTGCCAGGTTGAGGAAGTATCATCAAGTCATTCCTTCTTGTACCACTTTCTTTACTGCTGGACATATCGAGTCGTCTTTCCTTTTCTTGACCGTTTCAAACACACACGAACATATACACACGCGCATACTTAGTCGCTACACAAGATGGAACGCACATCATCTCACGGTTCATCAACCTTCGGCTCATCGGCCTTCTCATCAACATCGTCAAACAAGTCACGAATCTCGATAAGAGAACGCATGGGCAAACCAAGCAAGGTATGTGAACTCGAAAATACGATGGCGATGGGGTACTGACGTTGAGCAGTATCTGTGGCAGACATTGCTACAATGCAAGATCCTGTGATGGTTCGGCTGGGCTGGACTGTGGCAGTATGGAAACCATGAAGCTGAAGCGAAGGGGCGATGCGACAGAGGAGAAAGAATGTATATAACCGCTGCTGCGCAGTCAGGCTATCAGCAGGCTGCTAGTCGACGAACAACGAACAAGGATCTGTCATTACAGAAGCATCAAACACTGTAAAGTGTTTTGTCACCTTATCCGCTTCGTCATCTTGATCTCTTCACTCCACTTCCATGACCACTTCACCCGTCGCAAACCTCCATCCACTGAACGGGCTGTCAGCGTAAGCATGCAACTCTTCCTTCGTGACTTCATCCCCATACTTCCCCCAAACGCCCTTCCATATTCCCTTTGCTTGAACCTTGTACTTCGCCGGCTTAAGCTCAGGCATCCACGGCTTATCAAACACGACCTCAACTTCTTCCCCCGTCCCAGGCGCAATCGTAATAAGTGACCCTTGCGGTGGCGGCATCTTGCGATTAACCTGCAAAACAGTCTGCTTCACCTCCTCCCCACTTTCCGACTCAGTAACCGTGAAAACGCCAGTGCTGAGTGCTGAAGCGTCAAGCGGTGTATTCCATTTCAAGATCGTATAAGGGGTATCTGGACTTGAATTCTTGAGCGTGACGAGTAGAGTGGGCGGAGATCGAGATGTTTGGCTCATTGTAAACTCTAATCCGGGTATGCTAGTTGCGCTAGAACTTGGATGCGGCATGCTGAAGTTGAGCGGCGTGGGGGACTGGTAGATGTAGAAGGCGCCGAGGAGGGATATGACGAGGCCTGTCAGGAGCACTGTACGGGTTGTCCAGACGTTTGCCATGTTAGCTTCTCATGTGGCTGGTTTGTGCAACGCGACAACAGTAGGGGGGGTTGGATGTATAAGGTTGCTGTCGCAGGGACAGATAAACGCAAGTCTGCCTCCGCGGCATTGTATTATGTTCGACGGCTGTCGCGTGACGGTTGTGTTACGAGCGAATCATCTTGCCAGAGACAATATAAAGTGCTATCAGCCTTTGTACCTCCTTGCTCAGTACCTGCCCTGCTGGGGAGCGGGGTGCGCGGCGCTATACCCAACCTAGCTATGTGCCGGCGAGAACTCAATATATACTTCATTGCGCATCCGGGGTGAGACCGCCTATCGCTCAGAGGGATATTTTTATGTTATATAGTAGAATGATGGAGGTTACTTGCAGGTTGATGACTTTCACGTCTCTCTGGTCCACCGGTGGGTACTGTGCTGTTAGTGCCTTGGCGTGAGGGTCTTCCCTCCCTGGGGCCAGGTTGGCGGGCGTGCCAGGAGACTTTACAAGTACTCTACCACGGCACTCGCATATGAGCCCACATGCCTATGCTCAACTTTTGAGACAGAATCGACAGGAAACAGTCTCTGTACATGCGTGCGAACACATTCGGACAACCCAGCCGCCCAGCATGCTCGCTCTCCAAGATGATCGCACCGTTGCAGCTGCCTTGGTCGTCGGCGCTGCGATTTCATCAACAAGCTCTATGACGCACCCATCTCATTGACTTACTGCAACTAACTGAGACATGCCGCCAGTTACTCAGCCCTTACGGAAAGAAAAGTTAATTTCGTTGGTAGGTATTTGGCCCCCAAATGCGGGCGCTGCGCCTTGCGCAAATCCCCGGACTAGCAGGACGCCTGAAAATACGCCCGATCTACAAGTCGCCTCAGATAAGGCTGACGCCGCCACGTCCGCTCGTGATTTATTTCCTTGGTATGCATCGTGTACCACTTCGCTTCAGAAATGAAATCTACGACGCAATTCTCTGCCGTTCGCCAGGACGTTGATGACGATGCACGGAGGAGCGCTGACCTGCTCACCATGGCCGACAACCACAGCGACGCCAAGTCCGATTCGCCTCACCAATGGCCTGAAAAAGATCGCAGAACGACATTCTGGGAGAAATGGTCACCCTTCCCATGGCGAGTAACCATCATCTTATTGGCACTCCCTCTTGCGCTCGCCTGCATTGTCGGCCTCGCTGCTGCGGCGGAAACGGTATCGCAGGGCTACATCATGGGACGAGACTGTTACCCGAACGGCCTTTGGAAAGAAGCCACCGGAGCAACATGGCGCATCATGGATTCCTCCTACTTCTTTACACCGAACTTGAGCTTTGGTGCTCTCACTTTTACGCAGGTAAAGGTCATCGATGTCGCATGGGACCTGATCATTGGAAGAGGCGGACAACTCTTGTTGGCATGGGTGAATTACCGCGTCTTCAATGAATGGCTCGTATATCACATGGAGATGCATCACACTTCCTACAAATTATACGCTGCTGTAGCCTTCGAGACAACAACCGTGGCCACCCTCGGTGTACTAGGAAAAGAGTTCCTGGCTTATGGAGCGTGCACCTGGAAGCGCTTGTTCCGTTGGCTCGCACTTTTTTCGATGCTGCTTTCAACCCTCTATGTAATCGCGTTCCCAACGTTGATGGCAGCCATGACGGGTTATATCACTACCTACCAGCCCTATGTCGAGGACTTTGATGGCAATCTCATGGAATGGGGCAGGCTCAAGCGAGTGATTTACATGATCGAGGACGCGGATAGGGTGGGTTTGGAAGCACCGCTTATCGTTACAGCGGATGATCAGCCGCTCATCGACGCCGTCCACCATTGTACGTACGCTAGAAATGGCCTTGACTCTCATCTAACACAATGAAGACACGGGGCAGTTCGACGATTGGAGCTCCACTGTTACCGAGATACAAAGCTCAGACGCTAAAGTACTTTCGATCGACTATATTTACGGCAGGGGCTCCAACATAACCAATGGAACGATGAACGGCAACATCACAGCAGATTGGGTGTTTGACGGCAGGACGACATCTACGTTCCGTAGCCTTGGAATCGCAATCTTCGATACAGAATATTTTGAATACAGCTCCCGCGAAAAGCTCAGCGAATCCACTCAACTTCTGTACGCTCAGTACGCCTTTGAGAAACGGCCAGATGCGAATCACTCCTACACTGGGTACTACCTGCTGGACCACGGATCTTGCAAGCCCAGCGAAACGTACCAATGGGGTTTTTCGTATATCTTCCTCTTCATGGTATCGATATTCAACTTCGTCTGGGTCTGCATCATGGTCGGTATGTGGCTCGATACACGACGCGGGTCTATGATGTACAGGAGTGGAAGGAGACCGGGGCTTTTGCGCAGCATTATGGATTACTCTGCTGCGATACGGGAGGAGTTGGGTAATGAGACGAATTACCTAGAGGAGGATGAGTTGAGGAAACGGTTGACGGAGAGCAAGGGGGCGCTGGTTGTCGAGAAGAGAGAGCTTAGGGTGACGAGGACGAGTACTGGGGAGGTGATGAAGAGAGGTTGGAAGCGGGGTCTTACGAGTGGGAGCTCGTTTTGAGAAACGAACATAATGGAATTGCTATGAACGCTTTGTGGTATCATAAGAAATGTGACTAACCAATCCTCCATCTGCGGGGCTGCTCAGCCCCACTGGTATCTCTCCTCGTCAACCATGGTGCTCTCTTTCCAGCACTTTTCAACCCAGGCGACGCCAACGATTCTGGCAAGTCCTGTGATTTTGTTATTTGCGTCCCTCGTCGGAGATTGCTCATCCAGCACGACAAAATGTGTGACACCTTCCGCATTTATGTCGTCAGTTACCACGCCGCCCCCGAATTGGATGTAGTTCCTCGCTAGCTGTACTCTCAGCATACCATCTGGTCGTCCCTCATCGTTCCGAACGGCAGCTTTCACCGTACCAAACATGTGTGTTTTGAGATGCGTGAGCGACTCTCCGTGATCGTCCAGTTGATTCAGAAACCCCTCTCGTTCAAACGCCTCATCATCCTCTGGCACCGACACACCCTCCAACAACTTCCTCATCTCATCCACATCCGCTACATCGCGCGCATACGAATCCCCATGCTCATCAACGTTCTTCTCATAGTCCAGTTGATCGTCGTCATGAAGATAAAACATGTGCCTGTTCGGTTCAAACGGAAGCAGGTATGGCATGGGAGTAGCGTCTAACTCGTTCTGCCTGATACAATCTTGGATCCAGACGGGCTTGACGATGTTATTCGTTGCGCGTTTCTCCAGCGAGGCCACCTTAATTAGTCGCTTGTCTGCAACGATGATGAGGTTCTTATCCATGGAGTCGCGCTGTACGATTTTGCCGCCGTTGGCTTTGACTAGGGCTTCCAGGTCTGCTTTTGACTTTTTTGTTGGGGATATTTGCTCTGTCATTATGAAGAAGCTGAGGCCTTCGAAGACTTTGGATGCTGGGCCTGCGTATGGTGTTGTGACGGTATCGTTGCCGACGACAGTCAGTGGCTTCTTTGTTGTCCTGACTTTCTTCCTTCGTGATTGCTCGATCTTGAACTCTTTTTCCTTCTCATTCACCTCTGTCTCTGCTCGGCTCTTTACTTCGAGCCACTCTTGTGTTGAGAGCGCCTGATCCCATCGCTTATCTTTCTTGAGTTTTTGGAAGCGGGGAAAGCGAAGCGTGTATCCCATGCGGAATTTGTCACTATTCTCGACACTTGCTGCTTTGCACCCCAGGACGACGGAATCGCAGGGGCGGATATATTGATCTGGCCGCTCGTGTTGCTTCCAGTCGTGACCGCCCAGCTCGATGAACGGAGGCGGTTTTCGGGTTTCCCATTTATGCCACTTACCTTCCGTGCGACTCCTTATTTCAGCGTACTCTTCCTGGGTGAATCCGCCACCGACCTTGAAAAAGGATTTACACAGTGGGTTCTTCGCCACTATCGTGTCCTTCTCCAGCAATGCACAGAGGAAGGATGAGTGGGCGCCACCGCGATGCCCAGTGCCAAAGTATCCGCCGACAACAATGCAGTCGAGCGACTCGCCGTACTCTGACATGTATTCTGGCTTCACTTTCATCCAGTCGTTGTTCCGTTGATTGAGACAGTACATGGAGCGCGGATTCTTTAGCACCAGACCCTCGGATGACTCTGCAACGACCTTCCGTAACTCCGGTTCAATCTCGGTATGCGAGCGCGCTTCGATGTAAGGATGGATCTCCAGACGACGTTTTATGCCCTTGACGGCACTCTCAAG
Organism: Alternaria ventricosa; assembly: GCF_023758065.1. NCBI lineage: Eukaryota > Fungi > Ascomycota > Dothideomycetes > Pleosporales > Pleosporaceae > Alternaria > Alternaria ventricosa. The sequence continues at coordinate 1,622,792 of NW_026055684.1, read as the reverse complement.
GGCGCGACGTCGATCGCGTAGCGTGTACTGTGTGAGTGATTTGTCGTTCAGATAGACGCAATCGAACACCCTAAACAGTGGCCGCTGACCAGTATCCTTGTCGGTTTTGTTCTCTTTCTCAGATATAGCTGCGGTCTTGAGTGTACCGAAGCTCACGATGTGGTCCCTATCCATATCCCAGGTGATCATCTCCCCATCAAGGATAATGTTCCGTACGTTCTTTCCGAAGGCGTCTTTGATGAAACGTGTCAGTGCACCGGCCTCGTCGCCTTCGAAGTGTCTGCCGTAGAGGTATGCGTAGTCTTTGGCTTTACGTGACCAGAATCCAAAAGTCCTCCCACCAGGTGCGTCTGGATCTTCAATCATGTGGAGCTGCATGCGCTCCCCGTCGAGTTTCTCTTCAATCCAAAACGTGTCATCGTCCGCATTTGCTTGGAAACGGTTCACCAGTTTCTCAAAGTTGCCTACTTTGTCCTGAAACTGAGCTAGTTGTGGCTGGAAGCATTGCATCAAGCTCAGCTCAGTGCTCTCGCCCTTCAAACGAATCTCCGGGTCGAAGAGCTCCCAGCACACTCGCCGCAGGTTTGACGAAATATTGAAGAGTGTCTCCGCGTCCGGATGCCAGATGTCGAGGAGTGTCTTCTCAGTAGCGCCGATCTTCATCTGACGGAGGATAATACGGATAAGCCAGGTCATCTCCTCCGCATTCATCCTTCGGTAAAACCGCTTGAAAATCTTGACTTGCTCCTCTTCGGCACCAACCTGTGACAGCTTATCCAGAGCATTGTTGACTTCGGCGATGCTCATGTCGCTGTACTCGGTCTTCATCTGCCGCATTGACAAGACATCGTAGCATCGTCCAGGAAAGTCGCCCGCAGATGCATTAGAAGCTGAGCTGAGCTCACTAGGTAGCTTCCATTCCGTTATGTGGTCGGCATCAATAGATTTGGGCTTCATGCTGGTGCACTTGATCAAAATCTTGGCAATTGCTTTCTCTTTCAGACCGTACATGGCTCGATCTCTGTCTTTTTCGGGGATCATTAAACGCATTGCGGGGTAGAAGTCGTTACCAACTCCCTTTCGCCAATTTGCAATATATCTTTCGATTATGTTGCGTTTCGCTTCATGTGGTGATAGGTTGGAGTGTCCATGAGGTCCAACTCTTCGACGGGCTCCCGCTGGCTGCTTCCTCTTCTGTGTTTCCATGAGTGGGTTGAATAGGTCCGTGAATAAGGTATGGAACCGGGGCGTCTTGTGGAGGTTCAGCGGCCGGGTAGGGTACTTGTCGTCGAGCTCGTCGTCATGACCGTACATGAGCGTGTTCTCTCTAACCGCCTCCGCATCCGGCATTGGTATGTCTTCGGCCATTTTGAGTGCATTGGAGGAGTGAGATGCTGGGTGTAGCGGTTGTTTGTATACGGAGGCAGAGTCGTGGTTGCCTAGAAGCCGCGATACGCGTGATCACGTGTCTGTCAGGCTGCAACGAGCTAGCGCATGTCCCAAGGCATCACCCATGCCAGTGGGTACCTACGCCGTGATTCACAAGGCTGACGATACTAATCTTGGAAACTGGGGGAATTGCGACTCCACAACACTCGTTTTCCCTTTAGTCCTTCGTTTCTTTGCTTTCATGTCGCGCCAAAACACCTTTTCCAACCGCACTACCGTCCCCTAATTGTCCGTATACGTCATTATTACTCACCATCCAATGGACCGTAAATGAGCGCTGCACGTAAGCAGGGCTGGGTCCCGCAGTCGACCGGCGATACCCAACACAACGTACGAGATGCTGCGCTACAAGGTGCCGCTCGAGCCTTCTCCAAACCTCCCGCGAAACCGAAGTCTTTGGTAAACACATATACGGGAGGAGACAATGGGGCTTTGCTCGCTGCAACCAAAGTCGGCACAGGCAATCCGGCATCCTTGCGGAGGGACCATACCGGTGGTTCCGTAGGCGTCAGCAAGCCGAACCTATCCCATTCGAACAGCACGACGTCGCTGGGCGTGCCTGACGATCACCCCGACCGCGTCTCGTCGCCTTCGAATATCGCGGCACGGCTTGCGGCAGCTCGACACAGCCCTCTGAGGCCTATACCCCAGGCCAAGGCCGTTGTTCCGCCCGCCATGAGCGAACAGCAGCCAAACGAGCGGGATGCACTGCCTCCCTCGGGCAGCGTAGGGAATGTGCTTGCGAGACTCGAGTCTCAGAAGCCCACACAACAGTCGCGGAAGAGGAGAGACAGCCTGGAGTCACCTGCAGCTGCGCGCAATGCCCGACGACCAGAGCCTCAACACAAGGCCACTGACGAGACGTCCATACCGCCAACGAACTCGCTCGTGAAGATGTTTGAGCAGGCGCGACCCAGCACACCCACGAAGCAGCCTTCCGCACCGATACGCGTTGCGCAGAATTCACCACCCCCCGTGAAATCGCCCAAGCCACAACGTGCGTTCAAACTGCCTCCCGAGCCGAAAGATGATGCACCCCTACAGAGAGTCAGAACGCAGACACCGCCGCCCGTCAAGCCGAAACCGAAGCACAAGATCCAGCTGCCCCCACAATATGCTGATGGCAGCAGCGATCAGGCATACTTCAATACACCCAAGAAGGACCCTCTCAAGTCTCCCCCAATCAAACAGAAGCCGGTGCAGTTGGCAGCAATCAACACATCCACGTCCCCACCTTCAAAGCCGAAGCGGAGAGGTTCGCGGCAAACACGGCCCAAGTCGGAGGACACAACGCAGTCATCGTCCTTACAGCGCCGCAGAGTGTCTGCGTCTGTAGAAAGCTATCAGTCACCGTCGACACCCACGTCTTTCAAGTCAGCCAAAGAAGACCAGGAGGAGGACGAGAAGCCTAGACCTGCTCTGCCTGCACCGCGACGATCGACCGCGCGGAAGACTGAACCTGCGCCAGCTGCGAACAAACTCCAACCTTCAGCCCCGATACAGATCAAGCCTCGCACCCAGAGCCAGAACCCAGCCTCGATGGCTCCACTACAGAAGCTATCGCCTCCGCGTCGACCAATGTCAGCCAACAGAACTGGGTCGCCTTCAGTGTACCATAACAACTACCAGCGAGAATCTGTCAAGCAGATTACCCAGCACATGACCGGCGAGTCTCTGTCGAGCGCCATAATGGGCGCCGCCCTAGCCTCCCATTCTCGCAACGTCTCGCCCGCCCCTCGGCCTATGTCAGTCGAGCCTCTTTTCCCGCCGCGCAAACAGCATCATCACCACTCGCCCTTCCACCGATCGCCCTCGCCGCCTAAACAATCCCCTCCGAAGAGCGCCGGCAAGCTGCGAACTACAATGCGCAAAGAACCGTCATCCTCCGATGAGGAAGACAACAAGGTCGACAAGTACAAGAAAAAGGGCACACGCATTATGGGCATCAAGGGGCGGAAACACCCGAACAAGCATCACGAAGGGACACGAAAGCGATGGCGCGACCAGATAACCGAACGGGAACGGAAACGTTATGAAGGTGTATGGGCTGCCAACAAGGGTCGTCACATACCCTCACCGGATAACGCACCACCCGACGATGACCCATCAGCCGACGTATTGAATCTTCTCGTCAAAGAGATATGGACGAGAAGTCGACTGCCCACACACGTATTGGAGGAAGTTTGGGACCTCGTAGACAATAGAGGGGTGGGAAGGTTGAGCAGATACGAGTTCGTCGTGGGTTTATGGTTGATAGACCAGAGACTCAAAGGACGGAAGTTGCCCGTCAAAGTTAGCGACAGTGTATGGCAGAGCGCCAGGGGCGTGGGCATTAAAGTCAAAATCAAGCATTGACAGTAGACGGAGATGAGAATTAGAGAAGCATCGGCATGGCGTTGGACTTGATTGTCACTGTAGATCCTAGAGATACCCCTAATCGTAGTACAGTTTGTTTCTTTTGTTGATATACACACTATGATCGTGTCTCGTCTTGTCCCTGTACTGCAGTTTTGTCTCCCATGCTCAGTAGCCCAGCGCTCCGAACGAAATTCGCAGTACTCCAAAACGCGCCGCTGAAGTCGAGATCGTACCAGTAGTTTACTGCGCAACAGATCCCTTCTTCGTTGCAGCTCTGGCTCACTTTGTGGTACCATAGTGCGGGTAGGTAAAGCATATCGCCTTCTTCTAGCGTGACTCGGAGTGGCTGCGAGTACTGGGAGTAAGGTGTAGTGTTCGTGGTAGGCTGATCCGGATCCCATGTCGCGAAAGGAACATATTCTTCTGGCTCATCGACCTTGATAACCAGATCACCCTTCTCTAGCGCACTAGACGACGCACCATCCTCCCGTTTCGGAGTGTAAGTCGCAGCTAAGACGCTCTTCTCATTAACACAACCCGCTTCTACAGGCGGCAAGAGAACGAAATGCTTCCGCCCCAGTATCTGCACGTAGATGTTCTCGTAGTTGTCTTTGTGCAGAGCAGTCGTGGAATACGAGTTCCCAAGCCAGAAGTTGATGGCGTCGGGTTCTTGCTCGAGAGCTATGCGCGCGAAGGGGATGCTCTTGGGTACGTCGGCGAAGAGCGTGGAGTACTCGTTACGTAGATTGTCGTTTTGGGTTTGCGCGTAGCGTGTTGGACCGCTGTAGTCTTCTTCTTGCTCTTGGCGTTGGATCTTGTTGAGGACGTCTTCAAAGGGCTCTTCGGTCTCATACGGTTTTACGAATATCGCGCCATCTGACGGGAGGGAGACGACTGAGTCGGCGTTTCCGTGCGGGGTGATTGCTACGTTGACGTTTTGACCTTGCATGACAGTTCTCAGGTACGAGGTATTCCATGTTCTTCTGGCTTTGAAGTCTTTGGCTCCGTTGCGGACGATGAAGGGGCGGTTGCGGGCGACGTGGCGCATAAATTGTAGGGGTGAGGGTTCAGTGGTGAGGATGTCGATTGTTGAGGAGTTGAGGTCGTGGTAAGATGTTATCAGGTCTGATTGAGATTAGTATTAGTGGCGATGCAAGATCGTAAGATACATCGAAGTGCTCCATGTTCATTACGACATCTGGGGCACATGGTATGAGATTGAGAAATCGCCAGAGGAACTAGCCGCGCGATTTGCATCGTGCTTTTGACCACTCAGACAATAGAACGATATGGGGTTGATAGTATGAAGAGGAAAAGGAAGCACCTCTTACAGCATCTTGCAATGTCCCTTCCGCATCGAGACCAGTTGGTGCAGGCCTTCGCACATGATCAGTGGGAGAGAACACAATGATCTCATCCATGACACACTCACCGCAAAGCAGCCTGCTCTGGGCTTTTCAGTCCCATCACTTCATCTCCAGTCTGACCCATGTTTGCGCGTTCACATTAAGTCGCGCAAAGTTCGTGAAGTGGGATGCGTTATCGGGGTTAAGGTCTTACTGGCAACGGACCTTGCTCTTTTGGGACTAGCTTTGGTTTTGTACTCAGATCAAGGTGTTTTGCATAAAGTGCGCGCTTTTCGAATATAATCTACGTACTGCAAAATTATACGATAAAGAATAGGATAATTATTTCGCACTGCGGTTGACATTGTGGCCGAGTTGAGGCACTTAAAAACTTAGAGAAGAGGTACTTAGTTCCCAATCGCCTGTGGATTCCAAAACACCTTGTTTGGATCTACCGCTTCCTTAATCGCATTTAGCTTTCCATAAGTCGCAGCACCATAGTACAATCGATGCGCCTCCGCTGGTGTCAGCTCTGGATCCAGGTAATTCGGGTACGCCAAAAAGTCGCCATCGGGCTGTGCGTCTGTCAAGGCGGTATTGAGTCCTTGCACGAACGCTTTGATGCCAGGCTCAAAAGGCGGAAGCATATTGGCCGAGGAACCGATATTCTATCAAGAACGGGATTAGCTAGCTGCTTAGGGGATACTGCCTGATAAGTGTAGTCAGAAGGGGAGAGGAGAGAAGTTTACCTGAAAGACCCAAAGCGAATCGCGATGCGAATATGCCGCACTATCAGGCGATGGAACATTAATCTGGCTATCCCTCCCGCCATACAGCGAGATATACGTCTCCCACGGGGACCCTGCGCTCAATCCCTTGCCAATGACATACTCAGCAAAGCTCTCCAGTGCGCGCCGTGTAAGTGGCTTTGCCTCTCGCGTAACAATGGACTTGGTGTAGAAGGTCTGGTGGTTGTTGTAGCCAGTCAAAGGCTCAACGAGAGGTTCGCCTTCTGCGATATCCTGCAGCGCATCGAGCCAGTTTCTGGTCGCGATCGTTGTGTTGTCAGCTTTGGGCAAACCCTCAAGCATGGCGGGAAGTACGGCGCTGGAGAAATGTGTGCGGTCGCCAAAGTACCAGCCTCGGACTTCGAAGGTGCCAAATATGTTCATGTAGATCTCAAGAGTGATGTTACGGTCCATGAGAGGAGAAGATTGGGCAAACTTCTGCAACTGGAGAAGGACGTCGGCGACGGAAGATGAAGACTTCAGCACGGAAGTGAAGTTCACGGAGTAGCTGACGATCTGTGACGGGGCGGGCTGGGTCTGCAGGTAGAAGGTAGTCACGATACCGATGCTATCTGCAGCTCCACGCAGAGCGTAGTAGAGTTCGGGATGGGTAGTGCGTGTGACGTGAAGTTGAGTTCCATCGGCCAGTACGACGTCCATTGCCACGATCGTGTCAAGTGCAAGTCCTAAACAATATCACGTTAGTTAGAGTCAATACAAATATTTGCAAAACAGCGGTACTTACCCCAGCGACGAGAAGAGTATCCGAAGCCTCCATGCGTATAGTGCCCTCCGATGCCAACGCCCGGGTATGTACCGTGAGGCAGTGCGGCCTGACCTTGTTTGTATACACCCAGTCCGAGGTTTCCGAGACGCACGCCGCCTCCCGCTCGAACGATACCAGTACCTTGTGATCTGTTAGCAAAGATCATGAAGAAACGAGTAAGCTACCTGCCTTTATCCAGGGATACCTCGTTAAAATTCTGTAAATCGATCGTCAAGCTACCATTCTTGCCGCCGAGAGAGTAGCTCCCGTACGAATGTCCTCCAGATCGGGGCTGAACTTTGATGCCAGCTGCAGCTGCGCATGTTATTGAATCGGAAACTTGTTGTGGAGTTTCTGGTGTTGTCACGGCCACTGGGGTGTATTGGAGACGGAGGTTGAATGCGGTGGTGAGAGAAGTCCAATCTGAGGAGGAATTGAGAGTAGTAGGGACGGCTTTTGCGTGGAGGCAGTCCTGCAAGTCTTGGTGTTGTCGATTGACCAGATAGTCTCGCGGATCAACGAAACCAGCAATGGCGTTCGATACGAACAGAAATAGTAGAGATGTTGAAAGCATGTTTCCAGTCAGTTGCTCTTTTGTCACTATACCTTCTGCTTTCTCGTACTGCATGTTATACAACCACTCCACCGGCACTACATGCCAAGTCTACCGAACTTCGGAAACATAAGGTTATACCAACACTACTCGGTCATTATACTTGCGAAGCCGACGAGCAAGCAATTGCCCGTTCCAATCTCGTGACAATTTCCGAATGGAGCTTTCTGCTAGGTTTGGCCAAGTGAAGAACATCTAACGAGAGCTGGCTAGAGCAACACGTAAGACGGTTGGTGACACGCAGTGGCTTTGCCTGGGGCATTGCGACGCAAAATCCCCGTTGTGACGCGGAATCCGTACTGACGATGAAGGCATGTCGGCTAATACGATGCCAAGTCCTCCGACGGGAACTTCCGAAAACCCGATAGCTCTTTCCCATGCAAGAAGACCACCGCAAGTCAGCATCTTTGACCTCCCTGATGGCCTAACAATAATACCGCGCTAGCATTGTGGACCGCCGCGGGCACGACATCACAAACAAAAGATGCTAGAGCGATAGTAAAGCTCAGGACCCGATTGTAATGCCGCCACCATGGAGCACCCTCAACCGCTCCGGCTTTGCCCAAACCCTAGGCCGCAAGTACTTGCAACACTGTTCTCCGAATCGATTTGCTAACACACCAACAGGTAGCGCGCTCACCGTCGCAAAAGGCTTTGTCTTCCTCCACGTATGCTCGTCCTATATTGGCGGCATATCCTCCACCAGTGGAATCTCCATGGTGCCTACGATCCCCCACCATTATAAGGGCCACCCATGGATACTATACTCGTCGCTTCATCGTCGCGGTCGCAACCTCCGCGTTGGCGACATCATAACCTATAATCATCCCATATTTCCCAAACAGAGCGGGTGCAAACGCATTATTGGGATGCCGGGCGACTTTGTCAGTATTGTCACGCCGGGGCGCGGGGAAGATGATGTAAACGCGGTGGATCATGAAGGCAAATGGGCGAGCGTAAGAGAAGAAGTCATAAGAGTGCCAGAAGGACACTGCTGGGTACAAGGAGATAATCTGGAATGGAGTAGGGATAGTAGGTTATTTGGACCGCTGCCGTTGGCGTTGGTTAAGGCGAAGGTCTTGGCTGTTGTGCTGCCGTACGGGGAGGCGAAGTGGATTAAAAACAAGCGCGATGTCGTGGATGTGAGGGAGGGGGAAAGAGAGTGGGTGTTGAAGTAAAAGGAAGTATCACGGGAGGAACAAAACAACACCGGGGAGTAACATACAAGGGAAAGAGTTATTGTCATAGGCAAGCTATATACCCAAGGATCCATCTAAAGAGCCAAAACAAACCCACAACGCATCAATATGTCAAACAAGCTGCAATATCAAAAAACGCCATGGCGCCGCCAAAACAAGTCGAACATCTCCTCATCCCGATTATCCATCATGTCCACAGCGGCCAGCTCAGCAGCAGCTTGAGCGCGAACGCGCATGCGCTCCAGGTTCGACATGTTTGCAAAAGCGGCCTCATCGTGCAGCTGAGCCAGACCAGGAAAGCCGTAATACTCGGCGACCTCCTCTTCTGGGACTCCATCGCTACGACCGGCTAGGTATGCGGCAAAACGAACGCGTTCTAGTCTACTCGACGCGGTGCCGGGTGCCGTGGGGTTAGCACTAGTAGTGTTTCGCGGCGCGGCTCTCCTAATGGAGGGACCTCGAGCCGCAGACTGCGTAGGTTGTGGAGGAACGTTGTTGCTTGCTGAGGATCCTGGCGTCTGGCTGGTGTATCTCCTTGAGGCTTCATCTAGCATCGCCCTGAGTTCTTCCTCCTGTCGTGCTGCCCTCACTCTGCCTGAATGTAACCTCGCATCGGCACCAGCAACTCGGCTGCTGGGGTTCGAATTATTTGAAGATCTGGCTTCTTCAGTGGCTCGTATGTTCGCTATAGCTGGTAATGCGCGTGTCATCCTGATGCTGGGGACATCTGAAGGCACATCCGACGAGCTGTCTTCTCCAGCAGCCTGTCTAGCTGACATGCGTTGGCGCCTGCGTGTCCTGATACTGGGACTCGAATCATCTGACGAGCTATCCTCTCCAGCAGCCCGTCTTGCTGCCATTCGTCGGCGTTGATGTGTCCTGATACTAGGACTCGAATCATCTGACGAGCTGTCTTCTCTAGCTGCCATGCGTCGGCGTTGGCGTGTCCTGATACTAGGACTCGAATCATCTGACGAGCTATCTTCTCCAGCAGCCCGTCTAGCTAACATGCGTTGGCGTCTGCGCTCCCTGATACTGGGTACCGAATCATTTGACGAACGGTCTTCCTCTGCGGCTCGTCTATCAAACTGTTGAAGTTGCTGTATGCTGTCGCGCCTGATTCTATTCAGATTTGCCAAGTTTCGCTCGAGTGCCGCTGCTTCGTCACTGTCGTGTAGGAGCCCATCTTGAAGACGCGCTGCTTCCAGTTGTCTCATTTCAGCCACCGCTAAGTCATGCCTAGATTGCAGTCTAGCTCTTTCTTCTGCTCTTGCCGATGCCGTTGTCTGATTGGCGGAGCTGGCTACAGGCTCACCATGGAGGGAGCGATGAGGCGGCCACGTACCAACCACCGTTTCGACTCCCTCGGCGTCTCTTTCCACGACCAGTCTCGGCCTTCGAGTAACGTTCCTATCTTCTGCCTCCAAGACATCCTCAAACCGACTTCTTCGGGTAGTATCTGGTGTGCCCACAGACCGGATATCGACACGATTTGAACCGGGCGGTCGCATAACAAGTGCTGCGAGGGCCTCTTCATCCTCTCGTTCCTGAGCAGTCTGTCTCCGCCAATGGGCGATGTTCGTATAATCTGTCCGACGCCCCAAGTTCTCAGCATGGGTTGCCCTTCGCGATCGCCCACTGCCCCCTGGTGTGTCTGAGAGCTGGCTGGGGCGATGATTAAAGTTTACCGGTTGCGCAGGAATCGGTGTGCGGGTGGCTGTAGGCTCTCGTCCCAAAGCGACCTGAGTCGATCTTAGGTTATTTTCCAAAACCCTTAGGTTGTTTATCTGATCTTCTCGCGCACGTCGCAAGGTCTCATATTGTACCTGTATCCTCTGCTCCATGATAGCTTCTCGGGTGCGGCTTGGAGGAGCAAGATTCGTTGACGGTTGGGGCACTGGCGCAGCATATAGCTCACAGCGGCAGTTAGGACAAGTGCGGTTTCGTCGTCCGTCGCCTTGGAGCCAGGTGAGCAGGCAGACAGCATGGAACATGTGGCCGCATGGGCTAGCTATCTGTACCACATCCTCGGCGAGATGTTCGGCACAAATTGAGCAGTGTGAGTCTTCGGGTTGAGAACTTGCTGGAACGATGCCAGTCATGAAGAACTCTCCTTGGCTGCGCAGAGCGGGCATGTTGGACGGCGGTGTGGTGTTGGTTTGTGGGACAGCACGCTCATTAGAAGACGATGATGTATTACTAGGCTCAGGAGTTCTACACCCGACGTAGGAGTCCATGTTCACGGCTGGGCTGGTTGGAACTATCGGGTGGGACTAGAGAGTCGAGTGTGGGTTGAGGAGATTGTCTGTTGAAACCCGGCGGGGATCACACAATATAGGCTCTTCTTTATTAGACTGTGAACAGCATTGGACTGTGCCTGTAAAACACTGTGGCTAGGTGGAGATTCACAATGTAAGATCCTATGGGCAGGACCAATGACCTACTACTTTCACTGCTTCTTCTGTGGTCTTGGGTGAAATATCTGTCACGATGATTTGGGCTTTCGCGTCCTCAGGCCTTCGCTTGCGACGTTAATCAGGAACCGGGGCTGACAAACAAGACATTTGATCAATGATTTCTATTGTACTTGTTCGACGTCTACATCAAACCGTTGATGGCCCCGTTGAGGTAAGCCCAACATTGCTAGCCAACGACCCATCATTAACACTAGCTGCATCATCAACATTCTCTTTTCACCCCACTTCAAAGCTCAAGAGGTCTTATGCATTGTCTCTTCGAACGCGCTCAAGCTTCCATCGTACCCAAATCGCCCAAACCGCGCTCATCATTCTCCTCTTTCTATCATGCCTGATATCCCAACGTAACAAGTCTAGCTTGATGCCTCAGGGACTTCGGTCATATCGTCATCTTCTTGGGGCGATTCAGATCGTGCTTCACGAGAACGAAAGCGATGTGTATCTGATGCAGCGGCCTCTTGTTCTCGCTGAAGAATAGAAGATGGCCTAGGACGCCCCGGGGGATGTTGCCTGTAGGCAGTAGGATCTGTTGATGCGGCCCTGAAGGGTAGTGAGTCATCATGCATGTGCCTCACGACAGTGCTAGATACGCGACGTGGATGCTGTACTGACCTTGAGTCTTCCGCGGCTACATTCTGGTTGCCTTCAGAAGCAGGTTGAGTAGCGGCTACGGTATCAGATTGTGTAGTCAAAGCGGGCAACTCAGGAAACGTAAATCGTTCATCGTTGAAGTTTCGTCCGTGTAGCATGTTGCTGTTTGTGGCGGTGCGGGGACCGTCTGGAGAGAAAGGAAAGAGTGGGCTATGGACTCTTGAGACGTCGCGGTGGAAACCTGGAGGGGAAGGATATACATAATGTGGTGACCCTAACGATCCATTCGAAGCCGGATTGCGGTTGAGTATATACCGCATATCTGACGGTGGTGGATAGTCCGTCGACCATATAGTATTTCCTGTGCCTATAGCTCTTGGATCAGGAGGCTCGCGAGATGACCGTAGGTCAGTAACCGATGGGTCGGCAAGTCGAGGAATCGCGATTGGCGGCGGCCGATGCGCAGTGTTATCCTGCGGCCCAGGCGCCGGCCCACCGTATAGATGTGCAGTTTGTGGGTTATTCCAGGCCATCGCTCGTATCTGTTCCCTTCGCTCAGCGGCGTTCATTGCACGCTCTCCAGATGCTTCTAGGTTTCGGCCTATCTGTGTTTGTACCGCACGGAGACGATCCAACAACATGACCTGCTCGTCTCGGAGTTGATCAGTAGTGCGCGTAGCTAGATCAAGCCCTGACCCTGGTAACTCGCGGATTCTGACAAGTCGTGCAGCCTCTTGTGGCGAAAGAGGTGGGATAGCTGCAAAACCGGTGTTGAGGCCTGGTACTTCTGACAGGGGGCGACGCTCCGCAATAGCACGTGCTGCTAGATCGGCTCGAGACTCGCGTGGTTGATTCGAGAGTCCGTTAGCTTGAAATGTCGATGTCGGAGGTCGTTCCGGGATGAATGTCGGCCTTCCATCTACCCCATGAATATCATCAGCATCAGAATGTTCGTCCGGCCCGTCTACATTTGACAGTCTATCTCCTGCTTCTGCTTCTCTAGCGGATGTAGTAGGCCGGCGCAATGCATCAGTCATTGCTATACTGGCCGCTGAACGACCAAGTGTCTGATATCGCGAATTGTTGAGTGCGAATTGTCGCTGCTGATTCAATTGCTGCTGGGCGTAAAGCTGATCATGCGCCCTCACACGTTCTTCGAAATCAGCCATAGACTGCGCGAGACGGGACTCACGATCGGGACCACCAGTAACTCGGGGAGTATTCGTCTGTGGAGTCTCCGGAGGCACCAGTTCACGCTCTAAACCACGTAGCGACGCATTCAACTGTTGAGGCGTCCGCTCTACAGCAACAGGTTGCCGCGCACGTCCAAATCGCGGATCTGGCTCGTACAGCTCATGTCGACAGTTCGGGCAAGTACCTCGCTTCACACCCGTACGCGGCGCGCTCTGATCGAACCAGCTCTGTACACAGACGGTATGAAACATGTGGCCGCAAGCGTGGAACTTGACCACGTCGTCTGAGAGAGGTTCAAGGCAAATCGTACATTCCGCGTTCTCGGGAAGAGGCTCTGCGGTAGTGTCGACGGCTATGACTCCGGTCATGTAGAACTCTGGTTGAGACCGCAGAGTGGGCATATGGCTTTTGGCCCGGCGAGTCTGAACAGGCTCAGGGTTCAATATGTCCTGAACACGACCGACTGACGCTAGACGCGACTCCAAGGTTGGGTCTGACCATCTAGTTCGCTCTGTGGCAGGTCGATTCTGAGGAACGTGTAGCTCATTGGCGTTCTCTGTTGGACCTAGCCGCCTGTACCGTGGCGCAGGTAGAGGTGAATCTGGGCGCGGTGTAGTGGCGGCTCCTTGACCCTCTGCTTCAGTGACGGTCGGATTACTGGGAGCGACGCGCGCAATCTGACTACCGAGAGCGCGGCGAGCCTCGTAAGCGTCCCTTGCACGAATCAGGCGCGAGCTGTTCCGAAGCCTGGTATCTTGTTGTGAACGTTGCTGTATTTCGCGGGCATCTTCTTGCGAGACCGACAATTCCCCACGACGGTCAAGGCCAGCCATAGCAGGCTGCAGAGGTAGGGGTACGAAGTCAGTATATGTCTCACATGCATTCGTATAGCCATAACTTACCATTCTAGCCCGAAGGTCCTCCCTTATCCGATCATTTCGCTCCTCCTCGGTTTCATCTCGCGAATCACCTCGATCTTGCGGTCGAGTTGGCGACGCCATAGTCGCGGTGTAGTCAAGTCGAGTTGAAATGCGATAAAGATAGTTTTTAGTGCGTTCGTTCGCTCGTCAGTAATGGGTGGTAGAACTCTCTGCCAAAGAAGGTAGAGAGTAGATAGCGATGTGGTCGTTTGTCAGTATTTTGTGGGGAGGTAAACAATCAAAGACCGACGAAGGTGGTGCAAGAGCAAGTGAGATACAGCCTAGCGCCTTGTAGCACAAACCGCCAAGCAACGAATGAAAGAGGGAGAAGGTGGGAGAGAGGTCGGCTGGAGCGTTTGTCAAAGTGCGCGCTAATTCCTGAACTGGCGATACTTCTCATTTGATGGAGCTGATCGTACGGATTGAAGTACGCGCTGCTTCCAGGGTTCTATGCAGAAGTGTCAGCTACGCAAGGGGGGCGGATTGTAAGGCACGAAAAGCAACACCTACCATAGCGCAATCGCGCAGTCCCACAATCTCAAGATACAATATTCGCCACAGGTCATTTTGCCAATACAGATACTTCAAGGTACGCAGCGCTTATGAATTCGTTCAAAGGAGGTCACTTTACTCACAAAAAGTAGCCCAACATATACCCATATCCCCATATCCTAAACGCCATTGAATGCATCCTCCTCTATCCACCCCCCAAACCATCGTCTAATCCCAGCTCTTCTTCTCTACCGACGGTGTCCCCAACACACCCACACCATCACCCCTCCTCCGTCTCTTGCCCATAACCTCACTCGCCCAATCAAACATCTGCCACGCCCAACTCCCCGCAACCATAACACCACTCACAACATTCACCAGCCTAACAATCAGCCTCCAGAAGCCACCCCACTCCTCCACCACCGCCAGCAGAATAGGCTCGATATCGAACTTGACGAAGATACCCGGTACGTAAGTTTCGGCGACCTTGTGGGACTGCGATGTAACGGCGTATTGGTTAGTTTTGATGGCGTGGGTGGTGTGGAACATGTTTGAGAAGGGCGTGTCTTCTTCGGATGTGCTGGATGTAAGGTAGGGGATCATGGAAGCGTCGTCGGTGTAGATAGTTGGGACGATGGAGACGTAGTATTGGAATTTGTAGAATTTGTCTTGGGGTGTTGGTGTTACGGCGATGGTGTTGTCGAGGGGGTTGACGAGCGAAGGGTAGTATGGGCCGAAGGACATTTCGCGGATGATGTGCGAGAAGTTGAATGCTGGTGGATGTTAGCAGGTGTTATCTTCGGGGTTCTTGATCCTTTGGACTTACTGGAATGGTCAAGATGCTCTCCAAACTCCATGTATCCGTGGCCCCTAGCCGTGATGTGGAAGTCGCCTTGTACCTTGTTTCCAATGATACTGCCGTAGATACGGCAGCTGTCAGTCTGTCCGCGCACGCGCGGTGTCTTGCTGAACTTGCTCTTCCGCGCCTTGCCCAGCTGCTCATGTACGTCCTCGATATCATCCCATCCAACTTTCTTATCTTTGCCTAGTTCGTGTGTCCCGCTCTCGGCGTTCTTGCCGGTCCATTGCGCCCATGATGTTGGGTCTTTGCGCAGAAGCTCGCCAGCCAGGGTGCGGTCACCGGCAGCATCTTGCATGTTGACGTGAAGGTCGGCGCAGCGCATGGCTACTATCATGTCGAGGTTTATCCGCATGCCGTGGGCTACGCCTTTCTCGACGGCGAATGATTGTGTGGTCGTGCCGGCGAACCAGCGCGCGATCTCGGACCAGGCGAGGTAGATGCATGTTATGATGAGCGTCACGGTCCAGGCCGAGGAGTTGCGGCCTTGTACGAGGTACGTCTTCTTGGTTTTAGCTGTAGACGTCCGTTAGCATTGGGGTTCATCTTGGATTAAGCGCGGTGTCGCATGTGGCTGGGAAGTCGCATCACGACCTATAATGATCAATCGAGACCTAAAACTGCCTGCTAATTTTTCCTCCATCCCGACACCCGTACAAAGACAACACTTACGAAAAGCATCGAAACTGGACACAATGCCGCCCTTGGCTGGACCAAATGGATCCTCGTCGTGCCCGTTATCCCCGTAGCCGTTCATGGTGGACAGTCAAACGAACAATCGGGGTGCTGCGGACCCAATTTCGATTCGGTGAACGGTTAAGTAAAGGAAAGAAGCGTGGGTGGGATAATGAACGACATTGATGGCTGGGGTTCATGCCGCGTCGCGAAAGGCCACCTTGAACTGCTGCAACGGCCCGCGTCCGTGCCCGCGGAAGAGGCCCGATTGGGAGGGCCCCGCCACGTGCTGCTTTCACCCCTCGAGTTTGTCGCTTTCAACACCAGAACATCGATAACAGCTTGCAAGTCATTATTCTTCTTTCGTTAGGCTCATTACTCTATGGTGGATGTATGTCGCCATGCATCATCGACACTCTAAGCGTTGGTGTCACTCAGGTTGCTGAACTTGGAGTCGCCGCCTTGAGCCAGGTCCCTGTTCTCAACCGCAGCACTCGCCGCAGCCGCCTTCGCCAACTTAAGCTCCGCTTGCCTAGAAGGGTCATCCTTTGTACCGATCTCGCCAAACTTGGTGTTACCGCTCATGTTAGGGTCTTCTGTCAAGTTGGCACCCTTGGGCTGGAGAACACTGGGGTCAATGTTCTTTCCAGCAGCAACACCTGTAGGTGCTGTGCCAGCGCTGGCAGCGCCTCCTGATGAAGCACCTCCACCAGCAACTGCGTATGTAGGACCGACACCGGCCTCCTTACCCAGACCTTTGCCTGAGTTCATGATCTTCTCCTCGTTCCATCCTTGTTGCGCGTCGCGTGCCTCGGCATTGACGGCGGCATCGAGCTTGGTGGCGTTTGATGTGTCGTGGGTGTTTGTGGTGGTTGATGCTGATGGCTGCTTGCTTGCTGCGGCCTTGGGGTTGCCCTCGCCGAATGAACCGTCGCCCTTCAGAGACTCGCCTGCTAGAGAGTCTGATGTGACGGTGCCGACACCCTCGTGGACGGGGATCTTAGACGCGGGGTCGGTGGTTACCTGTGAGTAGCAAGTTAGTGAGTGTTTCTGCGACTCCGTCTTGTTGAATGAGGTCATGATTCAGCGACAAACAATGAAGTATGAGAGATCCAGACGGAAAACATACCTTCTGTCCGTGTGAAGCCGACATGTTGTTATTTGGTATGGTTCTTTTGTGTTGTAATTGTTGAGATTTGGAGTAAATCAATTGATTGGATTCTGGAAGTTGTGGTAGTTCAAGTGGTATGAGTACCTGAAGTCAAGTGCAAACTTGACCTATGTATACCGTCAGACTTCAAGCCCCGATATACTTGCGTCATGACGTCGTCACATTGAGACATCCCACCTTACTTCAGCCTTACCTAGGTGCTCAAAACAACCCCGCCTTTAGTCGAACGGCAGTAGCAGTGGTAGCTCGGAAAGCGGCAATGGGCCCACCCATACATATGCTAGAGTCGGGCATACGTGCATACTGCGGCTGACATGGCGTCAGGAACGGGCCATCCGGGCAGGTGCTGTTGGTGCGGCTGTCGCATGCGCAGTCTAATCCGAAACGCGTGAGGCGTTGGCACCAAGTCTAGCATGGGGCGATGGGATTCATTCATACATCATCATCTTCATCAAGACATCACAATTCGACAGGAGATGACATATTTGTTTGTTCGTTCATTTCATTCATTGATCATCGTAAGCCTGCTCTTGCAGTCTGCTACTAAGCGCAGTGATAGTAGCCATAATCATACAATCCCATGATGCTTCGGGTATCTCATTATTCTTCCTCCTGCAGTACTCTACTGCTTGGCGCCCGAGCTGGGGTCGTTCTTCTGTGGGTATCCGTAGTCCTTGTTGGTGGTGTCGGCAAGACCAGCCTTGTCCTTAGCCTCGCGCGAGACAGCGTCGTTGGGGATGCCACCAAGGCCATCCTTGGCCTCACGTCCGGAAACACCGCCAGCACCGACAGCGGGTTCGCGGATGGCACCACCGCCGGAGGCGAAAGAGGCTTCTTGGCGACCGGAGCCAACGTTGACGGTGCTGGCATCGGCAGAGTTGAAGTCGGAGGCGACAGGGGGCTGCTCGGGGAGAGGGAGGTTGGACTGAGCCTCGTTGACAGCTTGGGTGTTACCCTTCATGTCGACGGTGGTGGGAGCGTAGCCTTGCTGAGAAGAAACCATTTTGAATGTGTTTGTGCTGAAGATATGTTAGCAACATGGACAGACGCGTGCTTGTGGATGGTTTGGGGGCGTCGCGCCAGGAACGGCAAACTTAACCCGTCCACCACACCACCTCTTGGAATGAAACTTACGTTGCGGGTATAGGAAGAAAGATAAAGTTTTCGAGAATGTGAATTTGGTCGTGAAGATGCAATTGAAGTTGTGGTTGTGATACTGAACAGAAAAGAGAGTTCAGGCGCGTCGTGGTTTTATTATGGCAGTGGGGAGCGGTTGCCCCACCGGTGACGTCGACCTGATGTAATTCCCCATCGAAGATTACCATCAAACTCTGACAAGACCCTTCCTCACATCATCGCAGATCGGGTATGCTTCTGCAGAAATAGTTAGCGTTGCTTGTGCTTCGGAACGAGCGAGCCGCTGCGTGTCGCGTGCGGTGTTGGCAGTGGAGGCGTTCCAGGTAGTGTCTCAGGCGTAAGCGACACAACCTTGATCAGAACTTCACAAATGCCAAACCCTTGTAAAATTGCAACGGCTTGGGGATTGTAGACTTGATAAAATTACGAACATAATTGCATTGTAAGCTGCAAACAGAATCCCATCGTCAACGCCTCCGAAACTTGATTGCGACCCACAGACCTTAGTTCAATCGCCAACTCAATATTAGTACATATAAGCAGTCTGAGAACCAAATGGAATCAGTACGTAAGTGGAGAAGACGGAGCATGGAGCCCCATGAAAGGTTGTCAAAATCCTAGGAACCGAACCCTTGTGTACGATCCAAATATGACCAGTCCCGTGCGGATATTCTTCGGCCCCGGAAGTATCGTCATAGTACCGGATGATACTCCACAATGGTATTGGTTCACGGTATCGAGGCCCAGTTGCGCAGGAACCAGTCTTGGAAACGAGTGACCTGCACGTCTGGGTAGACTGAGTTGAGGTAGGCGGGTACCGCAAAATCATAGCGCCCCTCTGCTGTCGCGAGGAGCGGTGCGAGCCGCCTCTGTCCGGCTGTGTCTCCTCCTAGTTGAGCCATCGTCATTTGGTACTCGAGATCTGCGCAGTCGGTCAGCAACTGCATGAATGTTGTAAAGAACACCTGCGTACTGGCAGGGGCTTGGTAGTCGATGCTAGCCCATGGTCGGTCTAAGGACATGTTAGCAAGGTTCATTCATCAGACAAACGATGATGATACTTACTTCGGCACGCCCTGATAGCCTCGACCAAGGCATGGACAGTCATACGCTCACCACACATGCTCATCTCGGAAGGCCAAGTTGGCATGTCGAGGGCACGAACCACGAACTGTGCCACGTCGTATGCGGATGTCAGGCAGATACAGGAGAGGTTTTGATTTGCGTCGTAGATCGGTGCCATCGAAGTCATTTGCCGTGGGTCGGCGATGAAGTCTCCCTCGTTGCCATAGCCGCTATGAGTCCCAAGGCGATGAGACATCATCCCGTTCACCGAGAAGCGCTCATACAGTATGCCACAGACAAAGACCGTATACTGTATGTTGGTGCGGTAGTGGTGCAGTAAGGCCATCGCAGAGTTTCGGCCGCGATCGAGGAGCGCGTTCTGGCCTCGCTGAACTGGCTGACCTTCGAATTCCGCAGGTGCAAAGCGACGAACCCGGCACTGTACAGCCGCTTCTATTAGGCGGAGTTGGGGATTGCCCAGTACGGTCGAGATGACAGTATCGACACCCATCAATGCATGTTGCAAGGACGTGGGGCTGTTGTAATCAACGACTTGACAGTTGTAACCAGAAGCGATCAGACTCGTTTGATGCTGGTGATCGTTAGTTCATCACTTGGTACCCGGGAGATGGACTGGGTTCTTCTAAGGGTACTTACGGTTCGCGAAAGAATGATCAGCTGGTGGCTCGTCGAGTTGTTGATCTCTTGTGCTATCAGAAGCGCTAGACCAGAAGTGCCTAACAGTGTAAGAAGGTTGCCCGAGCGTAGTTTGCTTGGCCCTTGATGGCTACCTTACCTGCTATTGCGACGCGCATGTTGCCAGACATTGCTTTGCTTGAGCTTGTTAAATTGAAAGGGGATGCTGGGGCGTATGAGCTTATAAGTTCGTTCCTGTATCTTGTGTAGCACGAAGCCGGACGTGAGTTGGGCTTTAAGACTGCCTCCGTCAACACCATCACATCGCTGTGAAGGCCCGTGACTCACAAGGGTGCCATTGTATCGGTGAAAAGGGTGAATGTAACGCACAAGTTATCGTGGTCGGCCTGAAATATTGCAGCAACAGGGGAAAGCTGCACATATGGGAACATCGCTTACAATACAGATCTATGTGGAAGTGACGCTGCCAATGAGATCGACTTGTAGCGTAAAGAAACACAAACAAAGCCTGTTATGTCAAGGAATACCTGAAGCCCGGTCTAGTGCTAACACGGAGGGAGAACGACTGCCACCGTCTTCTGCAACGTGCATGGGTGTTCGGAGGTTGGCGTGACAAGATATGATGAATGGCTAACGGCGGACCCCTTCGCCTCTTGGGTACAGTTGCCTGCTTTCGACGCCTTTCCCGCTGGGTCAACTGTTCGCTAGTCAACAATAAGGGGCCGATTCGCTGGAGTGTTGTCCAGGACAGCGCCCGTGACTCTTGGCCCAACATGTGATACAGTGGAAGAGATAGCACACTTGTTGCGGACGGCGGACAGAGGCCGGGAAGAGAGGAATAGAGGCCTAAGCCCTGCATCCGATCAGAGGACTAGAGATGAAATCAACGGAAGAAACATCTAGCCTCGGCGAATCAAAGCCAAACGGGCATCGAGACCGTGCATAGTCATGTCCTGCGACAATAGCACTAGGCAGTGAGCTCCAACCAATTGAAGTGCTAGCTGAACGTTCATTACGGTCCGCATTCCAGTAGTAGAGTGGCTGTTGTATCGTGCGAAAGGATCTCAGACTCCAGAATCCTCGCGGCGGAAGCGGAGTCTGCGTACGAAAGTGGACCCGTAGGGCTAGCCCTACACCACGATGCGACCGTATCTCTGACCGAAGTGTAGATTCTCGGGTGTGAAACCCCCATCCGAGGCTCGATGCAGTAGCTCGCCTACGCGAACAGGAACCTAGCGGTCGGGTCTTCTTGTTTCGTAGGGCTGTCAGAATAGCACACCGTTGGTAGCTGTGATTTGGGCAAGGGAGCCGTCCGCCAATCATCTATCGTAATGGCAGGTTAGGAGGTAACTGGTGATGACGAGATAGGAAAATGGGGCCAAAACCGGTGAGGCTCAAGGATTGCACGAACGCCAAAAAGCCACAGGCACTCGGCTAGATCTCGATGGCCAATACGCGAATGTTGAAACTCCAGGAGTGCCGCAGGCAGCACGTGGTTGCGGGATAGTAAGCTGTCTTACGAATATCTTCTGTCGGCTTCGGTCCGAGCAGTGCAACTCTCCTTGGCTCCTGGAACACAGACATCGTCAGAGTGTACTGTACAAGGCAGAAAGACACCGATCAGTCCTGATGCGAGAGATTTGTATAATCAGGCCACGGAAATCTCCGACTCTTGCTCCAAAACCTTCTGCCTTGTATGGTCGTCTTCACCGGTGGATGTGGGGTAGGAAGGGGTTGAACAATGAGACCGCGACTAGACCAAAGTACATGCAAAAGGTCAGATGCTAAGGAGGACAATTGAGTATGCGCATCTGCGGGAATAGAGATGGAATGGTGGTTGAGCAGCGTGCAGCCCATCTGACGGTGAGAGTTACCGCCAAGAGCATTAGACTGCAGGCCGGACTGGATAGTCGTTGAGTAGCGTGTCGCTGCCTAGATTGCAGTCGCAATGATGCGTACAGGCAGGGTAGGTCATCGGAGGATACCGATGGTAAAGAGTTTGTGTCAGAACGTTGTGATGAGCAGAACCGTGCATTGTTTGACTCGTGTTTCGCGGATGTGGCGGGGTGATTGGAAGGGTTAGCGCGTCACGTGCGGACGTGTTTCACCGCCATACTTTTTGAGTACTAGCTCCGTCTTTGAGTGCTAGCTTTGTCAGTGCTACGCGCCTGGAAACAGAAGCATGGTTTTCATCGCGACTCCTACGCGTCTTCACTTCGCGTGGAAGCAGATGATGTCGAGAAAAGGGCGGTAATACACCTCGGGCCAACATTGTTGCACGAATCTGCTGTGCAATGAGCTCTGCTCACGCGCGTTTCTGGACGTGTTCCGAGATAGGGCTGAGAACCTTGGAAAAGCAAAACAGATAATTGTCGTCCCGCGTTCGCGTAGTTCCTTGCAAGACGCCGAGATGAACCACGAAAGGCTATCGAAGTGATGAGATGCACGCGTTTTCGTCAGCGATGCTTAGATTGGACGTGACGGTATGTGATAATCTCTCGGCCTCATCATGCCCGTGCATGCGTGACAATCTGCTGCATGGATAATACAAGATATGAGGCTGGAGTGGTCGTGTGCACGGGCGGCAAGTTCAGTCAAGTGGTATGCACGACATAGGCAAGCGCTCGGCTCGGACCAATCTGATACGTACGCGACTGAAGACGCGCCTCGCACACTACTTTCCTGCCACCATATTGAACGCGTTATTCTTTCTACTATAACACTCTTTCATGGTAGCTCTTCTCTAATCACACCAAGTTCAATTACCAACATTCGTTGTTGTCATCCCATCATGTCCGCCTCATCGCCCTTGCCGTCGTTTTCCTCGCCTGCGTCATCGCGTCTTCCCACCGTCAGACGCGCCAGTTTTAGTGGTCAATTGGCCTTCCTCGTGCATTCGCAGGAAACTGTCGCAAACCACATGCCACCAGATGTCGACAACAAAGCTCTTGCTCGCCAGAAGAGAAGACGCACCAGGTATGCTCTCATTCCATCAAAGTTCTGCCTTTCCATCTCGACCGTGTCGACCCATGTTCAACGCGTTGGTTCGTGCGCAACCTACCATCGGGAGCTACTTCGGCCTACCCCGCGGGCACGACTCTCCATCACCCCATCAGCGCTGACCACGACATCTTGCAGCAAGGAAGACGAAGACGTGTTGAAGTCGGAATATCTCAAGAACCCGAAGCCAGACAAGGCCGCACGACTAGAAATTGTCCGCAAAGTCGCGCTTGGCGAGAAGGAAGTTCAGGTAAGCGCCAATTTCTCCACGTCACGAGTGTGCGCGCCTTGCTAACATCGCGTCCTAGATTTGGTTTCAAAGTAAGTCAATTCATCTGTTGTGCGCGTCGCTGGTGCTTGCTTTTCAATCGACTGTATTGAATCGCTCCGAAGTGTCGCGTGTGGCTTGGTTGTGCGCATGATTTTCGAAACACGTCCTGATCACGCTCTGCTTTAGATAAACGCCAAAACGACCGCCGTCGCTCACGGCCACTCGAACCATCTTCCACGGCATCGCTGATGTCTTCTTCTTCCACCATGTCGGACCCGCCCACCGAGGACGAGACGGTAGCCATAGCGCGCAATATCGATAACGCGCCGGGGCCGAAAGAGGCGGACCAGGACGAGTGCCCGAGGTCTGACCCACCCGAGCAGCCCGCAACGCCAGAACTCACTTCCGACGAAACGATCCCAGAGCCACGCACCATCGACACTGCCTTTTCCGCCAACGAACCAGAAAACGCGAATGAAGTCGTCGCAGAGCCATCTACTGAAACTCAAAATACCGAAAATGCCTCCACTGAGATCAGCAACTCGCAGCAGGCTGCACAATCGTCACAGGGCGCCGCGCAAAACCGCACATCATGGATCTCCAACCGTCGCAGCGCGTCGTTTGTCCGCTATCTCGACGATTACACGCCTGAAGTCATCACCTTTCCGAACGCCCCTCCGAAGCCTTCTGTATCACCCGACCATGCAACCAAGACCCCTTCCCGTCCACTGAAGCGCAAGCACTCTTTCGTACGGATAGCGACCAACGAGGACGGCACTGCGCGTATCGTCACCGACCTCGACAAGACCCCATCACCGCCCAAGTCGAAAAAGACACCCTCCTCCTTCTCCCGTGCCGCTGCTGGCCTGCGACGAAGCTACAGTGCAGCTGGCTTGAACGACCGCCTAGCCGCCGCCGCCCGAGGCGAGCCGAGCCCCAAGGTACCAAGGACAACATCGAATATCGGAAGGAGCAGGGATTCGCGCGCATGGGAGTTCTGGTGCGATCCCGAGAGCCGGTCAACAACCAGCCTGACAACGCGTGCCGAGCAAGAGGAGAGCGGCAGTGCAGCTGACGCGATTGGCATACTACGCGCGAACCGAAGGATATTAGCACAGAACCAGGCCCGCCAAAACAGCAGCCCGCTGATGGCGCGCCACAGCTCACACAAAGTACAAAGCAGTCCACTCAAGAAGGCCCGCGGTTCCATGCAACGCGCATCCACCATCAGTGGTCGCTTCTCCAATAAGGAATACGCCGACTACAAGAAGGGTGGCGAAAGCACCGAGTCGGACGAGTTCCCGCAGACCGAGAGTGACAAGGAGAACTGGGAGCCCGATGCTCCCAAGTCTGTACGACGAGACCGCCAAGTCGCCGCCACGCCCCCTGCTTCACGAGCAGCTCGCAAGATACTGGGAGAGAACACAGATCTGATGTCGCAGACGTCAAGTCTCGGTGCTATGCTGGCCAAGGACAAGCGGAAAGGTGGCAAGAGCATTGTCGACCCCGAACAGGACGATGAGCTGCGGCAGTTCATGCACGGTGACGACGCGAGTGGCCGCTCGAGTATAAACTCAGCAGAGGAAGCTGGGTGCGTAGAGGGTCTGCTCAAGCTGAGTCAGGGTCAGTGGAAATGATCACTGAATCGCTGCATACATTCTTAACGTATTTTGACGATGGGTTAGCGCAATTTCTGGTTCCTGACTCTTCATCTTTATCGTTGCATTCTAGCGCTAAGGCGTTTGTATTTGTGTGGTTTAGATTAGGGAAGGCCTGCAATATGGCTAGAGGTGTTAGTGTAAGGGTCATCTAGTGTTGCATGTCAATGCTTTAGTATCATTCAGTCAAGCTTCCGCAAGGTTAAGCGACTTGTTTCAATAGAAGTCATATCATTCTTCAGCTCTTCTCGTTCGTTGCCGTGTTTGTTCAACATGAGTCTTGTGGAGAGACGTTATAGGGTTGTGAATGAAACAGTCTATTGAGTAAGGAAATCTATGGGCAGAAAGCAGAGTCTATGACAATGATGTAGGAAAACGCGACGCAACAGCAGACGAAAGAAAAGAAGGGAAATCCACAAAGAGGCCAAGGGAAGAGAAACACACCACCCGCTCACCATCCGCCCAATGCGAGCCATCCAGCACTATGCTCCCCAGACTCATCTTCGCAAACGACTACATCCAAAACATGGTCTTGCGTATGTTCGCATGCCAGGGATTTCTACCCGGTGCATCCTCACCACCATACATCTCCTTCTTCGCCTTTTTCATGACCCACTCCTTGCATTCATCCTCGACCTTCTTCTTGTCCTTGCTCTCCATCTCTAACTCTCCCAGAGTCTTCGGCCGCTTGCGACCGTTCGCGAGGCGTTCAGCACCAAACTGCTGAATACGAGTTTTCGACAACTCGTCTTCTTTCTTGTGCTTGAAGGTTTCGAGCTCGCTGCGCCGGGCCTCGCCGTTGCCGGTTCGCACGAAGAAGTCGCGAAGATAGATGCGACCTCGCTCGCACAGTTTGTCGGCGTAGTAGGCGGGTGAGGCGTAGGATACACCGACTGTAGCGCGGACATAGCTGTAGCATAGCTCATGCGTCTAGTGAATGGTTAGTATGTCACAGTCGAGGAAAGAGGTCCAACTCACTAGCTGACGAAGATCGTCGACGCTGTTGCTCATGTCGTTCTGGATGACGAAGTAGTGCGTAGGACGGGCTGTCCCCTTCAGGGCGCAATGGGATTGTAGGTAGAAGTCTTGGTAGTATGGCGAGCAGACCACGTCATCGACAAAGGTACCGGGGTGACAGTTGTTATGGCTGTCTTCGTCGCCTTCTCCTGGGTAGAAGCGTGTGTTGTGACGTTTCGCGCAGACTATCGCCGTGATGTTGATCTTTGGGTTGGCAGTGCTCGGGATGCTCTTCTTGTTCTTCAAGCTCGTAACAACGGTGTCGAAAGCAAGCTGTATTTGCGGTAGCTCCGTGGTCTTGATGTCTCTGTATTGAGAATCTCCAACACCATCTCGGTAGTAGAGGATGTTCGTGGGGAGGGTGGTGCCGCCATGTTCCTCGACCCAATCAATGATGCGTTCGACCACCATAGCCTTCACTTCGTCGATGATCTGTGATACTCGTTAGCTTCGCGTAGCTCACCATATCGCACACAAAAACTTACCTCTTTCTTGTCTTTGCTCTGTAGCCTCATGGATCCAAGGAATCGACCACCTAAGCCATCGACGGACCCGACGATAGCTGCAATCGATGGACAGCCAGTAATCGATCCCTTGCCTGGATGTGTGACGTCTGCTCCAAGAACCAGCGTGTTAGGCATGATTTCCTTCATTTTTCCGTCTGCAACACAGTGGTTGCTGCCACCAGTCTTGAGGTTCATCTTCAGCATCAGGTTACCCATGAGCTGACCTCGACCGCTCCCGTTTAGAGCTGTCTGGGTGACGCAGAGTGAGTGGAAGCCCCATTTTCGGTCGCATAGATCCTTGAAATGCGCATATGATTCCGCGCTCTTGTTTCGCAGGATCAGTAAAGCAAAGTTTGTACCCGTCGCTGCAGCCTTCTTGAGTGCACTGTCCACAGCGGTGCGTGAGCCAGTGTTTACAGGCTTGACTTCTCCAGAGGGGAATTGCATTGTGGCAACGCTGTAATTTGGAATCGTCTGAGTTCCGTTCGTCGTTGGTCCACCGGCAAATTGGCGTAGATCTTTGGTGCAAGAAGCCGGGGAAACTTTCCAACCTTTTAACATACCGCTGCTCGCAATGATGGTGCCTTTGAAAAGGGTATTTTGTTTTCGGTCCAGTAGTGCTAGGCCCTTTGTGTTCCACCTGTTCTTAGCCTGAAGCGTGCTATCATTGCCGTACTGTATCGTAGGATAAGGCTCTTGAGCGCTGGGAACCTTGAGCATTCGTGGATCGATAGTGATAACCGGACACTTAGCCTATGAAACCCGGAGTTGTTAGCAGTACGCTAGATACACGCACTGGGGGTTGACTCACCAAAGTCAGTGGGGTAGTTGTGTCTCTTGGAACTTCCACAGTCTCGAGGGCTTCCACATCGACGAGAGCTGCTGCATCATAAGGAATATGGCATGCGGTATCAAGCATACCAGCTGTGACTGCGTCTGGCACTAAGCCTTTGTACATCTGATATGGAAGAAGGATGAGGTCCTCGGGGCAGTACCATCGGGGCTCTTGTCGCGAGCCGAGGTTGACGGCTGGAAGATCAGGATGTGTAAGTGTTCTGCCGTACGCTATACACGTTAGTTTGAATATGATAGGTATACTGTAGCCTACTTACTGCTTTCGAAGTAATCTTGAACGGTCCACACATCTCCAGACTCAAGTTCGAACTGTTGCACACTGAGTATCGCGCCCAAGTCTTGAATAGTCTTTATGCGGCCTTTTTCGCTGTTCAATCTCTCCCAAGCTTCTGGATCTTGCAGCTTATCGCCCCTCTCATAGTTGATGTAGACGCGCAAGCCTCTCAGCGGAGCATTGAAATCGCGGTCCTTGAAGTTGGAGAATGCCAAGTCGTCGGTGAAGACCCGGTCTAGGGATACCGCGAGAAAGAAAGCACTCGTAGCGGCGTTGACGTTCAGAAGTATCCGCTCAATACCTGCTTTGATGGTGTAACTGTATCCTCGTATTGTGCAAAGCGACTGCGAAAGCTTTTGTTCTGGGCCTGGTTTCTTTCCATTGCTAAGAACCTCATACGCATCCTTCAGGTAAAACTTGTTCGCGCCGGTTTGCATTGTCTGATAGTCTTTAGATTCGTCAAAACACTTGGATATCAAGATGTTCAGCGCTCGAATTATAGGCTGTATGTCTGCATTGGCATAGTCTGGGTCGATGGTTTTGTACCGGAACAGCGGTTGCGTGTCGACAACTCCCTCGAACTTGAACCGCAATGGAAGCTGTGTGCCGCTCTCCACGAAGGTGTTGAGTTTCCATTCAGAGCCTGCCTTACCATCGCCGCTGAGCTTGGGATGACCTGACCCAATTGAGGTGTGGAGCGATTTCCAAGCAATTATGGTGTCGAAGTAGTCTGTAGCAAAATTCTGCTGGTTGCTCTGCAAAAAGTCCGTGTCCTTGATAGCAGCTTCAATAATCGCTCTGATCTTCCTCTTATTCTTTCCAGGTATAGAAGGTAGGATCTTGTATTCATAGAGAATCGTCTGAGAAGCAATGTCAATGGCGTAGTGGTTTGTGTAGACAGTATGGGTTGACTCCGCAAATCCCTGTCTAGGCGGAAAGTGAGCAGTGACCTTGTTCCCAAGAAGCTTTTGCAATTTCTGGACAGTGTTCTCAGACGAACCGAATGGAATTCCGTCCCTTGCAATATCACGTCCGAACGGTCGCTGTCGGCCCGGCACCATGTTTCTAGAGACAGGAGCTTCTGTGACTTCAACTGGCACGGATGTCATGGAGCCGCTAGCTGGCGGAAGAGAAACGTTCGCAAGACCGGAAGAAATCTGGCCGGTAGGCGTAGCTGCCATACCCGTTAGAGTTTGTTGGGTTGCGGAACTAGCAGTCGGTTGAGGGACGACTGGAAGCGGGGAATACGCGGAAGTCGCGAATGAAGTAGGAGGAACCGGCAGTACCGCTGGAGGTGGCTGTGCCACAGATGTAGGTTGATTCGTATGTACAGCAGATGGAGGAACAGATGTAGCAGGTATAGGAGCAGGTATAGCTACAGGTGTAGCCGCCGCTACTGGCACAACTGCCGGCGGCATCTGCGCCCTTAAGCGTCCAGCCATGAAAGTCGTAGCTCCATCGGGACGAGGATGGTATTCAAGCTGCCGATGATGAATGTAAGCAACCGCGAAGTCTTGTTGATCGGGATCATTGTTATTGAAGATGTCGTGCGAGAGTTTAGTAAGATCGGCGGGCGAGGGACGGGCGGTAGGGCAGTCGATGAGAGCGTGTTTCTTCTTCTTGACTTGGCCCGGTTTGCACCAGGTGCATCTCTCGTACATGATGTCGTCGTTGATCCTCTTTAGGAAGTCGGAAGTGAGTGCGGCTTTGGCTGCGTCCAGGGTCAGGTTCGGGATCTGAGCCATGGCTGGAGTGTTGGCGTGGTAGGAACCAGGAGTTGTCAGTGATGGGGAATGAAAGAAGTGTCGCGATGCCCTGAGGTTGAGTTCTTGTCTTGAGTAACCAGACAAGGTATCAGCTGCGTTCGCTGGTGTCCATCTCAACACTGTCCTCCAGCATCTTCATATACCCTTGTCTCAGTGTCTCATTGCTTGCCAATACTCAAGACAAGCCAACGCAATCGTGTTTGGGACGCAGTTTTCGAGAGACAAAGGGTGCCCCTAACCACACTGAATTGTCTGATTGTGACGCAAACCAAACAAGCCAGTCTTGGATGTCAGCAAAGCAACTTGGATATCGGCGAAATTAGCTAGACGTCAGTAGAGTGGTTTTTGAAGTGGATTACAGTTGAATGCGCGTCCGCACACGCTGATCTAAAAGCGCTGCAGGGCCATCGGGACCGCTATGCTGATCCCAAGCTCATGACGCTGTGTTTCAATTCACAGTCAGTTCTCATTCAGTCAAGAACACTCGGCTTGTTGAGAGCGCAACTCACCTCCATGCAAGCAGTATGCGGAAGCTTGCTTGTCTAACGATCTTCCGCGCGTACACATCGCAGCAAGCGCCATTACCCGCAAAGAGGCAGAGTGAGCTGTGATCGTAACGTGCAAATGCTAAAGGCGTATGTCAGAGAAGGAAAAGTAGTGAGGTTGAGAGATCCATAGTTGATGAGTGCGGGGAAAGGAAGCCGCAAGGACGGATTCGGAAGGGACGTCAGAAAAGGTAGTCGCAGCCAGCCTAGATATTAGACGTCAAAAACTCCACATCTCCGCCCACACCACCACTTCAAGGAACACACGGAGAGAGTATCAGTATCGCTTGCTTATAGACAGCCCAACCAGTCAACCAACCAGTCAGTCCAGCCAGCCACCCATCTTCGGACCACAACAGGAAAAAGATCTACACAAGACAAAAAAAGATTTGTACATATCTAATGTACAAGTCCCAATTAAGAAGATTACAAGACGATAAGAGTAAGTGCGACATTAAGTAAAGAGGACAAAACCGGGTATATGCAGGGAAGAGCATGCAAGTCGTTCAGGTATCGCGGACAGTGTGTGAGAGAGAGACGGGGATGCGCGGATCGCGGTGGGTAGGAAGACGTTTATTTGGCGCCGGGTGGTAGCTTGACGTTGTTGGAGAGCCAGGCCTGTGAAGGTGTTAGTTCATGATGGCGCAAATGGTTTATGCTGGGGAGATCGAAACGTACCAGTCCCTCAAAGATACCCTCTCCTGTTGTCGCGCAGCTGGGCTCCACCTTCCATACGTGGTCTTTGGCGATCTTGTCTAATTGCAGACGGTCCGAGACTTCCTTTGGTCGCATAGCTATATCGTGTCAGTCCAATATTCCCTCAGATTCGACATTACAGTTTACGAACCTCCGCTGAGATCCTGCTTGTTCGCAAACACCAGCAACAGCGCATCCTTCATTTCTCGGTCCTGGATAATCCTTGTGAGTTCCTGCTTGGCCTCGTCGATACGGGTGCGGTCGTTGGAGTCGATGACGAAGATCAGACCTTGGGTGCCTGTGATTGCGATTAGCCATGTTGTTCATTGGGAGATATCAGCAGGAGCCGGGTGAGGTAGAAGCCATGCGCATGCAGTCGCGTGCATGTCGACTCGCCTACCCGGAACCGTGCCTCCGCGGCCCAACATACCAGAGAAGTAGTGTCTCCAGAGGGGACGGATCTTGTCCTGGCCGCCGACGTCCCAGACGTTGAATTTGGTGTTCTTGTATGTGACGGTCTCGACGTTGAAGCCGACGGTCGGGATGGTGGTGACGTCCTGGTCGAGCTTGAGCTTGTAGAGGATGGCTGGGGCAGTTAGCGACAGTGTATGTGGTGTGATGGTGGTGCGTACTGGTCTTTCCGGCGGCATCGAGGCCCAGCATCAGCAGGCGCATCTCCTTGGAGCCGAAGACCTTGGCCATCATCTTGGATATTGAACCCCCCATGGTGCTGATTTACGCGTTATGGACTTGGTGGTGGTGTCGAGTGGGCGGTATATCGGCGAAAGCGAGCTATAGCTAGTGCGCGCGACGGAGGACGGTAGACGGCAAGCGGTCGGGCGTGATGGGTGATACGTGATAAGGTGAAGTCAATGTTGGTCGTGTGTGGGAGAAGACGTCAAGATGTAGACGGCACAGGAGATGCAAATGTGTAGCGACTCGGGACAGGGTCTCGCGTGGGCGCTGGCGCTGTTCATGAAATGAGGTTTCACGCTGCTCAGGAGTGAAACCGCAGCAGGCGCGTTGCAGATCGCAGCTGCCAAACGTCTGTGCTCCGCCCAACGGCTTGATCGTGACGGGTTCATCCTACACGCCAACCACACACCTCCATCACCGCCTCTCCTGCTTTTGCCTCAGTCGGCGAAAAGGGGCTCACAGCTCGACGACGCCCTTTGATTGCGAATCTTGGCTAAGATGAAGCAAAGGGTCTCCGCATGCGTTACTCGCTGCATCTGCATGCGCGTTGGCTGCACGATAGCTGCAGCTAGCCATATAGTTTCCAGCAGCCTTTCCTGCCGTGTGACTTTGCCGCCGCCGTTCGATTCACCGAATGCCGGCAAACGCAGGTACGCGGCGCTACTCCTGAGATTGATGAGGCCGTGGGGTCTGCGCCGTTCGCGTGGGAACTGGCAGCAGTTCACTCACTGGATCTTGCCTGTACACACGGCGTTACCGTGACGTATCCCGATCTTCCCGTTTGGCTAGCCCTCCTTCGGGATTTAGTCTCTGCTATAGTCGGCTCAAATATCGTCGAGGCCTGATATCTCGGGCGAAATAAGCCGATGCAACAAGTTTTCTGCGACTTGTTGCTCGAATCTTCCCTCCAACTGCCCGAGCATGAATGCTACAGTCAAATGTTGGTCCGCGTTACGAATAGTTCTTCACAAGGCCTGTACACTGACCATGCAGGGTTAGTATCGTCCACCATGACGTGGTACACCGTGCGGACCATGTGTTGAAAGAAGCATAACTACCGAGCTTGAGGGATTACTGAATCGGGGAGGAACCCTGGCGCCAAGCCTAAAGGAAACTTGAAAAACATCGTGTAGAAAGCCGTGCTACCGAAAAGGAAGGTGTTCGTAAGCAATACGTGAGCTGTTCAATAATCGGAACGCAATCTTCATTGGATAGAATGTATTCTTCCTTCATGGCTGCGAAATACTTTTTATGCAGGGCATTATTCTCCCTACCCCACCACTATGCAACGCCTCCAGGGCTTCTCGTAAGATGCTCGCCCAAGTTTCTCGTACTACTCTACACCTCTACGCCGACCACTATGCAACGACCCCACTACATCGTGAGAGCTTAGAATCCATCATCAATCCCCCTACTCTTCTCCTCTTTCCTCCTCTCATTATTGACGTCCCACCACCACTGATGCGTCTCCCACGTTGACTTCCCATCTTCCTCCTCCCAAGGCTTCGGACTAAGAATATAGTGTATGTTCTTAACATTCTCGTCCCTCCAGATCACATCATGCACGCCCTTATTCCTCAGCGTCTTGAGCGCATTGTAAGTATACGGCAGCGTAACCCAGCGGCCGTTGAACAGATCGCCCAGCAGCGATTGGTCGGCGAAGTCGTAGTCGCCGGATGCCTCGTTGGAGAGCTGCTCAAGGATCAGGTTGTAGGTTGCGAGTGATGGGTTTACGACTTGGAGGCCGCCGTTGGGCATGCGGAGACCGGCGGTTGAGGGGGCGCCTGTGTGTTGGGCTGTGGTGGGGTCGGCGTGTTGGGTTGTGAAGGCGCAGTTCTCTGGTATCCTAGAGATGTGTTAGTCTACATACCACATGCATATATGAGGGGGAATACATACCAGTCCTTGGGGTAGTGCGGCTTCTTGAGCGGATTGCACACGCATGCGTGGCTCGCTGCAAACACTCTATCGCCCTTGCCGCCCGTACTTGGTGCATCCAGCTCCAAATCCATAAGCTCGTCCATGTTCTGCAAGACCAACATGTCGCTGTCTAGCTGTACCACCCTGTCATACTCCTCCAGCGAGAAGGGCGTAAGCTTGCTCCAGCAATCGTAGAAGCGCGGGTCCGCCGTGAAGTCCTTGGACTTGATTGGCAGCAGGTACTTGACATGTTGCTTCGGTATGCCGCGCTCATCGAGTGCCTTGTGGCCTTCTTCGGGGAAGGTATCCGTGTACAGAGCGATGAGAGGGTACTTTGTGCCGTGCTTCTTGAGCGAGTAGTCGAGGGTAAGGAGACCGGTGAGGTATGCCGTGTTGGTGATGAGAGTCGTCCATACTGCGCCGACGTTAGTATCTGCGTCTTCCAAACGCGCCCCGCCAAACATCCAACATGCCTTTCTTCGAATCTACACCTGCAGCGGGCGCTGTAGTCGCACTCGTAGTCGCCGACATAGTTACCTAGAACACGTGTATCGAATGCGCGCGCGCCAACAAAATTGTCACAAAGTTAGTAAAAGCGACAGCAGTCGATTAGCAGCAGAAAGATCAAACCGCGCCATCCTCGGTCGCACACCATCGTAAGTGCATATGGAGGGGCAGCCGCTAACCTGGGAAGTCTATGAAGGAACCATCGTACCAATCTGGCAAGCCAATCTCAAGGGTCCAGCCCTGAAGAGACAGCACGTTTTAGTGCTTCGGGGGTCCGAACACCGATCTCTCGGCCCTGTCGACATCGTCACCACATCGCGGGCGCTTGTACGTTTCCGATATGCGGAACCTGCAAGTCGTCTATTGACCGCTGCTGACAATTCCACCGAGAATAATGGTTTGACTTGTTCGACGGCCTTGCTTCTCCCTACCTTCGCTTCTTCGTGATCTTTTGACGTGTTGAGTGCCCTTTGTGCTTTTTCTTGGTCGGGAGGCATGATTCCGATATTGTACCGGAGAACAGCGACGCGACAATGGCTACCTCAGCCCTGAACCTGAAAACTAGCGACTCACAGCCAGCGGCCACCGCGCTGATAGCTACGTCTGATGAGCCGAAGAAATCTCCCAAACACTACCGCGGCTTTGTAGCTGGGGTGTTCAGCGGAATTGCGAAGTTGTCTGGTAAATAATCATTCCTGCCAGCAAGGGCATTGAACATGGCTAACAAAGATAGTCGGTCACCCCTTCGACACGGTAAAAGTCCGCCTTCAAACGACCGAGAAAAGCCATTTCCGTGGCCCGGTAGATTGTCTGATGCAGACACTCCGCAAAGAAGGATTCGCGGGGTTATACAAGGGCGCTACACCACCGCTGGTAGGATGGATGTTTATGGACTCCATGTACGCAGACACATAGTCCCAAGCACCCCGTCATGTTCCTTATACTAACACCACAAAGTATGCTAGGCTCCCTAAGCGTCTACCGCCGCGTCCTCAACGACCGCGTCTTCAACCCCCCCTCACACCTCCAATTCGGCGAACAACAGCGTAAACTACCCGTATACGGCCACGCGTTAGCAGGCACAATGGCAGGATGGACAGTATCTTTCATCGCCGCGCCGGTGGAACACATCAAGGCACGTCTGCAAGTACAATACGCAGCGGATAAGAAGTCGCGTCTGTACTCCGGACCAATCGACTGCCTCAAAAAGATATACACCGGTCATGGAATGAGGGGTGTGTATCACGGTCTCAGTGCTACACTGCTCTTCCGCACATTCTTCTGCTTCTGGTGGGGAACCTACGACCTTTTTACGCGGCAGTTGCAACAACGTACTTCGCTGTCTGCTCCCGCTGTCAATTTCTGGGCGGGAGGTTTGTCGGCGCAGGTTTTTTGGTTGACGAGCTATCCGAGCGATGTGATTAAGCAGCGTATTATGACGGATCCGCTGGCACAGAGACGATTTCCGAGGTGGAGAGATGCCGCGAAAGCGGTTTATCGGGAGCAAGGCTTGAAAGGGTACTGGCGGGGTTTCGTGCCGTGCTTCTTGAGAGCGTTCCCGGCGAATGCCATGGCATTGGTAGCGTTCGAGGGTGTCATGAGGAGTCTGCCGGAATAAAGAGACGCGTACACCTTCACTCACACCCCCATATCTTTTTGGAATTAGCGACTCATAGCATTGTGATACCACTCATAGATGATAGATGTATTTTCTAGTCAAATACAATATAGCAAGAAGACGTTTCTCTTGTCGTCAGATAGATCATCACGTCGTTTTCGTAGCCTCTTGTCACATAACTCATACCTCATAGCTTACCCTTGCCGTCCTCGAGCTCGCAGAACGCCTTGAAGGTTACCAGGCCCTCTGCACCCTCCTCATCCTCGGCATCGACATCGCTCTTGATGACGACTTCAGCTGTGGCGCCAACAAAGTAGACGTAGCCCTCCTTGATCTCCTCTTCCTTCGGCCCCACGCTAATCGTTCCCTTGCCCTTGGTGCAGAGGATGATGCTTGGTCCATCAATCGGATCGAATGTCGCCTTCCCTCCAACCCGGTTAAGTGCAGTCCGTACTACAGCGAACTCGGGAATTGGTGGGTTGTACAGCTTGTTGCTGCTGTTGGAGCTGTACGCTGGTGCGTTCAACCTGACCTGTGAGTAGTCTCTGGGCTCCATCTTTTGCTCGCTGATCGGCGCATAGCTGTAGGTCAGCATCTTTGTTAGGTTGTCCACGTCCTTGAACTTTGGTGTAAATCCTGCGCGGACAACGTTGTCGGAGCTCGCCATGCACTCGATGATGTCGCCAGAAAGGTAGGCGTGGATGTCGTCAGCCTTGAGGAACATGGCCTCGCCGATGTCGAGCTTGACATAGTTCAAGAAGAACTGGACGAAAAGACCGATATCACCAGGGAATTGAGAGTTGAGGCGGACGACAAGGTCCGCGAGCTCTTTGCCGTCGTTGGAGGGTGGACCGCCGTCAGCGAACTTGTCACCCTCAGACTCCGCTGCCTTGACAAGCTCTTCGCTGGCAGATGATAGCGCGTCCTTGTCCGTGTTCATGAGCTTCGTAAAGGCAGATTGCAGAGCCTTTTTGTTCTCCTGCATATCCTCCTCCTTGTCCGAAGTCTCCTTGCCGCTGATGGTGTCCTCAAACTTCTTCGCTTCTTCTTCGCCGACGAGCTTGCGCAATGAAGGGACGGTCTTCAGGAAGTGTGCGATCTCGGCGAGGGGTCGGAAACCGCAGAGGCCGTCGAAGGGAGTGACCGCAATGGTCATTTCGGGCTTGTGGTTGTCATCTAGTGAGGTTAGTATTTCCGTTGGAAAGTTCCGCAGTTATGCTGACCTGGGTAGTTCTTAGGGTCGCTTGCATGCAGCTGTTCGGCAAGCTTCTTGTTCGGGTGTGCCTGGATGCTCAGGGCCTTGTTGATGGAGAGGACCTTGAACAGGAAGGGAAGCTTATTCTGATAGCGCTCGGCAATATCTGATGACAACAGGGCTTGGTTTTCTTCGAAGAGGTCGAGAAGCGTTCGCTGGGTTTCCTTGTCTTTGGAAGGGAGCGACGGGTGTGTGCCCATCCATAGCTGGCCGTGTCAAAGACGCGTCAATCGCAAGCTGGAATTTCATACCTCAGCATATGGCTTCTCCTCTTCAATCGAGAAGTCTGAAGCGTTTGCAGCGTGAAACTTGGCGGCTGCAGACTCTTTGCCGACTTTGCCTGAGTTGGTTCAGCATACCGCTGGGGCGAAGGTGAGTGATGACGCGGGGCACGCACCCCAGTCGTAGCTGTTCACACCTGGAAATAGTTAGTGAATGCCGGCTTGGATCCATTTTACTATCTGGACTTACCGCATTCCAGTCTGATAAGAGGGTTCCGCATCTTGAATCTGATTTTGGTAGAGTGTGGAGGTTGCGTATGTATTGCGATGCCGCGAATTGGCGGAGGAGCTCTGGGCGGGGTCCACTTGTTTGGTCCCGCACAATCGTCACCCTGCCGTTGGTTTAAGCTCATCCCCTCTCCCATGACTAGCGTACCCTACCCTGCATCCCGCCGACTACATGCCCCAACGTTGATCATCTGCCGCTACTTCCCTTCCTCCACCTCAGTCTGTCGCTTCCACACCGCCACATGAACTACCTGCGCCGCCTCAGGTAACACGAAAAGAGCTGGGGAGTTGACGGGCCACGACTTCCTCAATATGGCAGCCCGCAGCAGGCCCCGTGGTCAGTTGAAGGAGGAGTTCGACGAGGAAAGAGCCCTCTGGAACTCGATCAAAGCTGACGCACGTCGCGTTGATCAACTCATGGTACGAATATACTCTCTTCATCAACACCAGCATTACAATTGCATCTCTATTTTTTATCGCCAGCATTCCTCACCATGAGCGAAGTACCGCGTAATCTTCGCGATTCTAAAGGCTACTTGGGCCATGACCGGAATAAATATGGAAGAAACCCCCAAGAAGATCCAGAGGAGGAGCGGCTTCTCTGGGAACAGATCAAGACAGATGCCAGACGCATCGACAAATGCATGGTATTACACAGACCGTGCCTTGTCGCATGCATTATTTAAATCATCTACATCTAAATCCGCTCCCTTGCTGACATGCCGCAGAAAGAGTCGGATGCCTTGCAAGAGAAAATCGGCACCCTCGTCGCAGAACAGTCTGCTCGTCAGGGTTCGTTGCCCAACTAACTACTACATATTCGTCTCACTGTGCTAACCCGGCTAGAGCGCGGCGAGGAAACCTCAGCCCGTATTGATGACGAGCTTGAAGACCTTCTGCGCGACAACATACGTAATCTAAACGAGGCACAGACCCTTCTCCAACCGGTCGAAGGCGGTAATGATGTCTCCACCCAGATCCAACTCCTGGCTGCCCTCCGTCATGCGGAAGAGGCCCCGCCCTCAGCATCACGAGCCACCAGCGTTGGGCACGGAAAGTCTGGACGCGACCGCCAAGGCAAGCGAAAGCACAACGACAACATCGACGACCGCGACAGCATGGCTGCGGACAGTCCTGGAGGTCCCAGCCCAAAGGTCGTTATCAGCAGCCAGAAAGATCGACTGGTGGCCAAATCGGGCAGTAGCAGAGCAGGATCGGTGCCTGTTGCGAGAGAGGGTAGTGTGAAGATGGACGAAGACGACTCGGGTAAGGGTAAGATGGTTCTTCCTTCTTCCAAAACCAAGCCCACAATCAAGTACAAGACCAAGCGTTGAGCTGTACTTTGCTATCGGCGTTCACCTTAGACGGCAGACGATACCCACTGGCATATTTCCTTTCGGCTTGTTCGAGGTTTGTAGTCGGATAGGCAAGCTCATAATCTCACCTCATCTGATCTCATACTTCTTTTCATGTGCTGATGCCACCATGTACCATCTCTTCTATCACAGCGCCCTTTTCACACATCATCCCATGTCCCTTCAGACACCACGTCAGCTGACGATATTATTACAGAAATCCGACCGCGTCTTTCGCCGCAGACAGAGGTCCTCTATCGGAACAACGCGAAGAACCGCTCTTCGGCATCGTCCATGTCGTTTGAGGGCGAGGGCATCCTATGCCGCGTGACATCCGTAATCGGCGAAGGAAAGCAACGCCGCTACGAAATCATCGATGCTGATCCAGACCCTCCAACACCATCAGTACCCTATCGCGCTTCTGTCAACCACCTGATTCCCATCCCACCACCCTCATCAAACACCACATTGCCAGACCTTAGCAAAGGCAAGAATGTTCTCGCCCTCTACCCAGGTACCACTACCTTTTACAAAGCGGAAGTGGTGGCTGTCTGGAAGCAAAGTGATGGCAAGGTCAAGAAAGAAGACGGTGGCAAAGAAGGAGATGGTGTGGACAATCTCGTCAGATTAAGGTTTGAAGGTGAAGATGAGGCAGATCGTGAGATGAGTGTAGAAAGGAGGTATGTGCTGCCTGACAGGTAGATGGCTGGCACTTCAGCTCCCAGGGGGGATGGACTTTCGGTCATAGTAGGCTCGCATTGAATCTCATTGTGGAGTGTTGGATACCATTGGGGGAGGTTGTTCTTTGGCATGGGCTGGCTGCGAATACCTCTTGTGGTACATTTTTGCTTTTTACCCTCGCATACTTTAGTCACGCTTTCTTTACCTAGTACTATCGATACCTTATTACCAAGAAGTCATACCCATCTGCAATCGTTCGCGGTATAGTCAAG
This sequence comes from Alternaria ventricosa, assembly GCF_023758065.1. Taxonomy (NCBI): domain Eukaryota; kingdom Fungi; phylum Ascomycota; class Dothideomycetes; order Pleosporales; family Pleosporaceae; genus Alternaria; species Alternaria ventricosa. The sequence continues at coordinate 1,583,634 of NW_026055684.1, read as the reverse complement.
CCATAGAGTATGGCCAAGCCACTAGCACCAAAGCAAGCAAGCGCCATCTGGACACGTCCCAGAGCGCATCGCCAACAAGCCTCAAGACTCCACAACCCGTACCAACTTGACCCCGCACAAGACGCAGAAAAGCATTCTATACCCCGATCTAGTGTCGCGTCACTGAGAAGATCTTGGTAGGCGCCTACGATCCCACCATCATACTTCCAATCCAATCACAAGCGCGACTACTGAAGCCATCAAGCCCGCGCCGCACGCCGACTCCACCAATATCCGCAGCTACCTAATCTCCACCACCCACCCACACTATTGTCGCCATGAACAACTTCTCCTTCCTCGAGTCCTCCCAACAACAAGCCGCCCAGCAACAGCACAATCAAAATCGCCCTCCGCCCTCTCCCTCACATTCACAAGCCGGCAGTATTGCAGGATCGCAAGTTAACGGCGGCGGCCAGAACGGCGTTCCAATGGTTAATGGCCTACCCAGCGGCGGCCAGCAGACGGATATGAACCATCTGTGGGCGGTGGTGCAACAGCTGAGTCAATTGCTAGAGGAGAATAAGGCGCAAACGAGGGGTATCGTGGAGGGTGTCGCTGCGATACAAGGCAGGGCTGCACAAGAAGACGGGGGTGAGGTCGGTGGGCTCAATCCGAGAAGTGCAGGTGGAATGGGCATGAGGGAGGTTAATGGAGAGATCAATGGTATGTTAAGTCTGCATTGAGAGGGTTTAGACGGCAATAACCGTCTGGACTCGGATGAACACATACTAACACACATCACAGCAGCGACAGTAGCACATCTACAATCACAGCTCTCGAGCGCACAAACGACCATCGCCTCCCTAACCTCAACCAATACATCTCTCTCCGCCCTCCTCACCGACTACGAATCCGCTTTAACCCTTCTCCTCGATAAACTTCGTCCGTACGCCTATTCGCAAACCTCCGCGATGCTCGCCTTACACAAACACTACCAAGGGCTTCTTGATCAAGAACGATCGACGTCTATGGCACTGCGGCTAGAGCATGCAGACTGGCAGGCCGGGTTGAGTCGCGTCGCGGAGAACGCAAGGAGTGCGCTACGATGCCAAAGTGAGGTTGAACAGGGGTTGAGGGGCAGATGTAAAGAGTTGGGTGAGGAAAATCGCGTGTTGAGACGGATGGTGGGGTGGGAAGAGAGGGAGAGCAGCGATGATGAGGCCGAGGACAAGGCATAGTTGCGCTCCTGTGAGATATTATGGGAGGTATAGGGTTCACGCATTTTTATTATGCATAGCGTTGGCGTTTGGGGATATCACAAGTCGGTCACGCTTCAGGAGGGGCATACCCACGGCTGGCGTATTCTTTCACCAATTGGACGACACTGGAAGACAGGAACGTCAAACATACTCAGTTGCAAGCTTCCCCGTTGCTTTCAAGCAAATAAAATCCTGGATATATTGCCACGCGAAAGTAAAACTGTTCACCGAATCTTCCATTCGAAACCGCCCCAAATTGTACACAGGAAGTTTGACTATACGGGACGCAGCACCCGACCCCTGGAGCCACCAGCATCTCCACCATTCTCTCCATAACGATAGAAAATCGCAACCCACCCCACGACATGATACGCATCCGCTTCCCTCACAACCCCCATATCATCTCCTTCAAAACCATGCACATCATAAGTACCATCGCCTTGGTACACAACCGAAGCTACGTTGTGCATCTCGCAAATAATGGTGTGGCCCTCTGATCGAAGCCAGGAGCGCGTGTCGGTCACGTCTTGTTGCGAAACTGTGGGATGTGGGGGAGGGAGGTCGGCTAGTGAGGCGGGTGAGGGGAGGGGGAAGAGGGAGTCTGTTGATGGAGATGGTGAGGGTGGGGATGGAGTTGGTGAAGATGGGGATGGAGATTGGGAGCGGGAATGACGGCGCTGTATTTCTCCTTGGGGTGATGTTTCAACGTGCCTGAAATCGTGTAACTCGTGTGAGGCTCCTACGACAATCTCTGCGTTTAGTTCTTCCCGGAAACGTCGATGGATAGCATCGTTGCGTGCTATGATAGCCTGCACGGTTGTGCGGCTATTCGTTGGATTTGATTCAGAATCGGAAAGTTCGAAGCTTTCGGGATGGGGAAGCTCAGAGGACTCTGCCGTGGTTGCGTCCTCGAGGATTTCGCCTTCCTCTAAACCTTCCTCGTCCTCTTGGGGATGGGCAGATGCCCATCGCTCGTGAGTCTCTGAATCTTCGTCAGGCTGACGGTCGTCATCGTGTTGCTCTTGCTGGTGATCCTCATTGCCCTCTGCGTTCTCAGCGGCCCTCGCTTCGAATTCTTGCATATTTTGCGGGACCCAGACCTCGCCATTCATGTTGGAACCCGTAATCATCCAGTTCACACAGTTCACTAGCCCACTGCGTCTCGCCTCAAGCTCCTGGCTTGCCCAAGAGTCAGCAAGACCGTCCTCGCTGAGCCTGTTCCGGATATGATTCGCTACGACAAGCTCAAGCCAGTTGTCCCCGATCTCTTCATGCCAGTCGCATATGAACTGGTGCGCTTGGGGATGATGTTCACGATGCCAATGCCTCCTCACTTCGCATACAATGTACACAAAATCCGGGTGACCATCCCAGCTTTCTGCATCGTACCATGAGTCAGCGTAAGCCATAAGCCAGTAGTAAGCCTCGCGGTTGTATACACCCTCGTTGTGCTCTTCTTCGTTGTCGCGTATTTGTTCGGGTGTCAGAGCATTATGGAGACAGAAGACCGTCCGGCACATGGGACAGGCGTTGCGGTTCTCACTGGCTGAATTCATCCAGTTGAGACAACATTCATTGTGGAAGATGTGGCCGCATGGAAGGCGCACTGCAACGCCATTGTCCCAGTTGAAGTCTTCCCAGCATATACTGCAGGAGTCGGGAAGCTGCTCGGAGTACTGAACGGACCCATCCATTGTAGCTATGAATTGCCCCATTGCGGGCAAGTCTGGTATGACACCATCTTGCTGGTCAGGAGCTGAAGCGGAAGTTTGCATCGACATGGTTGAGTTGAGTTAGGGGTGTTGCTTGCTTGACAGTTGGAAGCAAACGAGTGGAAGCTTATATACAGACTCCTTGGGGTACATCGGATCTTTCCCACAGGGAAAGCGATGCTCAGTACATGTCGCGGGTAGGGTATTTCACTTCGCGAATCGCTACAACTGTGTACCCCACATATACTGCTACCTATAGCAATTCACTATGAAGGCAATCACAAGGCCATATATAAAGCGCCAGAAGCTGAATCGCCCACCGCTGCAATCCACACCGAGATTGCACTCGCACAACACACTCAACCAGATCGCACATCCGCAGCTAGTATGGTGTCCAACAACCTCCCCAGCCTCGAACACTTCCTCGACGAGCGAATCCATCAACAAGCCCGAGACTTCGAGGCCACCAGCGACTCCAACTGCGCGATCTGTCTGGAGCTCCTGGAGGTAGACTCCCAGGAACCGAGTACCCGCCTCGCTCAACTCCCCTGTCAACACACACTGCACCTCCAATGTCTACGTGACATGACAGAAGGCTACACTGACAACCGCAACAAGTGCCCAAGCTGCCGACAAGAGCTCTTCGAGCTAAACCTGCTACCACCAGCAACGGAAGCGCTGGCGCGGAAAGAAAAGGAGACGTATTACGATCGTGATGCCTCTTTTGACACCAAGCGCTATACCGAGCTATTGACGATCACCGACAACCTTTTCGACGAGCAACGCAGACTCCATGGAACTGGTGCGGAATGCTATGTCGGGATTCCAAAACGTGTATGCGCATCGCGGATCCAGGCGGGCCTTCAATGGGTTATGATATGTGAGATGCACGCTGCGGCTGAATCCGCATGGTTGGAGCTTGAGGTTGCTCGGCGTGTAGAGGACCAACTTAGACATGCTAATATGTTGGAGACTTGGTCCGGCCGTATCTTCATGGGTGCGCTGGAGGTTATGCAGCATATGTTCGATGAACAGTTCCAGTGTTCGGATGATGAACGCGAGCCCGAGGATCGTGTTTCGGTAATGGACGAGGATGAAGAGGACGTTGAAGGAAGTGAAGAGGAACATGCACGACCAAACCCAGAGCCTTTAAGGGGATCTATGAACGAGATTTTTGGCGGAGCTCTTTCAGCGCCGGGGACGCCTACACCTCGGGATTATCGTCCTATCGAACAGTCTTCAAGCCCTCCGAGGGCGACACCACCACTACGAATATCTCAGAGTCTCCCACCACCAAGCCGGGATACGACATTGATGGTCGAAGACTGGCGTAGAGAGACGCATTCAGCACCGTCTGCTGCAAGTTCGCCTACGTTTTCACATACATTATCAGACGACAGAGTTGCAGCCGGGATAATTAATAATGTCGGCCAACAAAACCAAAGCGCTCAGCAGCGTTTCCTCCAAACCCGCGAGAGACTTCGGCGAGATCGAGTCAACGTCCTTGAGATACGTAATGTGGCCTCGGCGGAATAATATGGGAACCGGGCGCGACGGATCACACTGCTTTCGGGCGTTGTAATTGGGATTGTGAGGGATGTTGATGGATATGACATGGTGGGTAGTACGGCTGTATTTTGGCGTTGGAAAGCACAGGGTTGACGTGATTCGAGTGCGTTTGGACGTCAAACTGCCGAGTGATAGGTTGGTTTGCAGGCTACAAACGCTGTTTGTGCGTTCGATCGGAGTGGTATCGATTGCGTCGTTGGCTACGATCGTTTGAGGTTCGTGAGGCGTGACTTCCGTGCGGTGTCCTCGGGACGACATGGTGTTTTGAAAGAGGTGATGGCGTCATTGACGAACGACATTCACGCCGACAGCGCATGTTGGACGTCACGCTGGTAAATTCTTCGTCCCATGTACTCGCCCTCTAGCGCCATCTCAGATATATAAGTACCTTTCCAATCCCCCTAACTTCTTCTTTCCTCATCACTCAGACATGGTCTGACCAAAAATGACAACCCTCAAATGGGATGTCCGTCCAAAAACACGATTCTTACCTGGTCATGTTTTGCTGGAGTTGAAAAGAAGATAGCGACGTCGGTCAACATGGCTTGAGATGGTCTGTTGACATGGCGCACTAAATTTTGATTTGAGACATGCCTTTATCATGACTTCCACACCAGATTTTTGTACTCATGCATAAAATAGACATGAATAAAAATAGGAGATTTTGAAATAAGCAACGATTAGAATAACGGACGAATAATCATCCCAACTCGCATGCCCAGACGTCCGCTCGCTAACCCCCGTCCTTACCCCAGACTTCTACCTCGGCACAACTAGCAATCCCCCGCTTACGCACCTCACCACCTTCACATCCGTCCCCCGTCCGAGACCATTACTAACGCGATTAAGCTACCCGATGTGTTATCTCGGACTAGTCATGCCGTTTGTGCAGTGGCGTCAGCAGAGATGCCTCGGGGCGTAATAGCACCGGTGGATGGGTGTGCTGGGTTACACCATGCATGTATCGCGACTTCCCATCTCGAAAAGTGTCGTTGGTATATTTCAGACATTTGGATCACTAAGCAGAGGAAGGAATCGGTAGAACGTGAGTTACTATTCCTGTGTGTACGTGTACTTGATTGAGTGGTTGCTGATGGATGCCGAATAGGATTTCGTTGACGCCTATATCGTCTGACTCTGCAAGCCATCAACAAGGGCTACGGCACGGAGCGCATCGTGGATACCAATAGTGGGCCAAGAACCAAGAGTGGTAAGAGTGGACCCCGTCATTACAAGTTGATTCTCGTGCTCGACATCTTTGCGACGTTTCCTCAGCCAGCGCATTGAACCGCCACCATGGTGATCAAATCCCGCTATTCGTTCCCTATACCCCAGGTCTCACTACCAACGTACATCTTTGATTCGCCTACTGTGGAATTACCGAAGGAACCGTTTTATCTTTCAGCAAGCGAACCTGAAAAGTACAACATCTCCTTACACGATCTCCGTCTCTATGCGAAACGCTTCGCTTCAGGTCTGCAGCGCGCAGGCCTCCAACCAGGAGACCGCGTGTTGCTCTACTCGGGAAATACGCTCTTCTTCCCAGCAGTGGTGATGGGTATCGTCATGGCAGAGGGTGTCTTTACCGGGGCAAATCCCACCTACATTGCCCGAGAGCTAGCGTACCAATTGAAAGACAGCGGAGCGCGCTTCATGATATGCGCAGAGGGCAGTTTGGACACAGGAATCGCAGCTGCAAAAGAAATTGGCATGAGTCCTGAGCGCATCTTTGTCTTTGACGATGGTGTTGCCACGTTCGAGGGCCGTAAAGTGGAGAAGAATACGGAACTTGGAAATGTGCGCCACTGGACCGAACTTCTCGATACGCCAGAACGCGGCGACGCATACTCATGGCCCGAATTGAAGACATCAGAAGAGCTTGATCGAATAGTTGCGCTGAACTACTCCTCGGGAACGACTGGTGTCGCCAAGGGTGTCATGATAACGCACAGGAACTACGTCGCAAACTGCAGCCAACAGATCCACATCCAGACCACCAGCCCCGATTACCAAGAGAAGCTAAAGACGAAGAAGTACCTCTGCTTTCTGCCCATGTATCATGCGATGGCGCAAGCCATCTTCTGTTTCGGTGCGGTAAAACAGCGCGTACCGGTCTACATGATGCCCAAGTTTGACTTCCTCGAGATGCTACAGAATGTGCAAAAGTACCGCATTACGGACATGGTTCTGGTACCACCGGTCATCGTGGCCATGGCAAAGCACCCTGCGACGAAGAAATTCGACTTGAGCTCCGTGACGGGCGTGTCTTCGGGCGCTGCCCCACTCGGCCGGGAAGTGATTGAGGAGTTCGAGCGGCTATGGCCGAACGGCCAAGTCAACGTCAAGCAAGGCTACGGCATGACGGAAGTCACCTGCGCAGCAACTACATTTCCCCCATCTGCCTACTCGTCCAGCTTCTCTGTCGGCGAAGTCCTAGCAAACTGCGAAGCAAAGATCGTCGTAGATGACGACGGCAAGGTTGAAGCGCGCCAAGGCGAGAGAGGCGAGATCTGGGTCCGCGGACCCAACATCATGAAGGGGTACTGGAACAAGCCCGATGCGACCAAGGAGACTCTCACAGAAGATGGGTGGTTGAAGACGGGAGACGTGGCATACGTGGATGAACAGAATTACTTCTTCATAGTTGATAGGAAGAAAGAATTGATTAAGGTCAAGGGTCTGCAGGTTGCACCTGCGGAGCTGGAAGCGCTGCTGCTGGACCACCCAGATGTGCAGGACGCGGCTGTTATTGGCGTTAAAGCGTAAGTTTGCCCGCATACTCTACAGTCTGTATCAACTGCTAACCTTTTCCAGTAATGGCGATGAATTGCCTCGCGCTTACATTATGCCTCAGTCGCCCGACAAGGCGACTCCGGAGACTGCGGAGAATATCAAGAAGTGGCTGGCTGAGCGTGTCTCTAGACATAAGCGCTTGGAAGGTGGTGTGCATTTCATTGACGCGATTCCGAAGAATCCTTCTGGCAAGATTCTGAGGAAGGAGCTGAGGGAGAAGGCTGCGCTGAAAGATACCAAAGCGAGGTTGTAGATTTGATAGAGGCGTTTATAGAGAGGTAGACTCTTAGTAAGAGAGCGATTCAGCGTTCCGAGTCAGCTATCGTTTGATCGGGTACGGGATCCAAGTCAAAGTTGAGGTCCTCGCTTCAACGCCTTTCTGTCCAGAATATCATTTGTCCCCGGATCATGGATTTGATGTCTTCGTGATTTTTGCTGCTTTGATATATACATGCAGCATGCTCCGCTCGTGACTAACACGTTCATCGACCATTCCCGCATAACACCTTAGTTGCTTCGCTGTCCGTTCTTGGCCGCCCTCAGCTCGTCCATCTTCTTGACCCGCTCCTTGAACTCGTCGTACTGGCACTTTTCGTATGAATGCCTCTCGTTCTAGAATTCCTGTCAGCCGCCCGCTCTGGCTCTTCTTCATCCATTCTCGCGTACCTCGCACTTCCATGGTAGGTAGTACTCCTCGTACCGACACCGGTTCAAGGGGATAAGAAGATGTGCGCATGAGTCTCGGTAGGGAAGCGGTAGTTTGGCGGCGCTCATTTCCTCGCGGGTAGCCTCTGCGGTCCCGTCAGTTTCTATTACTTGAATGCGTAGGATGCGTGGGCCGGCGTACTCCTCGGCTCACCGTCAAGGCCGACGGCATGCTTGATGGTATCTGTGACAGTCATACTGGCGACCCGGGTTGTTGTTTATCGTCAATGGCGCGCGGGGGGCTGGTGGGCGGAGGGTCGTCGGCGGGCGAGCTTGGTGAGGTTCACTTGGTGTCGGCAAAGGCAGCTGATGACCCCGACGCTTGGCAGGGCAGTCGCGAACGCGGACTCCAACGCGCCTTCCCCCAGGTCTGACGCGAACCGCAGACACGCCTTCACGAAATCACTTGACACGCCCCAAGACACCTTGTACAGCTCATCGAATGGTGAAGATGCCCCCCGCGCCCGATGGCAAGATTTACTCGGCAACATACAGTAATGTGCGCACTCCCCACTGCTTGCGACACCTTAGTATTGCGACGATGCACTGACAAAGCCCGCCTGCAGGTCCCCGTCTACGAGTGCAATGTCAACGGCAACCATGTCATGCGCCGCCGTGCCGACGACTGGATCAACGCGACCCACATCCTCAAGGTAGCCGACTACGACAAGCCTGCGCGAACCCGCATCCTCGAGCGCGAAGTCCAGAAGGGCGTGCATGAAAAGGTCCAGGGTGGTTATGGCAAATACCAGGGCACATGGATACCGCTGGAGGAGGGACGCCATCTGGCAGAGCGGAACGGCGTCCTGGACAAGATGCGCGCCATTTTCGACTACGTCCCCGGCGACCGGAGCCCTCCTCCTGCGCCCAAGCATGCGACTGCTGCGTCGAATCGCATGAAGCCGCCCAAGCAAACTGCGGCTGCGGCTGCTCGGAATGGTAAAAACGTCTATTCGCTTGAGTCTATGCAGTGTAGGAGGTCACTCTCATTGGTCGTTGTCAAGCATGGATACGGGAGATTGGGCTGACTGATATCGCAGCATTCGTGACCACCAGCGCGCAGTCGCAAGTTAGCGAAGAGCCGTACGAGGCCTCCCAGATCAGGTCGCAGATCTTCCGCGAAGAGACACCGGATAACGAGACTGTCATTTCCGAGTCGATGCTGGGCGACGTAGATATGCTGGATTCATACTCGACGGGCGGCAACAGGAAGCGCAAGAGGGGGATGGACCAGATGTCTCTGCTCGATCAGCAACACCAAATATGGGCAGACCAGCTGCTGGACTACTTCATGCTGTTAGACCACGAATCCGCCGTCTCATGGCCCGAACCACCGCAGAGCATAAATCTGGACCGCCCGATCGACGAGAAGGGACATGCAGCCATGCATTGGGCGGCAGCCATGGGCGATGTGGGGGTCGTGAAGGAATTGATACACCGGGGCGCGCGCATTGATTGTCTATCGAACAACCTGGAGACTCCCCTCATGCGCGCCGTCATGTTCACCAATAACTTTGACAAGGAGACTATGCCCAGCATGGTCAAGATCTTTCAGCAAACAGTTCACCGGACAGATTGGTTTGGAAGTACCGTATTCCACCACATCGCAGCGACAACGAGCAGCTCGAACAAGTACGTTTGCGCGAGGTGGTATCTCGACTGCATCATCAACAAGCTGTCAGAAACATGGATACCAGACGAGGTTACGCGGTTGCTGAACGCAGTAGACCAGAATGGCGACACGGCGATCATGATTGCTGCGCGGAACGGGGCGAGGAAATGCGTGCGAAGTTTACTGGGACGTAACGTCTCCGTAGACGTAATGAACAAAAAGGGCGAGACGGCAGACGATCTGATCAGGGAGCTCAACAGTCGACGACGAACGCATGGACGCCCACGGCAAGCTTCATCGTCACCTTTCGCGCCGCCACCAGAACACCGACTCAACGGACACGTCCCACATCTAGATGGCGGACCGCTAATCCCGGTGCCATTCCCCAGCATGGCTGTCCGAGAACCTATCGAGTACCGCTCACAGACCGCTTCAAATCTCATGAACAAAGTTGCGCCAACGCTGCTAGAAAAGTGCAAAGAGCTAGCCGAGGCATACGAATCCGAACTGCAAGAGAAGGAGGCAGAATCCTTCGATGCAGAACGCGTAGTCAAGCGACGCCAAGCCGAACTCGAAGCCGTACGGAAACAAGTCGCCGAGCTCCAGCTCATGTCGAATGGCATACACATCGACCTCAACGACGACGAAGCAGATCGGCAGCAAGAAGAAGAACTGCGGTTACTTGTGGAAGAAGCCGAGTCCCTACTTGAGATTGAACAAAAAGCCGAGCTCCGTCGACTATGCAGTAGCATGCCGCAGCAAAACGCCGACACTTCGCCTGTTGATGTGACAGAGAAGATGCGACTGGCCCTCCTACTCCACCGCGCGCAACTTGAGCGGAGAGAGCTCGTCCGAGAAGTCGTGAGCAATCTCAGTGTGGCAGGCATGAGTGAGAAGCAAGGCACGTACAAGAAGCTCATCGCGAAAGCGCTAGGCGAGCGCGAGGAAGACGTCGAGTCCATGTTACCGGAGATTTTGCAGGAGTTGGAGGAGGCGGAGACACAGGAACGGGCGGAGGGACTAGATGGAAGTCCGTTGTAGGGCTTTTGTGGTGAGGTTTTGGGCTGGATTGGTTCGGTGGATTAACGAGTATTTATGATCAAGATAGCGAGACATCTATCTCTTAATGTATACATGTATTCAGGTCTGTTCTACCGTTTGGCGATATGTCTTTCTCGCAAGCTACGCGCCTTCATCAACATTGCCAAGAGGATGTCGTGCGCCAAGTGGTATCAATTCTCACGTGTCGCAAGCATGCCATGTGGGTACGCACTTGTTGGGTGCATACGGTTGGAGTATCAAGACTTTTTTCAGGGTTTCTAACGCATCTTGTATAAGGAAGGAACTAAACAGGTGCGCTGAAGTCTACGTTGGTATAAGAACGTAAGTTTGTACTTGACCGAAGACGATGTAGCCTTCTTAGCTTTTTTTTTGTTATACTTTGTGGGAGACACATGCCCAGTCTTTTCTCTGAAGGCAGTAATAGGATCACTTGCGAAGAAATAAAGAGCCGAAAATGGACAAAGGCGGGCTATGAGAGCATCACTCATGTCTTATCTCTACAAGTCTTGTGCGCCTTCTATTCTGTTAGTTTTCGCAACCACCACCCGTGGGCGTCTCTCCCCTCGACCAACGACGGCGCCCAGTTTCCAACCCAAAGTACCTAGGTTACCGCGTGTATCTCGAAAACATCCGGCCGCGCTCATGGTTCGTGAGTGTGCCGCTAATGCGAGACACTTGCTGGCACATGGGTGCCTAGTTGGTGTGCGTGGGGTCAAGGTCTCTCACATGACCCTGGACGCAAGGCGGCTCGCTCGATCGCGCATGAGGCTAAGATATGACGTGCTCAGACGGACTGCGGTCGACACCCAACCGTCACGACGGACGTGATGGAGCCGGAGAGCGTGTCTTTGGAGGATGGAGATGAAAGGGGGAGCGTCTAAGTTTGTGGGCATGCTGGGACGCGTGGGCACGGAGGTAGCTGGCGCGCGATTGGACAGTGGGCTCTTGGAGCGGAGTTCTCGCGGAGGTTACGGCACCTGGGGATGCAGGGGCCGCATCGCATTGTGAACACCTGGATATCGCCAGCTGCTTACCACGATCCAAGACAGCATAGTGTCCTGCCGCCCAAGACTATCACACGCGTGCAGCGGTCCCACTCACCTACCATCCGGTACTGTCATTCGCTTGCGCCTCCACTCACCTTATGCCTGCTGAGTCCATTCCGCTGAGGAAGAAGCCTCCGCCGCATCCTCGCAAGACGCTCGTCCACACCCTCTCCGAAGACTTCACCCTCGAGCCCCCAAATAGAAGTACCTCGCCCGTCGTCGCTTCCGGCTCGAGTTCCCGCCAACTCTCTCGCACACGCTCTTCGTCGCGCCAACATCGCAAAGCCAACGGCAAGTCTGCGCTCAGAGAACCAGATAGCCCTGGCAATTCAGAACTCGAGTTCGACGACTGGGATGAACACGACGCGGCTATGCCGTCAGATCTGAGACCCTCAATGGACCACGCCGAGTATGGGCGCGCGAATGCGCCCCTGCTCGGGCGCAAGACGGAGGACGACAACATGGACGACGGGCTGTTGGGAAGGAGCACACATCACTTCCACGAGCGGGATCCCGAGATGCAAGCCAAGCACGAGACGCGGAAGAAGTACACCTACGCCGCCTTTCTGCTTGCGCTGAGTCTGGTGAGCTTCACAGTGCAGACCGAGACGGCGGTATACATCCAGCACCAGTTGAAATGGGAGAAGCCGTACTGCATGCTGTACATGACACACGGCTCGTGGATAGTGCTGTGGCCCGCAACTCTCTTCCTGCTGCGACTCCAGCACTGGAATGAGCCATGGCCGACCTTCTGGCGGCGCCACGTCCAGCTGCTGCGCCAAACCGCCCTCATGGTCCAGCACCAGAACCTACACCCCACGCCGCGCCAATCCCAAGTCTCGCCCGTTCGCTACATGCTCAAGATGACAGCCTTCATCACATGCGCCCTCACACTCGCAGGAGGAAGTTGGTACGTAGCCGTCAACCAGACGACAGCCAGCGACTTGACCGCCATCTACAACTGCTCCGCCTTCTTCGCCTACGCCTTCAGCATCCCCATCCTCCACGAGAAAGTCCGCGCCTCCAAAGTCGTCGCTGTTGCCATCGCCATCGTGGGCGTCTTCGTCGTCGCATACGGCGACCAGTCCCCCGCAAAGCACGGCTCCAAATCCGGAGGCGGAGCCGGCGGCGATAAGGCGCCCCCGTCGCACGAAGCCGAGAACCGCGCTTTTGGCAACCTCGTCATTGGCATTGGCAGTGTCTTGTATGGCCTGTACGAAGTGCTGTACAAGAGGCTGGCGTGCCCACCAGAAGGCGCCGCACCGAACAAAGGTGTTATTTTCGCGAACCTGTTTGGCAGTCTAATCGGCGCGTTCACGTTGAGCGTGCTGTGGATTCCGCTGCCGTTTTTGCATTATATGGGATGGGAACTGTTTGAGCTGCCGCATGGAGAGCAGGCGTGGATGATGGCAATCAGTGTTTTGGCCAATGCCAGTATGTTTACCCCTTCGCTCCTTCCCCAAAACACCGCAATACTAACGCTCTACGCAGCCTTCTCAGGAGCCTTCCTCGCACTCATCTCCCTCACCTCGCCGGTCCTCTCCTCCGTCGCCGCCCTCCTTACCATCTTCATCGTCGCGCTCGTCGACCAGCTTCTACCCCCGCCGCTCAATTCGCCTCTTACACCCGCGGCTATTGTTGGAGGACTTCTCATCATCGGCGCGTTTAGTCTGCTGTCCTGGGCGAGTTACAAGGAGATGGATGAAGAGAGAAGACATAAGCTGGAAGAGGCGCCTAGTGAATTGGATGATTAGATGGGCGCGTCCAACCAACGACGATCCCGATTTCAAGCCTGTTTTCCAAGCCAAACGTACTACTGGAATTCCTCAATCTTTCTTGAAGAAAGTTGAAAAGCCAGTCGACGAAGAAGCTGCAAAGGGCATCATGTTGAACGCCGACGGAGAGTATGTTCAGGTCATGGCATGTTGGTGCTTTGTCGGCTTCGGCTGCGTGAAACTTCTTTTGTTCTTCTTTTTGGGAGAGTGCTTCGCACTTGCATATTTAGGGTGGTTCATCTGGGATGATACATTTCGGACTTCGTTACGCGCCGCAGATGAGGCATCAATATTGGGTTAGAATCTTTGGCATTGCCTGCCGTACTTTGGTTTGGCCATATTAGTATAGCATGCATAGATGGGCGTTTATTTAGGCGTTGCAGAGGGTAGACTATATCGTCACCCCGGATGTTAGAATGGAATTTTTGGTTTGGTTTACTACGTTTGTTCTGTGGTGTTTACTCATTTGTCCAAAGGAAATGGCATACGGGAGCACTGTTTGGGTCGGAAGGGAGCGATCTCAGTATTATTACGAGTAGAAAGATGAAGAAGTAAAGGTGATGCAATGATAAGGGTGTCGTTGTAATATCATTATCGGGATGTTGGGTGCGGCATTGGTTGACCCTTAACGTGAACCTGGGTAGTGGAGACTGGATGAGGAGAAAGGGTCTCTTTGGATAAGGACTTACGAGGGCAGAAGATGGTATATCAGTAAGTGTTCAGCCACTTTGTTCTCGATTGAAAGCAGTTCTTGACATTTTAGTCAGTGCGCTGGAGCGGGTTTTCCCTACACAATTAATCGCTGTTTCCTGTAAAGACGAGATTGCAGTGTCTCTAAGTTCCAGGATAACATCAACTTTTTTGATCACGGACCGCTACGGTCGGAAGCATCGAGATGCCTCAGAACACCGCTTTCACATGCAAATGCACAGCATGGGCGACCCTGAGTCTCAACAGTACCAAATGTAACAACACTGGAAACGGAGAGCTGCTAACGCCCCGGAGCTCAAAGACGAGACAATAGGGTACACACCTGCATCATGACTTGCTCGCCATTACAGCACGAGAACACCCTGAAGTATGTAAGCAACTCAGTACAAGAGGGCCGGTGGACCTAGTACCTCAGTTCCCCAAGATTCTCCTCTTTTCGCCAGATACCAGACGATTTCTTTGTCAACGACTCTCAACACCTTCTCTTCTTCATTGGCGTGCGTTCAGCGACTTGATACCCATCTCCTCGTTCTAGCCATGCCTCTTCTACAGTCAGTACCAGATGCGAAGGATGTCGACGTACCGAGGCCATTGCGTATCGACAGGTCAAGGTCAAGACGTTCGCCTCCTTCGAGTCCGTTGCCGACGGCTCAGCAGCAGTCTCGTCGGTTTGCGACGTATATTCCGCTGGGAGTACCTCATTCTCCATCACCACAGCCTCGTCCAGTATCAGATGTCTCAGCTTCGCAGAGAGTAGCTCCCACTTCATCACCACGAGTTCAGCCAGTGCCAGATCGTTCGCCGCCGCCTTCTTCGATTCCTTCGCCGGTGGCTCAGCAGCAGCACCGCCGGGTAGAAGGCTCTGGTTCGCTGAGAATCTCCCACACCTCATCATCACGGGCTTCGTCTTCTTCGAGTCAGCAGCATCGTCTTGTCGAAGACCCGGCTTTGCTGAGAGCTCGTCAATATCCGTCACCACAAGCTCAGCGGGTGCCAGTTCGTCAAGATGGCGAAGCACAGAACCGGCTGCGATTCGCCACCTCAGCAGATGCAACACCGTCCCCATCGCCATCACTATCACTATCATCATCAACACAACAGCCTCGACGTTTGGAGCTCTCCACTCCGATACCATCTCGCACCACTTCAACACCATCATCAATTCTTCAGCTAGTAGACACGCCTCATCGAGATTCCGACAACAAGCCATCACTGTAAGTCCCCACTACTGCTTTCTCTTCTCTTCCAACTCGACCCTAACAACAATACTTTCCAGCAACACCCTAAACATCAGACGCAGACTCACAGGTCTTGTATCGAACGAAACAGCAACACCCTCCATACCCCTAGGAAACCAAGTCTCAATAACAGCAGGAGGAGACACACCCAAGCCCTCCACCTCAGCCTCAACTTCAACCTCAACCACCTCAACAGCCCAATCCGCCTACCCCGCCTACAACAAGGTATCTCCACCACCAACACCAACAATAACCCTCACCCTCCCCGCCCCCCTAACAACCACGCTCGCCAGCCCCCAAACCAGCACGCCCATCCCCCCTGACACCACCCCACCTGCACCCCCCGAACCCAAACCCCGGCACCGCACACCCCTCCAACTAACCCGCTCCCTAACCACCAAGCTCAAAAAACCGCTCGCAGCCCTCTCCCTCCTCACTGCCCGCCGCTCCCCACCCGGCGCCACAACCGTAAGCCGCGTAGCAGCCGCAACACAAAACTGGCTGTGCACCGCAACAGCCATGTCGCGAACTGGCGGCGGGTTTGGCATTGCGTTTGAGAGCAGTACGAGGAGTGCGTTGGGTGAGGTGTTGGAGGAGAATGGGTATGTGGGACGGAGGGCGGAGAGCCCGGTTGGGGATAGAGTAGGGGAGAATGGTGTGGAGGACGGGGAAGATGAGGAGACGGTGGTGCAGAGGGCGGTTTTGTTGGAGAGGTTTGCGTTGTTGAATTTGGAGGCGGGGACAAGGAGGAGGGCTGCGACGGTTAGTCGGGTGGAATGATAGGGTAGGGATGGTGGATGGCGGAGTTTGGGATTGTTGGGGGAGGTTTGGATGGTAGCTTTGGTTTGGGTTGGAGGTGTGGATTTGTTGATTGTCAGTCTACCTAGGTATACCCGACACCATCAATGGAGTGTTTTTTTTCTGATTTCTTCTACTCAACCCCATCCATATTCTTCATCATCTCTTGAGTCTGAGACTCAATCAAAAGGTACCCTCCTCAAGCCCCTCACACCACCTTTCCTCGCCTCACCCTCCGCGCCAACCGCAGCCGGTACACGAATACCGCAGCAGTCACCCCAACCAGCACTCGCGTGTACATGTCTCTTCCCCGTCTCATCATCAAACACCTTGACCTCGCCACCTTCTTCTTCCTCCTCCTCCTTCTCCACACCCGCCTCCTCTTCCGTGCTCATACCCTCAACCGGCGGCACCAAGCTGCCAAACAGGAAATGTTGCATAACAGGTAGCTTCTCCAGAATCTCTTTGCGGAACATTTTCCGCATCCCAGATTCGATCTTCGCCCATGACTTCGCGGAGGATATGTCGTCGAGCATGGGTGAATGCCAACGCAGACCCTCTACGTTCTTGACTGAGTTGACGAAGGATATTTGGTCGAGGTAGAGATATTGCTTGCTCTCCTCTTCCAATACCAACGCGTTGTGTATGCTCTTCGGTGTGATATAGGGGTGATGAAGCAGTTGCGCTGCGCCAAACAGGAAGGGCAGGAACTGGTAGTCGTCCAGCCCCCAGACACCATGCGAACCCGCTGGCTCGAGGTAGTATGACTCCTGGACGCGGCGCATGAGACGTAGGTATGCGGGGAGGACGACGAGGGCGAGCGCGGGGAAGGTAGTGTTGGGGAGTATGCCGATGCGATTGAGGCAGAGCAGCCAGAGGAAGAAGTTGAGTTCGTGGCCGGATCCGTAGTCTATTCTTCGCTTGTTTCCGAAGGAATTGTGGAGGTACGTCGCTATCTCATCGACCTGCGCCTTGTCGCTCAACCCGAGCTTCTCGTGCCATAGTGGTAACACTGTCTCCACTTGGTCGAGGAAGGTGCGGAAGACTGGGTTGCCGAAGCGCGAGCCTGTGTCTTCTGGTGGGCATCTGTCTAGCACTTTCTCCGCTTCTGACAGTATCTGCACGACGGTCTTGACTGTGGCTGTGACTTGTTCATCTTTGATGCTCAAGATGCTGCGGTCGCGTACCGAGTCGGCGATGCCGAACACGAATGCTTCGACCAGTGTGCATGTCTTGCTCTTGAGAAACAGTTGGTGATCCTCTGGGCTCAATATGCGCCTCGAGGGTCGCGTGTATGTATGTCTCTCTAGATTCGGCGGCGCGGGTAACGAGGGCGTCGGTGGGGGAGGGGCAGACGGCGGTTCTCGCGATGTGGGGGCGCGTTTGCGGGGGATGAGCTTGGGGAGTTTGGCGCTGAGGTCTGGCGGAGGCGACGGGATGGCTGGCGGTTGCGTCTGTGTCATCATGTTGTGTACTCTATGTGTTGGTTGTTTAGGTGTGAAATGTTAGGGTGCTCAGCGGCGGAGGCGCGTGGAAAGTGGAGGAACGGGCCGCGGCTCCGTGAGCGTCATTCGCGACTTTCATCGGAAATGCTCGTTGCACCAGACTAATCTATCCAAGCTTCCGTTGCATTCAGAGAACGGGGCAAGATGACATCGCCGTATCACTACACATGCCCGCCATTTTCCCTATTCAGATGAGATGCATATGCAGCCTTATGAACACCATGCATCTCACCTCTCCAATCCGTCTCTACAGTACACAAGACGTCACCCGTTACACGAACCGTCGCATAAACGTCGTTACATGCATCTTCGGAAGCAAGGGAACGCCTCCGTCGTACCAACCTTCTCGGCAGGGTACGATATGATGTCAGCAAGTTGCAACCGACTCCATTGTGTACAGTATACTATGCATGTCTCGGCTTGATTGAGCATTATACAGGTTGCAGTGAGCATGCTCTCATCATCTTCGGGAGCACTTCTGGTTTTCAAGCAACAGACGATGTCATGTGGGGCTTACATATCCGAGTTCATATGAGCTTGAACTCCCTGCTAGGACTTCTCGGTGCGTTCGATTGCGCCGTTTCTTTCTTACTTTGAAACGGATTGCTATTAATTCATGTCAGTTGTTCCATGCCATCATCTGTTCCTGATGATGCTACCTGTGTCTTTCTGTTTTCTTCGAGAAGTCCGCACGGCTTTTTTGTCTACATGGTGGATCTCTTTCTTATGCGAAAGAGGTTCAGCTGGTGAGAAAAGAAGAGAGAAGTAATGAACAAGGAAACGCAACATTTGAGCAGGGCTTCATATACTCTTATCGTTTTGCTATATCCAAATATATACCTTATATACATCGAATCGTCCCTATCCAAACTCATCCCATCATCCAATCCGCGGGTATCAAACGTGTTCTGAAGGTCCCTCAACCCCTCCATATCACCCTCAACAACCTACACAGGAGCATATCAATGAAGCCCTTACATGACCGTACAGCACCCAAGCTTCTTGAGCAACCTGGACAAGCCCTTCTTGGCCATCTGCTCAATTTCATCGTTCTGACCCTGCTGTTGTCCATGATGCTGTTGTCCATGCTGTTGGCCACCGTGTTGCTGACCACCATGCTGCTGGTGACCTCCATGTTGTTGACCACCGTGCTGACCACCATGCTGTCCAGGGTACCCTCCATAGCTCGGAGCCTGAGGAGGCGGCGGCATCTCATGCACATCACCACCCTGCAGATTGACAAAGATCCTGCCCTCGTTCTCCTCAGTGCGATACTGCAATCCCAATTCGCGGCACACCTGCTCGACCCTCGGCTTGATCTTCTGGACGTGGTTCCTGCTGTGATTGCCCTTGCCCACAATAACATGTAGATGGCCTTCTCCCCTTTGCCTCGCAACCCTAATCCTCTCTTCCAGCACATCTTCGGCCTCTTCTACGAACAAGCCGTGGAGGTCAATAGTATCGCCCGCGACTCTGCCCTCGGCGTTGTTTTCCCGGAAGATGTAGTCGCGCGCTTGACGGTTGTATTGGTCCATCTTCGCGGCGTGGGCTTTGCCTTCTTCGGAAAGCTCGTGTGCGCGCGCTCCATCGCCGGATTCGTACGCTTGGTGGGCTTTGTCGAAGCAGGATGATCGTTTTGCGGCTTCTTGGCGCGCAAGGTCGCGGAGACGGTCGTACTCGGCTTCGGTATCAGAGGACGCGTGGTTTAGTGCTGGAGATGTTTGTCAGGCAATGCGCATTGTAGATTACGAGCAGTAGAGTAGATGCTCGTCATAACGTGCCAGGCTTCGAGTACGTACAGCGCGCGCCCAATGAGTGCATTTCCATGGCGGCCATCTTTTCGCGACACCAATTATAAAAATATCAATCGCGTGAGAAGGGATGATGGTGCTGTGTTGTGTTGTTGTCGAGCGACAGCACACATTAAGATGAAGCTCGGAGCCGCTAAGCGGGTACATGCAGATGCGCAGGGTCCAGATTTGACGTGGCTCAGCCGTGAAGATCGGACAGCCCCATCGTGGAGTATCCAAGATTGAACCATTGACACGGTAACAATGCGCTGTACTGCATGTAGAGCGGTGTGAATATGGACTGAATTGGATGGGTATATTATCGTACGATGCTGTTCGTGATGCTGGCAGTCGAGTAGAGCTTGCGCTGTGATTCCGCCAACATATTCTAACCCCTGCAATTCGTATACGACTGTTCAAGGCTGATGGCTGCGACATGGATTGGCAAGATCGAGTGTTGCCTTAGAACCGAATCTTCGGCCCAACGAAGACGATCAGGAAGGCGATCACCCATAGCCCAGCGATCATGCCATACAGCTTGATTCTGTCCCACCAACCCTTGCCTTCAGTCATCCTCCGCAGGGCACCCATTCTCCTGCTGGCAGCATCCATGTTCAACGTGTTCTTGTCTAGCCCTGCAAGTGCGCGATCCACTACGCCTTTGTCCCCTTCGAGCGTGTTTCCAAAGTGTATTGATTGCTCTTTCAGTTGCCTCGCCATATCGAGCAAGTCCGTCGTGAGCTCTTCTTGTTCGTTGCGTTCGTGGGAGAGGAGCGCTTCTGTTTTTGCGAGCGAAGGGTCGGCTGTATTTGAGGTAGATTTGGACGGAAACAAAGAATTGCCGGATGCTGACTGTGTCCCTGCTGCGTTCGCGTCCGGCTTGCCTCTTCTGCGCAGTTCGGATGCGATGCCTTGTGCTGCATTCTGGAATGCCTCGTTGCCTTCTGTAGATGTCGACACATCGCGCCCGGCTTCCGTCTTTACTCTCGGTGCATACGAGGGAAACTGATCCGCGTCTTCTTCATCGGAGTCTACCGATCCCTCTGACTCCGTGTCGTCTAGCTGATTAAGCTCGTATATCCGTTGGTTGAGTTGCTTTAGGAGTTCGCGTTTCTGTTGTAGGTCGTTTTGTAGTTCGGCTTTCTTCGATTTGGAGGGTATCGTAGAGGCAGAGTGTTCGAGGCTGAGGAGTAGGGTGCGTGCATGTTCAATGTTCTACGATACCATCAGTATATGCGACAGAATGTATAATTGTGTGAAGCTTACCGCGCTCACACGTGCGCGCTCGTAGGTGGACTTTCGCAACTGCGGTGATGGGTCGACCAAGACTAAACGGTCTAATCTGGACAGCAAGCGATTGAGATTGATGCTCGTAGTGTCGCCGAAGCCTGGCGAGCGAGTTCTTGTAGCCATCGTATCGTTTGCGGTGGTGCGCTCGGGGGTGGATGTGATTCGAAGCAGGCAAGAGTAATGAAAAGGTGACGTGGGCGGGGTAGGAACTGGTACACGCTTTTTCTTAGGTCAAGACGTGTGATTTCTGTTTGTATTTCTACGAGGTCCTTGTTTCCTCACGATAGTGCAGACTTGGGCTGCGCGTAGTTGGTGGAAGGTAGCGTTCATGTGAATTTACGTGTTCTCTCCGACGTCACTGTCGCGAACACCAATCGTTGCATGGTGGGTCACCCCACACGAGCCTAAGCTTTTACTAAGCCAGACATCACAACATCTGGTGCAAGTCTCATGAGAACAATTTGTTCATAGTATAATACATCCTCTTGGTATAGTACAAGTCATGTGGCCGTCTGAAAACTGACCAATCCCATCGCTATGCTGTTTTTGCGCAAATGCGGCAATGCATGCTTCAATCAAACTCCAATCGTCGCTATAACATGCTGAATGGAAAACCCAAAAGAAACAACAAAGTTGCTAATCAAACTACTTCTGAGAAGGAGTGATGGGACCACGGGTAAAGCTACATGTTGTTAGCAAATTGTCGAGGCTGAGAACAAGGAATATGACGTACTTGTTCCAGAGAGTTCCAAGGAAGCCTGGCTTTCCGTAGGCATCATGGAATGACTGCCTGCGAGCCATGCTCTCTTCGTCCTGACGACGCTTGAGGGCCTCTAGGTTTCCAAATCGCTGAGCTGCGGAAGACTGAGAGATGTTAGCAACTGTTGATATCAGGAAACATGGGCATGGGCGCAAGGTGCATAGACATACCCTACGACGGCCATCATAGTATGAAGAGCCAACTGAAGACTCTGAGGAACGACGGTCGGCCTCCTGCTTGGGTGCTTCAGGCATGGCTGGGGTGGTGTTGTCGCCAAAGACCTTGTGGTTCTGGGAAGAGTACTTCTGCTGGAATGGGGAAGGCATTTTGGGATGTAGTTGGACTGGTGGATGTGTTTGAGAAGGTGGAAGTTGGTTGATTTAGTTGATTGAAGCTGAGTGTTTGTTTGAGTTGTGGTATCGTCTTCTCAAAGGAAAGCAGCACCTTCATATATCCGTTGTTCAGCTGAATGTCTTCAAAGGTACGATCGCTCGTGGCCTGACCATTACGCAGACGATATGTGATCGTACCAATCAGACGATGCTGAACTTCCCCCGGATTCCAAACGTGCAGCTTGGACCCTGATTTCTGTAACAATGACATGGAAAGGGCAGTTGCTGGACGCCAACCTGCTTACGAGCTCACTGATCAGAGCAAAGGGTCCTTATCCAGCGAATCAGGTCTTGATGATTCATACGCGTCATATACGGCTCGGGGCTTCCTGGCATGAACCCCCGCTATCAGCTCCTCCACATTGAGTCCACAACGTGACTTCGATCCAGACTGACAGTCGTGGTCTCGAAGATAGTCTGGCAGATTCCAGAACCGGTTGGATTGTCGGCGGACCCTTGGGGATCTAAGTCACGTGCTTCTACCATTCATAGTATACCGATCGCGCTAGCCTTTGGAAGTAGATCGGTCTCGTTTCGATCGCTGCTTGATCCTGGGGTAAACTGGGAACATGACGGCGTGGTCGACGGTGTGTTTGAGAAGAAGTCCTAAAGCAGATACGCGCGTTGGCCTGCTTCACATCGAGCTCGACCAGCTCGACCAGACGGCTGACTCCGTTCAGCTGCAGAGCGCTGAAGCTGCCAAACCCTTATCGCCAGGTGGTACCCTGACTCTTGTGCATACTCCGGAGTACCGTATCGACCAGGTCATCGTTGTTTCTTTTTCTGCGAACGCTGTTGATGTCATCAGAGGACGTTTCTCGAACTGCTCACCTTGCTTTGTGTTGCGTTCCACCAGACCCTGCAAATCGTCCAGTTCACGGCCAAGGGGCGGACGGGATCGAATCTCGCCCGGGCAGAATCACGTGCATGACGTCAATGGCTTGCTTGATGGCTGACTAAACACCGCGCGTTACCCGATTCGATAAGCGAGGCTGGAAGAAAATGTCTTCCGCTCTTGCACTGCAGAACTTCTCCTCACCTTCCAAGGTCACTCCAGAAGTCGCCTCTTCGATGCACGCATCCGCCAATCTTTTCGCGACATCGACGGCGACCGGCGCATCCTGAGTCAAAGAAACCGAGGTAGAAGCGACACGCGTCCTGTGCCGTGTCTTTAGAGTTTGAGGCTCCCCGCCGTTGGGTATCAAACTGGTTCTTACAGGTGAAGATTGGCAGGTACTGATGCAGATCTCTCGGACACAGAAGAGCCGGGCCGATGAGAGAAAATCTCCCTCGTATCCAAGCTGTCCGAGTTTTGTCGCACAACACTCTCCTTTTCAATGCAGCCGCACACACATACACTCACACATGGCGCAAACTCAGTGCGTGTCATCGACTGCACTGCCTTGCCTCGACGTCCGCCTTGCCGTCGCCGGCCGAGGACCCTGACAACTGACAGGTCCACGAGGACGCCACCATGTACCTAGGTACCAAAGGTATGTTACATTCGTCCTTCGCCTCCCCCTTTCCTGATGATACCACAATTTTCAAAGCATAGTTCATCTTAGTCTTCGGACAGTGAGGAACGAAATCAGCAATGTCTTTCGCTCCTATCTGACACAAAAAATCCACAATTATTCACGTCTACGTTCTGGTCGAACACTTTCTGACAATGAATAGACTTTGCAGTATTCCCGCATCGCAAAGAGCATGCGCCACCAAGTAGGCCACAATCTGAGGCGCCTGCCAGACACCCGTCACCGGGTAAGCGATGTGTCGCCTGGTAACGTCTCAAGGCTAAATGCTGTGCGTGGTTTCCTCAAAGCAGCCGCCGACGATGCCTGTGCCACAGCGCACGCCTGATAAGGTAATCCCAGTGGGATTGTATCACTGTGATGTATGCGGGTGTCGCCATTTTTGTCGTGAAGCGCTGTCAGATCCGATTCAGAAGTCCGATTCAGAAGTCCGATTCAGAAGCAGTTCCTATCGCCGCAGGCGTGCGCGCGCATCTCCTTCTCCTATGAATAAATAAGATTTCAAGGGGACAGTCAGT
The DNA here is from genome assembly GCF_023758065.1 of Alternaria ventricosa. Taxonomy (NCBI): domain Eukaryota; kingdom Fungi; phylum Ascomycota; class Dothideomycetes; order Pleosporales; family Pleosporaceae; genus Alternaria; species Alternaria ventricosa. The sequence goes on along the minus strand of NW_026055684.1, from coordinate 1,559,588 downwards.
GCGGAACGTTGCGGGTGAGCCGGCTGAAGGGAGGGAGGGACACCGTTGTCCCATACACCACATTTTATCAATCAAACGTTATTGCTATTGCGCGTTCGCCGGGAGGCGCGCAACGCTCAGCCTCTCCATTTGCGTTGTTGCCATGATTTGAGAGGATTATCCCCGGGGTAAAGTTTATTCATGTTGATCGCGGGACTACACGAGAACCACAACGATCTTGTGTACCTCCGGTGCAACAGGCCCTGATTTTGCAGGTCTGGCGGCGTTGTCGAGCCGCCATCCGGCCTCGCGGTTGGTGGTTGGCAGCGGCGATCGCTTCCCACTATGCAAGCCCGGCAATCCCCCGGCAACAATTCAGTTTAGATTCCCACAATTCGTACCCATGAGCGACATCGATATTTCGCCGACTCGGAAGCCTGTCCTTCCAATGTAAGTCGCGAGACGTGCAGGATAACTGGAGAACCGAGCGCCGTCTCTGTGACGTTAGCGTTTGACACAAATTGATAAGAAAGCCGCCTTCCCAGCCCGGCCGCCAAAGGATTTTGGCCCATTGGTTTTTGTACCGCCGAAGCACCGCAACAGGATTTTACTCGTGGGATATGCTTGTGGGGCTGTCTCCTATGCGTTGGCACTCGAACTAAGCCACCAACCGGTCAACACGCACCCCCTCCCACACATTATTGTCCCGTTCGTTTCCTCCCTCTCTTCTCAACTCAACACCACACACCTACCTACACACGACATCAGCAATCGCCTCAGCAAACCAGCACATTCGAGCGATTTTTCTGGCATAATTTGCTAGCTACGACCATCAAAGACGACACTCTCAAACAAGAGCCCTTGCTCAGGATGACAATTCGGAGCCCAGACGGAGCCCTATCCAGGTACTTACTGCCCAACGGTTTCCCCCCAACTCATGTTCTGCTTTACGCGTTTCTTACCTTTGACTACGACATCCTGTGTTGCTAGACTCATGTATTTCTTTCCTACTGTTTGTTTTTGTTTGCCGCCATTACAGCCCTCATGGATGCCCAAAGGATGCCACAGGATACCTTCCCACGGATGTGCCGCCCTGGTACAGGATCTCCACTTGGCCACTTTTCTTCAGTAACCCAATGCCGGATACTTCCCTGGATAGCCTTGGATTCGAGAGACGTAGCGCACTGCCCTTGCAGTGTTTGTAGACACGACAACCACGAGGCCTCGCTGCCCCGACTTCAAAGCTATCATGCAGAGCTCCTGAATCGGCGGTCAACAGTCACGAGTGGATCCTCGCGCTAGTCACATGCGCTACGACGCACTATCTGGAAGATGACCAACAACAACGGTATGCAACCCTGCACCGCCCCCAGGACAACGTAGGCAACTCTCAGCAACGTCGTTCATTTATGTTATGTTCGACTGCGCTTAGCGACACACGACTGGTAGTATCAATGTACGCAATCCCCACCTATGGAGCCCATAAGGATGAAGCCATCATGGACCTGCCTACAGCACCCCAAGCCACATGGACTTCTCATGGACCCTGCCACGGTTTCCCACTGGACGCTAATGAGGACCGCCATGGTCATGGACTGATTTGGAGACATTTGGATGTTACGAAGTACGTACTGTAGGCTGAAGCTTCAGCCTATCCATATCGACCTATTGATCCGAAACTAACTTGACGTTGTTGAAGGAGCACAAGATGTTCTGGATGACTTGCTCCGCTTTCATCTTGACTGGCCCAATTGGATTTTACTGGACTTCACTGGATCATATACTGGATCACCAACTTCTCGCCAAAGGACTAGTGGATGTTTCAGCTCACCCACACTGCCGTCCTCACCTCTCCAGGAACCAGGTCTCTATTCCACAATCAACCCCAATATCACTGGCTTCCTAAGGTGCGTGCTAACCACTGACGCCCCTGCGCTGCTTTGACTGACTCTCCTACAGGCATCCTCGGACATACTAACATGGCGTTTTCCTTTGTACATCTTCACGAACATGTTAGGTTTGCGCGTTTGGATACTAACTTTGGTGTCCAGCGACTCTTTCTTCGACTCACCACCGGAGAGTGCTTTCTACATCTCAAACATCACTGAGTGGAGGAAGGAAATCCCAGCCCCGGTCGTTTCCGCACCGGACTTTCCTTTCTCTTCAGACTTCCAGGACATGCACACAGCAGAATTCTTTGAAATCAAGGATACTGCTTCGGAGTGCAGCATGGACAGCGCATACCAGAGCCAGAGCGGCGCCAGCCGGCGCGGAGCCCAGAAGCCGGAGCTACACCACCAGGACAGCCGGATCAGCAGCCAGTTTGTTGGCAGCGACATCTACTCGCCGACAATGAGCTCGGAGAACTACAGCACATTCCCGGAGACCCTGGACATGAGCCACATGCAACCAGCCACATCCGGATCATGGAATGCCACAGAGGGACCCCTCACATATGCTAATTACTCTACAGCTCAGGACTACACACACTACTCGCCAGCGAACATGCCTCGCTTCGCACCTTCCACCATCGCCGACTCACCACAGTGGGCTACATCCGAGACCACCTTCCAGAACAACCCCTTCACCTTCACATCATGGCCAACAAACGACACCATGTTCAACTCGCCTCAACGATGGCACAGCGCATCCTACGATGCCTCAGAGCGTCCCGCCACCCTACGCAACTCATCGTCATACTCTCTCCAGGAGGAGTCACGGCGAGCTTCAGCACAAGACGCTGGCTTCGGCGCTTTCGTCGGCACACCGACCAGCACCGCCAGCGTTCACTTCCCTCAGACTGTCAACGTTCTTGAGGACACCAAGCCTGCGTCTGTCGCCCACTCAGTGGAAGACAACGAGGACAGCCTCTCCCAGTCTGAGGCAGCTGAGACCAAGCTCGAAGAAGAGCGCACCAAGGTCGCCCGCAGCCACCCTCTCTACCAACAGACTCCCGACAAGGATGGCAAGTACCACTGCCCTGAGGAGGGCAAGGCCGGATGCACCCACAAGCCTACCGCTTTGAAGTGCAATTACGAGTATGTATCTTCCTCACCCTTTCCAACACGCACTGACATGTTCAACAGTAAGTACGTTGACTCTCACCTCAAGCCTTTCCGCTGCAACAAGAAGACCTGCGTCGGTGTGCAGTTCTCTTCTACTGCATGCCTCCTCCGTCACGAACGTGAGGCGCACGGTATGCACGGTCACGGCGCGAGGCCGCACCTGTGCCACTTCCGCGACTGCGAGCGCGCTGTGCCAGGTCACGGCTTCCCTCGTCGCTACAACCTCTTCGACCACATGAAGAGAGTGCACCAATACGATGGCCCTACCACTGAGCCATCGCCACCTGTCCAAGGACAGGCTCCTCGCAAGTCGGCGTCTCGCAAGCGCAAGGCGTCGGCCGAGGAGACTGGTGAGAAGCGCGTCAAGGTTGTCAAGCTCACTGCCGAGCAACAACGCCAGCAGCGACGAGAGGCTCTCACCAAGGAGTTCTTGAGCAAGAAGCAGCACATCATTGATGTTCTGACCAATCTCAGTGCCCCCAACGAGCTCGGCGACGACATCCAGTTGACGAAGGAGGTCGTCGGCCTTCACGACATCTGCACTCAGTACCGAGATGTCTTCGGCGGCTGAATGAAGCACACGTCTGGTAGACTCCGTCTGCAGAGACAACCGCCAGCAGGTTTGTCATCACAAAGCCGGACCCCTACCCTTGTTTTTTCAATGCATACATATCGCGTTTGATTTTCTGCGTTCTCCGAAAGCCGGATGGATTCCCGCATGCCTCGCGGATGAAGGACCATGACTTCCCACAAGTCTCGGATGGATGCCACTTGCCCTGGATGGCCACAAACTCCGGAGAAAACCCAGGATACAGAGCCAAGGACATGTCCCAGCCGTGGACTCGGATGCCAAAGGACAGCTAGTCAGCTCTTAGAGCGACAGCGACCCCGCCGAGGGGGAGAAGGACTGAGGTCTACTCATTGCACTATGCATGGCATGAGTTGGTTGATGTATCAGATTGATCTAATGTTAACGGAGGAGTGTAATTAGTACAGTTGTATTTCTTTGGCTAGTTGTCAGTTCTCGGAAGGATGACCATGGAGAAGAGGTCGGTCTTGTATAGCCATCATTACCCGCCGCGCGGACGTTGGTGGCTGGAGGAGAGATTGTTCTTGCTTTTGTACGTAGTTTTGCTATTTATACTGTTGTTGTTTTATCAAAATCACTCTTCATGTGCATGTGTGATCATTCGTGCCGTTGATGGCAGTAGAAGATGCCTGAGCTGCTGCCTCGTGGGCGCCCCCACCAATTCCGGCATACTTCGGCAGCCCCTCATGCTTCCAAATACCTTTTGTTTATCTAGAGAATCCGATCGCGTGAAGTCCCAAATGTAGCAAGCAATCACCGAAGTCGTCAACGGCGCCCCACCGCCAGCTGCATTTTCGTCCGTAATACGCAGTGGGTGGGACGAGCCGAGGTTGTGTCTGACCTGTCAGGCCCGATGGCCAGAGCCAAAGATCGGGTCTCCATCAGGGTCTTGTTGCGTAAGCCCAAACCGCCAGTCAAACAGTCGTGCCTGGCTAGACCGAATCTTCGAGTAAGCAAAACACGGTCAACGGAGTTCCGCGTTTGCGTAGGATTATTAGGATCACGATTACGATCACATGCCATGATTCGATTGGGAGGGGCGACAAGCCGCACAGCCCCGCGTATCGCGACGAACTTCAGACCTGTTTTGCGACACGACTTAAAGCTCCGAAGCCTTACCACCACTTTTGCACCTTGCGCTTATACGACTTCTACACGCTCCTATATATCTGCTTTCGAGAATAAGACTGTCTACGTAAAGAAAGCAGTACCAGGAAAGAAAGCATCCTACACAACCATGGCCTCCGCAACGAGCTTCTTCGACTTCAAGCCCAAGGACAGTACGTCACACCTCTCTTCCCTCTCCCTCCCACCTATCTCCTTCTCATATTCCCGAGCAGCAACTAACAACCCCCGCAGAAAAGGGCACCCCCTACGACCTCTCCAAGCTCAACGGCAAAGTCGTCCTCGTCGTCAACACAGCCTCGAAATGCGGCTTCACCCCCCAATTCGAGGGCCTCGAGAAGCTCTACAAGGACGTCAAGGCCAAACACCCCAATGACTTTGAAATCATCGGTTTCCCGTGCAATCAGTTTGGAGGCCAGGACCCAGGTTCCAACGATGAGATTCAGGAGTTTTGCCAGCTGAACTATGGTGTTAGCTTCCCCGTGCTGGGCAAGATTGATGTAAGCAAGGAACGAACAAACTACGGCTTATGCGATACAACGAACACACGCTAATTACTTTCTTTTTGTTGCGCATAGGTCAACGGTTCCTCCGCAGACCCCGCCTTCGAATGGCTCAAGAACGAGAAGCCTGGTCTTATGGGCCTTAAGCGTGTCAAGTGGAACTTTGAGAAGTTCCTCGTTGGCAAGGATGGAAAGGTCAAGGGCAGGTGGGCGAGCACTAAGAAGCCTGAGGATCTCAAGGCGGATATCGAGAAGGAGTTGGCTGGTAAATGAGCGGTGGATGATGACGTGATGAGGGCGTGGCACATACAAGGAGGGGGAGGCTTGAGGCCTGGGAGGAGGGATATATGATGGAGTATTGATACCACTTGCATTGAATGGAATTGATCGCACTATGAACGGAGCGGCTATACGTGATTTGGGCCGGGCGGATACCATGGTGATGGGTGCTGACTCCTGCTCAATAGCCAGGGCTGTAGTATACACCGAGTGTACTTCTTGCGCCCTCGTCGCATCGTCGGAAAGGGCATATTGAGCGCCGGTAAAGTACAAAAAGCGCACATTACAAGGGCATGGTAAGCCCCAGAGATCCCGTTACACAAATCGCCCTCCAGTCCTCCAAAGTACACGTCAACAAGCGCATGGGATTCACATCTCTGCTCTCTAGACGTCGCTAGCGGATCTCGGATGCAGGTATAAAACCTTGCCGCTGGGCTTCTGTACTCCTTCTATCATACCCTTCTACAAAAAGTAACTTTTACCAAAACGAGCCGCAGAAGTGTCCGATGTGCGTTCCTTCCTCTGGCGTTTCTTGATCGCTGCACCAAAATTTGCGGCTCAAGACGACATGTCTGCGTCTCTGGCAAAAAGGCCGATACCAGAAAAACCGAGGACGACAGGGTTATGTATTACCTTAATCCCGTCTACATATATACCTTCGAAGATTCCCAAAATCGCGATTATGCAATCTGATGAGTCGAGTGCCAGCGGACAGACCTCGCGGCCACACTCTTTCATGAGTGTTTCCTCGGCCCTGCACTTAGCAAGTGCATGCTTTCTACTGAGTTCAGAGATCGCGTTCTGGGCTATGATGCTATTACGAAACAGAACGAGCTGGCAGTCATGAGAGAAAGACGTTCTGTATTTCGTTACCCCACTCAACCAAAAGAGAGAGTCAATTGGAAAATGTCTGGTCTGAGCACTTGACTCCACATCATCGACCATAAAGGGTGTGCGACTTCCCGCACAGTCTCTCCTCACCCCTTCCACAACACTTCTGTTACTCTCTTACAACAAAACTGAACTTGAAGAGTTCGATGGACTTGTCGGTCCGTCGGTCTCTCCAACTCTCTTCTGTACTTTCGCATGCAACGAGAAAGAAGCCCCGTCCGTTCCTTCCGAGATGCCAACGTCAAAATCGCCGAAACTTCCAAAACATCACGACGGAAGAATATGTGGTGGAAGTTCCCTGAACTGAAAGTCAAGAATGATGTAGCAATCAAATAGATGCACTGGCAACCAAAACGCCCTCTTCCAATCTCATGCGTCCACCAAGGACCACCACGACTGCGCGAATTTCTTCTGCCCAAATCAATATCCGCCTCTATATTTTACGTTCACCTTCAAAATCTTCTCTGTTTTACACAATGAATCCATTTGAGAGGAATACCAAAAAAGGGCGCTCACACACCTGATGTGTGGCGGGCTGGCCTTCTGCCACGCTTACTGGGCCGGGTGCGCGGTGGTAACTGTGTAGACACACGCGATCCACACTTTTCAAAAGGTTACCCGATTAGGAAGGTACCCGCCCTCCAAAATCAAGAGAGAGGTGGTAGATGAAAGCTGTTCTGGAGTACATGAAATGTACTATACCAAAGACTAATAGGTTGAACACCGCAACAATAGGTCATATGTGGTCTTTTCCGCTGCATGGCAGTATAAAAGCACCTCAACCTGCCGTTTCTCTCTCTTTATCCTACAACTACCACCACTTCTCCCCAAAAAGAACGAGTACAATGCCCGATGTGGCAACTGCGTCCTTCCCAGCGCTTCATCTCTACAAAAGACAACCCCCACACAAGCCATATCTGCCCCGGCGTCCGAGATCGACCGAAACATTAGCAAGAACCCAGCCATGTGTCTCTGTGACTACAAAAATACAGATTCGCCGCTATGATGTCTTCCTCGCCTCCAAGAGCGTATAGATACTGCTTTCTTCTTCCTGTTCTCTTGCTTATCAACTAAAACCTACCTTGGGTTCCTCGATTCTAAAAGTCCACATGGAATGTTCCATGGTGCGAGTGCCTTTTGGGGGCGCCTTACGAAATAGAAATGTGGACGACGAGCTCCGTATGAAGATTGCTGGGCGAGTGAGTCCTCAGTTCACATTGAGACGCCGGAATCGAGCCAGAGAACTGCTAAATTGATACTCCAGACTAACTCATGTGTCCTTTTCGGTTTGCAGGCTACATCAAAATCAGCATTTTTCCGGCGTATGATTCGTGTGCGGTGACTTCCTCAAAAAGCGCGCTCCCCTTCCAAACACAATCAAGAGATGTTCATGCCTACTATCTTCTTCGTTCTGGTCAGCACGCAAAACTCCCACTAAAACCTACAAGAAGAAGTGCACTCATGGCTTGTCCGGGTCATCTTCTCCACATAACGATCTTCTATCCTTCCAAATTTTGTCCAAACATCAACCAACTTGATCTGATGCGATCGGCTTCGAGCGGATCATGGTACTATATAAGCTTCCACTCCCAGGATCCTCTCTCGTTCTTCTACACCCACCGGGCCTCCTCCCGTTCTAACAAAAAGCAGCCACAACGGCATCCATGTGCTCCTCGCTTCTCCCCTTCGTTGTACCAAAAAGCTGAACTCTTCGAAGAATGGTGTAAGGACTTCTTGCCTTGAATCTATCACGATACCATCTCTTTCCCAAACCACTAAAGCAGTCGTCCATGGGTATCTACGGAGCATTAAATGCACTTGCGCAATGAGCTTAGCGCAAATCCAAGTCTACATAAAGACCAGGAATCTTACTTCATCTTGGCTATCACTCACTCGCGAACATTCTAAAAGATAAACAAAAAGACAACCCGCCTGCTCCATGTGCGCTGGAGTTCTCTTTGAGCTTTGCATCTAGCGAAACCAAAAAGATAAACAACGGCGGCTCACATGGGCGGCGTTCAGCGGGGTGCGATCTAATGAAACGATGAGGTTGAGAAGAATCGTAACGAGGAGTGATGATGATGAGCACCATGAACCGCTGACGATAGCACTAAACTGTACGGATATTGGGATCAGGCAGATCTAGGCATGCGACGTGTTCGCATAGATACAAACTAAACAGGAAGTATGACGAGGAATGACGAAGGGCAATGCAGGATCAACAAGAATGTGACTGATCTAACAAGCAACATGCCACATCATGTAATCGTAGCCAAGTCGCACTTCGACCACACGTATAGCATCTCTTCATCAAGATCTTGCCAGCACAGCCTCGAGTCACCAACATCTGGCGTCGTCATAGAAAGGTTGACAGCTAGTATTTATACTGCTCTTTGGTACTTTTTCTTCTCCTCAACACACATTCCAACTTCGAAAAGTAGCATCACTCACATCACCTTACAAACTACGATCCAAGTCAATCAACAATGGCGAAGAAATCGAAGAAGGCACCAAGCCGGCAACACATATTAGACGGCGCCTTCGCAGCCAGTCCTCATGCTACTTCAGAAGGCCCATGGACACACCATTATGAGGACACAAATGGGCGCACATCCACGGCACAGTACTGGCTGCCAGGCCAAGATCCCCCAACGGGCGATATGCCACGCCACCCCAAAAAAGGCTACAAGGCAGGCCGTGAGCGGGCTGAGAAGGCGGGCTGGGATCAACGTGGTATGAGAGAAGGATTCCCCATGGGGCATTTCCAGGGTTTCCATGATGCATATGATGATGTGGAAATGGGAGGGCATGCTTATGCGAGGGGGATTCAACGGGGAATGCCCGTTGGAGGAATGTTTGGGTATGATGATGGGTACGAGGACTATGCTCCTGGTGGATATTTCGATGACTATGATGGAGGATTTGATGAGTATGGCGGGTATGGCGGGTATGATGAAGGTTACGGTGGATTTGGGGGAGGGTTTGATGGTGGATACGGAGGATACGATGGCGGATATGATGGATACGATGGGTATGGCGGGTACGGTGGAGGATACGATGATGGATACGGAGGAGGATATGGCGGAGGGTTCGGAGGCTATGGGTTTTACTAGGCATCTCGAGAAGCTCTAGTGCCCGAAGGCGATCACTACTTTACGCCGAGATTTGAATGACTGCTTCAGTTTGATATGACGTTGCTGTCTGGCAGTAGTCTCTCCAAATTGCTGTTTCTCCCTCACGTGGGGTGGCTTTGCTGAAATAGTTTCCGATCAAGAGTGCCACCACCCAACAGTGATAGCTGTACAAAAGAACTGTCAGTACGTGAGCTACTAATCTGACTAGATGAGTCAGGATGTAAAAGTATTTCGACTGCTGATTTTTGCGGCGCATTCGGCCGAATGATATGTACCGAACGATAGGCTTTGCAAAGTCGCAACTTCGTGTACTTTCTCACGCTATGAAACCGGGTCTCTTAATGCATGACCTGGCTCCTCATCAGAACAACAGTCAGCAATGAGATACTGGTGCATATATCTCACCCAGGCGATATCGATATCTGGAGGGCGTGCATTTCCCATTTCGATGATCGATTGCCGCATCGTGGCTCTACCGCGTCAACGGTGGCAATCTCCCGAACCAGACGTACAAAGCGTGCCGTGCCACCACAGAAAATGCGGTATTCGAAGCCGTGATGCCGATCATGGCAACAAGCACTGTGGTAGTGTGGCAGGTGCGACATGCCAATAACTCGGGGCCTCGCGTTCAGCCTCGTTATCATGCTAGTGCTCGGTTATACAGCAAGAATAGATACCAACCTGCTTTTTGTCAGATTGAGAGATGTGGAGACCGTAAGGCGTTGCTTGGCCGAGCTACAGCATCTGGCGAAGTGTTGTTCGAGAATAAGAGGGGCACGTGGGAGCGACTGATACGCAACCATAAGCTTCGTCACTGGCGATCAGAGATAAGAGAACGCATGTAAAGGCAGTGTCAGGGTCTTGCGCATGCGCTGGTGTTGCGTGCGGTTACAATGCGAGAAGACCGCAGTGTCAGGAGCAAGAGCAGCCAAAGAAAGCATTAGCGTTACCGCTTTCAGCCTAGACATCATCTGCACGCGGGAAGGGTCCACAGATCATCGCAGCTCCTTGTTCACGACATCAACTCGTGCGCCACGCTGTAATCGCACATCCGGCTCAAGTATTGAGTGATGAGGAACAGTATAGCGCTCTTCTCATTTCTAGATCTAATGATGCCGACTACACTGACTACAACCTCGTGGCGTACCGCCGCAGATCCCCCTTGACTTTCTTTTTCTTAGCTTTCCTCAACTCAACTCAACATGCAATCTTCGATGACCCAACTCTCCTTAATTTCCTTTCCCAAGATGGTGGATCCTGGCTCGATTAGAGGAGTCACTACATACTGATCCGCATGCTTGGGAGTCAGCCACAACAGTCCCTGCGCCTGTCCTTCGTTTTGCGAGATACGCAGGATCTATCACATGGCCCATGCCTCATCAAACGATCGGTTCTGTTCTCATACGTCAACAACTATGCTTGATCGCTCTCTCCTTAAAGCTTTCGAGATGCCTCGTCATCCGCGGAAGCAGGCTGGTCGAGTTTCCTTCCCAAGATGCATTCTCCCTTTGTCACTCGTTCATTTCTTTTCGTCGGCTGTTTGATACACAGCATACGTGCCACTCCTTTAGCCAATGTAACTCTACCTTCACACATTCCAGTTCCTAGCCCGACCGGCGTACCACCATATGACACGATACCCTCAAACAATAAGACCGAAAGATGGGACAGCCCAGAATACACATGGATTTTCCAGTATCCCCTACCAGTACCTGCTGTGAAGGAGGCCAAATTGTAAGTACTCATGATGTTGAAAGCGACCGAACGCTGACAGTGGGTAGCACTTACACCAATGAGACTACCGGTGCCATTATCGACTACTACGAGGTGGAAGTCAAGGCTGCCACCCAACAAATATACCCCAATCTACCAGCCACTACTCTATACACATATGATGGGTCGTCACCAGGACCGACATTTATGATGCGAAAAGGGCGAGGTAGGTCTCGGCTGCATTCTGTCTATAAAGTCAAAGCTGATTCAGTTATTAGAGGCAGTAGTGCGATATACAAACACCAGTCCAACAAACTCATCAGTCCATGTTCACGGCCAGTACAACCGTGCTCCGTTCGATGGCTGGGCCGCAGACTACGCATTCCCTGGTCAATACAAAGACTACTACTATCCGAACGCACAGAACGCTCGAACTATCTGGTACCATGTCAGTCTCCATTGGTCTCCTTCTATCTTGTAATCCACATGTTGACTTTTAACAGGACCATACTGAGCGCCAGACCGGCGAAAATGTATACAGGGGCCTCTCTGGGTTTTACATCATAACGGACGATGATGAAAAAGCCCTCGGTTTGCCAACTGGCGACCATGATATCCCATTATCCTTGAGCGCGAAGACATACAGTCCTGATGGCTCGCTACTTTTCGATACGAACAACAACACTGGACTGTGGGGCGATGTTATTCATGTGTATGCGCACACTCCTCCGGATAGTTAATTTTTTAGCTGACCCAGAAACAGAAATGGTCAACCATGGCCGTACATGAATGTTGAGCCACGCAAATATCGCTTCCGCATCCTTGACGGTACTATCAGCCGTTGTAAGTCGCCCTACAAATCCTCCAGTTGCAACTTCACTAACGGCATCTAGCCTTCGTTCTATACTTCCAAGACGATGCAACTGAAGAGACCGTGGACTTCACCATGATCGGTTCGGATGGAGGACTTTTCTCCCACCCCGTGAACACATCAAGCTTCGCTATCTCCGAAGGTGAACGCTACGAGATCGTCGTCGACTTCGCCGACTTCCAGGGCAAGAACATCACAATGCTCAACGAGCGCGGAATGGTAGGAAACCTCGACTTCGCCGCAACTGATCGCGTCATGCGCTTCGTAGTCGGCGACACCGTGACAGACTGCACCAACAACGACCCTATACCATCCGACCTTCGCTACATTCCTCCTCCTCCGGAAACCAACGTCACTAAGAGTTTCAAATTCTCGCGAATCGACGGCGAGTGGCTCGTCAACGGTGTAGGCTGGGAAGACATCGAGAACCGCATCTTGACAAGACCTGTCCTGGGCGAGGACGAGATCTGGGAGTTGAGACACGGAGGTGGAAATGCCTCGCACCCCGTTCACATCCACCTGGTCGACTTCCAGGTGCTGTCTCGTACGGGGAATCGTAACGAGGTGATGCCATATGAAGCAGCGGGTACGAAGGACGTTGTGTGGATCGCTCCTGGTGAAGTCGTCAGGGTTGTGGCTCGCTACGCACCGTGGGCAGGTGTTTACATGTTTCATTGTCACAACCTCGTCCACGAAGACCACGAGTAAGTTTTCTCGGATACTGTAGTCACGAAGTTTCATACTAACAACACGCAGCATGATGGTAGCATTCAATGTCACGAATCTTGAGAAATGGGGCTACGACAACTCCACCATGTTCATCGATCCCATGGAGCCCAAGTTCCGACCAAAGGGCATTGAAGACGCAGACTACACAGAAGAGGCTATACGAGACAAGCTGGACTGGTTCTACAGTCTCAACGCCTACGAAGAGCGCTCTGAGTGAGGGCACTTCGTTACATATCGCCAAGCCTTCCTCGTTATCCATTCTTCTCCTTCCGTATATACCAATACTATCTATTTCTCTCATCTTCCTTGGCACTGAGACCTCCGCAGTGGAGTGGTGTTTGAAACTAAACATCTGACGCGTGACAAAACAATCCACAGATGCATACGTGTATGGAATGTGATCTTTGTTTTCGTTGAGTCCTCTACACGCACGCTCGCCAATCGGATTCGAGAAAGGCAAGAGACCTTCCATTCAGCCAAACCTTCACCAACATCTTGGCCTTGACTAGTGGTTCACACAGTACCACCCTCACGTACGACAATCATTTCCCAGCCCCAGCTTACCATCACATGGAACTCTGTACAAGAGCGTACACGTTGACTGCCGAGCGGACCATCGGCCATTTGCATTAGCGACCGCTTATCTGCAACCCTCAACTGCAGGGTCCAGCATACCTATCAGCACAGGTCGAACAGCCTGCCGCAAGGCTTCATTACGGACCGACGAGAACCAAAACGCCTCAGCCAGCGGGGAGACGGTAAAATCTGCTCACTTGCCAGAAGGGGAAAATGAGACAGACGGGATCTTCAGTGTCAGATTGGCTGTCAATCAGGATCACTGGTCTCACGTTTGACCAGCTACCCCCCCAACCTCTACATGCTTCAGCCTTGAAAGAAGGCACAAGGTAATTCCTCGTTATTTGACGTCTAGCATTGCCTGCAAGGCCACCCCAGATCGTCAGCGGCCGGCTGTTGTCAAACGAGTCGCGGGGTCCAGGGCCATGAGTCAAGGCGCGAACTCAGACTGTCAGTGTCGTGTCGGGCTCATCTCGAGAGTTTAGAATATAGCCGTATGTTTGTCTCAGAATTGTTTGCAACACAATTCCGCCGGTCGTCCCTCATCCACCCGTTGGAGAAACGATAAGATTGCGCAAAAGTGGGATGAGGATGGTTCGTTCGTCGTGTGCCCCTCGCAATGAGGGGGTCCACATGTGGCCCATGTTGCAACGTCGCCTCGTCGATCGATTCGAAACATGTCCGAGCTGCTGTGCTGTGCTCTACATACGGTACACCACGGCCGTTGGAAGATGTGTTATCCGTGCCGAGGACATGATCCACCTATGCATGTCACATGCCGTCGTATCAGTATTCTCGTAGTGGAGCCAGACACGAAATCGCGATGAGGGACCTAACCGTGTCTCTGCAACTTCCTCTTACAGTTGCGGAACACGTTCCGCCATCCATTGACAGTCACGCAATCGACTCTCTCACAATCCGTCCAGCCCACAACACCCACAATTAACTTCCCACAGTCTCACTCCACATCTCTCTCTCATCGCGATCCCATCGGCAAGGCTGTTCTCGGCCGTTTTTCGTTGGTGACGTGGGCTGATATCATGGAGGCCGTCGTAATACAAGTGGTCGCTGGTCGCACTAACCGGCGACTACGAGCCACCTCGGCCCGACTCTGGCAGTTCGCAATACAAGCTTCGCGGTGTTGAGCGCCGTGTGGAAAGTGCCGGGTAACGCGGCGTTGCGCTCCTCGTCATTCCGGGTGGGAGTGATCGAATCGGAAGTTGCCGCCGACACTCGCTCGCTGCCTTTTTGGTAGGATCTATCGTTGAGGCATTTGTAGGCGAGGGCATGGGATGAATAAGGCCGGATCTACTTGCTTGCGAATGCAGACGTCGGTAGTTACGCCAGGTAGATGGTCATTTGGTTTGAAACACGCGATGCTCTTGTTTAGAAATCAAAGTGAGGATGTGCAATAGAGAGATTGGCTGATTGAAGTGACGAGGCAATTTGTGCCTGCCATGTATGAATTGTGTTTGTGTCTACTATTGCGCGATCTAGCTATGTCTATCATCTATAGCGACTGCTGCAGTGACTCTTGCCGAAATCAAATGAGGTACTACCCAAACGCCGTGCTATGCAGAAAGGAAAGCAAAGAGAAAAAAGAGAGAAGAGGGTCAGAAACCTCTACTCCTCAAGGACACCAGTCTCCATCATGCTCTCCCGGAGAGCCTTCTTGTACTCGCGCTCCATACCGTGCCTGACGGCATCAAGGACGTTCTTCACAATGGCCTTGGGCTCAAAGCGAGGTGTGGTGCCGCGCTGGTAGACGCCAGTCTCAACTAGGATAGAGTACCAGTTCGCGGAGTCGGTGTGCTCGTTGTACTCGTTGGTACCCCTCACATCGGACTCGGGTGTGTCACCTACAAAATAGACAGTTGACGGGGCCGAGTTGATTCCGTGAGTGTCGCGACGCCACTCAGTGAGAAGGCGTGTGGCGAACTCGAAAGTGCCGATCTGAGGCTTGCCAAAGGCAGTGGTCTTGAGCTCGCGGCCAGTGACAGCCTTGAACATGGCCTCGAGTGAAACGCGGAGAGCGCCCATACCAATACGGGTAAGGTCGTGCGACGCACTCCAGACGACGTCGTTGTGGGAGAAGAAGACTGGTGGGCCTTCGTCGAAGTTGGCAGATCGGGTTCCAAGGCGACCGTTCTTCGACATCAGCAGGTCGAGGATGATCTGCTGATCCGATGCCCAATCGCGAGAATCGGCGAAAACGAAAATAGCCTCAATCTCAACCTCAGCGAAGTTGCGAACTCGCGAGTTTTTGTACTCTTCGTCTGTGAGCTTGCGGAATGGTGTAGTGTCCTGGTTGTCTTTGATGATATCTCCTGGGGTAACACTGGAGCAATGTTAGTCTGAGTTCTGAACAGTTGTCATGGGCGAACTTACACATCCTTGAAGCCGTAACCCTCAGCGACAATGCGGCACTTCTCGCCCTCACCTCCAACGACGAGGACGGTCTTGTACTTCTCAGCCATCTCCCTCATGGGAGTGTGTCCGCAAATGAATTGTCCGGGTGAAACTTCCATCTCCATCTGCTTGCTGAGCTGGACGCATCGCTCGGCCTCAGTCTTGCCGCCACCGTTGGTGACGAAGATGTATGGGACTACAATTCCGTACTCGTTCTCGCCGTTCAGCATCTTCATGGCTTCAACTGCTTCTGGGATAGGCCGTCCACCTCGGATGAGGACACCATCGATATCTAGAATGTATTAGAAAAGACTCGCTTCACCATGATGACTGACATACCAAAAGCGAAGGCGTATTTGTCCGTAACTGAAGTCTCCGGGGGGGTGTAGCCAGGAGATCCAGGAGTGTTGGCAGCATCGAGGTGATGCCTGGCGGTCTCGAAGGCACTGGCGATCTCTGATGCTTTTGACGACGGAGCCATGAGATGTTGTGGGGGAACGACGACCGTTGGGCCCATTTTGATGTTGTCGCTGGTGGCCTCACTGGCAGAGAGGCGACGCACGCCCGTTGAGGGGGCTGCTAGAGAGGGTGCCGACATGATGATTGAGTGTGTGGAGTTTGGATTCGGGAAAGTTTGCAACGTGTGTTTGTTGCGAGAAGTTGTATAGTTGTGGTCTGAGCAAGTCTGAAAACGGTGGAAGTTTGACAGCCTTTATAGTTTGCGAGCCCGATAGATAGGTAATGTCTCCAGAAAACCCCTCAAAGGAAGCGGAGAGAACTGTGGGTATGTGGGTATGTGGATATGTGGAGGTGGATTGATGGTTGGTTTGCGCGCAGATACCCAGAGTTTTATACCGAAGGGACAAGGTAGTCACTACTTCGCCCCCTACACTACTCAAACGTCCACTGCAACTATAGCGGCACGGTACAGTGCGCTTCTGCGTAAATCTGCCGGACCCTGAACGATAAGGGTATGGCTTGGGATTCTGTTGGATGGGATTGCGTAGATCTATGGCGTCACTCGGGCAGATTGAGAGCAAGGGACGTTTTTGCAACACCGGAATTCGATAGCGGTAGGGAGTGCCCAGGCGTGCGCTTCTGACATGTAGTGAGAGATTGTGGCATGTTTCTCGATGCCCATTCGACAAGTAGTCTGGTAATGTTGCAATAATAGTGGGTATGACAGTCACGGTACAGGGCCTCCTGCATCTCAGGCGGTCTCAAAGTATTGCCGTCCCATGCGCGCCATGTGGTAGACGGCCGCGGCTGGTGTTGCTGTGGAACTGTGTTGCAGAGTTTTGAGGGTCCTCTGCGCTAGTGATGTCATATCTGATTAGCTCGCATATCGCTTCGGCGCCTTGGAACAGCCATTCGAATCGGCTGGGGCGTCCGCAAATGAACAGCCTCAGGGACTCAGGGCAGGCGATGCTGATGAGTCCCTGTGAAGTCTACCACATGCCCCGATCGACAGCTCCTCGTTTCCGGCGAGAACCAGCCGGCCGACAATTCTCGCCAAGTATCGGAAGCTAGATGAGGCAACTTGAGGCTCAAACGTAGGCTATCTCGGCAGACATGCCAATCCGTCTTAGGCTCTTAGCCTTCGTCCGTCGTCACCATATTGAAACTGACCTCGACTGAATAATATCGCATCGATATAGACAAAGTACGACTGCGGTACCATGCGCGGCCCTTATCGCTGCCTTTCACATGTCGAATGAGACGACTGACGCACCTTCGTTCCGAGTGTAGGCGCGTGCATTGAGCCATATCTCTCCAGCTTACATGTGGTGGGCCGCGAGTAGAACCAGTACCCACAGGCATAGTCTCAGGCCATAGCGCTTGACGTAACCGTACATGAATGTACACCGCAACTGGCGCCGCATGTGCAGTACGGATTGCGGCGCCAGACAGCATGTATGCCATCATGCCGCATTATAGGATCGGGCTGCCATTGTGGATATGGGTGGTATTTACTCAAAACCAGGCTCAACACCTGGTTTAGAGGCAGACAAAAAAAACTACTCGAGAGTGATAAGCTGGACGACTGCAGGTGGTTGGTGGTGGATGTAGATTGAGGCATTTGGGCGGGACCTGGGATTGCAACACGAGTACCTGGTCAGTCTGGGAGAACAGATTTAGCGGCCAGTCAAGTCACACATCCTGTGCACATTGGCGCCTTCAGAATGCCGCAAGACCCGTTTAGGACCGGAATCCCCTCTGCAAGGAGCAATGATCTGAAGTAGCTCCAGCATTATGCAGGAAGCGCACTTATCGCGACCGGTGTTTTGGCTTCGAATTCTAAAGAGACGGATGAACGGGGTTTCGTTGGAGGTGGTGGACCTTTGTATGGGGCTTTGGTCGTCGAGCACGTTCTTCTCCACCTCTCCACGATTTCCCCAGGTGTTGCCCCAAAGTTTTTGAGTTGTGGATAGCTCTAAAATCGGCTTTGCAGAACTGGAGGCCCTCGCATATGTTGCTGTATGTGTTGAAGATGGTGTAGCAGCGCGATG
This sequence comes from Alternaria ventricosa, assembly GCF_023758065.1. NCBI lineage: Eukaryota > Fungi > Ascomycota > Dothideomycetes > Pleosporales > Pleosporaceae > Alternaria > Alternaria ventricosa. The sequence continues at coordinate 1,541,215 of NW_026055684.1, read as the reverse complement.
ATCTTTTAGGTCCCTTCTCCACCACCCTCTGGCCATGAATGTAGAAGATTTTCTACACCCACGGGGTTCCCGTCGCAGGGTCTCGGCATATCTGCGGCGGTCCACTAGTTTTGCGGAGGGAAGATGGAGGAGGCGCTGATCGATCAGGAGATTGGACCCTCGCATCTGTAGTCGCTTTGCCGCCGGCACGACAGATCCGAGCATGAATCGCGCAAGACACTCGAGCTGTGCAGCTGAGTCTAACCGAGGAGGATGTGTAGGCCAGCGCTACGAGAGGCGGAGTGACGTGCTGCAGTTGTGTTGCAACTTTGGGGTTCATGAGGGTGACGTGAGAGAGGAGCAGCTGAGGGGAAGGAGCAGCCCATCGCCAGTAGGCAAGCGCGCGCGCAGCACCTGGGCAGCTGCAACGAGCAAAGTGCTCATCCCCCAAGCACAACTCAGGATATGCTCTCCATTGGCCCGCGCATATCAAGGACAGCTCCAGAAAAACTTCGACGCGTTCAGATATGAACTGGACAGGCGGCTCGCTACAGCGCACCAAGAAAGCCAACACGGGCGTGGTCCAACAGCAGAGAGCATATTTTGCCCGGGCGCGGACACAGCTCCAAAACGATACTAACACACCCGTCGCTCCCTTTCGCCCTAGCTATTTGCAAGACAATGAGGACTCCTACCTTTTAGGCATAGCACCATCTGGCTCAGGCTCTCTGCGACACACGGGGCACGCAGCAAAACGTCGTAGCGAGAGAACGCAGCGTGAGCACGCGCCAGGCAACTATCAGCCAACCGCAGAACGTCGTGAGACAACGCCGCGTGAAGAATCACACTCAAACGACCGGCTTACTCACAAAGGTAGTAGTGATGGCTTGTCGCTCACTTGCCCAAGTGACCGCAGATACTAACAGCTAGATAGGCTTGCGTGACGGCAAACGCAAGGCCTCCGAAGTGGATACGGAACTGCACTTACTCGAGGCGAATAGGAAGAGGCTCTTAACACAGCAAGATTGGGTCGGCATCGACCCATCGAAGCCGGTCAGTCTGCGGTTCCGCTCAAGCAGAGAGAAAAGCAAGATCGGCAAGCGCAGAAGAACGACAAGAGGACGCGGTGCAGCCCCAAGACGAAAGGACAATGACGAATTCAGGAATGAAGTCCACAACTTTGCAGATGACGCCTTTGCCCAAGTCCTTGGAGATGATGGTCCACGCCAGCGTCCGGATGATATTCGAATCCGGATTGGCACAGATGCAATGACAAACACTTACTCTACACAATTGGACCAATATGCGCAATCGCATGCTTCCTCCGAATCCATGCTTTTCGACCAGGAAGAATCTCTTGCACAGCTCCGCTCAGCGAAGCCACCTGTCAACCTTGAGCTTCTTGCAGCAACTAGTGCTTTCGAGCAAGCTGATGTTGCTTCCCGTGCGCCATCGACCGGTGAACAACCTCAGCACTATGGGCTTGCTCGGCGCAGTGTAGCTAGTCCATCTCCAGGTGCCTCTGAGCAGAAGAGCTACACGGGTCATCCGCTTGAGCTGCAGTGTCAACCTGCGACGATGACTTCTCGTGACAACGAGAGCTCCACGCATGACTTCCGACTCACGCACCATGCTTACGGCGAAGAGCGCGCATTTCGTCTCGCCTTCAGCGGCTCCAACTCTACTGCAGGTGCCCGTGGTCGCACTGCGTCGGACGGCCACCAGATCGGTGAGACAAAGCCTTTTGGCGATCCAGACTCGGCAGGTGAGTCCAAGACGGGATATGTGCATCAGCACAATATTGATAGGGAACAATCAGTCGGTGTTGATGTTCCTGCTGCCAATACAATCGTCGATGAGGGTCCCTGGAAGACGTATCTCGCAATCTCCGATGGTTCAAGCCACTCCGACAAATCCATTCCATCCAGAAGCAGCGTCCCGCATGATTACCCCACCAAGAGACACAATAACGAAGCTGCAATGGACTGGTCACAGCATGCCACTCAAGGTCAGGGCCATGAGAGTCGCATTAGCTCGTCCTCCGTTTCCGCCTCTTTGCCGTCTTTGAAGAGAGGCGTAAGAAAACCAATATCGGCGCATGCCTCCGACATGGCCCTTATTCGTCGGAATAGACCGGTCAACGCTGCTGTGCAAAGTCTGGATGAAGACGAGAGGAATTGGCAAGCGTTTGTTTTTCAGACCGACGATAACGATCAAGGAATGCATGATCATGCATGCAAGACATCCCCGCTGGTTCCAAAATACTCGGAGAATTCATCCTCAAGGTGTCTGCCACTATCTCGTGCCGTCAGCTCTGTCAGCCCTGCAACGTTCGAGTCTAGACCTCGAATTGCTTCTGGCACGGGCTATGACGCCTTGGAATCTAGAGCTTTAACGCCATCAACATTCCTCAACGCCAGTTCATTGGGACTTGGTGGATTTGTTGAGGGAGTGAGCGAGAATAAGCAGGGCGAGAAGATGTTGGGTCGCAGAGTGTTCGACGGGCAGTCCCATGCATCTCTGCAGAACCACGCTTCCTCAGACATCATCTCCTCAAGGGTCTTCAGTAGCACAAAAACGTCCCGCAACCTAGATGGACATGGCAGCGCCGTTGCACAGCATCCAACATGGTCGAACAGACGCATATTGTGCGGAAATTCGCAAGGGTCTTCCTCTGGCTGCGATATCCTGACGAGCGATGATGGGGCACTCCACCTCGTCGATCCTAACAAACGTTGACAAGGTACATGCTGGTTGGCCGTCTCAGTGCGGACGCGGGATGCCTGAGGCTGAAATTTGGTGGAAAGTTTCGGCTCTTTCTGTAACATGGATTCGCCATTTCATACCTATCGATATCGCAACGTAGTACCGTGGTAGGCTAACAATCGGCGTGCGACCTACTGCCATGAGCGAATCAAAATATTTTATGGGGCCTACATGTTCTCATTGGCGCAGATTGTGTACGATGGGCAGTTCATGTCGCAGTCCAGTAGCATGCGCTCAGCTCAGCTCATGGACACAATAAGATTCCGATCGTCCGCGCTGCTCAACATCCGGACAGCATCGGCAGCGCAAACATGGAGCAGCAGAGTGATGCAAATGCTCAATGCAGAAAGCCATGTGAAGATAGCGATATGAAGATGTGGAGGCATCACCCCTCGCACGGGGAATGGGTACAGGGCACTGAATGCATGGTATCTTGGCCAGCGATGCATGTCATGGTTGCAAATGTTTCGAGCAGGCTCTGAGCAGGCGGGGCTACGTGCAGCGCTATTTCGGGTGAGCCCTACGAGTTGTGACAACACAGTGCCGGCCATCCTTACTTAGCGAACGGCAACGACGACAACGGCGAGCCTACCGGATATGCGTCCGAGGGGCTACCAGAGGCCGCTGGTGCCCAAGGGCCGAATGCGGTGACACGACATCAGGGCATGAAAGGAATCAAGGCATGAAAGCGGCAACTCAGAATACCTACTGCGCATCAAAGAAACGATTGGACAAAGCGCAACGATGGACGACGATGCATCACACCGCCCCAAGTCACATGGACGTAACGGAAGTGGAAAGCCCGGCACGTTGGCATCGTGTGCGGTTGATGTGCGGGGGCGTTTGTGGTTTGATTGGCAGCAGGGCGCCAGGGGCAGGAATCCTTCCTTCTCGAAGCCGTGGAAAGTTTGTGGAACAATCACGCGACTCGCAATGGCAGGGCGATGCGGATACGAGCATTGGGCGCACCGCATTGTCGCGCCATTCTTTGTGAGAAGCGGGACGTGCTGGAATTGTGAAGCAGCCGAGTCGGGTGCAGCAAATTGAGGGGCCAGCAGAAGGTTGGAGGGCGTCGACGGCGGATCCCTGACTCTGCGCCGGCCGTCAGAAGCCGGCTATGATGATGGAACCGTTGTGCCGGCTTCGCACTTGGGTTTCACTTGCCCGCGCGCCACGTGTGAGAGATGGGGGATTCCACCGCCACACATGGGGCGTTTGCACCGCGGATGCGACTGGCTGGCGGTTTGTTTCCAGCGACTGTGGGCGCAATGCAGTACACTCATTGCTTCGTGTGACTCGGACTCACCGTGTTGCTGTGCCAGGCCAGTCAGAGACACGACGTAGCAAACATGACGACGGCGCATCAAAGTTTCAACAGGCCAGCGCAACATACCGGTGAGTCAAAGTTGATCGACGACACACGAACCGAACAGCATCAGGGCCGGAGGTTGCTTCTTCGTGCCTGCCTCGCCCGGAGAGGCATGCCATCCCCTCTCCGGAAGGCACGGCATTGTGACAATGGGCTATGGGTCAGACGATGGATGGCTCCCTGTGATGCACTCGGTAGACAATGAACAAGAAAAACATGCACTGCCCTGTCATGGCATTGTGCCATGCTGCGGCGCTGGGTGCCTGTGGAACGCCGTGGCCGTGATTCTCAGGCGACGAAGGGTGAGGGCGATGATTGGCGGACCCCATAGTATAACCATGGGCTGCGTCATACAGGACACCGTTGCTCAGTGGGGCCTTAACCAGTGTCGCGGCTCTCGCAGTCGAGCGCTAGGCCAGGAGACAAACAGGGAAGTGCCCTCGGAGCCCGAATTGAGCGGAGGCGGATGGAAGCCCGAATGACTAGGAGTCAAGGGATAATCGTGTGCTTGTAAGATTTAGCTGAAAATTCGGTGAGCGCCTTGTCTGTTCCTGGCCCAGAGACGGCCGCCAAGCGCAGCCGTTGCCCATATACTACTACCTGTCTGCCCTACAGCCCACTCCTCTCGCACACTATCCAGCACTACGCCCAATTGCAACGCATATTTGGTCCACGTCAAGCCCGCGACCCTCACACCACCGACACACTGTAAAGACGATACGCCGCCTCACCACACCCTTCTCCGCATTTCCTGCAGCACCCACTCGCGCGCTGACGGATTTTCCAAGCCCTGGTCTGCCGACTCGATTCGCTTGCAACCCCCACGACTGCTCCGGAGTACTCAGATCCCAAATTATCCATGCAGAGTGCATGCAAGTCAATTCTCCAGTAATCCCAGCTGACCTGCGTCTGCATCTTCGCGCAGCGCGCGCTTCCCAAGCCCGACTCGTCATAGCCCAAACGCATTCCGTCAGTCTCACGATGCGAAGCTGCTCCTAGCCTACGCTGCACCACCAGGACCCAGCAGGCTGTTGATCCTGTCTGCTTTTATTACCCAGTGGCGCCCGCTCGCCGTTACGCTCCTTCTCCCTCACCAGCTCCCGCGCCATGAAGATTTACTAGCCCGCCCCGTCACATCCTCTTGCTTGTTCCACACAACCAACCATGTCGCTGCTGCACGACGCCATCTCGCGACCGCGCATGCCCTCGCCCTCGCCCAGCTTCGGACGCGCCATCACCATTCCCGCCCGCTCCAGTCCCGCGCTGACGGCCTCGTACCTCAATGGCTCTCTCAATGGCTCCCTGCAGTCCACCCCCGAGGGCATGGTGCCCGTCTCGTCCTCGCTGCCGGCCATTCCCTCCTACACCCTGCCCGAGTCGCTCCTGCCTCCACCACCCGTCCAGTCGCCGCCCACGTCCTCTCCGTCAGCCATGGCCGAGGCCCTAGGAAAGGGACCGGGCCTGATCCGCAGAGTGAGCCGCGGCGCGCAGGGCATTCCAGGTCGCTTCCGCCGAGGCAATGCGTCTGCGCAGCGCGACAAGAGCTCCGGCCCCGTCATCATGCGCCGCCGCAGCGACAGCAGGACTGCCGCCGACGCCGACACTGGCATCTCCGACTTCGACGCCTTTGAAGAGGAGGAAGCCGTAGAAGACCCCTTTGAGCCCATCCACGGCCTCGGCATCTCACACCCAACACCCAGCTTCAGCTCGATACCAGACGCCGCCGTCGTCGCCCCCGTACGCAACTCGCGCCTCGAGCAGGGCACCGTTTTGAGAAAGGTTACCAAGAAGGAGAAGAAGGAGATCAACCTGCGGCTTGATCTGGAATCAGCCAAGGTATTCTGGGATCCCTCGCGACCTTCCAAATCCTTCTACATCGACGACGTCAAGGAGATCCGCTCAGGTCCGGAAGCTAAGCACTACCGCGAAGAGTGCCAACTATCCGAGAACTGGGCACCTTACTGGTTTACCATTGTCTACACCGACACAACGCGCTCCAAGGGCCGGATACGGACAATGCACTTGATTGCGCCTGACGTTGGCATCTTCAACATGTGGACTCAGACGCTCGAGTCTGTGTCGCGCAACCGCATCGACCTCATGGCCGGCCTATTGGGTTTTGCCGACAAGAGCGCGAAGCTCGTCTGGCAACGCGCAATGAAAAAGCGTGGTGAGGGTGACGAGACACTCGACTTCCCCAGCACTGTCGAGCTGTGCCGAAGCCTACACATCAACTGCACCGAAGCCACCCTTCGCGCCTACTTCCAGAAAGCCGATACACTCGACGCTGGAAAACTGAACCAATCGCAATTCTTGTACTTTGTGCGACGCCTCAAGGAGCGCAAAGACATCAAGGCCATCTACAAGACCTACACGTCTGGCTCAAAAATTGAGATGGACAAGTACACTTTCTTCGACTTTCTGCAGCGCGAGCAAGGCGTAGACGTGAACGCCGATCTCGAATACTGGACCAACACCTTTGAGAAATTCGCGCGTGCAACAAGACCCAGGATGGCTGCTACTCCGACCGAAGGCGGAGAGGTCCCGCTGCCATTGGCCATGAACTTCCCCGCTTTCCAGACGTACCTGACTTCGGCTGCCAACTCCATCCTCAAGCCAGTCGGCCAGCCACAGGAACTCAACCGACCATTGAACGAGTACTACATTTCCAGCTCCCACAACACCTACCTGCTCGGCCGTCAAGTCGCAGGCGAATCAAGCACTGAGGCGTACATTACTGCGCTTCAGAAGGGCTGCCGATGCCTCGAGATCGATTGCTGGGATGGCGCCGACAACATTCCGGTCGTCATGCACGGCCGAACCTTGACTAAGAGCATCCTCTTCCAAGACACCATCAAGGTCATCAACAAGTACGCCTTCACAGAATCACCCTACCCAGTCATCCTCTCGCTTGAGGTGCACTGCTCTCCGGTCCAACAGTCTGCCATGGTCAAGATCATGATGCAGGAGTTTGGCGACAAGTTGGTTCTCCAGCCTCTAGACTTCGAGTCACAGTCGCTACCCTCACCAGAGGAGCTGAAGCACCGCATTCTCATCAAGGTCAAGCGTGCGGCTGGTGACGAAATCGACACCAGGGCTCTTATGGGCGAAATCACCTCCAGAAGACAGCGCAGCTTCAGCTCTCCTTGGTCGAGACCTGTTATACTGAACGACAACCTGATCCCAAACTCGCCTCTTCTTTCCAGCCCTCCCTCAATGAGCCCGCCAGAGCGAGCAGCATCCTTCTGGGCAACGCCGCGAACTTCAAACAACACGCTACCCACCTCTGCAGCTGTGAGCTCAGCTGAAGACAGCGACAGCCCCAACGCAACCACTGCCGAGACTGCTGAAGTAGTAGATGATCGCCGTAAGCCGAAGAAGGCCAAGACCAGCAACATCACCAAGGAGCTCGGCAATCTCGGTGTCTACACACGAGGAGTCAAGTTCACAGACTTTGGCAGCATCGACGCAAACACCTTCAACCATGTCTTCTCTATCAACGAGCGCGCTTTCGAGAAGCTCACCAAGCCTGGTGCCCGCGAGAAGCACTTGCTTGAGGAGCATAACATGCGTTGCCTCATGCGCGTCTACCCTCACGCCTTCCGCATCAACTCGTCGAACTTCGACCCTCTCAAGTTCTGGCGTCGCGGCGTCCAGATGGCTGCGCTGAACTGGCAAACGTATGACCTCGGTCAGCAGTTGAACGAGGCCATGTTTGCTGGTGGAGAAGACCGCACAGGCTACGTGCTGAAGCCAGCAGCTCTTCGTCTTGAGTCACAGACCCCAGTCATTGGTCACAGGAAGGCACCTAAGAAGGAAGTCAAGTTCACTGTGCAAATCATCTCTGCCCAACAGCTCCCGCGCCCCCGCGGTCTCGGACAGGAAGCCAACATCAACCCGTATGTTGAGTTTGAGATGTACTGTGCCGAAGACATGGGCGCGAATGCCACCGGTATCGGCGGACAGGACGCATCTGCTCGCAATGGCCACTCTGGCATCGGCAACCCCCTGCGCAAGCGAACACGCATCGTAGAGGGCAATGGTTACAACCCCGAGTTCGGCAACGAGATTGATATGACAGTTACGACCAGGTACCCCAGCCTTGTCTTCGTCCGCTGGACTGTCTGGAACTCGCTCGATGCCCGAACCACCAATCACGCCCCTCTTGCTACATTCACGGCCAAGCTCAACAGCATCCAGCAAGGCTACCGCCATCTCCCGCTTTACGACAGCAATGGCGAGCAATACCTCTTCTCCACTCTCTTCTGCAAGATCAAGAAGCAGGACATTGTCGACGCACCCGAGCCTGCCGCCAACGCTTCTTGCGGATCATCCATTGAGCCTGCCAGCCCGCTTCAAGAGCCCACCAACACCAAGGCAAGCCGCAGCTTCGTGAGGCGCTTGATCAGCCGTGCACCCAGCGAGCGCAGGAAGCGCAAGGAAGAGCAACAACGCGCGGGAAGCGAGTCGCGCGAATCCGACCTAGACTCCATCAGTCGCTCCAGCACGTTCGAGCGATAGCGTAGCATGACGCCACTGCCTGCAGCTGACGACGCGCCACGCGTCGATCCAGCTTGTATCATACATTTCATCCATACCGACCTCTACTCTGCTCTCCTACGGCGTTCCGGTTCGGCATCTTCCATTGGTGCCTGGCGCCACGACAAGGGCCACGGCAAACAATTCCGATCCATCCTCAATCAAAATACCGCGTCCTGGCGCAACCGCATTGTGTTGGCAGGCCCGCTTCCGACGGCTATCAAAACTCCATCGAACCGCAACTTGGCCTCGGCACTCAAAAGTTATCGTTGATCATGTGTCCTCTTGGACACTGATCGCCTCGTCCCACTCTTCGCTTCTAGCATATACCCGTTTCTACAACCAATACTTTGTTTTCACATCGGTCATCGGCGCAATACTCATCAATGGGGGACCAACAAGGATAGTTTGCCGGCGAGCAAACTTTGACCTTAGTTACTGCATCTTGGCGATATCCCATAGACTTGCTTCTTGAGCTTCATCGCTCGATCATTACCTGTACAAAGCTTCTACGGTTCTCTCTTATTTCCTTTGTTAGCAAACTCTTAACGACGCTACGACAACATCAAAACTGCTTTGCATAGCATTGTTTTCAATTGCCGAGCCTGCGGTGCGGGGTTTTCGCATGGACGGTCGGCTGTTGACTTCTCGGGTTGTTTTCTTTCTTTCGTCTCCTCCTTCCGATAGAGGACGATCAATTTCGCTTCGATGCAGGACATGGTTTGGTGCAATCTTTTTCTCTTCACTTCTATACGTGGGCCGGCCCGGTCTTGCATGCTAGTCTTGCAAGGAAGAGGGGGTGGGCATTGGCGCATGTTCACTCTTTGGCTCTTTGGCTTGTTGTGGGTAATGGGCATGGCATTGGCGTGGGATAAGGTTAATCATCAGGAAGATACCACTCAACAAACATTTAGAAATGATACCACACGGCTTCAGCGCCACGATTGCGCAGATTTGGAAGTCAAATTTCCACACAACCCTCCTTCTCGATGCTTCCATGCTCTGACCACCGTGAATGATGACCACAAAAAAATATTTTTTCCCGTCGCTCAGGAGACTGGCTGGACTGGAACTGGCAGAAAGGGGCGATGGGTTGGGAGCGGGCTGGCCTTGCAGCCCGATCGACGCAGCCGTTCACGATCTTCGTCTCGAGAGCACGAGCTACGCTCCCTCTCAACCACTTCCTCGGAGCCGCACAAGGCCGCCGCACGCCGCACGGCAGACATGGTAATTTGAACAATGACATTTCCAGCTAACCTCCGCCTGCCACCACGGCCGTGGTTGACGTGGCTAGCTTCCGTCCTAACCTCGTGTTCTCTTCCAAGCTTTAACCATCTGCCGCACGCACACTACAGCTGCGCTTTACTATTGCAGTAGCTTCTTCGCGAAAATGAGTGAATGACTTCTGTCTGCCAACACACCCCACACTCGCTCTCCACATGCAGCACTAAACACGTCTTGCTCCGCACCCCGTCTTCACTACATCATGACAACATTATGCACTTGCATCTGCAACCAACAGGATCGTACTGTACCGCTCTAGCTAACGTGCGGAGAATACCACAAGCTTAGCCACCTAATCCGTTGGCGTTGACAAAAAGGAAAAAGGAGCAGAAGCCCGTCGTCGATCTGGACCGCGTGGCGCACGGGTAGGGTTGAAGCACTTAGCAAAGGTAAACCTTGCGCACGCCCGAACAGCTGCCCGCTGCTGGTTCGTAGGTCTAACACGCGACGGACGAAAGTGTGGGTTCAAAGTTCCCCGCAGAGCACGGCAACGCAAAAGCCACTATCCGGTCTTGCGGGTGTTGCGGATGTGGTTTGAGCGCAGAGGCTGGACTGGGCCATGGATTGAGTGGGAGAGAGGCAAGGCAGGAAGTGAGGCAAGTAGTGAGGTAAGGGGAAAGAAAGATTGGGTTTGGGCAGTGGGCCTTGCGCGAATGGATGGAGTTGTGCGATGGTGTTTACTGTACTGATGATGTGATGATGCCTCCGTACCGAAAGTATGGAAGGAACCGTTCGAGGCTGGCAGCTGCGCGCTGGCGGACACGCGAAAAAGCAAAATCCAAGGGCGGGACCAGGACGGCACGATCCGATCACCGCGGTAACGTTACACAACCTCCATGGCGTATTCAACCAAGTTCAAGCCCAAGTATACGAAGACGAGTCAAAATTCAATAGTCTTGCTGCTTGCCTGGCTGCGGCTGTGCCTGTGTGACGCGAACTCTGGTCTTTTGCGGCTGTGCGTGCGCTCTCCTCTTCGCATTCGTCCACCTTCCTTCGTTTCGTTCCTTCCCGTTTCTGACCTATGGCCGTGGATTACTACGGAGCAGTGTGCAGCATGCAGATGGCATGGCTTGGATCATGTACCGAGTCATGAGCCATGTGTATATATGTATAGTATGTTACACAGCATGCACGCAATACGTAGTGTCCGAGCGCAACGCAGTGTTCCTTCGGCCTGAGGTGTTGCTAAGTCTCGCTGCACGTACGCACGCACGCAGGGCACGCATGTCGCGGGTAGGTAGACATAGACAAGGGCACGTGTTGGTTAGGTAAGTAGAGTTTCGGTTTCCCGCTGCTGGCGCTCTGCTCGCAACCTCTCGGAGGAGATCTTGGGCTTGAGGCACACATTGGGCATCGGAGATGGTGGATGCGAAAGCATGCAGAACATATGCGAGACATTTACGATGTGGATGTCACTCCCTCAGTACGTGAATGGCTCGCCTGGCAAGAGCTATCACGAATGCGACTGTCGCTTGAGCGAGAAAATCTTGGAAAGGATTGCGGGGCCGAGCTTTCATGTACGTGTTCATGTACGACTGCCCTGCGAGGCGGGTGGATGCGGAGCTGAGAACTGCCATGCGTGATTTGTTCGAAAGTCTATTTGCTCGGATGGTGATCCGATGTGTTTTACATGTCACGAGTATGCTGTGTGATGGGTATGTAGCAGCGGGAAAGGCAGGTGGGTGTTGTGCCTTGCGTTTACGATGCTGTATGACCGTGGAGTAGGACCGATTGCACTATCTATTGCGGAGGTTGCAGCATGCACGAGGCTGAGAGTGGATGTTCGCTGCACCGAAAAAAGAAGATTCGAAAACGTGAGGCATATCGGATTTGTGCCACCGTGATTTCTGATCGGTGAAGATGATGCTCCGATTCTCTCGTAAGCATTAAGCTGAGTTCTGAGTTCGCACGAGCCTCGGGGCGTTTGGTATGGGTACCTCGCTTCTGCGGGGCGTAACTGTTCTATGTAAGGACTCTGCGAAATTGGTAAACTCCGCAATTTGTGAGATAAGCGCGCTCGACTCAGTGGTAGGTGCTGAGTATCCACTCTGTTCCTTGACTACAAGGCTTGCAGCGTGGTGTTTACCGCACGTGGCGCCGTACTCCGATCAAACGTCAAGCCATTGACTTGAGGCTGGAATGTCTTTCCCGCGCCTTTCGCATTCGCCGATCAACTTGTGCGGGCGCAAGCCGCGGTTACTCAAGATTTCTTCATCAAAGTCTTCACCAAGCAGGGTCCCACAGTGGATATGCGAACCAGGCGCTGAACAACGTGGTACTTCTTGTGGGGGCTGCGCATGAACTGATAGCCCGTCAGATGTGAAATCTTCCGGTGGGCTGTTGATCTTGTGAATGAGGCGTCCTGCATGACGAAGGCGCAGGAAGTCGTCGCCTGATGGAGTCGATGTGAGATCGTATATGCATGTGGAATTAAACATGAAGCTCAATGGTGCCGTCTCTCGCTTCGCGTTGTCGGGAATATTGGATTGAGAGATGAGCGTAGTGCATAAGCTGCTGACTAGCAGGAGGCTTGCAGATGCGTGGCATTATCATTGCGATAATCACGAAATAACCTACTTCGGATTATTCTGCAGTACCACGGTAGGGATCTTCGTGTCTCCATAGGCATTGTAGGTCAGAGAAGAGACTGCTTACTAACATGTATCCAGGTAGCCGGTATATCTGGCCACCCCTTGAAGCCGCAAGTGCCGCGAGAAGGTGATCAATAAACATAGAGTGATTCTTTCTGATGGCCCAAGTATCGATCGACATTCTGAGTACGAAGCTCATTCGGCAATGCTGATGCGGTTATCTTTGATACGACTATTCGAGCCGGCTGCATATGGCGTGGTTGTCAATGCGTCAGGTATCATTGGCGCGGTACAGTCGATCATGTTGCTTCACTCCTGTTCCTTCAGCCCGCCGTAATATCAAATAGTCTGGGGCCTTATCCTCCAGCGAAGCGACGGAGTAAGCTGCGCGTGGACCAAAACGTGTACACGTAGCTTCGCGGCATCATACGGAGAAGTTTCGTGCCTCAGCCAAGTCGTAACATGCGCTGTTTACGTATTTCGGGTCGCACGCCATTGTCGCTAAATGTTACGAATTTGCGATACACATGGTCCAGCATAGCTCGCGATGCTCTCTAAGACCAGGCAACCAAAGTCGTGAAGTCGTGGCTTGCAGCTTGTTAGCAACATCACCCTTGCCAAAACTGTATCGCGGGCTGGCTGATACAGTATGCGCATGCGGCTTGAAGGCAATGCCAGTGGTAGAAGCGCATGCAAGTCGTGCCGCAAGACTGCACCCCGCATTAGGTAAAGAAGCGGTGATCGATCATTCGGCCAGTCCCGTGCGGCACGTTGTTGCCTTGTCTCCTGGAACCAACGAGCCTACCCGTGTGGATACTGCGGCTGCCGCCACTTCCAATGAGTAGGTGTGGGGCACTCGGATGCTCTCCGGCGATAGTGCTCGGCGGTTGGCATAGTATTGCGTCGGCAGTACGCAGGCTCGATGTAAGGAGACGGAATATATCGTTATGTATCAGTACATTGACGTTGTACCGTTACACAGGCGTGGGGGTTGGAAAAGCTCGCTTCGTAGGAACGCTGTCACCAGGGGTGGCCAGAATTTATGTCGTTGCTGCATACACACTATTGTATCTTAGCAGGTAGGGAGTATGCAAGACAAGTTGTACTTCTACTTGGACTTTTTTTGTAGAATGCGACACGAACTGTAGTCGCCCTCGTGCTGTGTCGGAGTTGGCTAACGTCGTCGATGGTTTCAATCGCTCTTGTGAACTGTTTTGCAAGCCATAAAGACCTATCTTTTCGAGTCGTATAGAGTCTTCGGGTAACGTGAGCCGAGCACCCTTACTCGGCCATGGTGAAAGCCACATCTGGGGTGACTGGTAAGACCTCTGAGCTGGCGGATGTGGGAAGGCCATGATAGAATATCGTAGCTTCTGCCACGTTTGACGTCATACAAGCGAATAAATGCGATAAATGTGAGTGATGTCTTCTGCAGCATGAGAAACCGGTCAAACCCGTGAACCATTATTACAGACATGATCGAGCAGCAATCACGGACTCCTCAGGTCGCACTGTACCGAACTTCGCAAGTGAGAAGTCCAAAGATGGCGTGCATGAGGGGCGTATGGTTTCGACACAACCGTACAAAAGACGTTGACACTAGAATAAAGGGTCCATTAATGCGGCTCTGCTGCAGGTGATTTCACTGACGATCAAAAGCCGTTGTGGCACCTAGCAGAGCGCCACTGCCACAGAGGCGGGTCCTGAGCTGACGAGGTATATAGAATGGCGGTATTAGGCGGACAAAGGAGAAAGAAAAGAGACTCGACCCGAGCTAGGGTGTTTGATGGCGGAGTGAAAGTCTTGTGGAGGAGAGAGCGATGCCTCCGGTAAGAAACGCGCTAAGCCTTGTGCTCCGACATTCCGACCCCGCTGAATTGCTGCAACCTTGAGACACAATCTTTCGCCGCCACCACCACTTGCGCGCGCAAACACGCCAAGCGCTACCACACAACCTCCCGCTGGAAATGGTGTGAGCAGTCGACCTGTTCATACTTCAACCACAACACCTCCGGCCGCAACTGCCCCCGAACCTCTGATCCCGACCCCACAAATTTCGAATAAAGCAGGAGCCTTGGACGCGAACCTTCATCATGGAAGGCGCCTTCACGCACATGGGCAACCACCTGGTGTCCGACTCGGCTGCCACCATCAACGCCGGTGACGTAGACGAGGGCATTCTCGACGGCGATCTTGCACGCGGTGGGCTTTCGCGTAGGCGGCGCGCAGATGACGACGAAGAGTACGATGAAGACGACTTGGAGAGCATGGCCAGCATGCCAGTCGGTGGACGCAACGGCCAGTCAGCTATGCGAGCGGAAGACGCCGAGGTGGAGCTACCAGCACACGCTTGTAGGTAATGATGGGTTGGAAGGGAATGAGAGGCATACTAATATCCCGACTAGGCGCGTACTGCGGTATTCATAACGCCGGCAGCGTCGTTAAGTGTCTCGCCTGCAGTAAGTGGTTCTGCAGCGCCCGTGGCAACTCGTCCTCCTCGCATATCATCAACCATCTCGTCCGCGCCCGTCACAAGGAAGTCCAGCTCCACCCCGCCTCCTCGCTCGGCGACACGACGCTCGAATGCTACAACTGCGGTACCAAGAACGTCTTCCTCCTCGGCTTTATCCCCGCCAAATCAGACACCGTCGTCGTCCTCCTATGTCGCCAGCCATGCGCCTCTATGCCCTCGCAGAAGGACATGAACTGGGACGTGTCGCGTTGGCAGCCGCTCATCGAGGACCGCTCCTTCCTTCCTTGGCTCGTGCCTGCCCCAACCGACCAGGAGCAGCTCCGCGCCCGCCACCTTAGTCCCCAGACGATCGCGAAACTCGAAGAGCTATGGAAGGACAACGCGAATGCTACAATTGCCGATCTTGAGAAGGGTGCTGGTCAAGAGGAGGTTATCGCCAAGGTCCTGCTGCGCTACGATGACGCCTTCCAATACCAGAACGTCTTTGGTCCCCTGGTCAAGATCGAGGCCGACTATGATCGCAAGCTGAAGGAGTCGCAGTCGCAGGACAACCTTGTCGTTCGCTGGGATATGGCTTTAAACAACAAACACACAGCCAGCTTCATCCTTCCCAAGCTCGAGCTGGGAGACGTCAAGCTCGCCGTCGGTGACGAGATGCGCTTGCGCTATACAGGAGAACTTCGTCCACACTGGGAAGGCGTTGGATATGTCATCAAGATCCCAAACAACCAGTCCGATGAGGTGACGATTGAGCTGCGCACCAAGGGCGACCACAAGTCTGTCCCTACCGAGTGCACTCACAACTTCAGCGCCGATTACGTCTGGAAGGCCACTTCGTTCGACCGCATGCAACACGCCATGAAGACCTTTGCCATCGATGAGATGAGCGTGTCGGGATACATCTTCCATCGTCTTCTCGGCCACGAGGTTGCTTCCGCACCCATGAAGATCCAGATTCCTCGCAAGTTCAGCGTTCCAGGTCTTCCTGAATTGAACGCCAGTCAGATCAATGCCGTAAAGAGCGTCCTACAAAAGCCACTCAGCTTGATCCAAGGTCCTCCCGGTACTGGAAAGACTGTTACCTCTGCCACTATCATCTACCATCTCTGCAAGATCAGTGGCAGTCAAGTTCTGGTTTGCGCGCCCTCCAACGTCGCTGTTGACCAGTTGTGCGAACGTATTCATCTTACTGGGTTGAAGACCGTTCGTGTGACCGCTAAGTCTAGGGAGGATGTTGAATCTCCCGTTGGCTTCCTCTCTCTTCACGAGCAGGTCCGCATGAACGATACCAACGTCGAGCTCAACAAGTTGAACCAGTTGAAGAGCGATGTTGGTGAACTCTCCAGCCAAGATGAGAAGAAGTTCAAGCAGCTCACCCGAGCAGCCGAGCGCGAGATTCTGAACGCAGCCGATGTCATCTGCTGCACTTGTGTTGGTGCTGGTGATCCTCGTCTCTCCAAGATGAAGTTCCGCACTGTCCTCATCGACGAGTCGACACAGTCAGCCGAGCCAGAGTGCATGATTCCCTTGGTACTAGGATGTAAGCAGGTCGTGCTTGTTGGTGATCACCAGCAACTTGGACCTGTCATCATGAACAAGAAGGCCGCAACAGCTGGTCTCAACCAGTCTCTCTTCGAGCGTCTCGTCATTCTGGGATGCTCTCCAATTCGTCTTCAGGTTCAGTACCGTATGCATCCTTGTCTGTCCGAGTTCCCTTCGAACATGTTCTACGAGGGTTCTCTTCAGAACGGTGTCACCATGCAGGAGCGCATCCGTCGCGATGTCGACTTCCCCTGGCCGGTTGTCGACAGCCCCATGATGTTCTGGTCCAACCTCGGCGCCGAAGAAATATCAGCCTCTGGAACATCCTACCTCAACCGCACCGAGGCTCAGAACGTCGAGAAGATTGTCACCCGCTTCTTCAAAGCCGGCGTACAGCCTGGCGACATCGGTATCATCACTCCATATGAAGGCCAACGTAGTTATGTAGTCAGCTCCATGCAGGCAACAGGCAGCTTTAAGAAGGAAAACTACAAGGAAGTCGAAGTTGCCTCCGTCGACGCTTTCCAGGGTCGTGAGAAGGACTTCATCATCTTATCTTGTGTCCGTTCCAACGACCACCAGGGTATTGGTTTCTTGAGCGATCCTCGTCGTCTCAACGTCGCCTTGACCCGAGCCAAGTACGGTCTCGTCATTTTGGGTAACCCCAAGGTCCTGTCGAAGCATCCGCTATGGCACTACCTTCTTCTCCACTTTAAGGAGCGCAACTGCCTTGTTGAGGGTCCTTTGACCAACTTGCAGGTTTCGCTTCTGCAGTTCAGCCGCCCGAAGCAGACTTACCGTGGTCCCCAGCGCTACCAGATGGCCTACCAGCACGCCAATGCTATGACTTCTGGTCGTCAGGCTGGCTTCAACGGTAACAAGCCCCGCCAGGAGTACAACGACAACGGCTCAATTGTCGGCTACATCCCAGATGACGTCTCTTCAGTCCACTCTTCTGCTCTTGGTGGTGTCGGTGTTCCCTCTAACTACCCTCCCATGTTCTCCAACTTCCAGGAGTCATGGCCTCTTCCTGGTCGTCCCAACGGCAAGGGCAAGAACGGCGCGCCTGCAAGCGTTGCTGGTGAGTCGGTCGCCGCTAGCGAGCTTACCGATACTCGCAGCGATGCACCGGGCGGTATAAGCCTGTCTGGCCTGAGCTTGAACGACTACAACAAGCCGACGTCCCTCAGTCAGTCTGACCGTCTCAACCGCTACGTAGAAACTACCCGCCAGGGTCCCAACGTTGGCACTGGCTTCGGTGCTGGTCGTGGTCTGCGCAGTGGACTTGGTGGCTTCGAGGATGACGATGCTCGTAGCGTTTCTACGGCTTTCGCCAGTCAGATAGGCACTGGCAACAACGGATACGACTGATCTCTTGTCTTATGATACCGTAGGAATTATTCCTACTGGTTACGTACCACGTTTTGGCTGCGAGCCTCTCTTCCACCCAACGGGGCAAGATGCTTCACAAGGGGTCGCCCGACCCACAGTGCGCTCCGTCGGCAGGACCAAAGAAGGCGATCGCCAGTGCGTTAGCACAGATATCGATATTGGATCAGATTCGCCCTGCGACCTGGCTTGCCGTCTTACCTGCAGGTGCTATGTTGCATGCGTCTGCGCCAACACTCGGCCTCATGCCGATATCTGTGCCAGCAAGACATCGTACTTCAACGTCGACCCGGCAGAGGTGTATAGAAGACGCAAAGCAGGATGAGGATTCCGGTCGCAGTGCAGAGGTCTTCATGGACTATATCGGGGAAGTAGCATTCGATTCTTCACACTCCTTGTTGCCCTCAGGGGCTTATCACGAAGCTTGCATGTAGAAAAAAGGGAGAAAACCATACTACAGTCGTTGCTAGAGAATAGAAAACATTGCTTTACTACACCTCAGTACCTGAGCTAAATGATGACAGATGTTGGAGATCAATGATTGACATGGAATCAGATTGTCTGCTTATCAAATGAAGCTATGGATATCGAGTAAGAATTTCGTGGGCTGTCTTTAACGGTCCAAACGCAGCACTTGACTATTCATATGAGATCTCAGTAATAGCCGTATCCGCCATATCCACCATGACCACCATAGTCACCATAACCACCAAACGCTCCATAATCGTTGTACCCGTCATACCCTCCACCATAGTCGTCATACCCCCCGTAACCATACCCTTCATACCCCCCATATCCGCCGTGGAAGTCGTCATACCCACCATACCCACCCATGCCACCACCAGTGAAGTCATCGTAGCCCCCATAACGACCATACATATCACCATGAAAAGCACCGTGTTGATACATGTTGTCGTATCCATAGTCGGCACCCTCTTGATATCCATCATACATTTCATCATAGTTTCCCTTCATAAAGCCGGTTCGTCCGCCTTGGACGTAGCCGCGCCCATACCTAGTAAGATGTACAAGTCAGCATGGCGAGAAACAATGGCGAAAGAAGAATCGAGTCTACTCACCCGGCCGCCCTTCCGCCCATATGATTCTCATAAGCCGCGTGAGCATAACCCATTTGACCGGCTTCGTCGTAGGTCGGCTGCCGTCCGCCGCGACGACTATGGGTTGGTGCGTCGATATGGCCAGAAGAGTAGTCATGGGTTCCGTCGTCGTGTGTGGTGTGACTCATTACATAGTCGCGGGGGTCGTTCGGGTCGTAGCCTGCGAAGGGGTCGGGGTGGTCTTCTGTGCGACGGCTTCTGCGAGAGCTTTTTCGGGCCATGGTTGGTTTTTATGTGATTGGGGTTGTCAGGAGTAGCTATGAGAACGCGGTTGAGAGAGTAATTGCTTTAGAAATAGAAAGAGAGTAGGTACTCGAATCTTTAGGCAAGCTTATATATGCATGGCTACGACGGGAATGCTCCTTGAAAGACGAGGTCACTCTGTTGAAGAGGAATTAATACAGCAGTCTGCCAGCGTACAGGAATTGATGCGCTGACGATGCTGCGCTGGCTGTACGATACGCACTCATACCGAGCGGAAATATTCAGCAGACAGACTCGTAGTATTCGTCGTCAGATGAGGCCACTGACGCGCTCGCTGAGCAGAGTTCTGTGAACCACGCACGTCGCTGCCATCTGTTCGTGATGGCCGACACATCACATCGAATTGAATGCAAAACACTCACAGTCATTTTCTGTCACAACCGCCTCACCCGACCAGATGCTCATCGAAGTCCTTCGCCACCGCAACAGTACCCACGCGCGGCTCGCTCGTCTGCTCTTGAAGCCTCACAATTGTTCAAATCATCCACATAGGTAGTCTCCATATGTATCCATCAATATGGAGACCTCACTCACCATCGAGCAGCGATTACCCAGCCAACAAGCGAGCTTGCCGCAAACCAACGCGCGTCACCATGGACCTGTATCCTGCAACCCTCGAGGACCCCACGCAACCGTTGCAGCAAGGAAAGCGGGCATGCCCGACGGCCTGATCACCCAAAGGAAACTAATCCCGAGTCGCGTAGAAATTTGAGACGCTTGATCCCACGCGTGGTTGCCGCAAAGATATCCATGTCCCGTTCGTGCATGGCGGGTCCCTATACGGTCCGATAGTAAAGGCCCGACGCGGCTGATCTGTGCTGGCGATCGCGATCGTGGAGGAGCGGTACATGTGACTGTAGGAATACTGCGATCGAAGATTGCTGATTGATTTGTGTTGGGCTGTGGTTGGGTTTTCTTGCTGTAGTCGTAAGCAAGGCTGTTAGTGCTGGTGAGGTTACTTTGACAGCCTCCACATTATGGAGGTGGTACCTTGCCGGTTGCTCCCAATTCTTGGGTCGACATCCCACGCTGACGTTCTCGACGCCTGTCTCTTCATAATCCATGACGGAACAGTCTCCTGCGTGAGTTCATGCTATTGATGGGAGACCTGGCGCAGTTGCATATTGCAGGTTTCCCCGCCATTCCATGCCTAGACAAGAAAGGTTTCCGTGCATGTAGTGCTTGACCGCATCTAGGATGGACTCTTGAGCAGGCTCCGTGTATCTTTTTCATTCAATCCTTGTATCTTTGATGAGAAGCCAGCGGTGAAGTGGCCCGCGCCCACCTAGGAAAACAACGGTGTTCCGCGATTGTACTTGTCCGCCTCTTGATGTCAACAATGACGCATAGATACAGGTGAAGATGACGATGCAACGTGAACTTAACCTTCTGGATCAATCGTTGCATGAGTTGACGACGCACTGCGAGCCGACGGGTTGGTAAGACGAGAAGTCGGTGAGAGGATCTGACCACACCCTCCGCAAAAGCCCACGCGGCATTGCGGGGTCGCAGATGATGCGGCTCTCAAGTGGGGTTTGTGGAAGATACTCGTTGATGTGCGCACTGGATTTCCGTGGTCGTTATGATGTGGAGAAAGTTCAGCTGTGAGGCGGCTCAAGGGAGACTCCCGATGCATCGTCAAGATGACTTCGATATCCAGTGGAGCGCCGCATCATCGGAGTGCATGTCCGGACCATCACGATGGTAAGATTGTTGATGTTTACATACTCTTGCATCTTGAGGTATCCTTCACCCAAACGGGTAGCGGAGAGCGGAGGTTATCTAACCACATGAGGCATAGCCTTATTCACGCATCCCAGATCCCAGCGCAACCGCCGCTGACGTAGTTTCTTTCAATCGTCATCTTGACTTTTCGATTTCCAGCCCTTCCACATGCGAAATGATTGGCGTTCCTGAAACACATCCCCATCGTTCCTGGACGTTCCTGAATTACGTTCGACTTACAAATCGCGCAGACTGTGGAGTAAGATGTGGACCTGACTCTTTGCGACAATCGAGTCGACATTTTCTCAGACGAGGGTCCGACGACGACCCGATTTCTGGGCCTTCGATTCGTGTGTCGTCATGTCATCCGTGAAAATAACACTAGCTACGGTTCGAACCAAATTTCCCAAGATTATGGCGTGAGAGGCGCAATGGGAGAGTAAGCGGTGAAAAAGCGGCAAACGTACGGCCACGTGCGTCGTTGTCGGTATGCTAACAACTGACAGAGTTCAGCGAGTCGACTTGGGCAGCGTACACTAATGGCTCTCGCGCCTCGTGAAGTGGAGGCAGTGTCGATACGAAATACCTATCGTGTGCCGTCTTGTGGAGTTTGAAAAATACCACCGGTTACTCATCATTACCTGGACATGCACGTACTACTGCACCAATCATGCTCTAACTCGTTGTATAGTAACCGAACCCAAGGTATTGGACGATAGAGCGACTTGCGACAAACGACGAGTAGCAGGTGCGGCTCTAATCTACCCTGGAGTACGAGCGATTGGCTCGAATGCAACTCCTGCAATGTCGACTCAAGACGGACGAACAAGCGAGTAGTATCTTCGAAATGATTTCCCTGATCTTCATGAGCGCACGCACGTGATCTGCAATCATCTCGGCGGTCCACGAGTAAGAGGCTACAGTCGCACCACTTCCTCCATCTCGAGGTTTCCCTGGCTCTCCCAGCACATACACGCGTCTTTCTCTGCATCACTCCCATCATCACGCGTCATCAGGGTGCCACGACCGTTGCGCACCACATATTTACTGACAACAGCATCGATGCCCAGGAGCTCGCAAACAACCGATGCCGAATCCCTGCATAACTCTTGACCCACACACATGGCATTTACTCGGCATCTTAGATCCGTGAAGGAAGGCGCACGGGGCACAAATCTACCACACCACACCAACCAACGGCTTTCGTATCAAAAGACGCAGGGAAGCCGGCCCCAAAACGAAATAACACGGCGATAAGAAAGACCCTGTTTTTCTGTGGCATTCCTTTGCGATCTTGAGCGGGCTGTGCAAAAATAGCATGTGCTGGCAAACTAAACTCAGTCCAACTTTTATCTCTAGTGCACCTTTGGTTGGGTAGATGTGGGTTTGGGACAACAAAGAGAAGGAGATTACCAGCACATTTGTTGTACAGTGTACAGTAAGGCCCTAACCTCAACAACACAAACAATATGCGCAACACATGCATATTCCCGCAAAAACAACCGCCCATGCGCAACATGCAACACATCAATCACGGTTCCCCTCGAAAGCATCATGTCCAAACCCCTTCCGGGCCAAGATCATCCACCCGGCACACTTCACCCCAAGCAGCAACCCACCATGAAGATCCTTCACAGCACTGCGGGGCACCTTGCGCTTGGCAAATCTCACATCCCCCATCACCCATTCAGAATAGAAGGATGATCTCTAGTTAGGCCATCTTCCTTTGTTCGCAAACACACGCAGGTTTACGCGAACGGCCTGCGGCGACCAACGCCAATGTCGCCGCCGAATGATCAACATGAACAGCGATATCTCAGCTGATATATGGCCATGTGTTGGCGATGATCGAAACATGTGGTCAACGGGCCGTCTAAACCTGCTTTTCGACTATCCCTTTCCCTTGATTTTTTGAAATCACGATTGACCCGGAAATATGGTGGTAAGTGCCGCTGGATGCGAAGCGAGAGTGCAACTGCAACCATAGCGGTAGCAGACCTTAGTCACATAGTAGTAGCCTGTGATTAGACCTGCCAGTGCAAAGCTGGATTGGATGAGATTAGGAAATTGCCAAACTGCAAAGAAAGAATCAGGGTCCGCTCGCACGGGTCTAGTCGACGCTACGATGCGCTGGCTTGCACCTCTAGTAACTATGGAGTGATGTGGGGAATATTCTGCATTCTCATTGCCGTGATTGATTACATTAGGAAAGTGCAGGGAATCACGTTAGCGGTGGTAAGAGCGACTCAGTACACGTCTGTACACACGTCCGCTGTTTTCGGCGGCTAGCAGCTGATCGCGTGTTTCAGAGAGGCGAATGTGGCCGGCGCGCGCTGGCATGCTGGGTCAAAGGATATACGGGGTGGGCAAGTGGAGGGGCGTGTTTTTTTAATGGGGGCGAAAGAATGGGGAAGGGAGGACATGAGTCGGGTAGGTCGGCATGCTCGGGTTGTACCTCTGGATATGGCGGAGAGGGAGGGAGGAGGTGGCAGTGTTTGTTGGGTGAGATTTGTGAGATTGTAGATCGAGGCATTGTTGGCGTGCATCACGGAGGCGAAAAAGGCATATGATGAATGGGATAGAGTTGAATTGTCATTGCTAGCTACGTGAAGAAACAAAAGAAGACCCGTCATCTGCCCAGCTCGACACCAACTGGTGGAGCGCTTACTGTGAAGCTATGGACAGGCGAGATGCATGCATGCGGTACGTTTGTATACTCCGAGGATGAAAAACGCAAAGTTGGGTATTTGAGAAAAAGCGATCGGGTTGCCACGCTCCAGCACTTGGAGTGTGTGGTTGATGAAGAAGAATGTTGCGAGTCCGTGTTTGCTAGAACGAGCCGTTCCATCCGTTCTCCGTCTATTGTTTGTGTACGATTCGTGTGCTGGTTTTTTGTTTGTTTGTAATGGTGATGAGGATGATGAACGCCGTTGATGCTCCGTGCCGTGGGTGATATAACTCCGAAATTGCTGGACAAATAGAAAGGCGTAGAGCGGCTAGTTGTTTCGGTGCCGTGTCCGAGTGCCAGTGCTTGGGTGGTGGTGTGTTTGTGTTTGCTTTTGTTGGTGGCGGGATAGTCAATGGCCACCAACGGAGGTTGCACGGCCAGGAGAGTACTCTCCCCTTCGACGAGCCTCCTCGCGGATGTACTTCTCAACGTGCTGGTCGGCTTCGGCACGGCTCACACCAGCGGTAAGGTAACCGCCGGCGTCTTCTTCGAGTTCCAAGGGAGTGACTACCCCAGGACTGGCGAGTGGCTCCAGACGTGGGCTGGTTGGCTTCGGTCCAAAACCCCTGGTTTGACGGCTGGTGTTGGCAAGGAGTTGTTGCTGGTAGAGGTACATCTGTCTCTGAACCTCGTACTGCCTGTTGGATGATCGAGGCGAAGCGGGAGAGTTAGGGCTGTCAGGACCAGCAGTAGGCGTGTTTGCATGACTTGAGCCTTGGGATGAAGCGTAGTTTGCTGGGTGGAAGCGGGGCAGAGAAGGGAGCCTCAGGTGTGCAGCAGGGCCGGTGTTGCTGGACTGTCGTGGGTTCATGGCTGGGCGACATCGAGCCTGTGAAGGAATATCGAGAGGCTGTGATCTGGGCGAGAGAGGCGAGCTGATGGCAGGCATGCTGCGGTCGGCAGTTCGAGAAGACATGTTCTGGTGAGAGGTACCGGATCTGAAGATGACTCGCGAAAGGGAAGGCGACGTTGGCGGAGATCGCATATGACGTGTGGCGAGTATATCTCGCGTTCACCTGGAGGAAGGAAGGTTGCGGCTCCGGTGAGTTGTTATATCAACTTCTCCTGAATGACAGCGAGGAGAGGGATAATGGAAAGATGGAGTACCGTGCTTGCAGGCAGCAAAGCACAGAGCAGCGGCGGTGTCTAATATATCTAGCAGCGGGAGGGTCCAGCAAAGGCTTGGGACTTGGTGGCAGGGCTCGGGGATGGTAGCCGATCTTATTGGAAAGGTACAGTGTTGATCTTCCGCTTGAAGGCGCACCGTCGTGCGGTAATCGTTCCTGAGAGGGTAACGAGCCTGATGCACGGCTCAAGTGGACCCCGTTTCGATGTGGTGGAAGCACAGGCGCCTGCTACTGGCAGCACACCAAGCCGGTGTCTATCAGTTGCAACAGGTGGCTGCGGGCCGGTTATGGCGGAGTACAGATGGCGCGTGTGTTTTCCCGAAACCTGGGTCCACAATCAAAGTAAGATGGAGTGCAGTGCGTCGGCTAGTCTGAGGGCGGCGCAGAGGAGGGAGGGTTGAAAGCTAATCTAACAGTGAATAGGATAACTGGTACACAGCGGCCTTTACATAGCTAGTACCGACGGAGGACAAGGCCGCTACAGCGAGGCGCGCCATGATCGCAGGCGCTATATCCTCGTCATTTCACCTCGCAGGCCTTGGTTTCGCGGTTTGGGCGGGGCGCTGAATTCCTGCCTCGCTAGCCATGCGAATCGTCCAACACGCCTAAGCAGCTTGTGCAGCTTGTCCGTTATGACGCAGTGCAGCATGCCCGGCTCATGATTAAGACCGAACACGTGCCCGCCTTAGAATGCCCGGCGCTAAACGCGTGGTGTGAACACAGCATTGCAAACTTCCCTCCATTGCCCTGCAGCGCCGTGGTGGGTGTGATAGGGTACCGTTGCATCTGCAGCAGAGCCCTGCGGCAGGTTGCAGCAACGTCTTTTCTCTTTCACGACGCACCTTTAGCTCCGCGCGCGTGCTCTCTCAAAGTACGGTCTGATGAGAGACAAACGGTAGCGCCTACAAGACATGACACCACCACACCGTGGCCGCGACGCCAAGTGCACAACTGCGACATTCTTCGCAAAAGGGTATGCACATATTGGCTGGATGTAACGACGTGAACCGATCGTGATCCATCATGCGCCTTTTTCTTGTCTATCCCGAAGTTCACCCTAACATCGCCGAAGAATATATGTGCGATATTATTTGGAGGGAGAGCCGCTCGCACGGTACAGACAACGCTGCACAATCCCATATTACCCAACATGCGGAAATACCGCCTGAAGGGACTGCCGCCGAAGCCGCTCCTACACACAATTCTTCCATCATCTACTGAGCGCTGACCGATGACGCCAGCGCACGAACTTTAATGTATGTGATGTTCTTCTAGAGAGGGTTCGGCTTTGCTCGCCGCGATGCGATGCCGTCACGTAGTTTGGCTTGGGCACCAGAGGACAGAGCTTAGCGCGGCTATCAGAGCAGTTGTTTGGGCATCCCGTCAATGCATCGACGTGCGATGAAGATGTGATACTGTCGCACCGCTTAGTAGATCTCCCGCATGCGGCTCAGGTAGATGAAGCAATGCAGCCGCTGGTGGAAACCAACAGCCGCCGGAGGAGCTCGGGCACATTGAGTCGGCGCGCACATTAGCATGGGCATAGGCAAAAGCAATGGAGATTGAGGCTGCTTAAGGAACACCGAGGTAAATCACGGTAAACAAAACCGCTTTGAGAAGGTGTGACAAGTATTAGATCACCAGCGACATGTCTCGGGTCACTCATGCTATTCGCGGTACGTAGCTCGTGTCGTGAAATTGTTGGATTTGTTGGTTGATGTATGTCGCTGCATGTTCTCCTCCGCATCATCTCGCGCCGAGCTTCTCCAGTGCCTTTGCGCCCTGTTCCTCCCACTCTGCCTTTGATATCCACATGTTCTCTTTGTCGGCCATGATGTGCGCGAGTACAGCTCCACCGAGGAACACCATGTGCCTTCGCCGTGGCGGGTCTTCGATGCGGACCTTGAATTTCTGTGTCTGTGTTAGCAGAGTTTAGCCGGCATAGTAGGTGTGTACCCACGTTGAGTCGCTCCGGGTTTCCGCCCAAGACCTTAGTGAGCCACAGCTGCTTGAGCTCCTTCTCCAGCCGACTTGGCAGACCCGGGTACATGCTGCTACCACCACTGAGCACGATGGCCTGGTATAAACTGCTCCTGACATCTACGTCGGCCGCTTGGATGGTGTTGAACAGGAACTCGGCGATACCGGGCTGCTCGACGTCCACAAGATGCGGCTGGAACAAACATTCGGGAGCCTCGAAGCGCTCGCTGCCAACCCGGATGACACGACCATCAGGTAGGGTGTAGGATTCCACCAGCACGGTTGTGTCTTCGCTAAGGCGCTGGTCCAATTCAAGGTCGTATGAGACGTAGCAGAGCTTCTCCTTGATTTGACGGACGGTCTCGAAGTCGGCGGTTCGGTTGAGAGCGTATCCTCTCCGCAGGAGGAGAGCGATGAGGTTGCGGGTCACGTCGCGTCCGGCGACATCGAGACGGCGCGTGAGATGGTTGAGGACAGTGCTTTCGTATACGGGAACAATATGCGTGACACCATCTCCCGAGTCGACGACCACACCAGATGACAATCCCTGCGCGTATAGAGCTAAGACAGCCTGGATCGCCACGTATACACCTCCAAATCCATAGCGCTCGAACATGACTTCGCACATGGTCTCGCGGTTCTTGAGCGGGTTCATCGGCGGTTCGGTGAGGAGGATCTTGCGGCCGGTAGTGTCGAGCTTCATCTTGTCGTGGAAGGTGTAGTCCCAGACGTGCTGCATGTCATCCCAGCGCTTGACGATACCATTCTCCATCTACGGACAAGACAGCGTTAGCTCCAAGGTAGCTTGAGAGATGTCGACGATGCACATACAGGGTACGTGATCTGAAGCATTGAGCGCGCTGCCGCTGCTTCGTCACCGCACATTATGTCTTTGAGCTGGATGTCACCGCCATCTCGCTCTTCGGTTCGCAGGATGGGTCGGCCGACTATTGAGGGAAACTGGTGGTCGGGGAAGTTCTGGAGAGGGACCTGTTAGCTTTTGCCATGACCAGTCTGCCGCTGTATATAGAACATACCTGTCCGGCGTAACCCGCCTTAAGGAAACCGGTACCGCCATCGAGGACTAATTGGAGGGTAAGTAGAGCTTCACATATAGCTGAGGCAGCTGCGCATACCAATGGGAGCTTCAGCCATCCTGTGCAAAGCTCGAAAGGGTTGTTGGGGCTGAAGGAGTGGATGTTGGAAGCTGGCCGTAGCTCGGGGCTGCCTGCCTTGAGGTTGACGACGTTGGCGGGGCGCATGGTTGGCCAGGGGTCCGTGAGCACTCAAACGGGCAACACGATGCTCACAACTTGAGATGCAGGCACTTGATATCTCCAAGATTATAAAATCACAGTATGCCAGTGACACCAGGAGAACAAAAGCGATTTACACTATGTATGGTATGCTACACATCGCATGGTGCTGCAGGTCTGGTGTACCAGAGGTTTCTTCCTCAATAGCCCATACATACAATCATTGACATCACTACACTCGAAGACCGTCCATAATCCAAAGATGTTAACATCTCTCTGCAGTTATACTTCAGAACCAACATTGTAAGATGCTCAGATGTGGTCACCCACCTCTTGCTAGTCGCATGGTCACCCACCGGGGAACTTTGGGAAGTCGCGACTTGCGCATCGCTTAATGCATGGTCCGAGCGCCTCCTGCCCACTTCAATATCGTCGTTCTGCAACACCGAACTTTCTCTCCAGCCAGTTCAACTAACAGCAGGTCAAGATGCCTTTCGTAAGTACGCCCTGAATTGCGCCCGCAATGCACCCCTCCATTCCATTGCCACACGGCAACCCCGCTTCGACGAAAGTCGAGTGGAGTCTTTGCGAGATGCTTCGAATGCGGGTTTGAAGCGCCAATCGCTGACTCTGTCAAAAGTCCAAGCTCCAGAAGAACGATGCCTACTTCTCGCGGTACCAAGTCAAGTACAAGCGCCGCAGGCAGGGAAAGAGTACGTATTGATCCCAACGTCGAAATCGCGACTTCTCTAACAATCTGCAGCCGACTACTACGCCCGTAAGCGGTTGATCACCCAGGCCAAGAACAAGTACAATGCGCCCAAGTACCGCCTCGTCGTCCGTTTCACCAACAAGGACATCATCTGCCAAGTCGTCCACTCCGAGATTGGCGGTGACAAGGTCTTCATGGCTGCTTAGTACGTCCCAGCGACTCCGCTTCTGCAGACACTCGACTAACAACAATACAGTGCCCACGAGCTCAAGGCTTACGGCATCACCCACGGTCTTACCAACTGGTCCGCCGCCTACGCCACCGGTCTTCTCCTTGCCCGCCGTGTCCTCAAGAAGCTCGAGCTTGACGAGGACTTCGTTGGTGTAGAGGAGGCTGACGGTGAGTTCACCCTCACCGAGGCCGCCGAGGTTGACGGCGAGGAGCGCCGCCCATTCAAGGTCTTCTTGGATGTCGGTCTCACCCGCACCTCCACCGGTGCCCGTGTCTTCGGTGCCATGAAGGGCTGCTCCGACGGTGGTGTCTTCGTCCCCCACTCCGAGAACCGCTTCCCCGGATACGACATGGAAGGCAAGGAGCTCGACGCCGAGACCCTCCGCAAGTACATCTTCGGTGGTCACGTCGCTGAGTACATGGAGACTCTCGCCGACGACGACGAGGAGCGCTACAAGTCTCAGTTCAGCGGCTACATCGATGACGACATCGAGGCTGATGGTCTTGAGGAGCTGTACCAGGACGCACACAAGCAGATCCGTGAGGACCCCTGGAAGAAGGAGGAGGGCGAGGCCCCCAAGAAGTCCAAGGACGAGTGGAAGGCCGAGTCGCAGAAGTACAGGAGCAAGAAGCTCACCAAGGCCGAGAAGGAGGAGCGCGTCAAGGCCAAGATCGCCGAGATCACTGCTTAGGCTGTTCCTTTCTCTTGTTCCTACTTTGTTCTATCATGACAAAAGCACGGCTTTGGCGTCTGGGGATGACATGGAAAGGATGCCTGCCTTTGCAGGATACATCTACTGTACTTAGCCTCACGACCTCAATGAGATGACGAGACGGCAAGCCGCGATTGGCTACCACAACAAGATACCCCCTCAAACAATGTGCCCCTCCTGTTCAACGTGTGTGAAATGTTCTGAAATAGCAACATGTGACACGCGCGTGTGGTCGGTAGTGGCCGACACCACATGGCGTGCTGTCGCGGGTTTGACCATGTGGAAAGACAAGCACGGGTTGCTGTTTTTGTGTGGCCATGACGGTCAGGTGTTTCAGCAGCACTGAGGGGACAGTCGGTAGTCAACGCTTCGCTCCGCGGGATGCATCAGCCAGCAGCAGAGTGAGGCATGTGGATATTTCGCGATTAGGCTCGTTTCAAGGAAGAGGGTAGACAGATATATAGGCCATCCTCGCAGTCGATCATGATGTTCGGCAGGATTGAGGACGCGATAGAGCTTGGTGTGGAGAGGAGAAGGAGACCCGAAGCAATCAGCCGACACCTTTCGTCATCGGCCGGCTCCCACAGCTTGCAGTGCACGTTCGCCATAACATCGCATCGGCCGAATATCGCACAGAGCAGCTCCCAGAAATCACGCAGCGCCAGCCTTGAGTGCAGCGAGTCGTTGAAGTCGCACGGAACACGTTATCTGAGAGAGTTTGCAGCATTTCCAATCGGCGGATTCTCGTGGAAGCAGAAACCCCGCTGACTTCCGTCCGCCTCACCGAGGCCGTTTGTAACCCTGACGCATGGCGAGAGGGCTATATACGCAATGACAGCCGTACAAACACCCGGCGATACCGCGTCCGCCATGGAAGACATTCACGGCGTTGATGTATCATGGCTGCATCACTCGACTAGAGGTACGTGAGGCCCGCTTACCCTGCTGGGTGGAGACGTCTCGGCTTTGCGGCGCAACCCTGAGCTTGAGAGGCTACTAACATGTTGCGCGTACAGACCGAGCAGACCATCACCATCGCCAGCAGGCGCCCTCGTCGCCCGGCCTGACCAGAGATGCGCCGCCCAAGACATCGTCGCATGGTGGCCTTCCCGCCAGACCCCGCCACGACGAGCAGCAAAATAATGAGCCGACACCGGCGCCCACGAGACCCGCATCGCCGCCGCGACCGCCCCCAGCTGCTGCAGCTGGCCCAACTCCTCCACAAAAGATACCGAAGCGTCCAGCGCTGCTTGGCCGCGGCAGTACCGACAAGAATGGCAGCGGCACGACGCCACCCGACGCGAAGAACAGCTCGCGACGCAACTCGTGGATGAACAGCATCAGCTCCAAGTTCTCGTCGCAAAACTCGCCCGCCGCAACAACACACACCCAGGCCCAGGGCTCGCCCGCTGCTGCTAACGGCACAGCCAACGCGTCACCCTCGGCCAACGGCGCCCTGAACGGCATACAGGCAGCATCGGGAGGCACTAATGGCGCGCCCGAGCCCTACATACCGCAGCAGCCTAAGAGCTCGTTCGTCGGAAATGTGTTGCGACGCCTGTCATCCGGAACCCAGGTCGGCACCGCTGGCAAGGTCTACCCGAACGGCGGCATGTGCCCGCGCAAGATCATGAACGTCGACCCCAACCGGGAGCGATGTCTAGTCCCGGAACTGGATCAGAACAAGTTGCGCAAGGTGGCATTCTGCGTGGACGTTGAGATTGCTGGTGGACCCAAGTACAAGGATGACGTCGAGACAGACGACAAGACCAAGCGCAAGGAAAAGAAGTTGAAGGAGCGCGGTGAGGGCGAGGCACTCAAGAACCCGGATGCTGTTGCGGAGGAGAAGGACAAAGACGGTGTGGTCTCCATCGCCCAAGAAGTCGTCGGCAACGATTCCGAGTCGAACCCAGAGGGCACAGTCGTGCAAGAGGACAAGCAGGAGCCGAGCCGGAAGAAGGAGAAGAAGAAGCGGTCCGAGGCTGAGCGCAAAGAGCGGAAAGAGAAGAAGCGCAAGAAGGCTGAAGAGAACGGCACAATCCCTATGGAGCTTACCAGAGACGACGACAGCGCCAGCGCCGAAGGAGTACCTGTTGCAACTGGTGCGCCGACGCCTCGCGCCCAAGACCGCCCGACGATTGACCCACTGCGCATCTACCGAAGATGTTGCCAACTCCGCGAATCCCCCATTCTCAAACGCATCAGCGACCAGCTTGCGGCACCACGCGCGTGCTCCGTTGTTCAGCCAGGAGTCGTCACCTGTTTGGACCTGACAGGGTCGAGGCTGCAGCTGGCTGACGTTTTGACGCTATCGGACTGGCTCGCTATCGTACCTGTGAAGAAATTGTTTTTGGAAGACGCAGATCTGAATGACGAGAAGATACGGGTCATACTCGCTGGTCTCCTGGCTGCCAAAGTTCCTGAGCCGCCGAAGCGACGTGATCTATCCAACGACGGAACACAGGACGGGCTGTGCCAGCAAGGCTCATGCGCAGTCAAGAAGCTGGTCCTTAAGAACAACCCGAAGATCACAGCTGAAGGCTGGAAGCATATCGCTCTGTTCCTATACATGTGCAAGTCCATCATGGCGGTCGACGTGTCGATGATACCGTTTCCCAAGTCTCGCCCGCAGGTGGCTTCCTCGCCCACGAACAGCACACAGGCGCCATCGCCCATCAAGGACGCCAAATCGGCAGATGTAGCTGAAATATTCTCCAAGGCCATTTCGGAACGACTGGGCGGCTCGGAACTTCAAGAGCTAGCCATGGCTGAATGCAACCTTACTTCATCAAGCATCCGGAAAATCATCGACGGCTGCGTCATCAGTGGTATTACACGTCTTAGTCTGGCGACGAACGACATCGACGCTGAAGGTCTGGAACACGTCCTGCACTACTTGCGCTCTGGTGTCTGTCAGGGCATTGATATTGGAGGAAACGACCTGAGATCATTAATGGGCAAGATCTGCGAAAGTATCAAGGACTGCCCGAACAGCCCACTCTGGGCGCTGTGCCTACAGGATACTAATCTCACTCCGGACGCTCTCAAGACTCTTATCCCGACTCTCATCAATCTACCTTCCTTCAGATTCCTTGATCTCTCGCACAACAGAGGCCTCTTCATGGGCCAGACATCCCTGTCTCTCCTTAGAAAGTACATGCCTCAGTTCAAGGAGCTGAAACGCATACATCTCATGAATGTCGATATGAAGCCGGAAGATGCGATCGCTATCGCGGAGATTCTACCGGACTGTCCTCACATCGCACACATCAATATCCTCGAGAATCCTGAGATAACGCGCGTCGCAAGCTCCACCGATGAGGAGACACAAGAAGAAGCTGCTGCACTCTATGCATCGCTCACCTTAGCAGCCAAACTGTCCAAGTCACTCATCTGTGTCGATGTCGATATCCCAGCTCCGGAACAAGGCGAAGTCATCAAAGCTCTCGCCAAACAAGTCGTCGCGTACTGCTTGCGCAACATTGAATCCATCAACGAAGTGCCAGAACTTCGAGCAGCGCCCAAGCAAGTCGAGATTCCAGATATCCTGCTGCGTCTTGTCGGTACGGAAGACGATTACAAAGAGACCGACAACGTGTCAAATGCGGCCGAAAACGACTACATTGTGGGAGGTACAGGCATTGCGAAGGCGCTTAGCTACTGTCTTTCGCACAAGGAGAACGATCTTCGAAGGGTGTCAGTCCCAGCAAGTGGTACTTCCACTCCTAGAAGCAGGAACAGGGTACCAGTGCTTGAAGAGCCGAGCAAGGCCAGAGCCATGTCCAAGGATCTTCTGGAGACCGCGCGAAACACACGGTCAAGGATTCAGCCTGCACTTATCAGAGAGGCGAAAAGTGATAATGACCTGAACTACCGTAAGCTTCACCACCTTCCCATTGTGTTGATATGCTAACATCTTGACAGGTCGTTTACTTTTCCTGGATACAACACTCCAAGGCATGATCCAACGCTTCGAAGACGAATACCCAGAGACACGTCTCCAGCCATCCGATGCTGCTTCCACTACGAGCTCCAAACTCAGTAGCTCACCACCTACCTCCTTCGTACCCACACTCGAGAACAGTGTCTCAACAGACTTCACAGCCGATCAATCCGACGAAGACGAACCCTCTACCCTGCGCTCGCGCCACAACTCCGACGTCTCCCTCGCATCCCGCCACATGTCCCTCGAAGAAGGACGACTCCACCGCTTCGGCCACCGCGTCCGTACCGGTCTCTTCAACCCATCTCGCCCCACCACCCCCGACGTCTCCGAAAACCACGTCTCCTTCATCTCCGGTACGGCAGATGACCAAGGTCTTCCCGAACACCTTCGTACCCTGCGCGCATACTTCCAGAACTATAGCGGCGACGAGATGAGGCATATGATTGAGGGCAAAGGCTGGGAACAGGCTTTCAACAGCGTCGTGGAGAATGCTGAAGAGTTGAGGAATCTGGAGAAGGAAGACCCGGAGCAGTTCAAATTGTTCAAGGAGAGTCAGATTGCGGCGTTGAAGAATCGTAACCCGGACATTTTTGCGCCCGGGGAGAAGGGTAGGGAGAGTGCGGAGGCGGATGGTGGGGATGACTTTGCTATTGAGGATTGAGTTTTAGGGACGGGGCGTTGAGGAAAGGTCAGGAAGGTTAAGGAGTATTGGGTGTGGAACCAGTGTAATATCCAACCTGCCGACTTGAGCTGTGTATAGTGGTTGAGGAGCTGCAGCGCGCTCGCCAGCAGCTCAAGTGTTCATTCTTTGTATATTTGTAACATAGAGCCGTGATGGCTAGCACAGCGCCTTGTATGGCGTCTCATTCGAATTCTCGTTATATCTTACTGTCATTTTGATGTTGGTTCAGACCGTTACGACCCATCTCTTCTGCTTCCAGCTTCGAGCTCTGTATATATCAACGGATGGATGCGTCTTCCCGTGCTCCACGTCAGGGTCTCGGGCGCAGTGTTGGGTATAAAATCCACTTCCTCCCTCCTAGATGCTTTCTCTCTTCCTCACACACTTTCTCCAGTGCTATCAAAAAATCGATCCAGCCGTACTATGGCTCTGCCGGCTGTCCTGCTCTTCTACCTTTTTTCAAAAACACCTCGAGTTTGGTCATGTGGACTATCTCTCCCCTCCATTCGCTTTTCAGGGCAATCGGAAAATCTCCTGACTATAACAATGTGACAGCCTCACAAAAGCTCATCGCTTATTTCCATGTCGTCTTTACTTCTTCTAAAAACACCACACCTACCTATGCATGGGAAGACTGCGGCTTTGCGGGCTTTCGAAGAGGGTGCTATCAAAAAAACGGCGGGTCAAAACCGTATGAGAGAGTCTCGGGTCGAAAATAGGGGTTCCAAATCGATATGTGCTGTTGGTTCTCTCCAAAATAGCCCACCTCTAGATCCGATGAGAAGAGCCTCTTCCCGGATCGATCCATGAATAGACTAGCTCGACGGGTACAAAAGCTATGCTTGCGCCGCTCTTTTCTCTCTTCATCACTCTCTAGTCCATTGTGGGCACCAAAAATGATTCGACGGGACTTTATGTCCGGAGCGAGTCTGCGTTCTTTCTACATTTTCCAAAAACCCTGTCATGCGTTCTGATGAACTCGGCTCTCGCGCGCTGACACATAGTACAGGCGTGCTCTCCTCATTTTGAATTCCCAAAGTACAAAACCAAGGAGTGACGCGTTATGAGCGACCTTCGGCCGCTGTCCCCAAAAAAGAAGTTTGGAGGCGACATGTCATGAGGGGCGGTGCTTTGCGACATCAAACCGACTTCTGAAGTTTACATGGCCTGCACAAAAGGTTTTCGGGAAGCTTCTTATGCCGTCCGAAAAGCCTGCAATATTCTTACATGGCTTGCTCGTCTTTCCCTGGTCTTCTCGTCGAGTATATAAACCCTCCATTTGGGTTCTCTTCTTCTTCCTCATCACCTTACAGAAGAAGGAATCTTTACTAAAATAAGAGTTCGGCCATGATATGTCTGCGCGGGACTCTTTCCTTCCGACATGAGTTTCAAAACCAACCACAGATGAACGAATGACCTGTCCGTGCTGTTCGAGTCGGCAAAGTTCGACTGCCATTATGGATACAGTCAGAGAGGCCAAACGAGCCGAATCGAAGGCGATTTAGAGACTCCATCGCGGATGCATAGAAGACCTATCTTCACTGCGCATGGAGTGTGGAGTGCTTCGCTTGTTCGACTTGTCCGTACACCTAAAACACTACTTCGGAACAGTGATGTAGAAGACTTGTCAACGCTTCTATTGCATACTTACTTCCAAAACTCTCATGGAAGATATCCATGTTGTGGGAGTCGTTTGCCCAAAATCGACACAAGATGGAGTCATGGGGTTGAGACCTTTTCCTACACTCTAAATGATCCATATATCGCCTTGATGTCGCTCCGCCTCAGAATCTGCCTACTCGCCATATTCAGCGTGTCTAATGTAGCGTAGTACTTTTGGGTACAGTACAGGATACGTTGTACTTTAGGCCGTACGTACAGAAGCTGTTAGAGGCCTATACTATAACTATACTTTACTGTTACTAAGTACGCTACCTAATTAAGCCTAGCGCTTATCTATTTAAGTAGGCGCTAAGCCTAATTAGGAAATATAACGTACCTTTATAAAGACTATACTATATCTACAGCTGTACGTATAGCTTTAAGAATTAAGCTATACGTACCTCTAACTACTTCTAAAAGTACTGTAGTACGTTACGTTAGATACGCTAGCTATATTGTTGTTAGTGCGGGCTGTATATAACGAGTCTTGCTGCCGCAAGTGCAATCAACTCTTCCTTTACACCATCTTCAGTGAAAAGCTAAGACATAACCAAAAATACATTTGCAGATACACTATGTTGTTCAGAGTTCCAGTTCCCTTCCTTGACCGGCATCCGAAATCAAGTCTGCAAGCCCACATGGTTCGCCTTTACCAGTCGTTACATTCTTCAACATGTCGGAAAAGAAAAACTCAACTTGGAGTTCTTCATGTGGTGGCGCGCGCGGTTGGTCTTAGAGGATTAGTTTCAATGTTCATGATTCCAAGTTGAACCGCGCAATAGTCATGGAGGGCTTTCTGGTTATCCTGCGAAACCACACCACTGGAAGAGAGGTTGAGAGGCCGCTGGCTCCAAAAACACCGCCGGTTCATTCCCATGTCACGCCTTCAAAACCAGCAACAGCACTGATATAAACCCTTTTGAAGCACTGCCCGGATAATGTATACACCAGAGTCGATGATTTCAGCTCTATTCCATGGATCTGAACGGTACTTCTCTTTGAAGCATAGTCTGGCAAAGTCAGTGGGACTCACTGTATAAGCCCTATTCTCTGCGCAGACCTCTCTTCTACTTCAAAACCATCTTCTTTCTCTCAAATACTAAAAAGCCTTAGCCAGCGCCCTATGGAGCTTGCTCCGTGCTGGCGCCGTTCATGTACTGGGGTGGGGTTTCCTCCGCGCCGAAAGATCTCAGAAAACGCATCATGTCTGCAAAATCGCGAATCTGTGTTCAATGTTGCAATCGTGAAGACGGCACTGCCACATTTGTCATTATAGGGTGGATAGAGTGCGCCTTTATATCTGGTCAGGACATGGGTTTAGTCTAGGCCGGTTGTTAAGATGGGAACCTTGGTATGCCGTATGATTGCGATATCCAGCTCTGATAGAATTCTGTCGTGGCTGGTTCAAGAAGGCATGTCGAAACGCCGATGAAGTTGTCGATGATTTCGCTGGACTGACTTAGTTGGACCTACCTATCTTAAAAGCCACTCACGAGATTGACAGACAGATGAGAAATTCAAATAGACGGTTCGTGAACGGGTCTACGACTAGGTATATTAGCACCAGGTGCAGTCGTGTTTCGTACTTCGAAAGACCCTTAGCAAGTAGTAGTAGTTTGGTGGCGCTCAGGGTCTGACGAAAACACGAAATACGAAACACGAAGAACGCATTTGGCGATGGTAGTGAACGCGTCTACACCTACCTTCACTAGCCTTCGGCGATTTATGCCGCGCCCATATGGGGGAGTACATCGTTCTGGCGTCCTGGTAGACGGCCGCTAACGGGTTCTCAAATGTTTAGCGACGGAAGCCGGAGTCTGCGTCCTTCAACGACTTCCAGTCGATTACGCCACCGGTCATTTCTCCATCGTTTCATGACGAATTAGCCACAGGCGGACTGTTCTCCAGGGTCTACCCGCATGCTCCAGCGCCACACTACGTTAGTGGGCTGCCTTTGGCGAGTCTCTACCACGTGAAACTTCAGGCACATACTGATTCGGACAGGGTTGACGTGCGTCCTGGAAGAAGACCCCGGATAGTGCCAGGCCGAGACGTGAGCCACCGTAGTGCGCCTCGGGGGTCCGATGGTGTACCTGATAATTGCTTTTTTGGTAGATTTTGAGCCACAAAGACTTTCAGGGGGGCAGTAATTAGCAAAATGCATGATGATGTCGTTGGGCTGCTGGGGAAAATATCATGTTGCCGGGCTTTCCTCTTGATGCCGAGTGACATGTGAATGGCGAGCGTTCAAGGTAGGAGCAGTGTAACGGAGGCTGCAGCTGCAGCAATACTACCATTAACCAGGGCAGTCAGGGATATCTGACACGCCCCATCACACACCTTGTCTGACGTTTCCATTGCGCACCTTTAGGATAGGTTGTAGGGTCGGAATGTAGACATTCACTCGACGGTGACGGTAATGCCGACTGCCCAAGCCAAAGTCTCCAGCCACACTAACCTGTCGTCATCTGTTGCCCTGTTGAAAACATCAAGAGAGAATTCCGACAACGTCCCATCTCTACACTAATACCAGAGTCGCACACCGTAGGAACTTTCGCATTCGTCAAAAGTTTAAAGTTATCTAGAGTACGCTCTAGACGTTCTCCAGCACGTGGCAGCGGATGTAGTTCCGATCGACGCTATGTTGGCGATATGCCGATTCTCGTCCACAAGTAGCATCATGATAGTGCATGTTTAAACTTCCCGCCCACAAATACCATCAAGATCGTGGATGGCTAAACTTTGTCGGAGCCATGAACTCGGGAGCATCTCCGCAGATGGTGTTTAAGATCCTTTAACTATGCCTCATGAGCCAGCATCTGTGTTTTGAGCAGCACACAGTCCAGCCTCGTGTTCGCGAGCAACACTCATTTGCTAGTAGAGCGCCTCCAGTCCACGCCATGTTGAACGATCCTTACCGACCCGGTGTCGTGAGCGAGCCTTGGGGACCACTCATCTCACCCGATTACACAGAAGACGAATTCACCAATCTTGATGTCCTTGTCGCTTCCATTCCATGGGCCCTCACGTTGGCAAACGTCATACTCGCTTTGTGGCAGATCTATCACCAAACCAAATTGGCAAAAACTCCGATTCGAAGTCCTTATTTATGGATGGCCTGGTTGGAGCTAGGGGCTTGTTTCGCGTTGGGTCTTGTTGGTTACCTGCATGTGCTGAAACACATTCCAGCGAGTGAGTATCATCCGCGCCCTCGAAGACACTATGCTGATAGTTTACAGGTTTTGCTTTCTACTTTGCAATTTGTAAGTCGCATTGATCAAACTGATCCTACCACAACTGTACTGATTCTGCATAGTGACTTTCTGGAGCTTTCAGGTCATGCTTCTTTTCCAGATTATCGTCAATCGCATCAGAGTTATTGATGTTAATCGCATGCACGGCGACCGCATCTTCATCGCAGTAACTGTCTATATCACGATAGTCATTATCAGCGGCTTCATTATCTGGATCCCAGCCCGGATGCAAATAAGCCACTATTGGGAGTTCATCAGCGCGGCTTGGGATCGCACTGAGAAGTGTCTATTCCTCATTATCGATTTGGCGTTGAACTGGTACTTCTTGAGAATGGTGAAGAACAACTTGATCCGCAACGGTCTCACAAAGTGTAAGCCAGTTCATGCGCATGCTACACTACAAGGTTAGTGCTGACAGTCATACTTACATTCAGACAACAAAATCGTACAATTTAACCAGCGCATCATCGTTCTGTCGATTCTAATGGATGTTATGCTTATCGCCGCTACCGCTATTCCCAAAGCCTTTGTGTAAGTCACTCT
Organism: Alternaria ventricosa; assembly: GCF_023758065.1. NCBI lineage: Eukaryota > Fungi > Ascomycota > Dothideomycetes > Pleosporales > Pleosporaceae > Alternaria > Alternaria ventricosa. The sequence continues at coordinate 1,501,342 of NW_026055684.1, read as the reverse complement.
TCACCATTGTGTCTAGTCCTGTTTTAACGATTCGTCATCTCAGCTACGTCCAATTCCACTCGCTGTGCTACCTCGTCAAACTCAACATCGAAATGGCCATGGCCAACCTGATTAGACGCATCGCCATCTCGAACTTCAACCGCACCGGTGCAGTACACGAATTCAAGGACCCATCAACCGATGCATCGGAACCTTATAGCAATACTTTCGCCTCCACCCGGGGCAGCGTCCAGCTCGGCAACATCGGCAAGACCGCCAATGCCTATGACTGCAACATCAAGGCCACGACACAATACACCGTGACTTCAGAGCCCAGTTTATCCCCAAAGGATAGTCGACGGCCTTCACATGTCGAGGTGGAGATCTCGAAGGGGCACACGGACAACTATGGCGCGATGAACCGACCGGTGATTGTCATTGAAGAACCGGAGACGAAGAGCTTGGACGGCGCGACAGAGGTCGCAGAGAGTTACCATACTGACGATGAGGCTGTGCTCGTAAATAAGAGGGGCCATTGGTGATTTGGATTTTGTTGATGTCTTCGCAATACTTGCTTCAATGAGGATTACAATACAACTCGACCTTGGAAACATTCGCATCGCGGCGAATTGCCATACAGAAATACCTTCAATTGACTGGCTCTCCAGGACACCGTCACCCGTACCAATTGTGGCAGCTTTGAGCCTACTTTAGGGTTACAGTATACTTGTCCATAACTTCAATGAAACTAGTGGGTTGTGCCACCACAAGGATGCTGGGATATGGTGTGCAGCCGCTACAGGAGGAGCAATTTTGGTCATTTGATGAGGATGGCAGTGGTAAGACCATCGTGTTCCATAGTCTGGCTAGATTGTCGTTTTATCTAATTGTAACGATAACGAGCGATATCGCCAACGCGTGATCATGCCCAAGTCTCGTACTTTGACGCACAATATCCTACAGGTCCATGGCTCCATCGAGGACTGACATCATCGTTATCAAACCGAACGATCGGAGATAATATTGAGTGCTTCTTGCCATACGCCGTATCGTTGAAAGTGATCATGTATCCATCACGGCGCAGAAGGTCCGAATGGCTTGACCAAGCCTCCCCAAGGATGTAGAGAAGATCTTCCACATGCAGGTCTGGTGTCATGGGTTTGAAGCCATACTTGTCCTGGATCCTCTTCACTGTATCCGGCGAATACAACCCAAATGCCTCTCCCAGTTGTATCACATCCACCGACGTTAGGACTGAGGTGGCGTGATACAATCCGCCCTTAGTTGCGCGATCACGTAGAGCAAGGAGAACGTTGACGACACCGACCGCGCCAGCTAGCATGTCGGCAACGGGAAGAGCAGGGAGCACACTGACACCGTCTTCGAATCCATAAGCTTTGCCACAGACATAAGAGCATCCAGAAGCGGCATCGGCAATCTGCTGGAATCCTGGGCGTTCTGCGTAGTAGCCGTCCGGTCCATAGGTATTGAGATCAATGTAGACGATTCCTTTGTTACGTTGCCTCGACATCTCGACCAAGTCCTGTAGCCCGAAGCCCTTCCGCTCGAGAGAGCGTAGCCTGAACGCTTGGATTATTACATCCGCATCCGCCATAAGGTCAGTCAAGGCTTGCCTGTCGTCCTCCTTCTGAAGATCCAACGCATATGTACGTTTACCGGCGGTAAGCGTGATACTCAAAGGCTAGTGAATGTCAGATCGATGTAATTATAGAGCGTAGAGCGCCTCGTACTTGCAGATCGGGGAGATCGGGGCTTTGAACTTTGATGACGTCCGCACCCAGGGCTGCAAGAGCCGCTCCCATTGCTGGACCAGCGATCACGCGGGCTAGTTCAACAACCTTGACGCCGGCCAACGGGCGAGCATCACCAGTCTGTGGAAAAGGTACGGGTGGCAATGCCGAAGTGCCCTTGACCTGCGCGTAGTCGATCAAAGGATGCGTAGCCAGTCGCTTGCCCATCGACGTTTCTCCCCAGTGTTGTGGTGTGAAGCAAGTCTGTCCGCAAAATCCGTTCTCCATGTTTTTTATGTCAAGTTCGGCGGCTGAATACTTGGAGATGGTGGATTTGATCAGCTCATATGCCTCTTCTCTGGTGCCAACGGGGGCTTCTCCGTCGATATCGTAGGCCCTGAAGAATGCTGGGGCGTTGAGGTTACTCATTACCTGATACCAGACGCGAGGATCCCGAGTCGGGAAGATGGCCCACGAGCGAATATACATGTGATTCTTGCTGACGCAGCCCTTGTCGACATCCAGACTGGCTTTTGTAAGGGTGCCATCGGTCTTGACATCACCGAGTCCTTTACCGTCGATGTCGACGAGGGCTACGGTGGCAGGGTACAGACCACACTTGTCAGTGTCGATGTGAATTTTACCCGTTTGGATGCCTTTAAGTGCGCTGATCTCTTTGGCAACAATGCCGATCATGGCATGTAGAACGGCGGACTACGCAAAGAGAGTGAGCAAATTGTGAGTTTTGAAGTTTAGTGAGGAATGAGTACGCACAAAGACCTGCGATTTCAAGGGTCCTGGGATGATGGGTAGTTCTCCCCCAGAGAATTCGACATCATTCAGGGCAGCCTCCTCAGTCGTGAAGCCAGGTGTGATACCAGCCAGGTGTTTCAGCAGCCTACTCGCATCGGCAGGCACACCAATGAAGTCGCGATCAACGAATGTTCCAGGGCCAAAGGTGTCCTTTGTCGTTTGATGCACAGCCATGACGAGGGTATACAATCGTGCTTGGAGAACGTTGATACTAGCTAAGTGGTGAAGGAAACGAAGAGAATGCTTCTCTGAGAAGTAAAAGGATGTTCAGGGAGGAATTCTGTAGACATTGATGACATTTATAGTGTATGGATGAACTGCTTTTTTGAGAAAGAACCAGTGTGTAACGATACCTGGGAATCCGCAACCAGTCGTATTGGGAAGGGTAACATTCCATTGGCGGCTGTGGCTTACGCCCGTAGACGGTAGTAGCATCTTCGAACGTCGAAGTCTTGATGCCAGCTGCAGCGTCTAGGCTGCGCCTGCAGAACAGAATATCGGCACGTTGGGTGAGGCCCGGGGGAGCCGATCGAACCACGTGAAGAGCTTTGGCCTCGGTTGGGCCCCATTCCCGGCTCAACGTCCCATTGGCTAACGGTCCATCTTGCCTCGGCACCGCCAATTGGCTCTCATCCATGGATTGGCTGGGACGGTGCTCAGTCTGTTCTACTATCAAGTGATGATGATGTTTGGAGACCAAACCTTGCATGATGCAACGTGCGATGTCGTAAACTCTTTAACAAAACTCGGCCGACCTTTCGGGCGAGCCATGGGAAGATCCGATGCGACTCTGCTTGCAGCTCATTTGCAAGCAATACTCCTCAGTAGGTCATTTAAGCGGATATACTATGTTGACGCTGTTGAACTTCGTGCGAAAAAGAAAGGCCTGTACTAACGCTGGTCGCAGCTTCCCGGCCCTCACCGTGTAGGCACACCATCTGCATGTACACCTCCATGTAACAGCCCGGCCGATACGTACCAAAGTCGATTCAGTTCCTGCGATCGCATTAAAGGGACGATGACCCCCATCAAGTAACCATCCGATCTTTCCTCACAGACCTTTCCAACCATCCTTCGCAGTATTGGAACTCTGGTATCTTTCGAATATGTCCATTCGTACTGTCGGTATTGTTGGCACTGGCGTGATTGGAGCATCGTGGACCGGTCTCTTTCTCGCTCATGGCCTGCGTGTGATTGTTGCAGACCCGGCACCTGGCGCAGAGGAGAAACTGGCGTCCTATTTGGAGAGTATCTGGCCTGCGCTAGAGACCATGGGTCTTGATGATAAGTAATTGCAACACTAGACTCATCCGGTGTGCCACAAGCTGATTCGGACTCTCCATACAGCGCTTCTCTTTCGAACTACCAGTTTGTAGGCGCGACTCTAGGCAGACACTACAAAGACGTGGACTTTTTGCAAGAGGTGAGTGTATATAATAAGCTGCTCTACGAGTTCACCAGCTAATAGGATGGCACAGAATGCGCCCGAAAGGACAGATCTTAAAACCAAACTTCTTGCCGAGATCGACGCGGCTGTTCGACCAGATGTTGTCATCGCCTCTTCATCTTCAGGAATTCCAAGCTCGAAATTCATCAGCCAATGTCAGCACCCTGAACGAGTACTCATTGGCCACCCGTTCAACCCACCCCATCTCATGCCACTTGTAGAAGTCGTCCCACATTCAAACACAAGTGCGTCAGCTATCTCGAATGCAATGGACTTTTACGAGTCCGTGGGACGGCGTCCTGTTCACATCAAAGAGGAAGTACCCGGTTTTGTCGCCAACCGTCTTCAAGCTGCCCTTTGTAATGAGGCATACAGCCTAGTGGCTCGTGGTGTAGTCACCGCCCAGGACCTTGGTGCGTCTCTCGTTTTCCCCATGTCTTCCTTGGTTTGCTGACCATAGGTGCCCAGACGCTTGCGTCACTACTAGTCTGGGGCCTCGGTGGGCCATGGTTGGGCCATTCCTGGCGAATGCAATGGGAGGAGGCGGTGGCAGTGAAGGGTTTAAGCACCTTCTCGAGCATCTAGGACCTGCAAGCCGAATCTGGGTTGAGGACATGCAGGAACACAAGTTCGACTGGTCACAGGATAGCATTGATGCCTTAGGTTCAAGCGTTTCCGACGAGCTTCAAGGTAAAGACGTCCAAGAGCTCGAGCAAAAGCGGGATAACGACCTCGTCAAATTCTTCAAGATTAAGGGCGTGAGGCGTACAAGCTTCCATGGTATTGCGCTTTAATCCCATCAAACCCGTAGCACGAGTACCATCTTTGTCAAGCACAATGTTTTCTAGTGTTCACGTAAGGTCCCGGAGTTTCGTAAACTTCCAGTTCCCCTCATGTTCACCTCACTCCACCTCAACACAGTAAGCAACGTTCATGACTTCGTATGCACATTCCTCACTGCGTTAGACATCGAGAAGTCCTCGTATGCTCTACACAGATATATTTTTACTCTAGTAATCATCGAAAGGTCCCCTGTGTGCCCAACACATACGCATTTGCCACTCTTGATCATCAAGAAGTCTCCTGTATGCCCCACAGTTACCTGCGGCATTCGCCAGATTTCCCAGCCATGCGCATGTAGTAGCCTCGTACATAAGCTTCGCCCATAGTGCCGCACTACTACTACGACGTCTACTACGAGACCCTTCTAGCCACATCACAATTGCGCAGGCAGCAGCGACCGTGCCACATACCACTTCACCTATCTGATGCTAGCGCAAGGCCTCAGCGGTGGAGATACCACCCTATACTAGCGTCTTAATGCGCTGAATAAATTGCCTTTATTTACTACTTCACCTTTGCCTACGCAGCCATTCCACAAGCCAAGCACGTCTACCAACGCTCACTCATACGTACACAACTACCCAAGCCACCCCTCATCTCTACTTTCCCCGCCACTATGGAACAAATCACAAAGTTCGTCGACCACCTGTACACGTACCCAAGAGTTGACCAGCTCCACGCGTACCCTGAAGATTGGGATGACAAGTCGCAAGAGGATAAAAAACAGTTTATGGAACAATTTCTGGAGCATTGGGGCTACACGATTTACAGAACATATTATGGCCCTGGCTCTGATGAGCAATGGACGAAGCTGCTCGAAACCATCGCCGACGGTGTGGGAAAAGGTCTCGCTGAACTGGAGGAGGCGGATAAGAAGCCTGACGCTGTTACGAAAGCAAGAGATTGGTTTCGACTTGATGCACGCTCCCTTCCTACTACCTTGAACGGATTGACACTGGAAGACCTCCGGCAAGTGTATCGGGAAGGAATTGGGGGCCAACCGATGAGGGGGCTACAGCGTAACAACTGGGGTACTACCATCTTTCTGTTAGCGGATGCCCAAGTGCTACAAGATCCTGACCTCAATCTGCTGAAAGTTGCGGACGCGAAGTACGACCCTGTTGCTGCTGTACCTAAGAACTCCCGGGTTGGTCCACAGCGATACTTTGGATGGTTCACTATACCAACGACAGCCGTTTTGGACTTTTACAATTGGATGGATATATTCACATTTGAGCAAATCTCCAGCCATGCATTGCCAGGAACACACTGGGATGTGGGATGCAAATAAATGGAAATGATAGACTACGTCTAGGTATAGGAGACGGGTAGAACAGAGAAATTGAAGTTACAGTCACTATGAGAGGGCAGTTGCAACGCTCACCAAGCGCAGGCATACCCAGGACCAAAGTGTATTTGAGTGAAGTGTATTAATGCAAGTCTACCAACCAATCCCACGACGAACACCGTCTTTACCGACTTCCATGTCTTGGTAGTCTCATTCAACGTCCATATTACGACCTACTTCCATCTCTTCGCTCATCGCAATCCAAATAATTATTCCGAAACCATTCAAAGATACCCAGTCCAAGTAACAAGCCAAGCATACGATCAAAAAACGAAGGACCGTTCCGAGAAGCTCCTTCTGGTAGCCTCTGTTTTCTCTGCTCTTTCTTCTGCCCTTTCTCCCGCCGTCCCTGCCGCTGCGTCCGCTCGCGGACGCTTTCAACATCATGCACCAGACTCCGTACAACCTGTTTCGCCTCGCGCTCAGATACCTCATGTTTTGCAGCAAGTTGCTTGATGAGGAGTTTCTTTATCAAATCCGCCCTTTCGCGGCGGGCAGCTTCGAGGCTCTGGGTACGAGCATTGTAGTTTTTCTCGCTGTCGGCGCCGGAGTAGTCTGTTGGCGCGGTGGCTGCCCGTGTGAGGTAGTATTTTTCTATCGCTTTGACTAATTTGTCGTCTGGCAGGAATGGCCCTCCGGTAAGAGGCGCTTTGAGGTAGACCCGTTCGTGTGCTGTGAAGGGGCAGGTGGCGCAGTGAAGTGCTGGATTGTGGACGATGTGTTTTGCAACGGGTTTCGAGACGGGCGTTGCAGAAGAGCACGCCAGTCGCGTTTGTCGCGAAAGTGGTCTTGAGGCGTTCAAGATGCGTGTGCGCATCATGGGTAGAAGAAACGACATTATGATGAGACTGGGTTGTTTTGATACTTAAGACGACCTCGGGAGATGATTATGGGTATGTGAGCTGGTTGTAGAGTTTTTATGTATTCCATGTAGGCAGCAGGATAATATTTATCCGGTCGTGACAGTCATCTGGTTCTCTGCGGTTTTCCGTTGTAGTACCACGGTTCCAGAGAAGACACTCCGCCAACCTTGACGCATCGGAAGGAACCGGCTTGGATGTTACTAATCTATCCCCCCACACAGGCTATGGTAGTAATCGCGTATAAAAGAGATGTTCGCGGAGATTCAGTGTGTATACCATCTACATACACTGGCTGGGCCGCCGGGTTGGCGGACGCGCTTGTAGATGATGCGCTCAGAGACAAGCTTGATAATCAGGTAGATGTTCAAAAGACATAGTGCGACATGCAGTAAAGGAACAAGAACAAGCTGTAGCCAAAGGGAGGCAGGCAAAGTCGCCAAACCAACCACTTCTCCATTCATCACCACCACTATCTAGTATCTACTACTTCCACCAGACTCTACATGCTTTCTAAGGATATCATAGCTCTCGCAATATACGCTCACCAACAAACCAACGCAAGCGAATGACAAGAAAAAATGCTGTAGAAAGATGCATGCTTATGTGACTGACGTCTATCCAAACGATCATCATATACACAACCAAAAAGGAAACCACCGGGACCCGCCCAAGCAGCAATGATGATGCGTGAGTGGATGACCAGTGGGAAGAGAATAGACAACGTTCCCCTGTCCGTCATATACACATCCACCTCTTTCGCAAGCAAGGGGATGACAAGCCTACAAGAAAGGCAGCACAACACCCTTCCTCATCGGACTCCCCCTGCCATCCACCGTGCTGCCCTCAGCACTGTATCCAGAATCGCGATCAACGTCGTCATTGTCAAAGTCGATGTCGAAATCCGGTTCTTTCTCCTCCTCAGCTTCCTCGCCGTCCTCGTCACCGTCCCACGCTTTCTGTGTCGCGCCGCGCGAGTTCCAGCGTAGCGTGCGGCTGATGCTATCGAACCACTCTGTGGGCTGGGAGAGGACAGTGGGGAAAGGGTATTGGGAAGCGGCAATGGTGACGTGGTCGCCCTGGCGGAGCTCGACGCGGCCCTTGCCGTCGAAGGCGCAGTAGGCGGTTGCGCGCGACTTGAGGGGGACCGCGATGCGGAGGAGCATGCTGTCGTTGAGGAGCATGGGGCGGAAGGAGAGGGTGTGCGGGCAGATGGGGGTGAGGAGGATGGCGGGGATGTCTGGGTGCACGAGCGAGCCGCCTGCGGAGAGGGAGTAGGCGGTCGAGCCTGTGGGCGTGGAGAAGATGACGCCGTCGGCTTGGACTACGGTCAGCAGGTTGTTGTCGCCGTAGAGCTCGAGGTTCGAGACGTAGGGCGATGGGCCGCGGTCGATGACGAGCTCGTTGAGGACCTCGAATTGCTCGGCTTCAATGTGCGATGGTGAGCCTTGGGCCGCGGCGTTCTTCTGGTACCGGTATACCGTGCATGTGAAGCGCATGCGCAGGTTTACGCGCATACCCGTTTCGCACATGATCTTGTCGAGCGCGGGCCTGTACTGTGCGAACTCAAAGTTGGTGAGGAACCCGAGGCTGCCGAGCGAGAAGGAGAGAATCGGTGGCACGATACGCTGGAAGAGCCACGAGGTGAAGAGTACGGTGCCGTCTCCACCGAGAGTGAGGACAAGGTCGAAGATCTCAGGGGTTTCCCAGCATAGATCTGGTGTCCACCAGCGGAGCATGTTCTCGTAGCGCTTGTCCTTGGCCAACAATGAGGCTGCGTCGAAGCGCTTCGACTTGCGCAGCTTGTGGTCTACGTAGACATTCACTCCCACGTCTGAGCCGTAGCGGGAGGTCGTCATGAGCCATTCTGCCAATTCGCGCGTGAGGTATACAAGGTTGTTATCGCGCGCCTTGGTGACAATCATGACATTGCGCACCGTCATCTTGATGGGTCGGCGCTGCAACTGCTTCGAGACCTCACGGACGCTGTTCGCCGTCTGCATGAGCCTCGAATGCGATATCGTGTCGTCCTCGGCATCGCTCATCTCTTCCATGACCTTTCCAAGGTTCACGGCCTTGTCAAACTTCTTGTGGAAGAAGCATGGTGATGCGAGCGCAGCCATCTTGCTGGCGGAAAGGTCGGCCGAGTGCAGTTCCAGCTCGTTGAGCGCCTTTGCGAGTTGCGAGTGCGTGATGCTCTTTGAGCGCGCACTCTTCCCTGCGCTCTCCATTATAGCGGTGTCCATGGACTGTGACGTCGATGATGGTGGTGGCCGAGACTGCAACGCCTTAAGAATGGTCTGGCGGGGGATCGCAGAGTCGATGGAGCAGGCGTTCTTGCGGTGCTTCCGGATGCGATGCTCGCCAAAAGAGGGCACGCGCGGGAGGACGGAGAGGTTCTCGATGGACGAGGACTTGGTGATAACGGTGGGGTCGTCGTTGCGGGAGGATTCGTCCGATGTCAGACTGGCTGGATCTTGTGTTGCAGCGGGCGTACCGCCAATTTCTTGCGTTACTACCGATGCATTATACGGCGCGTCCTGGGGGCAGTGGACGCTGGTCTGCGGAGGCTGTGGAGACTCTGGGCGGGTGGGATTATTAAATGAGGCATCGGCATCGACGGGGTTAAGGTCGGAGAAACTTGAGTTGGGCGCCTGTGGGGACAGGAGCGGATGAACCTTGGCCGGACTAAACGGCTCCCCATTCTGGTATGTTGCCGATAACATCGTCGCTTGATTCTGTCTTAGTGATCGAGCTTCGTTAAGCGCGCTTGGTGTGCAGGTTGGCGAGTGCGATATTAATTGGCGTCGTTATTCGGTTGCGGCGGCAAGTATGTTCGCAAAGTATGTACAGCGAAAGATGAACGTATCCAGACGGTTCGGTCAAAGGTAATAGATGCTCCAGGCAAAATGAAAAGGAGAGGAAGGAAGCGAGGGATTGTACTACTGCATAGGCGCGAGTCGTAATGTTGTGTGATGGCTGCTAACGGTGATCGTGTAACCCGTCGTGGAAGTAAAGATTATATTGAAGGAAGAGCCCGGCTCGACCTTGTACAAAAAAGAAGAAGAAGAAGACGTGAAGTGTGCACGACGGTGTCGTGGCCGAAAGAGCGAAGGCGCAGGTGGGGGAAAGACAGTGGTGCAGCTTGAGGCAGGTATTAGGCACGATGCGACACCTACTATATTCACTCTCCGTCTCAATGACATCTCTGCCACCGCCATTATGGAGCAGTGCCACATCACGATCCCATGCGCCAGCCTCAAACCAAAGATTCCGCCATCTGTAGCGGCTAGCCCGCCGGCAACGTTGTGACACTTCGCGTGTCACAAACTCGTGGGTCCACGCCGGAGCATCTGCCAAACATAGAACGACGCTTCACCCCAAACCGCGATCTTGACACAGATCACAACGGCCCAGAAGTTCCTGTCATCCTGTCTTCGCAGGCACGCTCCACAGCATGGCCACACCGCTGGATTGACAGAATCCTTCGATGACCCTGAGGTTCATGGTCGAGAAGCGCTCGCTCACCGACGGGTCTCAGTTATCGGATCATACCGACACCCTCCGTGTTTGATCCACACGTCGTTTACAAAGCCACAGCGGGTACTACAATCAAGGGGAATTGTAATCGTGATTCAGGACGAATCGCATCACCACAAAAGTTATGCCATCTGTCGGCTGTACTAGCGAAATCTTTTGGAGGACGAAACGACCCAACGGGGCTTAGTCCGCAGCCAACAGTAATCGGTTGCTTCGAATCTTCATCTGGTACAGGAGAGTTTTAGACGAGACAGCTGACTCCTCGCTAAATGTAGACCTCTTTGACACGTCTACCGGGCGATTGCGGACTGCATGACATTGCTGCCGTTAGTACCGATGGCCCACAGACCTCATACGCCACGCATGGCTAAGACATGGGATGGAAATGTGGCAAGCGTGTACGGGACATGTCGCGTGGAACATTGGGTGAAGTGGGCTCATAACCGCTACCGACATGGTTGCAGGGCCCGTCTCCGTGTCGTTTCTGTCCACTCACAGGCAAGCGACTGTGTGTTTGCCTCAGGGCTCAAGCTGGTTGCTGAAACTCGCGCATGATAACAGCCTGCCCAGGCACTATTTCTCACTAAGCGTACGAGAGCCTCAACTGCCGATGTCCTGGAAGCTGGACGCATTGTTGTGCGCTGGCAAGTGGGGTGCGGTCCGAAGCGCAAGAAGTAACCAGGCGCTTGTGGCTGTCATGTCGCCGGCTTGGTGTAGAAGGTTAGTAGTTAGCAGAAGAATCATGCCTGAGCGTATGCAGTCGGAAGTATCGATGTTTCGTTGGGTATGACTTTACAGTCTTTTGATATTCATCACATATCGTGGTATCTAGTGAGGTCGTAACGAAAAGAAATTCGACAAGCCAGACGCTTATTGGAGAGCCTTGCGAGCAAAGGTGGGCAGAACGAAAGCCGCCTCGTGGATCTCCTTGCTGTAGTACCTGCAAAGCTGCTCCTCCTCTTCGGTAGACCAGCTGCGAAGGGGCTTCTTGAGGTCGCGGTTGGCGTCCTTGCTGCAAACCATGAAACCGATCTGGCCGGAGGGGTAGGTGGGGATGGTGGTGTAACCGTACTCGACGTTGGGGAAGACCTCCTTGCAAGCCTTCTTGAGGTTGACAATGAGGGGCATGTGAAGCCATTGGTTCTCGGCTATACAAGAATGTTAGCCATTGACCAAAGCAGCACCTTTCCGGCGCATGGCGGTCGAAAAGTGGACGTGAACTGAGTGGACTAGGAGAGGGCTTACAACCTTGGGTGGTAATGACACCGCCTTCGCGGAGCGCACCGTTGAGCAACTCGAAGTAGGACTTCTGGAAGAGAGCCTCGGCGGGACCCTCTGGGTCGCTGGAGTCGGTGATGATGACGTCGAACTCGCCCTTCTTGTCCTCGAGGAACTTGAAGCCGTCGCCGACGATGGTGGTGGTCTTGGGGTGCTCGAAGCCGACAGACATGCCGGGGAGATATTGCTTGGAGAGGCGGATGACAGCCTCGTCGATGTCGCAGAGGGTAGCCTCCTTGACACAGTCGTGCTTGACGACCTCACGGAGGACACCACCGTCACCACCGCCGATGACCAAGACCTTCTCGGGGTTGGGGTGGGCGTTCATGGCCAAGTGGGTGATCATCTCCTGGTATCTGCTCTACTATTAACCATTGTCCGCGTATTCCCATCCGGTTGTGACGTACGAGAACTCATCGCGCTCGGTGCATTGGATGACGTTGTCGAGGACGAGGACGGTGCCGTAGTTGGTCGACTCGAAGATGAGGACGTCCTGGTACTTGCTCTTCTCGTGGTGAAGAACCTCCTTGACCTGGAGGGTCATGGCCTGGCCGGGCCACATGCCGGAGATCTCGCGGAACCAGCCATCTATACCGAATGTCAGTAATTCAAAGGGTGTGGTTGTATGACTGCTGTAAAAGTCGAGTTTACTTACCCTTGATGGTAGGGTGTTCAATGGCAGGCATCTTGAAGGGTTTGTAGGTGGAAAAAGGTGTATAGAGTAAAGGTGATCTACGGGAGTAAACAGAAGATTGACAGAGCTGTCGCCGGATATATATGGGGACCTTCAGGTTGGCGGAGTTTTTCCTGGTGTTTGCGTTGGGCACAATTTTCTAGGCCTATGCACGTCACTGGTCGCGCGCGCCGTACCTGCCCCGCCATCCCCCACCATCATCCCGGGAAGGTCCAGCCGCAAGGCATCTGTATTGGGTAGCATTATCTCCATCTCACGTCTGCACTTCATACTGCCATCCCACGTCCCTTTTTTGCGTGATGTTCGCGGGCAGACGGCGCAGATGCGACACCGAGTTGATGTAGAGGGTGGCTAAAGCAGTGCTGACAACGAGGGCGGCCGTCAGCCTGCAAGTGCAAGGTTCATACTAACACGCAAATGGGTGTAGACTGCAGATAGGAGGAGCATAAAGAGCCGGGACGCAACGCTCACAATGAGATCAACACGTAGTTTCATTACCACTGGGTATCACTCAGAAGCGGCCCAAACATGACCGAAGTTGTCCCAGTGCAAGACCCAGCCCAGGAGGAGCGCAGCAGAGTAGAGCAAGTTGTCGCGACCAAGGCATATGTGAAGGACCCTGAGCTACTGCCATGGTACACGAAGGAATTGGAAGAGCCTAGTCCGGAAACGCGAGATCTGTTTGAAAAGTACAGCAAAGTACGACCAGCGGACATCGTCACGCACATCAAACGTGTGAGAGATGAAGCATTCTCGGTCGTGAGTCTATTCTGCCATACATAACAAGAGCGAGCTGCACTGACGATCTTGTAGTTCCCGTATCCTTGCTTGGGAAATTGGGGTTTCTTGAACTTTTCCATCGAGAAGAACCCAGCCTACCAGGAAGTCCTCAGTCGCATCAAGGAGGGGGAGCAATTCCTCGACCTTGGATGTTGTATGGGGCAGGACATCCGCAAGCTGGTCCACAACGGCGCGCCCTCCGAGAACACGTACGCGTCCGATGTCAAAACAGACTTCTGGGGCTTTGGCTATGATCTGTTTCTCGACAAGTCAACTCTGCAGACACAGTTCATGGAAGCCGACATCTTCGATGTCAACTCGGAGCTGAAGCAGGTAGACGGCAAGATCGACATGATCAATGCCGCCTCGTTCTTCCACCTGTTCGATTGGGACGGTCAGGTCAAAGCAGCTAAGCGCGTGGTCCAACTGTTGAGGCCAGTGGCTGGAAGTCTCATCATTGGACGCCAAGGTGGCAAGCCTGAAGCCGGCAGCTTTTCACACCTCATGAAAGAGCAGACTGCTTTTTGGCACAATCCAGAGTCCTGGGCGAGCTTGTGGAAGCAGGTCGGGGAGGAGACTGGAACGAAATGGAAGGCGGAAGCTGTGCTTGGTGAAGAAGATCTATCGAAGAGGATGAAGACGACGCTTGTGCCTGCCGGTACAAGGTTCATGACCTTTACTGTACGTAGGGTGTAGATGGTTTCCGGTGGATGTAGAATTTGGGATAGATAGACATGATCGTGGCTGCTACATGGGGATTGCGGAGCAACAGCCAATGAGCGTCATCCAGGGTCCGAGCAGACAGGCCAGACTCAATCTGGCTTCAACACCATTGCATCTCCAATCCACAGCCCATTAATACCAAATCTTCCTGTCGCTCACCCAATTAACCCGCCTAACACATACATTCACCATGGACCCCTACTCGCCCGAAGGAGGTTCGTCAAATCGCCAGCCACGCCAGCTCAAGCCCCGCTAACGACCGTCCAGAGCTCATAAACATCCACTCGGCCTTCCATGCCGGCGCCTACCAGCAAGTCCTCGATTTCGACACGTCGTCCTTTTCCGCGTCAAACGCGCTGCCTGTTCGCGTCCTCAAACTCCGCAGCCAAATTGCGCTGGGCCAAGCACAAGCCGTTTCCAGCGAGCTCGCATCTGAGAAGACACCAGATCTGGTCGCAGTAAAGCTACTAGCAGACTATGAGCAGGGCAAAGACGTAGTGGACCAGGCGAAGAAGCTGGCAGAGCAACACGGACAGGAGAACCTGACGGTGCAGCTTTGCGCGGGCATCGTCTTGGAGAGGGCGGGCGAGACAGAGGCTGCGCTTGATGTACTGAGCAAGCACCAGGGCAGCTTGGATGCGTACGTTGGACATTCCCTCTGCGTGGACTATCCTAGGAATCATGGCTAACATGCGAAAAGGGTAGCACTCATTGTACAAATCCACCTCCAACAAAACCGCACAGATCTGGCTGCAAAAGAGGCTCAGCGCGCACGGAAATGGGCACAAGACAGTCTGCTAGTAAATATTGCCGAGAGTTGGGTTGGCATGCGCGAGGTAAGTCCCTACATCGACTGTCACATGCCATAACACTGACACCACTCAGGGCGGCGAGAAGTACCAGTCCGCTTTCTACGTCTTCGAAGAACTAGCCACAACCGCTCAATCCACCTCCCCACACTCGCTCGTCGCACAGGCCGTATCGGAGATCCACCTTGGCCGCCTCCCAGAAGCCGAAGCCGCTCTCCAACAAGCCATTTCCATCGACGGCACCTCGGCCGACACAATCGCAAACCTCATCGTCCTCAACACACTGCTCGGAAAGAAGGAAGAGACTGAGCAACTAAAGTCACAGCTGCAAACCTCCGCCCCACAGCACAGGGCAGTCGCAGACTGGGCGAGCAAGAAGGCCGAATTTGCCAGTGCCGCCGCAAAGTACACACCAAAGTTTGAAGTTGCTTCATAGGAGGAGGACGCCTTTGCGCATTTGGTGTCTACAGGAGTGGTGTATCAAGACGTGGATGCTATTGAGCCCAACATCAGGCCTGGAGAGACAACATTCGACAGCGCTACTTAGGATAAGCGGGATGCCACGATTGTGGAACGAGAAATAACGAATATGTGGATGCATCCGACGGTGCAAGACTTGGAGGCTGCCGGCACGTGGGCATCCGATAGCGATGATGAAAGTCAGGAATATCATAAGAACAAATAGACGACATTGCAAACAGGTGCCTGTAACGCACATGCAACAGTTTGGAACGGAATTGGTTGCAGTGCAGACAATCGTCATCTCTACACCCCTTTGACATTCCGGATACCATACAAGCATGCTACTGTCTACCCATGTCACTATTGTCTCTAGCAGCTGTCAAAGCTACCTGGATATTTACTCAACGAATCCCTCCGGGTACAGAGAAGAGGGACGATTCAAAAGCACTTAGAGTCCTTCGACTAACTCAGCTGTACACCAGAGTGTGGGGGCGAAAGTAGGTATACCTCAGCCTTGCATGATATCTCGAATCCATATCAGGAAGGCCCGTGTACCAGGGTCCTTCACAGTCACTGTGGGGTAAACGTCACGATAGCATAGTCCATCCACTCCACGTCGACAAACGGAAAAATACAAAGTGTGTCTAATCACAACATCTGTAGCCTCATCTACTGTCTTGTTCCATAACCTTTCCACACTGACAAGGCTGAATGTACCTAGGTAGGCAGCCCCTCGTGTAACACACATCTGTGACATCACACCACTTACGCCCGTCAGCACTTGAGCCTCACCCCGCAAACAGCCAGCCGACACCACGCATGCCCACCTAGTTTAAAGACCTAGCTTCCCAGCAACCCGGGTTTAGAAGCAATGACCCACCGCCATCCCAGGGCTAGTAGCATACCGCCAGCTCCGCGGCTCCCATCATGTCTTCGCTACTAGAATACCGACCTCTAGCTCAGGACGAGTTTCGGCTGCTCATCCTTATCCCTGCAGTGTCGATAACAGCTCCACTCAGAGTGCACGTCTTCCACGATAATGTGTACAACCCCGAAGCATCCTACGCCGCACTATCGTATACATGGGCGTCCAAGCTTGAAGGCAATGACGACAGCAACGATGTACTCGAGTCTGTGGATGTGGACGGACACGAGACGTTTCTGCACCAGAATCTAGCCAAGGCACTGCGGTCTATTCGCCGTGAGGTCCCGCAGTGTATCTGGGCCGACGCACTATGTATAGACCAAAACAACATCCCAGAGCGCAACGTCCAAGTCACGCTCATGCGGCAAATCTTCTCCAACGCAACGAATGTGTGGGCTTGGCTGGGACCGCCGGCGAAAGGGAGTAATCTAGCCATGGACTTCCTCGCCAATCTAGCCAGTCGCTCTGACGAAGAAGGCATCGGCCCATGGCTTGGAAACGAAGGCATGCACCCAGATACATACCCCACATGGGAAGGTCTCCGAGCCCTAATGGCGCGAAACTGGTGGAAAAGAGCCTGGATAGTACAAGAATTCGCGCTAGCAAAAGACGTAGTCTTCATCTGCGGCACGCGCCGCGTCTCCGCTGACGCCCTCGAAGCAGCCGACCACCTCATCTTCATGGAATTCACGCCTTCGAAGAACGAACGCGTGACGGCTTTAACGCGCGCCGTGGATATCAACCCCCGCGTTCTCGATCCAGCGCGGAATCTCATGAGTCTGCGCCGAAGACTACAAGAAGGAGAACAGCTTTCCGCGTTAGCGACGCTGCAGATGACGAGATTGACGAATGCGACGGATCCGAGGGATCATTTGTTTGCCAAGATAGGACTCTCTGGGATGGAGTTGGTGCAGTTGTGTCCGCCGGATTATAATGCCCAGGCGGAGGATATCTGGTTCACGTTCCTCAAGGAGTTTATACGGCAGAAGCAGGATCTTTATGTCATTTGTCTGGCGGGGATGCAACCGCGGACGAAATATGCATATGCACTCCCGTCATGGCTGCCCGATTGGGGGCCGTCGAAACCGCAATATATGCTCTGCTCGCTTTTCACGGGGAAGCAGTGGCCGTTCTTTGATGCGGCGAGTGGCGCGGCTGCTGTTGCTACGATTTCGAGCGAGAAGATGGAAGACGGTATCTTCCTCAGGTGTAAGGGACTTGTGGTCGATACGGTTGATGGCGTCGCAGGCGATCCGTGGTGGACAGACAGACCGACGTCTCTCCGCCAGTCGAAATGTAAGAAGAACGCGTATGGAACACAGGTCGGTGCGTTTGAAGCGTTATTGAGGACAGTCACTGCCCACACGAATCGTATGGGTGCTTGGGGCGCGCCTCCACGGGAATTCAACACCATTTTCGCGAAACGGTGGCATGAGCTGAGGGATACGACGGCACCGTACGAAGCTGACAACACTCTCCCTCTTCCCCTCCCGTTCTACATGCGCGCGTCAGGTTTCGAGCGTGCATGGCGCAGTATGCGCAATCTGAAGTTGGATGGCGTGGAACTGCACGAGCATGTTGAAGCTGGGCTGATAGACGCACAGAACAAAGCGCAGGCGTCGAGTGTGGGATCCTCAGAGGAAGGGCACGAATTTGATTTCTCGGTCCCAGCACCGTTTCACCCGCTGTGGACTGCGCTTGAGCATAGCGCTGGTCAGGTTTGCTACGAAAGGTTTGTTTATACTACTGAGGGAGGGTATCTTGGGGTTGGTTCTTCTACTGTAGAGCCGGGGGATAAGGTTGTTGTATTTCTGGGGTGTAAGGTACCCGCGGTGTTACGGCCGCTTGAGAAAGGAGGATACCAGCTTATTGGGGAGACTTATCTGGATGGCATCATGTATGGTGAGATGACAAAAGAATTAGGGAAGGAGGGGTCTGCTGTGCTGGTTGAGGATCTTGATATCTTTTAGGTGTAAAGTGTCGTTTTTGTTGTGCTTCCTTGGTTGATAGCTGCATCCATAAAATGCACGACTGGCAGTACGACGACTAATCAAGTAGCTACTGTGTATTGGCAGGCTGTCGCGAGGCTTTGAGAATCGGAAGCGGGATCTCAGCCCTAACAATGTGCGCCAACGGTCTCTACCATACAGGCCATTTCTCAAACTGTTTTGTCAGCTGCTGGAAGTCAAACATGTCCATGCGGGCATCTTCAGTACTGTCAGCGTGCAAGACCTTGGGACCGTTTGGAGAGGTCTTAGTTAAGGCCGCCCACTATCCTCAGACTCAGCCTGAGGCACGCCGCCAGAATACTAAGATCACCACTACATCGCGCGAACAAACACCGCGTCGGCCCCGCGTCTGCGAAAAAAGGCGGATCCAGATAGATACGCAAGATCCACGTGAAGCGATTAGATAGGTAATCTTAGAACATCCGCATGCCCGCGCCGCCACGCCCGAGCGGTCAACGGCATGCGCAATTTCTACCAAAACCCTTGCATACACAGGATGATATGTACGTGCCGTGCATACGGGAAAGTCATCTTCCTGACAGCAACCCGTGCGGCATGCGTGCGCAGCTGCACGCAAGGCAAGCCAGCCAGGACCTGATCGACGCGCCACGCGCATTTAGCGGTAGATCAACCACGGCACCGGATCTGATGGAATTTCACCACACCTTCGCAGCGCGCGCCTCCATCACCGCAGTCCGAGAAGACCACACTCTCCGGATGGGCGGTAACAGACGCATAAAGAGCGCGTAGGAAGGGATAATCCCACTTCTAATAACACATCATACAATCGCGTTATCTGACACGTAACTTGCTGAGACAAGGGGTTGCATACCTGCAACTCCAACTGTTAGTGGCGCCCGGGAGCTGATACATCCGGAGCTCGACAGCTCCATCTTGGAACGAAGCTTAGCCTGGCTTGCCAGCCAATGCGGGACAGGGTGTGTCTCCATCGGTCTGCAATTTGCAGCTACCTATGCCCGTTGCGGTAATGTGGGTGGCTGATTCTGGGACGGATTCGGTATCCTGGAGTGCAGTTGATGGGTCCTGCTGCACGGCGCATTTTTCTGTGTGTTGCGGCCAGAGAGGGCGCGTTCGGCGGCCGAACGTAGGGAATGGGTCGTAGAGATCCCGCGCCGCAAATTTGCCTTGCGGGTGGACTTGTGGAGAGGGAGATTTGTATGTTTGTTTGCCGCTGTTCGTGAGATTTGTTTACTTGGTCTTGCGCGCTGAACTTGCGCATACGTTCGCTCGTTCGTTGTCCTTCGCTGTACATTTCCCGAATACCACGCTACCCAAAGTTTCCGCTCCGTCCGCTTTCGGGACCGCCACGCTAGAAGCACATCGTCATGTCTGAGGTTAAGATAGACACCGACAGCGCGTTCGACGTGCAAACACCATTGCTCGAGAAGAAAAAGATGGTTGTAGGAGTACCGCCGGTGTTTGAGAGCCTCACGAAGCAGCTCGACAAGATTGTAGAGCAGCCACTACTCGGCCCGAAGACCAAGTTCCCCGCAGGTAGGAAACCTACAGAGTTCTGGTGGCGAATGTAAATTGACCAGCTGGATAGCTACGTTTGCGTTTGCGCGTAAAGATGTGTCAGGCAGGCGGCTACCGCAGGCTATTGCCCATCGAGGGTACATGGCTAAACACCCCGAGAACACTATGGCCTCGTTAAGAGGAGCGGTCGAGGCAGGCGCAGATGCTCTTGAGACCGACATTCATCTGACGAAAGATGGTGTAGTCGTATTGTCGCATGTGAGTTTATCAGATCTTACCCCGATCGTATACTGACTCTTGTGTAGGATAGAAACTTGAGAAGATGCTTTGGCAGGCCCGAAAAAGTTATAGATTGCGACTATGAGTTTATAAGCAAGCTGAGAACGCTGCAAGCACCTCATGAGCCAATGCCTCGTCTTATTGATTTGCTCGAATATCTTGCGCAACCTGGGTTGGAAGACATCTGGGTTTTGCTCGACATCAAGGTATGTTGTACTAGCCGAGTTGTACAAGCACTTGCTGACGCGATACAGCTGGATAACGATGCCGACGATGTGATGCGCTTGATTGGTGAAACAATCAACAGCGTGCCTGCTGCTCCATCCAGACCGTGGAGTAAGCGCATTGTCCTTGGATGCTGGGCAGCCAAGTTTCTTCCGCTGTGTTCGCGATATCTGCCCGGCTTCTCGATTTCGCATATTGGCTTCTCAACACTCATTGCGTCACATTTCTTCAGTGTGCCGAACGTCTCGTCCAATATGGCCCAGGCCATTCTCATGACGCCATGGGGCAGGATGTTCATACGGCGAGCTCAGAGCGACGGTCGGCCCGTGTACGGATGGACGGTGAACTCGGAGAGCCGGATGCGTTGGGACATACGGCAGGGCCTTGACGGCGTGGTGACGGACGACCCGAAGCTATTTCTGGAGATTCGGAGGTCATGGCACGAGGGAACCAAGGACGGCGTGACGTTGTTGATGTGGCTGGATGTGCTGCGGTACAACTTCTTCTGCTTGATCTATACCTTCTTGTTCCAGTGTTATTTTGGGTTCCAGGGCAAGTCGTTAGTCAGGATAAGGGAAGAAGAGGAGGAGCAGTAGATTAAAGTACGCACCTCGTACAAGAAAAAGACTAAACAGGTCTGCAGGCTACATTAAACTAAAACCTTGCAAAGTAGGTGATCTAACGTTAACATAGGCTCTAGGCTGTTCAGTTTTTTCCTAGGTTGGCGTGTACGCGGATATTAACAACAACCTTTTATGGGTAGTGGTAATGTAGCGATTATTGCGGTGGTGTCAAGGCAATGGTGTTGTGGAGAGAGCTATGACGGCAGGGTCCAAACATTTGGCGACCCGACGCGTGCACCCCGCCCAGAGCGCGTTCGCATCCCACCACGTCGCCGACCACCACCACCATGCCTAGGTACGCCCGCGTATATCTCAGACTGCGGTCACATGGTGTAGCTAATCTGTATCAGAGAAATAATAACACTGCAGGCGGGCCAGTGCGGCAACAGCGTCGGGCAGCAGTTCTGGCAGCAGCTGTGCCAGGAACACGGCATCAACCGCGACGGCAACCTCGAGGACTTCGCGACCGAGGGCGGCGACCGCAAAGACGTATTCTTCTACCAGTCCGACGACACCCGCTACATCCCCCGCGCCATTCTTTTAGATCTCGAGCCCAGAGTCCTCCACTCGATCCAGTCGAGCGCCTACAAGAACATCTACAACCCCGAAAACTTCTACATACACAAGGATGGCACCGGCGCCGGCAACAACTGGGGCATGGGCTACAGCATGGGCGAGCAGGTGCACGAGGACATCCTGGACATGATTGATCGCGAGGCAGACGGCTCCGACTCGCTCGAGGGCTTCATGATGCTGCACTCCATCGCTGGCGGCACGGGATCGGGTCTCGGCTCCTACATGCTCGAACGCCTCAACGACAGATTCCCCAAGAAGCTCATCCAGACCTACAGTGTCTTCCCCAACACGCAGGACGGCGACATAGTGGTCCAGCCATACAACAGTCTGCTGAGCATGAGGAGGCTGACGCAGAATGCAGACTCCGTGGTAAGCTGCCCAGTGGTACTTGCATCTATTCATACTGACCTCCCAGGTTGTCCTCGACAACGGAGCCTTGACTAGGATCGCCGCAGACCGACTGCACGTTATGAACCCGTCGTTCGAGCAGACCAACCAGCTGGTGTCCACCGTCATGTCCGCCAGTACCACCACCCTTCGCTACCCCGGATACATGCACAACGATCTCGTTGGAATCGTCGCATCGCTCATTCCCACACCGCGCTGTCACTTCCTCATGACTTCATACACCCCCTTCTCTGGCGAGAACGTAGAGCAGGCCAAGACAGTCCGCAAGACAACCGTCTTGGACGTCATGAGACGACTGTTGCAGCCTAAGAACCGCATGGTCTCCACCAACCCCACCAAGAAGAGCTGCTACATGTCCATCCTGAACATCATCCAGGGAGAAGCAGACCCATCAGATGTGCGTCTCTCCCCATTGATCGTTCCAACTTAGCTCATTGACTCTCAGGTACACAAATCGCTTATGCGCATCCGCGAACGACGTCTCGCTACCTTTATACCTTGGGGCCCCGCCTCCATTCAAGTCGCGCTGACCAAGAAGTCGCCCTACGTGACCTCTTCGCACCGCGTCTCCGGACTCATGCTCGCAAATCACACGGGCATCGCCACGCTCTTCAAGCGCATAGTCGCACAATACTCCACCCTCCGTAAACGCAACGCCTTCCTTGAAAGCTATAAGCGTGAAGTGCCCTTCAAGGATGGTCTCGGCGAGTTCGACGAAGCTAAGGAAGTCGTTCAGGGTCTGATTGCAGAATACGAAGAGGCTGAGGATGCCGATTACTTAACTAAAGAGACGGCGCCGCCTGCGGATGAGGAAGCTGACAAGAGAGTCGGCTAGAAGTCACCTGAGCAATTATTGGATTTGGTATCGGCGTCATTGGATGGTGCAGTGGAGTCAAGGGTACCCGACTTTGAAATCTCTTTCGAGGCGTTGGCGGACACACGACGTAGGTCACAGATTTGCCGTCGGTGGGGAGTTCGTTCATCCTCGTTTTAAATCAATCGTTGTCCTGATCGTGGTCATCATATTCGGATCTATCACGGGTATTGCAGTTTCTGTGAGCGCAGACTTTTAAGAGAAGGCATACGGAGTTTGTACGCAAGAGCTACGGTGTCATATGGCTAGTAAAGGTAAAAGCCTTCATTTTTTTCAAATCTGGTTCGCTCTAGGCAACAGTCTACTTTCTGGCCTATCCAATGTCGCTCAATTATCTGTGAGATTCGAGTGGTTGACCTGGTGACTCAACTATAGAACCTTGGGTGAAGGTGAGAGAGCAAAAAATTACTGCGCGCTATCTCTCAGGCAATAAATAACCTCTAACCAGACTTTTACTTCCTCGCACCTTCCTTCTCCACAGCGGAACTACTACTTGTTTAACTCGACCTGCCACGACTTTTACCACCTCAACAATTCTCTCAGTATGTCATCTCCACTGTTGCTCCCAGAAGACACCGTCAAGCGTCTCCAAATCAGAGACGCGTCTCTTGTCGGCGGGGAGAACAACGGCACTAGAAAAATCTCCCTCGGCCTCCTAAGCCCGCCATCGTCAACTACTTCAAGAAACGCGTCCAACTCGTCCTCATCTTCGGAAGAAGTCGTGTACATCTCTATTCCAACTCGACTAGATTCCGCGCAGACTCTCGAGTTCATGGGGCTGACTCCAGATAAATCAAAAGAACTATACGCCAGCAGACAACACAGGCAGCAGATTACGCACACGAACATCGACTTACAACGATGGGTAATCGAACACGTCGTCTACATATGCGCAGACATACTTGACGAGGATGATGATTGGAAAGAGAAGATGACAGATGCCGGTATCAAGCAAGAAATTTCTGACGCCCTTATGAAAGACGAGCACCGTGTGATCCGGGGAGTTCAGTCGTTATCCGAGTGGCTTGAGGAAATTCTTGAGACAAATTATCTCGCACTGGTAGATATGAACGCCCGCATATTACAAGAGCTAGCAGCCCCACCAAGTGTACATCTGAAGGGAGGAGCAGGCGAGCCGTACACCGTACCCAACGCACCTGAAGGTCATATTGCGCTGTTCAAGAGCGTCGAGTTCAGGCGATGCGCAGGATGTATAGCCGAAGATGGATCGTTGAACCTTGCACGACTGGAGTCCACCGGACCAACAGACTTCGCAAGACGAGGAGGACTCTATTTCACTCATGAGATCTGGGTCTCGAACCACTATTCATCGCTGATCACTGACGCTTGTCCGGTCGCTGATCGACGGACAGTCGAACTACACGTTCCGCTATCCCATCTTACAAAGATGAAGGTTTGGGATCTGAAGTTCGAAGATGACAACTTCAAGCAACTGTTGTTCTTCTCAAGGCGCGAAGAGAAGTACCCGAAGCCGATCTCACAATTACGCGCTGCTCACGGAATCATCGCCGGACCTATTGGTCATGCTCACAATCTAGCCTTTGGAAAAATGAAGAGCTGGAAGGATATTACTGAAAAGCATCAGCTCCAAGAGCGGGAGACGGTCGTCGATGGCAAAGGCAACGAGAAGGAGATTGTGAAGTACGGCAGACAATGGGTTTGGATTGGCGAGAACTCCGTTGAGCAGCTTGAGGAGGATTGCAGGGACAAGGTGTATCTGCGTCGGCCAGAGCAGGGCCTCAAGTTAGTGCCCCAACCTTGGAAAGACGAGTCCGCGAAGGGCAAGGGTATCATGAAGTAGCTAGCTCTTTGTCCATGACAGAGTCATACTTGGCGGATCTCTGGAGGTACGAGCCTTCTCCCGTGTTGAGCCGGGTATATAAGCTCACTTCTTTGCGCTCTACTCTCATAAACTTCAAGAAACTGGTTCTTCTCTCAAACATGCAAAAAGCTTAGGTCAACGCTCCATGTAGATCGTTCCGTGCTGGTGCCTATTCTATATAAACCTGGTTGAATTCTTCATGTTGTGACGGGCGGGTTGGCCTTAAAATCCCTTTTGTATGGTAGCGAGCGCATGCTAATCGATCCTTCGAGGTCTACCAAGGACCGCCTATTCAAGGCAACCATTCCACTGACTGTATGGTTGTAGGCGTGTAGCTAATGGACCGTGGTACTGTGACTGGAAAGCTGTGGTGATTGTCATTCTCTTGCATCTCTGTCGCTGACCCAAATCACTTCAATGGACAACCACAGGTCAGTGCGTTGAATCCCACGAGTGAACAGCAATGCTTCACTCCTACACGTATAAAGTGTACGCAGTTTTCTCCTTGCAAAAAATACCTTCGTAGCAAGTCAACTGTGCCTACTAATCTACGACAACGCTCACTGCCAAATCAACCAATAACAGAAATACACAACACCTCGTAGGAACAGTCCAAGACACAAAGCTTTCCCCCAGGATGTTCGCGTTAAGCATCCGCTCCATCACCAACTCTAGAGTTGTTGGCCCCCTAGCCATCTTCGCCCTATCCACGCAAACCCGCACCCTTTACTTCTGCGGTCCTAAGCAAGGCGATCACGATGCAGACCTACCCATCTCCGAACACTACCACGCGCGTCTACGAGCATCAGATCCAAAACCAAGATCCACCGCAGACTCGGCACCAACCACTACGCCCACCCGTCCTACTCCTCCACCCACTCAGCCTACCACTACAACAGACACAATCCCCACCCTCCGTATCTCCGTTACGCACGTGCCACCAAACCTATCAGCCCGGCATACAATGCCGTCTGCCAACAAGCTTGAGAACTCTAGGAAGGCGTTTGGGCAGCTGGAGGCAGCAACTCACGATGGGACTACAGACTACAACAACACCCTTGCCATTATCCGGGAGATTGCAAGGCTCCAGTTTGAGCTGAGGAGGGGCCAGGTGGAGGGTAAGCCTTTTGAGGAGTTAGAGAAGATTAGGAGGGAGATCGAGGATTTGAGGAATGCGTTTGAGAGGATTGGGAGGAGATGGGGTATCTAGGCTTCACGTTAACCAAGAAAAAAGGTTGAACAGGCCTGCAGCCTACATTGACATGTAAGCGTACAGAACAGATGACCTGGCGTTGATGAAGGCTCTAGACCTGTTCAGCTTTTTGCTTGTATGAGGTGGCTTGAGGAATATAGGGCGGTGTTGGAGATTGTGGATATGTGTGGTTCTATAAAGGATGGTTGCACAGTAGCTTTGGGGGATGGAAGTCTTGAGATTACCATGAAAGTCATATTTGAACAGAAATGAACGTTCTTCGAAACTAAACCAGAATGCAAAACGATGAGTGGTATACAGCACATTTTCCACCTCCTTCCAACGCAAAAACAACGCCTCTCCAAGCCTCAATGCTTCTCATATCCATGCAGCAATCATACATCCCCCTCACGCCCCATCCTTATAGCCCAACCCCCCAGCCTTAACATCGAACTCAATCAACTCATCCAGCCCACAGACCTGGAACAACTCCCGCGGGCCATACCTCTTCCCATCCTCCTCCACACTCTCCACATGCCCCGCCTTCATCTGCTGTACCGCCTTCCTAACCGCGGGATACACAACCTCGCAGGCCAGCAGCGGGAAAATAGCAAGTTTATACCCCATGGCCTTGCATTCTTCGACAGAGAAATCAGGGGATACGCCGCCGGGTACGCTGTTGAAAAGACAAGGTGTGGGAGATAGGTCTGAGCATATGCGCTGCGCGTCTGAGGCGGTTGTCACGCCTTCTAGGAACGCCACGTCTGCGCCTTGCGCGACTGCCGCACGGAGACGTCGGAGGGCTTCTTCGTATCCGAATCCTTGCAACGCGTCCGTTCGAGCGATGATAACGATGTCACCGCCACTTGCCTCCCGCGCTAACCTCGCAGCCCGAATCCTCGCTTCAAACTCCTCGATATCGACGAGTTGCTTGCCGTTTAGGTGTCCGCACCGCTTACTCACGATTTGGTCTTCGAGGTGCAGGCCCGCGACGCCCGCGCGGATGTACGAGGTTACTGTGCGGCCGACCATGACGGGCCCGCCGTAGCCGGTGTCTGCGTCGGCGATTAGGGGGGTCGAGGGCGAGAGGGAGGCGAGCATTGTGGCGTTGGTGAGCATGTCTGTGAAGGTGGCTATGCCCATGTCGGCGGCGCCGAGGCGGGACATTGTTGTTCCTGCGCCTGTCTGGACATGTGTTAGTTGGATCGGTTTGGTGTTGTTTGATATTGTGAGGGAGATGTTGGTGGATATGGAGATGGGGGAGACGTACCATGTATAGACAGTCTACGCCTTCTTGGAGGGCTATCCGCGCTGTGAAACCATCGTATACTCCGGGACAGGATAGGAACTTGTTTGGATCCGCGAGCATGCTTCGCAGTTTCTCGACGGCCGTCATCTTCCTTTCTGTTTGTCCTGCTTTGCTGGATCCCATATTGCCTTCTCTTCTTTCGCTTCGATGATGCCGATAACCCGACTCTTTATTGTGTACGCGCAACCAACTCTTTCTTAATACCAAAAAGAGCAAATTCAATCAATTCAAGGGGTACAATGTCCTCGTCAGGCATCAAAACGAGCAAGAAGGTACACCCGACAGCCTGACTTTAGCCCGCTGAGACTCGGCGTCTTGCGTATACACTGTGGCGGGCCGCAACAAGTAAGGCTGGGCTACCCACGAATAGTCGACCAGATGCGGAAGCGATGGCCTTACGCACCCGTCTGCGAAAACTAGGGAGCCTGTCAACCCGAGAAGCGACCGCGGATTTGGGGAACAGTATCTAATCATTACCGACCGGACCTGACTCCTAAAGACTTACGCGACCTTTATATAGAAAATCTAATAGCTAACCTTAAAATAAGCATTAAAGGGTAAAGAAATAGTAACCACACCACTTCTTTTCAATTGAGAAGAAGCTACGCCGCAGATATGCAGACCCGTCTCCCTCGGCCAAGTACTCCGTAGCCATCTGTTTTGATCAAATATCTTCTTTTTGCGATGGCGAAAGCGAAAACTCCTTTCGGATGAACATTCAACCAACCCTATGGCATCCAAAGTTGTGAAAAGTGCGCAACCCACAAACGTCATATCCACACCCTCGAGACGACGCGCAAAACACCAAGCGAAAAGCCGCAGCCGTGGTGGTGACCACCCCCGCAACAAAGCCCTTGTTCCTGCTGCTGACGTAGTGTGGTGCCGATGTTCGCCGGCAGTTTGACCGGTAGGAGCGCCATGCTTGTCCCTTCTCACTGGTCAGACAAGACTGCGAAATTCAGTTTCGCCGATGTCCATGGTCGGCGCGTTGGAGGCGGGAGGCGATATCGTATGAGATAGGATTTGGAGGATGGAATGCCCCGTTCGGTATGCTGGCCGATGCCGAAGTCTCCTGGGTAGGCGAGCGAGCGCATGGGGGGTTGGTGAGAGGGGTAGACTGGGATTTAAAGTGAGCTGACGGCCGGCATGGCGGTGTCTTTGGTGTTTTGTGTCGGTTCCTCTTTCCTCCTCCACCTGGGTACACGCCTTTGGATTGTGGTGCACAACGCGCCGCTAGTGGCCCATCAGGGTCAGGCTGCGCGAAGAAGGCACTACAGGTGATCGCACCCACGTTTTGCTTTTTGCTGCAAGGTTCGTCTTGTACCTGTCGGACTGTCCCCACTGGAAAGCGAAGACCCTTTGTTATCATATACGCCTTGATAATTCATCTCTATCGCGTTCGGAGTTCGTTCGGTCAGGCCGGCACACCACCCCAGCTCTTTGGCGTCGCGCCTGTTCCCAGGAAGATGCAGCGTGCATCGAAGCGATCGAAAAATTTGCGCCACCGCGATCCGTTCCTGGACTATCGTCTAGTGGTGTGCCGATCCCGCGATCGCGATCCCGAATCCAGATGTCTACGTTTGGGAGGTCTTCGTAGACCGTATGTGGCGTCTTCAATGGACGATCGGGGTAAAGTATATTCCATGGCATTGCGTATCTGAGTAGGTATACGGTATCTGAACGCTTCAACTCCCGCACCAGGCGAGAAACCGCTATTATTACTCTTCCGTCGCGTCCGGTTTATCCCCTCACGCAAGCCCTACAACATCTAACCGTAGGTGTATCCCATGTTCGGTGCGCCTCCAGGCCCTGGTGCTGTCATCATTGGATTCATAGGACCAACCGGCACATTGGGCATTTCCGCATTCGAAAACTCAAATCCGGCCGCCCAGTCGTAATCGGGAAATTGATCAAGCATTGGCGGCACTCCATAGTCGGGACCTTCCCAGGCATCGAAGCTCATTACGGACGGGTCTTGTTGCATCTGAGGATTCACCAAACTGGGGTCGAATTTGGTCACTGGGAGTTGTTGCTGTCTCATCGAGGTATCCGGAAGTTGCTGCTGGTGTTGCTGTGGGTGTTGTTGTTGTTGTTGTTGTTGGGATGGGTATTCTGACATGGTTGTTAGTTAAGAGTCCGTCAGACTTGACGTACGATGCTTACGAGGTGGGTTCTGCTGGACGTTCTCGTGCGAAAGAGTTACTTCGTCGCCGTACGGATTCTTCATGTTGCTGAACTCTTCTCGCCAGTACCAGAACATGTCGTAACTGATGCTCATGCTCAATCGCGTCCTCAACCTCAGATATAGCGATTCCACACGGCCGTCCTTCTTACGGAACACCTTGTCGCTACCCCACAAATCTTTCATGATGTGCGCAGTTCGGAAATGGATATCTCCTGGTTGTAAAGAGACGTTCTTAAGGAAATCATACGCCTGTGAGAAAGCTCGTTCGCCCGCAAGTACATCCAGATGTTGAGCAAGCGGACTTCGAACGAGTCTAAGAATGGTAAATCCAGCCAGAGTGATAGTTCGGTCAATGAATGATTGCGAGACGGAGGGTAGGAAGATCTTTTGTGTCGTCTGCATTGTCGAAGCGGACTGGATAACTGAGATGCAAAGGGAGTAGAATCGTGAAAGACCCTCGGCATCGGGTCCAGGGTTCGTAGGGTGGGCGAAGAAATGGAACGCCATTACGTGAATACGTGCACAGCTGAGTTGCAGGGTATCTATTTCGTCAGCTCAAGCCTCGAAAAAGCCGGGTCAGACTTACCGAGTTCACTTGGAGAAGATGGGGCCAAGCTGAGGAGTTGCGAGTCGAATATGCCAATCAATGATCGTAATACACGGACATCACAATGAATGGATTGTAAGTTGGTCTTACCCATGGCAACCATGGCACGCATGAGGATGATGTAGACTTTGTGCAGGAACTGCAGGTCAGACGGGAGGTATGGAACCATGTCTTCACGGTCTTGTTCATCGCCATCGAAGAATGACTCAGCAAGAGGTGGTATACCTTCAACACAGCTCGTTCTAGATAAGGTTAGCGTATATCACAGTATTACTTCTTTCGAACACCTCACCTTATGGAAACGATGACGCAACACAGCCAGAGCCTGGCGCGTTGCACCTTGAGCGACTGGTCCTTCTCAAGCGGCGTCCTGGCAAAATCCTGGCCGACACCTGCAATGTGCAGACCAATCTGTGTTGCTAGATGCACTGCCGATCCACACATGAGGTGTGTCGTATCTTTGTACATTGAGTTGGTGGGTAGTCGCCATGTGCACAGAATTAGTAGACCTTGGATGATCGGAACTTGTGAGGTGCGCAGCGCCATTGAAGAGAACGCGAGCTGGGTGATGGGCTGGCTCGTCCTCTCTAGGACTTCATGTTCAGAGTACCGCCGCGATCCCGTGACCACGATAGTCCAAAACAAGAACGGCGATTGGTCATAATAGTCATTCGGCCCTATTGAAGGGTCCAAGATAGGAAACAGCGGATGGTATTGGGTGAAGTAACTGCAGTCATGTTAGCATAGATAAGAACGACATCCTGAGTCAACGTACATGGTGAAGCAATCGTCAATTTTCTTTGAATCGAGCAGGTAGCCGTCAATCACACGCGGTACCGTGCCGTGATGATCGGAACCTTTTCGCGTCGGCGGCCGCGAGTCGAAAGCTGGTGACATGGAATCTGATGCATCTGTCCTTCCGGAAGGATCAGAATATGTGCCCGAAGCGTGTTCAAGCGGAGCGTAGTTTTGCATGTCGACGGTCGGTGATGCTGTCGATTGCGGGTAGTTTGCATCGCCGGGATTCTGCCCCTGCCTCATATTCCATCGCAACTCTTCCAATTCGCGTCGCATCTCTGCCTTTGTTTGGCGCAGGTTCCTGGTTGACGTGGGAAGAATGCGGCATTCGAGGCCCATCTTCTTGCAGCGGCCGCATGGGTCATGCGGTACCTTGTGCTGCTCGACATCACATCGGATCTGCCAAACAAATGATCAGTAAACCATCCAAGCCATTGCGGACGTTGTCGCGATGCATTGAGGTGGGGAGGTACCTTTTGCTGTCGGCACTCGACACAGGCCTTCCGTCGCGGAGTGGTCATGCTGGCCTGATTCATCTAGTAGGTATCCACAGGGAGTTGGCGAGCGGCAAGCATAGACTACTATAGTATTCCGCGTCTCAATCGGCGAAAAAAGGCATATAAGAAGGTGTAAGGTAGGAACTTCGCCATGAACTGAAGAACCACACTCGCGATTAGCACCTACGTCGTCATCAGGGCCTGTTGCAGCGGTGCGAATCGGATGGCGGGGGAATGGGACCGAGTAAAGGACCGATGGTGATCCTTTTCTCAGCAAGCACGTCTCAAAGTTTTTTTCTCAGCTTCCCTTGGCTTCTCGCCCTGTGCTAAATGTTTCTCTTAATAATGTGCCATGCTAGACGACGCTCGTGCGCAATGAGGCTAACAGGCTTTGTTGTCTGTGTGGAAGGAATGCATGTCGAGACGCACGCGATTTTCATCGGGACCCACTTTCGCGCCTAAGCCCATGCGGACCTAGTGTTTTGCGTAATGCTGTCTGAGCACTGCACTACTTGCATGGCCTGCCGCCATGTCATGTCGAGTGAACGCATCTCTTACACTGTCACCCAAACAGTCCATCTGTTGGGCACTCAAGCTTTTGTGATCACCGTGGCGCAGCCGTTTTGCCACGCCTAGCTGGGGAGCCAGCCACCGCGGCCCTTCTCTCCGCCGCTGCTCTTCACCATCGTCCACCTCACTCTGCCAGCCCTCAAACGTGTTTGGTGGGTCGAGTCAATGCAGTCGTACCTGATCCTCATCTTGGATGACACCCCTTGCCCAGATCGGGCCTAGCAGGCACGAACGTCCCAGTAGCTTCACTCCATGGGCGGGCACTACCCATCCGGTGTCGACGGCTCAAGTTCGCGTTTAGAGTTCGTACGAAGCCACTTTGCCAGGCATTTAACTCCGGCATTGCACTCGTTGCGCCACATCGAAGCGAATGCGACGTGAGGAGGGTTGTGTGCCATGACAATGCGTCTGTGGCTGCCGCCTGATTCCGCCTCAAAAGCAATGAACGACAGCGGGATTTACTGACTCTAGCACCTTCACACGTGGACTACCGACGCTCATAGCTCTGCCTTGGCCTCCTGCAATTCCCAATGATCGTCCAACACATGATCGCTGTGAGCCAGCCGCTTGCTCGGAACGGCAAAGCTGCCTCGCTATCATAACCAGCTCACAACACTCGTCTCGCTGTCCAAAACAGCTCATTCCACTTCACCGACTCCAAGCGCGCACATGGTTCCCCTGGTCCTGGCGAGACTCACCATCCCCACACACACTCCTTCCTTTCTTCCATACCTTCTAGCTCAGGGTCTCTCCGCAAGCCACCTCGCCTTCGTAGGCAAGTCGAGCGTCCATCCCCACCAGCTCCGCGGAAGACAGATGCAGCGCAGATCGCAACGGACTTGCAGATCAGCTACACCAAGTAACCTCATCCTACCCATGGCCAATGAGCGTGTGACATCGCTATCTACCGCATATCGCGTACCATCAGCCAGCAGCGCACACAATTGTAAAGGCGGAGCAGGGCGGGGATGCCGGGGAGGATTCTCGGAACAGGATGTATCCATCCTGTCTGCATTAGATTAAGCACAGCCCGTGTGGTGAAGACGCTCGGTCGGGTTTTGCGTCCAAGTCCGCAAACAGAAGTCGTATGGTAGGACTTGCATGTACCTTGCAAGCTGCGACGACTCCAGACTCCGGAGAATTTCTCGTGACATTGTCTGGCCATGTTCCTTTGTTTGCTTTTTTCGAGGCGGAGTAACGGAACTCGGAGCCTCGATCGAACCCACAAGGCACAGTGTAGGGAACGGTACCGCTTGCTTTTCCCTCAGTTCTGGGCCACTACCTCGCCGTTCCTGGAGCTGTCGCGTGTCTACCGAAGTGAGGGTGTGGGTTAGGTCCCGTCGACCGAGGAGAAACACAGATACCGATAATTTCTCCCGTGGAGTAAGTGGTGCCACGAGACACACTCAGGGTGCAGCTCCTTTCGCTACCACTGAACACACACATCGATTACATCTCGAGACATTTCAAAAGACTTCTGATCCACTGCAATAGGAGCATCCTGCATGCGAATGCAAATCTCTACACAGCCTCCTCTAGATTGCATCTCGAGGTGCCTCCTACCACGATTATGGCACACGACGTCGTATGGAAATCTCCGCTTGCGCTGTTGTCCGGATGGCTCCATGAATCAGCTGCCAATGTAGGTGTACGTACATGGCGCAAAGAGCGCTTAGCTTACCCGGTGGGTCGACCCTCCAGCACCCAGATACTGCGCGAACAAGAGAACGAGTCCAGAACCACAATACGGTCGGCGTCCAGATAACCCCTCTCACTGCAAGATACTGCGCAGGCAAAGGAGGCAGATCTAGAGCCGACATATCGATCGTCTCGAATCAACGCCTCACCCACTGGAATAACAGTCTAGAACTATCAAGTCGGCGAAGAAAAACAGGAATATTGGCAGTGTATCTCAAATTACAGATCTTGTGATCCCTCAAGCTTTGCCTCCACTCAAGTGACGAGGAGACGCCCGCTACCAGTAACACAGCGAGAGACGTATGAACGTCGGCGAGGTCTTTCGGAATGCAGACTTCAGCTTCCCTCAAGTTTTGCCTCCACCAAGGTCACCAAAGTACGTCTTCGATGACCAGCTCGAACCAAGGCCAGGCCCCAGTCTGGGCCAAATGCGCCTTCTCTCCGTCGCCTCCACCAAGATGATGAGGAGAGGCTGGCTACCAGCAATCACAGCGAAGCCACTCAACAAAAGCTGCGAATGTCCAACAAACAGCCGATTGATACAAGGTAAGAGATGATCAGGAGGACACAGAGAGACATCATTTGTATCTCACAAGCTAGCAACAGAGAAACAATAATGATCGTAACAGATTTGTTCATCAATATCAATCTACTCGTGGTAAACGCAAATGCAGTGGTATAAGAATACAGTATAAAAGAAAAAGGAAAATTCGAGCCAACTTCTAACAACAGTAGACATCCAGCAAAAAATGTGTACCGTTCATCCCTCATTCCCTCGCATCTCAATCTCGTTCAGAGCACTCCCCCACTCCCATCTTCTCATCTCATACTCATCTTCTAGATCACGACCACCTTCCTACAACCTAAGACCACGACGCATCTTCCTCGCCTTCGCCGCAGCACCAACATCCTCCGCACCACCATCCGGGTTGGTAACCGCACCAGGGAACCCAACAAGCTCGTTGAACTGATCAGCAAGCGCCTTGTTCCTGTCTCCGCCCTGAACAGCCGCAGCAGCGCTTTCGCAAGTAGCGACAGCAGCCTCGTTGGCTTCGCACACGTTGGTCAGCTGGTTGCAGAGCGCGTTGGTGATGATGTCGGGGTTGAGGGCTTCGCCTTGGCCGCCGCGCGCGAGGGGGTCCGCGATCTGGAAGGTGAATTCGTCGGCGGGGCGCCCGTTCTCGCCGCCTTGGAAGGTTATGGTGGGCGTGCAGAGACCGAAGTCTTCGGCGCCGCCGGCACCGCCTGCTGCTGCGTTGCCTGCGTCGGCTCCGGCATCTGCACCGGCATCGGCTCCGGCGTTTTGGTTGGCGTTGTTGTTTCCGGCGGCGGCGTCTTGCTGGTTGTTTGCGTTGTTGCCGGCGTTGGCGTTGTTGTTGTTCTGGTTTCCGGCATTGGCGTTGTCGTTACCCGCGGCGGCATCTTGCTGGTTGTTGGCGTTGTTTCCAGCGTTGTTGTTGGCATTGCCAGCGTTGTCAGCGTTGCCAGCATTGTCAGCTGCGTTGTCGTTGCCGGCGTTGGCATTGTTGTTCTGATTCTGATTCTGGTTGTTGTTGTTGGCATTGCCAGCGTTGTTGTTGTTACCGGCATTGGCGTTGTTCTGGTTGTCATTGGCGTTGTCGTTACCAGCAGCGGCATCGGCACCAGCATCAGCAGTAGCGTTACCAGCGTTGTTG
Organism: Alternaria ventricosa; assembly: GCF_023758065.1. Taxonomy (NCBI): domain Eukaryota; kingdom Fungi; phylum Ascomycota; class Dothideomycetes; order Pleosporales; family Pleosporaceae; genus Alternaria; species Alternaria ventricosa. The sequence continues at coordinate 1,466,224 of NW_026055684.1, read as the reverse complement.
TTCGCGTTGCCGGCATTGGCAGCTCCGTTACCAGCATTGGCATTGTCACCAGCATTGGCGTTGTTACCAGCATTGGCGTTGTTACCAGCATTGGCGTTGTTACCAGCGTTGGCGTTGTTACCAGCGTTGGCATTGCCGTTACCAGCAGCCGCCTGGTTGCCACCCTGAGCAGCACCGCCGGCAGCAGCACCACCAGCGGCAGCACCGGCACCACCAGCCGAAGCCTGGCTGACAACGAGATCACCGAGACCAGCCTGGTCCATGAGATCAAAGACACTCAGACCATCAGCAGCCAGAGGGGAAGCAGCACTACTAGCGCTAAGGGCAGCAGCATCACCGTTGACATCGACATCAGGGTCGATGAGAGGAGTGATACCACGAAGCTCAGCAGTAGCAGGAAGGGCAGGGTCGCCACAGACGTTCTGTGCGTTGCCGCCAGCGAAGGGGTTGGTGTTCTTCTCCGCAGTCACCATACCAATGGCAGCAGCAAGGGCATCAGCACCGCCACCGAGTTCGGTGAAGATCTGATCAGCACGGACGAGCTGGTGTGTTTGTTAGCCTGAGACCCGGGGATGTGGAGGTAGGGTAAACAAGTGGAGAAGCACATACCTTATCGCAAGAGTTTGCTCCACCAAGAAGGTCAGAGATGGCCGCACCAGCAATGGTAGCAGCGGCACCACCATCGCCACCTTGAACTTGACTAATAGCATCGATGGGGACTTGCTCCTGACCGAAACGGGCCTGGACGTAGGCAATCATAGCCGCGATGATGAAAGTCTTGGAAACCATGTTTGCTGATTTGTTGTGGTTGTGATTTGGAATCGAAAGAACGATAATAGTAGTAATGCGTTAAACGTTAAAAGTGGAGGAAAACGAGAGACTAGCTCTTGTAATGAAAGAAGTAAGTAATAGGTAGATGAAGTTGATATAAAGGCCGACCTGGGCGAAAGAATGGAAAAAGTGCTGTAAGAAGCGAAAGAAGGGAGTTTGCTGGATGCTACTGTTGACTTTGCTGTTGTCGAAGTTGCTGGCCTTCAAGCTGTGGGCGAGGTATACCAGGCTTATATATCACATTCATCTGTGTCTCCGTTCCCGCCACTCTCTCTCCAAGGGACTCACCTCCAAGCGCCATGCCTGGGGGAAGGATCACTTGGACGTCTCAACCATGCGCCCAAGACGTGTATCCCGCCTTCGATCCGACGCCCAGAACACAGCGGGGTCGTGAAAACGCAGTGGAAAAATGACAGAGGGGTGTTCGTGCCAAGGCGTCATGCGCTCTTGAGCGTGCTGGAACGTATGATTGCCGGGCTGCGACTTCGCTACGCCTTAGGAGCCGTCTGTTAAGGCTTCCGTGCGGGGCATCGACTCAGTCGACTGACGTGCGTGCTGCCTGATGTTGGGGGTGTTGTGACGGCCTCAGTCGCGGTGGGGTTTCATGTGACTTTGCGACACGGGACTACGCCTAGAGCGCAGTATAGCCGCCGTCAACAAACGTCGCTTGACAGCGCCGATCATCAATGCGTTCGCATCTTGAACTTCCATTCGAATTCTCAGAGACTCTTTGCGATGCATGAAGAAACAGCGAGATGCTCGGGCAGAAACACAATGCAAGGGAAATGCACGTAATGGTGGTTATTGACGGTGGTATTTGGAAAGAAGAAGCGGCCCCGTCTGGCGTCATATGCGATCAAAACAAGCTGCTCAAAACACCAGGGCAATGCGCGAGATTCGAAAGATGAGTCGAGTAAATTCGTAATGCCTTCTGTCAAACGAAGGACCGTAGGGAGGCGACCGTTAAGCCGCGGGTGTTAATCCCGGTCACTGCGACCGGCTTCGCACCTCCGCAGGCGATATCGATGTTCCAAGGCCAGCAGTCCGCGAGTCCATGAAGTTATTCTCTTCGACCTGGCCATGCATGTCTATAACGCCAACGCTATGTACTCACTACAACCTATCGAGCTTCCTCCGCAACAGCCTCGTCCTCTTCATGAGCTTCTTGTACTTGTGCTTCTTCATCTTGAGCTTCCGTTGCCTCTTTACACTGATCATGTACATGCCATATCTTCGTCGCGCAACGTGCTGGCGAAATGTGCTTGGCTTCCTCTCTTGCGCGGGCAGCGGTACTTCGGTTATGCGCTGGTTGATGCTAGCGGAGAGGCCTTCAGCGGAGTGTGACTCGGCCTGAGGCGCGCTCGCTAGTGCATCGTACGGCTCGGGTGCCGCTGGCGCTCGGAAGGGAACAAGGCGAGAGGCCCAGTCTTCTACGTTTTGCTGTGTGGGTTCAACATCGAGGTGGTATACCTCCTGTTCCGATTGTATCGCATCGGCTCGCTGCTCCTCTTGTGCATCGATCTCGGCGTTTACGCGGTCCAGGAAGCCAGCGAGAACGTTCTTGGTGGCTTCCATTCTTTGAACGTCATTCGCCCGGTTTACGTCAAAGAAGGCGTCAAATTCGGCGGTCGACGTCGCGTTGGGGAAGGAGCGCGAGATGGAGATGGGGCGGTGGAGGCCGAAGAAGGCGGATAGTTTGACATCTGCGATAAGTCAGCATATGCATGGGGAGGGGCATCCCCGCGGCATCTTACCGTCTTCCCGGAGGTGGTTTGTTGGCGGTACAAAGGGCACGTTGTTGCCTGTGGTAGCCGTCGAGGGCTCCTTCAGCTTCTTCGTCTCCTTGGACTTCTTGCCGGCGCCCTGCAGCTCTGCCGTCGCATTCTGATCTATTTCCGTGGGCTTCTTTTTGCTGTTCGGGGGTGTGGACGGCTTCGAGGACGAGTAGCGCCGCTGGTGACTGGGTCGGAAGGGTTGTTGCGGCGCCGTGCTGGTGCTCAGCGCAGAGCGGGCGCAGCGGGTGAAGACATACGAAGTCGCTGGCGCAGTAGCGAAGGTGTTTGCAGAGCGGGCGACTCTGCCAACAGCGGGCGAGAACATGGCCAGCTGGGCGGAGGGGTATTGGGTATGACGATGGTGTTGATGAGGCTCAAGGGCCGGCTATCAGGACTTGCTGCAGGTGCTCCACGCGCCGATGTTTCCCCGATTCCAATATTGGCACTAGCACGGCACCCGTCACGGGAGCATTGCACATGTCAAAAGCGTCAAGCGGTCGAGAGTACGGTGAATGTTCACGGGTAGTTGCCTAGGTCTCGTGACAACATGTCGGTGTGTGGTCTAGATCATCTCACCCATATGTTCTAATGGAGTCTGTTAGAGTATTGTGGCTTCGATGCACCCTCTGATACTCCCGAGGTCACTATCTGCAATATAAGATAGGTATTGTTCTGCTCATGATAGAGCGCTGTTTGTACTGTCAAATCAATCTTGTCCATACGTGCACATCTTACAGCCTTGCCTGCCGCCTCCTCTTAGTATCTACCTACGACAACACATGGTGTTAGCAAGCGCCCACTATCGCCTTCTCACAGGCATCGTCCCCTCCTCAGAGCAAGGGATTCCCCCATCCGCACTACCTCACTTCGCAACCCTCCACAAACCACCCTGCCCACACCAACAGCACCCTTCTACTCACTCCGCCAACACTCTTCGCGTGACCTCACAATCCCATTGTGCGCGCCTGACCACCTGCCCCGCATGTCCAATACATCTGCACTGCACTGCACTGCACTACAACTCATCGCACCCTTTCTATACACATCCCATCTCTCTCCACCACAAACCGACGCCACAAGTCCAGGCCAAGCCACAAGCTCAGCCACTCCCTCATTATGGAGGGATAGACCCTCCTCCCACTCTGCGACGCGACGTGCGAGTCAACGTCCCACGCCGGGTTGAAGCGGCACGGACCGAGAGCGACTGGTTCGGTCTGTAAGGCAACCACGCCGCAGAGGCGCATGATGCATGGGCGTTGACGAACCCCGCGGGATGCGGCTTTTTACCATCCTGATCATATCTCCCTTCGCTTGCGGTGGGTAAATCAGGGTAAATATGATGTAAGTTGGTAGTTGCGTCCCCCAGACATGGGGACATGGCTATGTAAGTGGCTGCATATGCAACGACATGGGAAACGGAAGATACGGGAACCGGAGTACGTCAAGATGAAGAATGTCTCGGAGCTGGGTAAGATGGTTTGTTGATATTACACTGCAGCAGCAAAATGTACCTCTTCTGCATTCCCCGCTGCACGTCCAATGCCATGTAATATGTTTTTTGGACATGGCACTGCCCAACCCCAATCTATGACCCTGCCCACTCTCAGTGAGTGACTGCGCATGAGTACTAGGTACACAACACCCAATAAACCGTAGTTGTCCAAAGCCGAGATAGGGAGGGAGATTGTGTCAGCCTCTGTATCTTTCCACAGTCGAGTTCCAAGACATACTCGTCTCCTCAGATCTGCAATACACTATCAATCTACAAAACGCGTGTATCCGCTTACTAAAACAAACCAAGAGAGAAGAAAAAGAGACCAAGATCAAGACTAGAATCAAGACCAAGATATTAAGTCGTGAGATCGTCATGTACTGGCGAAGATGATGAAGAAGCGGAGAAAGGGATATCGGGGGTATAAAATGGAAAGGGCCGTGGAAGTCGTCTCTTCTCGTCCACTAAAAGTCCGTTGCTACTCCGGTCCCGCCAGGCGGACTATCCAGTTCTAGGGCAGGTGGGTCGACAGCGCGGGCGCGTGTGCGTTGTGCACCCCTGCTTTCGCGTGGGCGCGCGAGCGCTCTCCTGGGCTGTGTGTAAGACGGCGACGATCGCAACGCGACCATCCGTGATTACTATAGTATCAGTGCGTTGAGGTTGCGCTGCACGATCATGTCTTGTACCGACGCCATGGTAATCTTGAGCAGGTTGGTGTCGGTCGCGTTGGTGTAGTGGACGTAGACCTCCTTCTTGGGCTGGCGGACGAGGTTGCGGAATTTGTTGGCGAAGAACTCTTTGCCGGCCTCCACATCTCGGTCCCCGCCAGTGTAGTCGGAGAAGACCCTCCGGATTGGGCTCATGCCACTTGCTATCTTGTCGGTGAAGAGATCAATCTTGTTGAGGAAGAGGATAAGCGCCGACTTTTCGAAGTATTTGGAATTGGATATCGACTCAAATAGCATGAGAGCTTCGTGCATTTGGTTCTAGTGGTGTTAGTGCACGTAGCGTGTGTGCTTAAAAGGTTACTTACGCCATTCCGGTCTTCTACTAGCACGTGGTCGTAGCCGCTAATGGCCACGAGGAAGAGCACGACTTGCACGTTGTCAAAAACGTGGATCCACTTCTTACGCTCTGAGCGCTGGCCACCCACGTCGACCATCTTGTATGTCAGGTTGCCGAGCTCGAAAATGGTCTCGGAGATACCGGTGGTCCGTAATCGCGTGCGCAGGATGTCTTGGTCGGTGGGGAGGAAGTCCCGTTGGAACAGACGGTCGATGTTTTGGAAGAAGCTGAATTGTTAGCCGGGGAGCGGTAGAGGCGGAGGAAGGGACCGTACTAGTTCAGGTTGTCGTGCAGCGCATACTGGTTGCCCTTGAGGATTGTGAGCTGCACGCCCTTGTCGGCCCAGAGCGAGTTGAAGGCTGTATGGAACTCTTCGGGCATGGGCTCCTCGGTGCCAATGTCGGGTGCGGAGTTGACCATCTCGGAGTACCGCTGTAATCTGTTAGTGGTGTATGGGCAGGGGCCATTGGATTGGACATACAATGTTGTCGTCGTCCTCAAAGTCAATGTCGTCTTCCTGCATGGCTGCGTAGATGGTCTGGAAGGCCGAGACCAAGTTGTTGAAGATGGTGGCCCGCCATGTCTTGCGCTCGAGGCTCTGGAATCCGCCTGCGTTGATGATGCGCATCTGCTTGAGGACGGTTGATTTGCCGCTCTCTCCGGCACCTGCACTCTTGTCTCAGTCACGCTGTATCACCGGGGGCCCATTCAATGCATACCGAGTAGCAGCAGCTTCACCTCGCGCTCAGCCCGCTTCCGGTCGGCGCGGAGGTTCTTTTCGATCTCGACATTCTTCCTCGACTCGGGGTCGGTGGCAGAGGGTTTTCGTCCGAAGCACATGATTGCCGGTGCCATAAACTGCTTTGGGTGACGTCGTGGAGGAGCTGAGGCAGCGGCGATGGAGAGGAGAAGTCGCGACACGCTAGGGATGGGCTACGAGCATACAACAGTAGCGAGGACGCAGTCAAGGCCTACCATGCGTGTTAGCTGAGGTCCTAGCGGGCTGACTCGTGCAGGTGATTGGAATCTGAGGCGAGCGGGAGACGCTACCGGAGGTTGGGAGGGGTGCAGTAGAGCGGTGGTGGTGGTGGTGGGTGGTGTACGGTGCTAGCAGTGGGCGACGCGACTGAACGAGGGACGAAGAAGCAAAAAATGTATCTCAATGGACAGGCAGGAGGACGCAAACGAGGCACTATGCAGCACTAACAGACGACTGAACAACCGGGACGGTATGCGACTGGCCTAAGAAATAACGTGTCGGCAAAGAATCCCTGATCTGCACCGTTCGCGATGAAGGCCCATGCTCGCAGCAGCAGCCGTGACCCAGCTGGGCGGGCAGGATGATATTAAATGTCTTCCCGCGACACGGCGGCCAAGGGCAGGTCAAGCGTGCACGCCCGACGTTCGGATGCCAGTCCCCCATGCGGACGCGATCGGCGCCCGCAACGTGATGGACGACATGAAAGCCACGAGACACGGCAACCTGGCGCGACGATCGATTCCCGCTGCATCCAGTCCAACCACGGGCTAGGAAGCCTGCTGCCGTCGCTCGCCAACATGAATCGACATCTGCTCCCCAACCTGATGCTTCGGACCTCTACCGGTGCCTCCGCGTTTCACTCGTCCACCCTAGGGGGCTGCCTCTGTACGCTGCTAGCCCTGCCTCCGCCGCGAGTGCAACATACCTAGCTCCTTCTGCCGGCTCGTGCACTGCTTGCCCAACTTGCGCCTGCTTTCTTCTCCGTCATGATGCATTCCTGCGCGCCAGCTCGCCCGTACTGCTGCAGGACGGCCTGGGTAGCCATCCCGACTATGTTTCAGACGCTGGATGGCGGCTCTTTCCGCGCCATACCTCCGAAAGTGGACCCACCCCATCACCTCCAATGCTTACCCAAGACGCCTCAACTCGGCCTTTCTCTCTCGACATGTTTGTGATTGCTGCCTCTCCGGCCCTTTTTACCTCACTTCAACCACTTCAGCCACCTGCACCCGAGGTAACTCGCTGCGACCCCCACTCGCTTGGTTCAGCGGCCGTTCCCCATGGCCACCTGGATAAATGGCGAGGAGCCCCTAAGGGACCCACCGCAACATATTCCACGAGCGTCCAAAACCACAACGAACTAGCGTCGTTCCAACATCCCCAAAAGGGCGGACCGTCCTCTGTGCGGGTATTCGGCTGCCTGCGTGTCTGGAACTCTCCTGTTCCACCCTGAACCCACTCGATGAAAATCAAAATGTGCCCTCTGCAATCCACCGCAGTCCATCGCACGCCGACGTGACCGTCACACAGCATGCCGAATGGGAATCTGACCCGTCTTCCTGGTTTGACAGGCAAGCAGAATGGCGTGTCTTTTGCTTTTTGTGTTTCTGTCCCGTAACCGAGGCTTAAGCCGCGTTTTGCCATTGCCTTGTCAGCATTTTTTGTTCGTTTTTGAGGGGACGTTGATCCAACATCGTATCCTGAGTCAGCCAAGAGCCACGTTCCCGTTTCCAGGTCGCATGTCCAGCTTGGCGGGTTGTGGGGACCACGGGGAGGGCTGGAGTGGGTGACTTGTTCTCTCCACAAGTTACATCTCAAGTAATCAGCATTCCGCGATCGCCCTGACAAAATTGTGTGACAATACTCCAACATGTAGGTCTGAAGAGTTGCTTCCACCCGCGGCTCTTGCTGAGCTTACGTCCTAATATGATGATAGACGTTTGTTGCCCGGGTGGAAGCTCTAATAACGACGAAGGTACCTGGTTCATATTTCTTGTCGAAGATCGATCTCTCAAATTCTCTTCCAACCAGATCTCTTTGTTATCATCTCATTGTCCCCTCCTTCCGTCTTTCCTGTCTCCTTCCCGTTCAAGAAAGATAGAAAGACCCTCTTGGATATTTTATGCATTCGCTTTAAGCCAAATGTAGACTTCGACACACCTGTTCAATGTCTTCCTTGTATGAGGCGTCTCCGTTCTTCAGCTTGACTGCCAAGTACCCGTACCTCCTGCCGGTCGTTATGCTGGCGTGAATAAAGGTGAAGGCAGCGACTCTCTCTGCTAGCACGTGACCATGTAGTCCATATTTTTCATCTCTCACTTCACCGCGAATATGTCTTGATTCGCGTTTGACTGTCGACATCCCTCTCATCGATAAGATTGGCTCGGTTAGGTGGCAAGGTACCTGCCTATGTTGTTGCCCTGAGGCCGAGCGCGACTGCCCTCTACCTTCTGTCCACAAACACGGCGCCAGCTTCACCCCAACAACCAGAATACCGCACCCCCAACCCTCTCGAACAAAGCCATCCCGCAATCTCGTAGCTGTCTACAGTCAATCGTAAGTCGTATCCCTTACTCGTCGCATTCGACTACATCGTGCGCAACGGCGACCTCACTTTCACATCCGACCGTAGTGATTGACAGCGGCTCACATCAAGCACAGAACTCCGCCCTCTCTCCATCCATCACGCAACATGGCGTCCGCAAAGCCCTATATGGGCCCCGTCTCTCTCGGATACTCCAAGTATGCTGCTCCGCACTTGAAGAAGGCAGCTTTGGCCACGTCCATCAACCCCTCCGCATCTATCGCTGTTACCCCAGCCGTGGATAACACCATCGCCACCAAGGAGCAGATCACTGCCTTCAACACCGGCGACTCCCATGTGGCCCTCAAAGACGCTCACCACAACGCTGACGCAGACAGTGGCGCTCACGTGGCAGCTCAGAACAACCCAGATGCGCAGCTCGCCATCTCCCAAGGCAATGCGTTGAAGGAACAAGTCGCCAAGCACGCCAAAAAGTTCATCAGGACTGTCTCGACCACGGTCACCAATACGCGCCGACTGCTGCAGCTGATCCGGGAAGAGTCACCGGATGCGACCAATCCGACTGTCGAAGCCCTGTGGAATGAGCTGGAGGCGCTCTTTGCTGCGGCAAATGACGCTAAGGAGAAGCTGCCTGTGTTCCTCGAGAAGCAGCGTGACAACATGAGCTTGTACCACAGCTCAATGGTGAATGAGGCCATCAAGGATTCGCAAGACGAACTCAACATCCAGCACAAGAAGGTGAGTGACTCTCAAGACTCTCCATACCGATGAAACATTCACTAATCTTACATACGACGCAGGTCAATATCCAGCACAACCTCATTCTCGAGCACCAAGAGGCATTCCTTGCGCACAAGGAGCAGACTGGCGAGAAGCTGAAGGAGATCGATGCCCTCCAGGAGCGCGTCTCTCGTCTGACGCTCGAGAAGGGCAACTTCCGCACCGAGATCGACAACTACGCGCACCTGCTAGAGCAAGCACGCTCTACAAAGGAGGAAGATCTTCGCAAAGTCGACGCCCTCGAGAAGGAGCTGGAGACTCTCGTGGAGTCCAAGAAGCAGCTCCTTGCAGAAGCCGACACCCTCCGCAAAGCGCTCCAAGACCTTCAAGCTAAGACAAAGGCCGACGATCAGGCGACAACAGATCGCTTCACCGCTGAGCTAAAGTCGACTGCCGACCTCCTCGCGAAGGAGACCCAGAAGAATACGGCTCTGAACACCATGATCAGCCAGTTGAAGGGAGGCGAGAGCACTGCTAGACTCGAGGCCGAAAAGGCAAAGAAGGAAAACAAGAGTCTGAACGAGCGCTACAACAACCAGGCATCTGAGCACGGGAAGGCATTCGCGGTAAGTGACACTGATATGACAAGTAAGTTGAGCGTAGGTTGAACTGATATGTCATTAGAAACTCAACGAGCAGACCAAGCAAGTTGAAGGCCTGAAGATCGACCTTGGTAGTAGCCAGAAGGAGAACGCCGAGCTGAAGCAGCGTCTCGTCAAACTCGCCGACCTCGAGTCCCAGGTTACCGAACTCATGCGAGCAAAGTCGACTCTTTCCGAACAAGTCAGCACCCTCGGCGCCGATTTGGACGCCAGCAAGAAGGAAGAAGCCAAGACCAAGACCCAAGTGGAGGGGCTTCTGAAGAAGCTTGAAGGTCTTGACGATGAGGTTGACCAGCTAGAATCGGAGAACACTAACCTTCTCGCCAAGCAGAAAGAGTATAGGATGACCGCACAGACCTGCGAGTCCCTCAAGGAGGAGAACGCCAAACTTAAGGCAGAAGTCGACGAGCTCAAGACCTCCAAGAGCCCCACTTTTGCTGTTGGCGGCTCTCCGTCTTTGATGAACGAGGAGAAAGCACGTGCTCGGGAGGCCAAGATTGGAGAGCTCGAGAAGACCGTGCTAGAATGGACTGAGCTAGCGAAGCGTTCCTACAGCGAGTACAAGGAGATGCTTCCCACCTACAAGAAGGCCGATCAGTACCGCCAGGAGGTCGTCGACAGGGACGAAGTCATCAGGGGTCTGGAGCTCGAGCTTGCCCAAGCTAAGGTCTCCAAGACTACTAATGGTGTTGGAGCTGCTGCCCCTAGCAGCGATGCTCTCTACTGGAAGAACAAGTATGAGGCTGTTCTGCTTGCCGTTGACAACTAGGCGCTAGCTTTGGTCCAAGCCCAACGGAAAAGTGGATGAGAACTGCGACAGAAAGTGGAGTGTCAGCGGTATTTCGATATGCTTGACTGAGGTAGTCCCTCGATATGACATCAAAACTTAGCTGCTACGAAAATGAGATACTGCCATGATGAATCTCACTACTTGACACTGAAGACTGCAACAGGTGTGATGCAGCCGACGTTTGGATAAGAGTGAACGTTTTTGTTACCCCAGGGCGATGTAGTCTCCTGGGTAAATTCCATTGCTACCTAATTGTAACGTGGGCCAAGAACAATAACAGGTGCGCTGCGACTACATTAGTATCACAACGAGAGTTGTTAAAATACTAAGGCAACGTAGACTCCTTCATGACTTCTATTGCGCATTGATTGTGACATGCACCTAGGACAACAACAAGTGCGCTTTGGCATACATCAGCAGAAACGCGAACGTTCTCACAATATCAAGGCAATGCAGACTCCTGGGTAACTCCCATTGCTAGCTAATCGTACAATAGACCGAAGGCGACAACAGGTGCGCTGCAGACTACATTGGTATCAGAACCAAAGTTTACCAAATCCTAAAACCATGTATACTTCTGGGTCATTCCTACTGTCTTTTAGAGAACGGAGGTAGCGGCATACTCATATCGAAAAGCGTGCACACAGCGCAGCGATGTAAGCTAACTGTCGAGGGGTTGGAGGTCTAATCTGCACTCCCAGGAGACCTCTTCCTTTCCAAAATGCAGTACGCGACGGTAGAAAGGATATAATCGCGTGTTGCGCAATATTCCCGGGGTTTGGTATTGTATGTGAACGAGAGCTCGACGTGGATGTCGTTGCGGATGAACACGGATCTCGTCTTTGGTGAGGTGTTGATAGTCTTCCGTCGGCGTTGTGGCCGCTTGGGTGATGCCGGGTCCAGCCGCTGTAGGACAATGATGGCGTCTCAAAAAGCCCTTCCAGATTTTTACTCCAAGCTTCCGTAGATGTATAAGCCGACGAGCCAGGGTTGGCTGTAGGTACGCACCCGGCATCCATCAACGTGCGTTATCCAAGGGTCATTGAGTCCGTCTTTCAATGCCTCTCCTGTTACCTTTCCCACTTCTTTCCCCGTTGCTTTCCTCGTTGCTTTTCCCGTTTTCTCACCCCCTGGTTTGGAGGGCGGCTCGCTGAATCCATAGCCATATAATACTCCGACGGCTAGAAACGTTATACTGGGGGCTAGCAGTAGAGCGAGGATTGAGTATCTGTGGATGTTGGACACGGGGTTCTTGACCTTGGATGTGTGTCGATACCTAACTTCCCGTGGGGACGAAATAGAAGGGGTGATTCGAGTTATCGGTCTTTGAAAGCGGGGTGGTGAATCCTTTGGTGATGCTACAGTCTTCTTGTAGGGGCCTAAGGTCTGGATAGACGATCGGAAGCCGCGAGATAGGGTGAGGCTCCTTCTTGAGAAGGTGGATGGCCTTGCAAGTGTACAGAAGAGTGACATTCTTGTTGAACTGGTGGCATGACTGGTTGCGAAGCGCAGTACGCTTGCTGGCGTTGGACATGGAACCATTTTGCTGAACTGCGTGTGCTTGGAGCGGGTTTTGAATGTAGTCGTAAATCGCGTTCACTTTGTCGAGGTGTGAGAAGAGGTTTGTTGCGCGATGGCGACTGCACGATAATTCCAGATTTATCATAAAGAAATAGTACTGCGAAATCCCTCCCTTGGTTCAGCAGAAATATGCAGTGGTAGTACCCATCATCGCGTAACCATGGGTAGCTTCGCGAACGTCGTCGTATCCACCAATGATGTCGCTTCTATTGCCGGACGGAAACAACAGCTTGCTGTAGAGTCGCTCATATCTGCGAGGTGTTCTCGCCTCAGCGTGTTGGATAGAACCAGGCGACTACGAGTGCGGATACCTAGGTATGGTGAGGCCCAAATGTCGTAGGGCGTGGCTGCCGATGCGAACGGTTCATAACCATCCAACCAATCTCGCTCACCCTTCTCAAGTTGCAAAGGCACGCGCCCTCAACCCCTTTAACAAGGGATGCTTGCTACATTGAAGATCATGTCCATCCACCCAAATCTACAACCAAGAGATCTGAGGTCGGCTAATAGACACGTTCTGCCGACAAAATTTTCCAAGCACGGACGAGCCAATCGCATCCGAGGACTTCGAGGAGGCACTGGCATGCCGCTTGGACGGCGATGCGCACCTGGCGAAACGGGTCTCTAACGGCGTCGAAGAAGGAGCGAGCCCTAGATCAACTCAAGATCCGGCGAACAGGGTGAATGCAATATCTCGATCCTGTCTCGACATGCGCCTGTGTGTAGTTTGTTCTGATTCCTTTAGTCCTCGAATTCACGTTGCGCTACACCCAAACCTGAGATCGCGCGCCGTTGGAGCGTTACAGGACGTCGAACCATCGCGAAGTGGAGGGAGTAGGAAAAAAGGAACGAGCATCTTGAGAAATTGCACAGTAAGTGAGATAAGAGCGAAAGAGAAGGGATGACGCTATACATGCCCGATCATCTTCGCTCCAGGGTTTGGGTAATGAGGAACCATCATCGCGCAACCTTCATTTGTGAATGCTCTGAAGTCACGTCCAGCATCGCTCCTCCTATACTGCTAACCGATGTGTTTGTTATAGCATGGTATGTCGGAAATAGAGAAGAAAAAGGGAGGTGTTCGTCGCGCGCACGATCGAATGACGTCCTCGTTCATGCGGCCGGATATGCTTTACCCGTTTCGAAACAGCGCATCGGCTACTGACCCGGCGTCTCTCAATCTGAAACACTTCTTTCCCACCCCTTCCCTCGCGATTCATCGATTTCGTGTTCAACTCTGCGAATAAACCCAACAGCAGAGTCTGCGCGCTGGGGATGCCAGTCATTACCGGTCGGCATAACTGCGGCTTCCCGGGCCTACCCATTCCGTACCATACGCTCGGCGCAGCTGACCTGGTGTTTGCAATGCATCGATTAATATCGAGCCGTCCCCCAAGGATAATCGTAGTCGTAATTCTCCGCCAGTACACGGGCGTAGTGGCGTCTTCCGCACGTGGCCTGTTTCGAGCGACGTTGGAACGACTTTGGAACGTTGCGCACACCCAGGAGAAGCAAGCACGGTCGCGGCATTTGCCATGTTTCGCACATCTGTGCGACGTTGTCCCACTGTGTGGCAGCTATCTCAGTAGCCATGACCATCGCTGATCTGAATGTCGTCAAACCACCGCTTAAAGGGCACTGAGCAGCTTCTGCTTGCTTCTCCCAAGCAGACTAAATGACGGAGCCTCTCCGCGTCAGCACAAGCCATGGGAGGCTCGCCTACTAACGTCTATCTCAGTTAGCAAACACGAGCTTCCCCAGGATACATCGGAAGATACAGCTGTTATCGTGCGACGGCGCCCGGGGCTTGCCCACTACCGGCATAGTGGTTCCACCAACCATCCTTCGAGATGGGACTCATTTCAAAACCTCCGAGTCTGGAATGTCAAGCAGATTGTCGCTTGCTGGGCTGTGATCGATGCTAACAACAGGAAAGCCCTGGAATCCTTGCACGGGGATGCGCAAATGTCATCTAGACCTCGTGCCGCTTCGCACTTTACGGCGTTTCTTGTTCGTCGTTTCTTCCACCCACCACCCCGGTCATTCAGTGTAGAGTGCCGGAGGCATTCGTTCGTTCGTTTCTTAACTTTGTCGGTCTGCGACTACATCTCACTCTTTACGGTTTCCTTCATTTCGCTTCTATGCCGCATCCCGTTCCGACCGCTGGGAAAACATGATCCGCCGGAACCACGATGATTCGCATCACCACTACGTGGATCCTTCACTCGAGTTGAACATTGGGCTATGGGCGTTGTTTGCTGGTGCATCACTCTTCCTGGCGCTCCGGATATGGATCAAAGTCACTCGTCGCCACGGTCTCTGGTGGGATGACCACATCCTCCTCGTCGCATGGGTAAGGCGCCTGTTGGGCTTACAGATAGTCGTAGCTGATGGTGTAACAGGTCTTACTTGCTGTCAACAACGCCATCATCACAACCGAGTATGCCACAGGCTATGTGACCGACACATGGGACGATCGAATGCACATACTCATCAACATTACTTCCTGTGGAACACTGATCAACCAATCGCTCACCAAAACTGCCTTCGCCGTCACTTTGCTCAAGCTGACTAAGAACTGGGGCCAATGGATACTATGGTTCATCATTGGCAGCATGAATGCATACATGATTGCCAAGGTCATTCTCCAATGGGCAAAAGTCTGCGGCAAAGAATCCTACGACGTCTGGTACCGGTTGGACTTCTGCCTGGACTCGAAGTTTAGGGACGACTTCAAGGAAGGCGGCAACGTGTACAACATCATCATGGACTTTATCCTCGCAGTCTTCCCCTGGGTCATCACGTGGAACCTCGACATGCGGAAGGTGGAAAAGATTGGGCTTTGTGTTGCCATGAGTCTGGTGCGTTGCTTGAAGTATGCCCCCTTAATCCACTACTGACTTTGGAATAGGGGATGTTTGTTGCTATCGTATCTGCTGTACGCACAGGCTGGAAAGACGAGGGCAACGTGAAGGACGAGTGGTACTTCTGGCGCAACGCTCATTCCAACATTTGGTATTCTTCGGAGATCGTCGGCACCATCATTGTTCAGTGTATACCCGTGTTGCGACCTCTCCTCCGGGACATCAAGACTTCCCTTACATCGAAGAAGCTGGCGTCCACCGCAGAAGGAACAAGGCGACGCAGCCGGTACATCCTTATCTTGTACTGTCGTTGTCGCAAAACGCTAACATCACACAGAGCTCCATCCCTTTTCGGCTTCGGTTTCGGCCCCGGCCCAACCATCGGCACCAAATCCACGCACAAAGCGCACATCTACTCCGATGGACGAACCACCCTTAACGATACGAAAAGCGAGAGCTCTCCCGATTCTTGGGACACTCAGGGTATCTACCAAAAGAGGGAGTTTGAGTTGACTACCATGGAGGTCAAAGCGCAGAAGGGGAACGAGATGGTGTAGATGGATGTAAATACGTTGGCCACCTACGGGCGGGTAATAGCTAGGATAGAGAATGGAGACGCTTCGCTGCGATCGATGTATACGTTCCATGGAGATTTTGAGTGATACGAACGCTACGGTTGTTACGGTCCATATGATGATTAGGTAACGACATTCGAGGGCTGGCTTGGAAGTTACGATGCAGCATCGTTGGTAGTCGCTGAGTTGCGCAAGTCTCGCGCTCGATTGTTTGGCGCTTTTTGCCTTCTTTCTTTGTACATATTTGAGATGGGATTTGAACTACCTGTATCGTACTTTGGTAGCTTCAATGAACTAGAAATAGCATTTCGCAATGTTCTGGAAGAATGCATCAACCCTCCCTGGATATCACCCCATTCCTCTCTTCGCCATATCTCTCCATTCCCATCTCGTCTCCACCCACGCGCAACTCCCACCATCATCTAATACTTCTAACGAGCTCCCTCAGATCGCCACCTTCAACCCACTTCTCCTCTCCTCCACCGCCAACACCCAATCCACCACCACCACCTCCACTGACACCCCATCCCTCTCCTACATCGCCTACCACCCTCGCCGGCTGACCGCCTACCACAGACCCCGACGCAATGACCATGTTCGCTGGTACAACGGTATGTGGTAATATCTTGACGTTTTCCTTAATGATAGCGAAGGGCCCGATATTGCAGTGATGCCCAATATGTACATGGGAAGAAATGGAGATAGCCTGAACGGTCGAATTTGGTCCTGCCATTATTAGGTCAGTATAACACAACGTACATCATACCCAGACTTCTCGCATGACAGTCCTCGAAAGCAGATATCAGAAACCCGAACAAAACGCACCAACAAAAACATTATCCCCAATCTTCATCGGATAATAATGAACCTGGCCCCTGCTAATCCTGCTCGGCGGCTTAATCACACTGCCCTGGCTGATGACCGTACAGCGCCCTATGCTGATGCTCGTCGGCGTCACGTCCTTACCTGACGACGAGGGGGCCGAGCGTGTGGGGTGCAGGTCGCCGCGCAGTTGCACGTCGGCCATGATGACGGTGCGCCCGCCGAGCGTGATGTTGGCAGTACCGGTGATCGCGCTGCGGCGGGAGACTTTGTTGCCGGAATCCTGGGCGTGGTGTTAGTGGGGAGGGTTCATGATTTGGGGTTGTTATGGAGTTATGAAATGGCAAGGATGGGGTAATGGGGTGCGCAAGATATGGATAATGTTTTTCCGGTGTTTTGTGAATGCGGGAGGGACATACGGTCTCGATGTATTCCCCCTTAGGAGCGGCCTTACGCGCTGCTGGGCGCGACATCCTGACAACCGATACACTTCTTATTCTTTGCTATTCTTTCTGTGAATCGAGTGTGATGATAAATAGGCTATGTGTTGAGGCAGAGACGCGAATGTGGTTGACGTGAAAGAGCGATCTGTAGCGGAAGGTGTACGCGACCCAAGCTCCGATCCTAGCCAATCAACGCGTCGCAGCCAGCTCTTCGCGTGCGCATGGCAGGTAGTCGCGAATGACAGCCCTTACACCTCGGTTTTCTGCCCACGTAGAACCTGTAAACGGAAGATAGTTAAGGCTACGGGTTCAGAGGGCTGAAGTCACCGTAGAACTTCGTAGCCGACACATACTCGAGTTTGCACAAAAAGTCCATGCTATCCACACATAGGAAGTACCGCGCTCTTACAGGCTACACCGCGTACACACTTCATATCGCATACCAGACTCCAATTCCCGCCGACATATTCATACTCCACACTCACCCAATCGCAACCTCAGCCTCAGCCTCAGCCTCACCCCCATCTCATGTCATCGGCGCCGTCGGTGTGTTCTGGAAGTGGTAACAGACTGACAGCAGCTGCAGGCGAATCGAGGGGTACGATCGGCTGTACATGCCATTTAGGGCTTAATGCGACTGGTCGCGGGCATCACCACCGGCTCGCAATGGAGATAAGCACGTTGCTTAAATATACCGTTAATTGAGATAGATCTGCTCGCTTTTTGCTTGTAATTCGATTCCTCTTGTTCACGATGGCACCTAAATCGTTGTTGTTACTAGCATCTTCTCTCAAGCTCTTCGCAAGCGCTCGCGATGTTACCTTTCCACCAATTTCTGGCTACCCGTCGCAGCAGATTATTGCTCATGGCAACCTTGAAATGGACATCACTCAAGCAAAGTTTGCAGGGCTGTTGACATACGCCAATTTGCCGTATGTGCACTGTTTAGCAGCAGAAGGCCAGGATGTGGAGCCCTTCGACATCGCAATTCTTGGTGCGCCGTTTGACACTGTAGGTCATGTACTCCTCTACATTGTGTGCGCGAGACTCCGCATCGGAGTCGGATGTATCGCAACAGCCCAGCGCTAACAGCCGACAGGGCGTTACGGCACGGCCTGGAGCGCGCTTCGGCCCGGGTGGCATTCGGCAGGGCTCAAGTCGGATATCGCCAGACGCTGCTTGGTCGATATATACAGGTATGTTGTATTATGAGGGCGCGCGTTTGGGCGTTCATCCCGCAAGCACGGACTTGGAACGTTGTTCAAAACGAAGCAACAAGGAACGGCACTTGTTACACCATGTCATCTTGGCAAGTTGTGTTCTCGAGGCGTTCATGGATGCGCTAGAATTTGTCCTGTGTACCCTAATCTTGGTCGCAGCTTCTTGCTGTCTTGATGATGTTGCTCCGTTCGCTCATGCATGAAGCCAGCATTGCATCGAGAGGCACTGATCATTGTGACAAAGCGACTTCGCAACGTACTGACTGACGGGGCTCAGGCGACAACGTCTTCGCGGATTGGGCAAAAGTTATCGACTGCGGCGACGCTCCTTTGACATTTTTGGTAAAACATTCACGGAACGACCAAAGAAGACTATAGCTAACATACCTGGAAGGACAACACTGCGGCCTTGAAGCAGCTTGATAAGGCGCACAAGGTTGGTGAACGCACGTAATGACTGGTTCAAATGTCTGACAACAGTCGCCAAGATCGTGTCTTCAAGAGCGACCAACTCGAGCGAGCGCACGACACCGAGGATCGTGACGCTAGGTGGTGATCATACCACAACGTTATCGGCCCTTCGATCGACTCATCGTCACTGGGGGCCAGTGAGCGTAATACACTTCGACAGTCATATCGGTAAGTTCGCGGCACGTTTTGTTGAGCTTCACTGACGGCTGCATAGACACATGGGACCCAGAAGTATTAGGTAAGCCGAAGTGTTCACCGATCCGATCAGGAACTGACACAGTACAGGCGGAGGTATCTCCCATTATGCGTGAGTCTAACTATCAGAGCGTACCCTGCATACCGCTGATACACTAAACAGTGGTGTCAACCATGGAACATTCTTGCACATTGCTCATGAGGAAGGCTTAATCCGGAATACTAGTATACATGCGGGCATCCGAGCTCCTGTGGTACGACCGAAAGGTGATGTGCGCAACGACCTTCGATGTGGTTTTGAGATGGTCAAGGCCAGGGCAATCGATCGATTGGGTGTAGCTGGTATCATCGACAAGCTGAAATCTCGCGTCGCTGGAACGAAGGTCTACATCAGTGTGGATATAGACGTACTCGATCCGGCATTCGCACCTGGTAAGTCATCAAACAAAACATGCCACAAGTCGTTGTCTTCGACGTGGCAGTATTCTCTTCAGCACCCAGATGTTTCGTTACACAAGTGACTGACATATGAGAAAAGCTACAGGAACAGCCGAAGTCGGCGGCTGGAGCACACGAGAGCTTTTGTCCATTCTGGACGGTCTCGAAGGACTCGACGTCGTCGGGGCAGATGTTGGTAGGTATTTTCCAAGCACGTTTGACTTATTAGCAAAAGCACTAGAAGCTGACTGGATGTGCTTGCCGCAGTGGAAGTGGCTCCCATTTACGACAACCCGGGCGAAACCACTGTATTGGCCGCTGCAGAGGTCGTTCACTCTCTCATTGCTTTAATGGTGAAGACATCATCTTAGCGACGATACTGTGAAACTTCGATGAGGGGGCTGTAACACGGGTAAGAGTCAGGTCGGTTCTTAGGCGGAGCGATATCTGGCTGTGTCGTTTTGTTGGGTATATGGGCAGGTTAGCAGGCACCCTATCAGCCATTGTACTTCACCATGCTCAAAACGGTGCCTACCACCTCAGGGCTTGAGAATGATTTGATATCATCGTACGACCATAATTAGTACACTTCCTCGGACACAGGCTGAACGTGATGGATTTGGTCTGCTTCTAGGCTTTGTGGTCTCATCAACTCGCTTCTCCACATCCTCAGTGCATCGCATGTGACACTAAAAGCGCCTTTCAGTTGGCTCAGTAGAACCTAGTTGCTTTGAACTGCTACATTACACGGGCCAATAGTAGGGTGTGTGCTAGTCGGCGATTGGAGACATGGGCCGTCTAGAGATTAGCACCATCAGAAGGTAACCGTCCGACTATGTTGTAACGCTTGCTGAAGAATGTATGCCAATCATTGAGAACCTGTTTCTCCTTGTCGGAAAGTCCGGAGTAGTCCGATATGCAGTCTTCAGGCTTGAGAGAAGACAGGCCGAGGGCACGGTTGGGCTCTTTCCCCGCAAACACTGGGATGATAAGTTAGTCGTTTGTGGTACGACTTGATGCTGCAACTCAGGCGACAAACCGTGATAGCCTTTCCCAGGTGCGTACGTCTCCTTGCCGCTCACGTCGAACACGTCACCCTAAGGATCGTCAGCCTTTTCTGCGCGAGCACGAGAACACTATGGAAAAAAGCAGCTATAGTTACCTTGATTGCGACAAGAGTGGGTAAACCCTCGTTTGTGCCTGCTGATGGTCAGTGCCTGGCCACTCAAACACCAGCCAGTCGTTGCGAAGCCGTACCATCACACTTTGCAAGGTAATCGCGTTCAATGACATCATCCTTCGGCGGGTTCAGTGCGACGGGTTGCTTTGGCGCAAACTTCTCCTTCTTCGGCTGCTCTGTAGAGTCTGACATGGTGGAGGTCTAGATATCGGTGTAAATGATGCAGAATGTCGGATGGGAAGTCACGATGCTGGCCTGTCTGCTGGTGGCAGGTGGGGCTCGACGCCCATGCCGCGCTAGGTTAGTCGCACGAGCCTCATGTCATTTCCCGGGGTCGTCACGAACTTCCTCATTGCACACGCCACGATTGACCACTCTGTGACGCGACGCGGGTCGTGATCAGGCATCACATATGTGAAGTTCATGTTCGCAGGTCTTGATGCCGGCTTCAATGCGCCTCTCGGGAGAGCCGTCAGTAACTAGGTAGTATCAAGCACCATGTCGCAACTGCCCATAGAAAATTACTCGCTGTTCATACGAGGCCATATGCCTGTTACCATATATTTGGTGATATGTAGGTACAATACTCATAGTGTACAGTGAATGCCGTAGCCACAGAAGATGGTACCCAAAATTTCCACTCAGGAAATTACAAAGCGTTAAGATTCGCCGCAAAAGCAATGGAACAACCGCCCAGGCGTACAACATTCACGAAACCCCGACAGAAACAACGATAGCCTCTCCGTCCACATACGCTTCAGATTTGTACAGGTCTTGGCTGGTGCACTTACTTCTCCAGGCTGGGAGAAGACCGTTGATCTACAAGAGGTAGCTGTGGCTTGAATTGCAGCCAGCGGACCAGTTATCTCCCGCCGGCAAAGGTATACGCTGATGGAGTCGTATGCACTGCTGAATTGTATTGACTCTGTCTGACACAATTGGTGCAATTCGTTTCTTGTTGATTCCATGTTCTTCTGATGTTCCAAGCCCCAAAACATTGGTGGCCGGGGTCGTTGCGTGCGAAGTGGCAGTGCTGCATGAGCCGATGCTCCTTATGGCCACAAGGAAAATTGATCTTCTCGTAGAAGCACATCTCAGAGGCGTAGATGGTATGACTTTCGGTCCGGTCCGGTGTTCGAGAACTACGGCCATTGTCAGCTTGCGGGCCGTGGTGGAACCTGGCAAACTTACATTCAAAGCACGTGTGCGTGTCTGTCTCGTACTCGAGATCGGCGATCTTGGACACAGGTTTCAGCTGGGTTTTGAATAAGCGTTTGGTGTACGGGATTCCAGAAGACCGTGGAGAAAATCTGGGGAAAGCTGGGGGTTGCACTTCCAAGGAGAATGTCACGACCTTTTATACGCCACCAACCCACGTCACCGCGATCACCATACGCTTTTTCCCCACATCCCTCTAGCCGCGACATCCTTTGAGATATCTCATTGACTAAAGAGATACCTTGTCCCAGTGAAGTCACACACAGAAAAGCGCAAGCCTTCTCAAGCCGATAGATTGCTCGCCACATTAAAGACCTTGCCCAAGATTTTCGCTCGGCGCGCACATACAATCCTATCGTCACAAGTCCTTTGTTACATTGCATTAGGGTGGCCGAAATATGCATACTGCCCATACGTAACAAAGAGGTATAGGGGTGGTGCTGCAGCTATGTGAGCATGAGTCAGTCTGCATTAGGATGCCGGGCAGCACAGATACAAACTACATCCGCAGCACCCTGTTCATGCATCTCGTCCCACGAACCCGGAACTTGGTTCAAGAACCTGGTAAAAGACTACCGCAACATTCGCTATCTGCATTGACAACAACTCCCGCCGGTTTGCTGCAATCTAGTAAGCTATAAAGAAGGCCGGTCTATCTGGACACTTCCCTTGAACGATATTACATGCTTCCAATCCCGATATCTGCTCGAGATATGTTCGAGAGACAACAACATGTACCGTCCCGATGGAAGTCCAGCGAAGGTCAACTGCAGCTCCACGCACAGTCGTCTCCACTACTGGAAACGTTTCCCAAGCCAATACGCATCTGCCTTGACATGCAGGATACATCTTGAGCTATTAGCGCTTGCGGACGTTCAACTACGCTCTCGCTCAAATTACTAGTGGGGTGGGATATGTGAAGCGAACCATAAACGATTCAGCATACCCTCGTTGCATCCGCTTCCCCGACTAATAGTTCGTACTCGAGTCGAGAAAATTGTCCTGCTACAGCTACCTGCAGGTCTCGCATGGATAGGAGCGATCTTGATGCACAGAAATCGCCCGCCAGCCAATACAGATGACTAGATTTGGCTCGTTGCTGCATGATATAGTTTACGGAAACAGCACACGGATGCGGGAGTGAACTTGCGTGTTGCGGTGCACTTATATTGCGGCAAAGAACATGTTGAACTGTCGTTCACACGATCTCAAAACTTTCCTAACCGCTGTAAGCATGATTCTTTCCCCACTCACTTCGCAATCACTAGCCGCTTCCCCGCTGTACCCCCACACCATCGGAAGACGCTGGCTGCTACATATTTGACACCCCAAGCCATGAGCACATCTGAACACGAGTGACCGGCACCATCGTTGAGTGGACGTCCCATGTCACCCGGACAACGGCGTGAACGCTTTTCGTTCGCACTTGTAAATCGAGTGGTATCATGGACACCGCATCAGTAGAGCGATGCATCTACTGTCATTGGAGAACACATCTGATCGAAATCCAACCATGACTTGACACAAGAAGAAGTGTTCATTTCGAAGGGCTATGGCATGCCGACAGCACAGCAGGTCTCCCGCGGAACCGGTATTCCAACCGGCATGGAACATCACACCAGGGTATTCTTACCTCTACCTTGCAGGCCAATGCACCCTCGTGTCACATCTGTATACAAACCACAGAAAAGAGCATCGGCAAGTCCCGTCGCGTGGGAAGAGCCCGTGCTGCCCGCGAAGAGTTTGAGCATGCTGTAATGCAGTACGCCCAACCTTTCGGCGACTTTGCTGTGACCCCAGAAGGAGACTATTCTGGGCTCTCATGCGCCCCAAATGGTATAGATAAGCGAAGTCAGCACGCCATATAGCACACATTTGAGTAACCCGACAGAAAACCATGGGTTGAACAAGTTTGGGAGTACGCCCAAATGGATGAGCGCTTACTCTAGATAAGTGACTAACTCCAACAAGTCCAATCACTTGCCCTCCAAAACCGGTCTGCACCGAAGCCAAGGGAAACATGTTCCAGGGGCTGTGCTGACAGCTCGTTCTCGAGCCGACTGCGTTCTCAACTCACATTGGATATGTACAATGACCCAATGTACTAGCAGATAGTTGCTAGGCTGGTAGTGGAGACAAATATGGTGTAAAGAAACCTTGTTACGTGTTTGTCCTTAGACGATACACACTGCTCATGATGCACTACAAGACGAGCCACAGCTGACTGGAAGAGACGATCGAGTGTCCTCGATACACAGGATCGATCGCGATCGATCGCATCTCACTGCGCGATTGCACGTTCACACTGAGCAGTGCGACCAGCTTTGTTCGAGTTTACTGACTCGAAGAGAACATTGAAGCAACATCGCTACGCCCCTGCACGTACACCGTGTCTACGAGCCGTGGCGCCCCTACGGAGTTTTAACTGCGGGCGGGTGAGCCCGCCTGTGCGCACTTTCATGCGCGGCGTCCGCTTTCGGGTACTATAGTGGAGTCAGCACATGCAAGCTCCCGATCGTTTCGTCGTCGCTTCAACGTCGACACTGACACCACATTCAAAGGTCCACACGAGAAGTGAAACCCCGATGTTCCAACTTCGGCGCACTCTACCGAAGGAAAAAAGCTTCGGTCAGTCAGACACGCTTAGTCCATTCCATCTAATGCCGGCACGATTGTTTCGCTGGAACGTGTTATTTGAGCCCACTATATACGTGAATGTTGAGTACAAACGGAGCAATATCACATCCAACAAGACTGTGCTATGCATCACCAGGGTATACCATGGTCTATCACGACATCCATCGTCTCGAGTCCGGGGCACGCCTCTTCTGTTCTTGGGCCCACCTCAGTCGTACCGATAATCTTCCCTGTAAGACCTGCATCGAGATGGCCTATATGGGCTGCGCGCGCATGATTTGAGACAGAAGCGGAGAGTTCGAATCGAGCTGTCGAAGCAGCGGCTCCGCGGGTAGAGACGAGACTGCGGCAAGCAGAGGTGGGTACGCGTTGTGAAGTGACGGGAAACTCACTGTCCAGACTTTGCCAGGGGACAGATTGGGCTGAAGCTGGACGTCGTGGTCGTGCTTCATGTTCAGTATCACGAAAAGTTCAAGGATATCGCGGAGACGAGCGGTAGAGAATACATTCATAGAGAACTTGGAACAACAATTACTTTTCCATTAACATCGACGCCGTCGCTAATGCCAACAAGGAGGTTTAGTACGATCACGCTTTACCAGCCTTTCTCGCCTTCCGCGCTTGTCTCTTTTTCGCGATGATTCTTGTCCGCTGCGCCAGCTTCCCGTCTTTGCCCTTGACTGCACCGGAATCCGCGCCAGCTTCCGCAGCACCCGTACCCTGCTTTCCCTTACCGCTGTCCTTGCCCTTGCCCGCCTTCTGACCCGCAGCGCTAGAATCACGCTTGCGCTTCTTGCCTGTGGTTGCACCCGGCTCGGCATCATCGTTGTCAGCCTCGCCATCAGCCTTCGACTTGGGTGGCTCTCTGGCCTTCTCCTCGCGGTCTGAGCGCCTGTTGACAACATTGGCATTCTCGATGGCAAACTCGACAATAAGGCGTTTCCGCTTGTCTGCGAGTGCTTCTTGAGCAGCCTTTTTGCTCTTTGGCGTGGGTCCAGATTTGATCTTGTAGTCCACAGCGTGACCATTAAGCCATCGAAGACCCATCAGCGCATTTCGGTGTGTGTAGTACTCGATGAACCCATATCCTCTGCTCCTTCCTGCACCAGTGTCTTCGGATACTTTGCTACCAGCGGGTGTCTCGAAGACGACCTTGGCTTGCTTGACAATACCCTTGCCCTTCTTCTTACGCATCTTCTCCGCGACGAGCATTTCTTGACCGCCACGGATGACTTCCTCTTTATTGAGCTTCTGTCGCTTGCCCTCCTTGACATCGGCAGCGAAACCGACGACGGCGCTACGAGCAAGCTGCTTCAGGTCCTTGGATGTGATGCTGCGAGGAATGTTACGTACCGAGAGGCGCGTGAGAGATAGATGGAGCGATGGGTTTTCCTGGATCTGCTTACGGCGCATTGTTGCACTCTCTTCACGCATTTTGATTTCAGAGGGCGAGAGCTTCTGGTAGAGTGGCGAGTTGGAGGCAATGGTTCCTTCGGAGAGAAGGTAGAGGCGACGCTTGTCTTTGTCACGGCTGAAGCGCGAAGCAGCGCCTTCCGCTGTCAGACGCGTAGCTTCATTCTTGTCAACTGCGCGTGAGATTTGTAGGATGCGACCGTCAATGGTGTATTTGCCTGTTGGGTCGGCGTCTTCGTCTTCGAGTACTGAGTGTGTAACGGTGATGGTGGAGCCGTCCTTCTTGTCGAGGTTCTTCTTCTGTAGCTTGACGCGTGGGACGCCTTTGAGGCAGTTGATCATGTCTTCTTCTGCAAAGAATGAAACGAATCCTGTGCCCTTTGGTCGTTCGGTCTCGCGGTCGACCACGACGCGCGCGAATCGGATGCCACCGAATTGCTGGAAGTGCTCTTTGAGACGTTCGTCGTCAACCGTGAAAGGCACATTGCGCACGAAGAGAGTGTATTCCTCACGCTTCGGTCGGGTGTCCTCTTGTTCAAGCTCCACTCCACCATCTTCGTCATCCTCTGATATGTCCTCGTAGTCGGTGTTGCTATCGTCTTCGTCGTCGTCGTCGTCGCTATCGTCCGCTTCAGAGTCGTCATCATCCGAGCTGACAGCAGAGCTCTCGGCGTCTTCCATATCTTCGTCTTCGTCTTCTCCGTCAGGTTTGGTATCGTCTCCCTTCTGTTCAGTCTTTTGCAGGCTCTGCCATGTCTCCCGATCCACAGCCCAGTCCACAGCGATGGGTCTTTCGTCGACCTCCTTGCCGTTCAGCTCTTGTATCGCCCTCTCCGCGTTCTTCTTCCCACGTAGCGAGACGAAACCGAAACCTCTCAATTCACCATTGGGCTTTTTGGGCAGATTGACAAAGTTGACTTTGCCATAGCTTTGGAACAGCTTCTGTAGATCGTCCGGCGTCTTTATGGTCCATGGCAAATTGCGAATGATCAACTTTGGCGTCTGCGCATCCTTGATCTGCTGCTCGCGCTCTGCCTTGGCCTTGTCACCAGCCCGCGGCCTCTTCTCCTCGCCTTCACGTTGTCTTGCCTCAGCAAAGTCGACCTTGATCTTCTTGCCCTTGATCTCCGTATTGTTCAACTCCTCCTTCGCTCTTTGCGCATCTTCGACGTCGGCGAACGTTACGAATCCGTAGCTTTTCGATTCCCTGGTTTCCTTGTCTAGAACAACGAGCGCGTTCTTAATTGGGTACGATTCAGAGAAGTATTCGGTAAGGTCTTCGGTCGTAACGGTGGGCGCAAGCCCGCGAACGAAGAGTTGTCGGCGCGCAGCTTCTTTGGGCGCCGCTGTAGAAGAAGTGGACGGTTGCTCGGCGTCAGCGGTTGCTGTGACGGCTTCAGCTCCATCGAGCGAGAGACGCTGGCGCTTTCTTCGGGGAGCCATTGCAAATAGATGAGGCGAAAATCGTTATATGCAGTTCTGGTCTTTGGACATGCCTTGCAAAAAAAGTTCCAGTATCTCGGCGCACAGATCCACCGCGCCGGCCTTGGCGGCTGCATGGAAAAGTGGGGCCAGACCCTTTCAGTTGGAGCTCTCGATGGAGACACCTGCGCCGGCCTCTGCTTTCCAGCTGGATCTCTCCCCTTCAACTTCACCCTTTCCTTCACCGTTCAGACTTGGGTCCATTCGAGTCGAATTTCGGATCGCGATCTGTTGCATGAGATGCTTCGCCCAACTGGGGAAGCCGAGGCGTCAGCCTGCACATCCCCACTCAACCTAGGTCATGGGAACTCATATCTTCGCGCATCGCTATCTATGGCTGCACGTTATTCGAGCGATGCCGTTGTTGACGCAGATTGGAGTACAAAAGAGCATGCGTTTTTGAAATCCCATCTTGTCGACTCGCTACGCTATCAACGTGCATCAATCACGTAACCGCATAGGAGCTTACCTAGGTACGCTCACAGCAACGAGCTGCGAGAACAACAAAGCCATGGAAGTAGAAACTGTACATCTCGGCGCAAGTATCTTCATGATTACTTACACCACTTCGTATCAGGGTTATCCCTTCGCGCATCACACGACGTCGCTGCCTGAACCGTAAGCCTACACCATTGTTGTTGCTCCAGAACGGAAACGGCCATTTTCGGAAGGTGCTCCGGTTATGTGGAATGGTCTGAATTGTGAAACGTTTCTACTCTGAAAACTTCAATATTCCGCGGGATTGATACAGAGCGGCAGTCGTGTCCGTTGCAGCATTCCTAACGACGAGGTGTGTTGAACAGCAAGATCTGCCTCGTCTACACCCCATAGCGTTAGCACCCGGCACTCAACGTCTGCACGCAATGCCATGGATACTGCTCCTTTGACACTTCTGACACCGAAGCTACACCGGCGCAATCAAATGGCTTATCAGGCGTCGCTTA
Source organism: Alternaria ventricosa (assembly GCF_023758065.1). NCBI lineage: Eukaryota > Fungi > Ascomycota > Dothideomycetes > Pleosporales > Pleosporaceae > Alternaria > Alternaria ventricosa. The sequence goes on along the minus strand of NW_026055684.1, from coordinate 1,438,101 downwards.
ACTACTGCCCAACGTATCCTAGCCTCCCCCCGCGGCGGAGTGTGGTGCCGCCCATGTGAAGCCCATGGCACACACACAAGAGGGGTAAGCGCCGAAGAAGGATCTCTCAACATTTTGTCATCTTTCGAGTATTCAGAGAACAGTTCAACAATGTCGCGTCGAGGCTCTGGGGCAGGCGAGAGCGACGCGCTATTGAGCGCTGGCGAGGTCATCGCATCATCTTCTCGCAATTATTCCACAAACGATAGCACAACGCCCACCGAAGGGGAAATCATAAGAGATGGAAAGTTGCTGGGCGAGAACAAAGAGAAGCCTGTTGACCACAATAGGACTGACGACCCGGAGCGTTCACGATCTTTGGCGGAGGAAATTGGAGATGAGGGTATTTCCCTGTACGAGAAAAAATGCTTGCTCATCAACCGCGAGATCGACCTCATGGGAATGGGACGATACCAATGGTCGATATGGGCACTTTGCGGCTTTGGCTACATGATCGATTTGATGTGGGCACAAGCCTTCGGACTCGTTCTATCGCCAATTCAACAGGAACTTGGGTTTGGTGCTGACCAAACTGGAAAACTGTCCACTGCCTTTTCCATCGGACTCACAGCCGGTGCATTTGTGTGGGGTGTTCTCGTAGACTTGATCGGGAGAAAGACCTCTTTCAATCTGACAGTCTTCATTGCGTGCGTATTTGGAACATGCATCGGCGCCCCGAGCACTTACAACGCCATTCTGGTTCTAACAGCGTTTACTGGGTTCGGTGTCGGAGGCAATATTCCCATCGACACTACAATTACTCTGGAAGCCACACCACAAAGCAAGCGTTACCTTCTTCCGCTGTTATCGATCTTCCAGCCCATCGGTGTTGTCATCTGTTCCGTGCTCGCCTATGGGTTCATCCCAAACTGGTCTTGCAGTCCAAACTTTTCGGAAGGAGATCGAGCGTTGCCTGCCTGTGGCGCTGTTGCGACAGGGGAACAGTGTTGTTCAAGAGAGGATAATATGGGATGGCGATATCTCCTCTTCACGCTAGGGGGAATCACCATAGTCGTCTTCGTCTTACGATCAGTCATCTTCACCTTCCAAGAGTCGCCGAAGTTCCTCATATACCGTGGCAAGGATGCCGAAGCCATCGAGGTACTGCACACGATGGCTCAATACAACGGATCCAAATGTGACCTCGTTTTAGACGATCTCGTATCCCTAGAGCACGAGTATGATTCAGAGCGACGTCATGGACCTATGCTCGGAGGTGGTGTCAAGCAGCTCAAATCTACATGGACTGAGAAACTCAAACTGGAAGGCGATCGCTTCAAACTCCTATTCTCGAGCTTTCAGATGTCAAGGTTGACGCTTTTGGTATGGTTGACATACATATGCGATTACTGGGGTTTTACCGTTGCTGGTGAGTTTCACGCCTGCCTCGCTTGATGAACACATCTTAACATACAACGCAGGCACTTACCTCCCACAAATCCTGGCTGTGAAGAATGGCGCCCTCGATCTTTCTCTCCGCTACACATACCGCTCTTACATCTTCATCTACCTCCCTGGCGTGCTCGGTGTTGTGCTAGGAACTCTATCTTACCGCGCATCGCGGGTTGGTCGCAAATGGACAATGGTCGTATCTTCTGCATTGATGGGCATCTCGATCTTCCTATTCAGCAGCGTCAACTCTGCAGCTTCGAACATAGGCTTCAACGTCATGGAATACTTCTTCCAGTCCATGTTCAATTCCGTTTTGTATGGTTGGACGCCTGAGGCCTTCCCAGCACCCATCCGAGGAACAGCTTGCGGTATCGCGAGTTTCTGGGGCAGGTTATTTGGTATTGTCAGCCCACTCATTGCGCAGCACTTGTATGCGGGCGATGGGGCTGGAAGAGATATCAACAGCGTATTATACCTTGCTGGAGGTGTGACATTGGGCTGCGTCATCACAACGGCACTGCTGCCCAGCAATCTCGTAGGCCGGCAGAGCCTGTAGAGATACGGATACATGAAGAGGAAGGGAGTTTGTATTTCATCAAAGGTACATGGGCTTCTTAGGAACCTTCCATGGATGGGATGTCTCGACAGGCAAACTTCGGAAATAGATAGGAACATTTGTGAAGCGTTCGCCACTGTAGATACCCGTTACAATACGTAGCATTCATTACTAGAACGAGACAAACAATATATGGGTAAAGCAATCCAAACAGCAAGTGTTTCAGTCGATCGCACGTGCCAGGCCAGCAAGAAAGCTGACCTGACAGGGCTCGTGCTAACCCTCTAGCATTCGCACAGTTCCCATTCTTTTGACATAAGCCAATGCAATCTACATATACTCCTTAACGCCGTCGATGCTCGTAACGTTAACCCAAGATCATAACTTCGTCTTTCCTGTGGCTTCTGCTCTCCTTTGCTCCATTATGTACCCACTCGCAACCGGACTGCAACCGTGACTAGCGAATTGTGGTATAGGAAACGGCGGCTTCTTCAGGTTCTGGGTGAAGAAGACGGGATGCCGTATCGCGCTGTCGTACACGGGTGTGAAGAAGGTGGCTGGTGTTTGCGGGGGACCGAAAGGTGGCATGGCTTCGACTTGAGATCGAGGCCTTGGAGGGTTCAGAAGCGAGCCTGAGTGTTGTGTCGTAGGCTGCTGTGGGGGTTGGGATGGCGCGTGGCCGGCGCGTCGCTGTTGGTGCGCGTATGAGGGTGCTGAGGACTGCTGGAGAGGCTACATCTTGTCAGCAAGCGTTAGGGGGTTACCATGGAAAGCGGCGGACCTTTGGCCTCGAAGGCTGCAGACTAGAGATCATGTCAAGTTGCTCGCGCGACAACGACTCAGCCAAGTCTCCATCCGTCGCAATAACGATGCGGGACCTCAGCTATCACGTACCTCGGCAGACAGCGACCGCGCGCGACGTCATTCCTACTTTGTCGCGGACACGGACACTTTTCCGCTGCGGCAAACACCACCCAATCCAGACCAAATATCCACCAACATGAGCGCAGCAACACCCATCTCTCGACATGCGCAGAACGCACGCGCTGTTCTTTGCAGCCACGCAATGTGCACGTCTCCACGCTTCACGTAGACTCTATTCTTCGCCGCCCATTGTCAAAATCGCCAATGGCACGTTCTATCGCCAACACCCTTCTTCAAAGGGCGACAATGCGTCTTCAAATCCAACATTGTTCCCGGATCTGACGCTATCTCTACCATCTTTCTCGACACCGAATCAGCACTGGGCGATTTTGAGCCCATCTTCCGACATCCGTACCGCATTTCTTCAAATACTTCGCGGTCAACTACTTTGTTTCCCACCAACGGCACGGTCTTTTCCTTACCTCCTCACTCCAGCCATCGCCGAGGAAAGACCACGCCTCCGCTTCCCAGAGCGAGCCATCGAGTATGTGGGCTTCGATGTTGAGCGGAAGGCTTTCGGTGGCGCCTATCTATCGGCACGGTATGAGTCTCTGAGAGAAGATACGGACTTCACTGTTCAAAGGTACCTAACCGGTATCGTGACGATGAATCCTGGTGAAGAGGAACTAAAAGCAAAGAGCGTGGATGAAGAGGACATGACGCGGGTTATGCGGGATTTAGAATTGGAGAAGTTCATCGACAAGCCAGTCAGCATGCTGAGCAATGGGCAGAGCAGACGGGCGAGGATTGCGAAAGCGCTGCTGAGTAGGCCTGAAATGCTTTGTTTGGATGCACCATTTAGTGAGTTTTGATTCCACATGTGCACTACTATCATATGTTTGAGAGGAGCGAGCTAATAGTGTAACAGTTGGACTTGATCCCATCGTCACAAGGCACATCTCCAAGGTTTTGCATCGGCTCGCAGAAGCTAATGCACCACGCATTGTCCTCAGTCTGAGACCGCAGGACGAGATACCGGACTGGGTTACGCATCTCGTGTACGCAGGAGAGGATGGAAAGGTCGAAAAGATGGGGCTAAAGGAGGAGGTACTAGGTCATTCGCAGATGTATGGGCAAGCTGAAAGCACTAGGAACTCGACGCGGAGTTCGGTCAGCATAGAGACAGGCGAAACAGGACGACTTCCGCCTGGAAGAGAAAGCTCTACGAGATCATCGGATTCGGCAATCCTAAGTCGCGATGGTCACCGAGATACCGACGATTCTGTGCCCGAGATTGGCGAAGCCGTCGTCGAAATGCAAGGAGTACGCATAGCTTACGGCCAGAACTCCGTCTTGGGAGATTGGCAACAGGATGTCAACGGGTCACCTCAATCCGGGCTTCACTGGAACGTGCATCGCAATCAACGTTGGGGTATCTTGTAAGTATCCTCATCAGCGAAAGGGATGTGAGGTATACACTAACTTTATATGTCTACATTTAGCGGTGCCAACGGTTCTGGCAAAACTACGCTTCTCTCGCTCGTAACATCAGATCACCCACAAACATACTCGGCACCTGTCAAACTCTTCCAACGCTCGCGTTTGCCCGAACCCGGTGTTCCAGGCATCACCATTTTCGAGATTCAGTCACGAATGGGCCATGCAAGTCCGGAAGTCCATGCCCTGTTTCCAAAGAGACTCAGATTGAGGACGGTGTTGGAGAGTGCATGGGCAGATACGCCAATCACAAAGCCAAGACTAGATGATGAAGCGAGGAAGAGAGTCGAAGCTTGCTTGAAATGGTTTGAAGCTGAACTCAGACCTGGCTTCAGTGGTGACGGAAGTGCGAGTCTGGAGTGGGCATCCGACACTTTGTTCGGTGAGGTCTCGTTCTCCGCTCAACGTGTACTCCTTTTCTTGCGCGCCACGATCCGAAATCCTGACATCGTTATCCTGGATGAGGCGTTCAGTGGCATGGACGACTTCGTTCGCGACAAGTGTCTTCTGTTCCTTAGTCGCGGCCAAGGCATGGAACTCGTTTCCGTAGATGGTGGTTTGAAACCGGTGAAGTGGGAAGGTGAGGTTGTGGTACCAGGCTTACAAGAACACCAAGCCCTGCTGTGTGTCAGTCATAGTAAGCATGAAGTGCCTGGGTGTATACGAGAGTGGGTTTGCCTACCTGAACCAGGCACTGGACCACCAAGGTTTGGCCGATGTGATGGGCCTGTGGAGCTGGATGCGGGGCGATGGAATGAAGTATGGAATGAAAAGCACTAGAGCTTGACACCATCGTATTCGAGCCAAAGCATACATACTATCTACTGTCGGTCCTCCTTCACGACTTCCTTCCTCTTCTCTTCAAGCTTATCCGACCGCTCCAGGATCTCACCAGCCAGCCTTTCCAAATAAAACTTGGAAACGTCGACTGGTAGATCCTTGAATGCTCTCACAATCTTCTCCACATCTCTTCTCCCATTCTCATATGCCTGTAGGTCCCTGTTACCATAAACATCTTTGCCAGCCGCGTATCCTTTCTCCAGGCCCTTCCAGAACACATTGACTGCCACGCTCACGCCATCTTCCGGCGTAGCTGTATGACTCCACATGGGTGGTATGAATAAGACATCACCAGGCTTGAGTGAAGCAATGTGCGGATGAGTGCGTCGAAGTCTTTGGTCCTTCGAAGTCAGGACATCAATATTGGAAGATGAGCCTCCAGGAGGGAAGCCCAACAGAGCAACATCGGTGGGCGGGTAAAGAAACAACGTCTTTGATCCGCGGACTTGACATAGGATGTTAGATAGGACATCATAATGTAGCCATAAGGTCACAGGTCCTGAGATGCGAAGGGGCGAGCTGTGGTAGTTTTCCTTGACTATTCCGCATACGTCTGGTATGCGGAAGTCATCGGATATAGTCGGGAAATCATCTTCGAGCTTGGTAGGCAGCTTATTTGGCTGGCTTGAAGATACAGCTCGAAGATATTCATGGGATCCTTTTGCGATACCGTCTAGGAACTCTGCCACTGACTTCTTGACGTATGAGAAGTTTTTGTCCTTGAACGTCATACGATCTGATGAGCATTCATGGATGACGAGTTCTCTCTCTGGGCCAAGCTTTTCTTTCAGGTAGTCAAGTGTCCATAGGTCTGTGCACGGGCCGATATCGAGGCCTTCGATGATGGCCGGTTTTGCGGTAGCCGCCAGCTTCGCAAAGTCATCTGACGACTCAATCGTTACCCTTGCGATCTCGGTAGTACGTGCAGTAGTGTTTGGCCTCTTCTCCACACCACCTTTCTGTCGCCGACCTTTGGGTCCCGTTTCAGTCGTGTTCGCTTGTGCTGTGCCTTCTGTGCCTGCTGTGCCGCTGATCTGACTCGGCACAACGCGACGCCACGACTTGGCCCCTTGCGCATTGTCAGGAAGGATGACGATCGGGTCTTCATTCCAGTAACTTCCCATTGAGAAACAGACCGCCCCTCCTCCTGCAAGCACAATCTCGCCTCGAGAGGTTGAAACGGCCCCTACACCCACTAGCAAAGGCCATGTCGTCGGCGACAAGGCCTGCATACTGGGATGCTCCACCTCGATGGTCGTTTCCTTGCATGTTAAGAGCAGGAAGTCGTCTGATAGAGAGTGGATATGCTTCTTTGAAACACCTCCAATCAACAGCAGAGAATCGTTCCAGGGAACTAGACTGGCACCTATACGCGCGTATGCAGAGTTCTCCACGGTGCTGCGAACGTCATTGGCGCGGTCCTTAAAGTTGAGTCTAGGTGTTGGTGTGGCGGAAATGGACCACTCCCACACCGCGTCTTGCACGACCACGCCGCTCTCGTCTGCTCCACCCGTCAGCAACCCCCAATTTTGAGCAAAATCGATCGTGGACATTGCTGCGGCGAAGCGTGCAGACGGGCGCGGTCCGTCGACGGGAATGCTGTTCCATCCGCCGTTGGCAGTCCATAAGGCACAGTAGTGTTCGGCATCGAGTACTGTGCCGTCACTGGCTTTGCCACCAAAGACAAAGACGCCATGGATCGGTGACTCCACACTTCCTAATACAACAGCAACAGCAGAGTGGCGGTACCGAGCTGGCACAAGGTCGTCCACTCTGGCCCAAGCTCCCTGATTGAAGAGCCAGCAATCTGCATAAGCCTGGGTGGGCGATCCGCGGCCTCCGACCAACAACGCTTCACCGTTGCGCATTGATGTGATAGTATGGCATACGCGGGCAGCAGGCAGCAAGCCACAAGGCTGGATGGTACGATCCCCGTTGTGATCCTCCCGCGTCAGTGTGTCCATATCGGCGAGACGGGCTTGCGTCCCTTGACCTCCGTGGAAGGCCACCGAGTCCTTGTCTAAAGCGAAAGCTGCTGTGAAACGACGTGGCGTCACGGCACCACCACCCGATAATTTCAAGGTGTGAAGGATAATACTTACCGCATCAGCGGCTTTCCTGCACCCTGTGGTGGCTGTTGCCTCGCCATAGGCTAACTCGGAAGGTCTACTTTGCTCTGCATTTGAAGCGACGAGTAGGAAGTAATGACCGCCAAAGAGCGCAAACTCTTCCCACTCGTCAAACGGCTCCACTGCATTCAGCCCGCGTCTAAGGGTGGGAGGGGTAAAGCCATCATCAGACCATAGATCCCACAGATTGCGGGCCATGGTTATTGTGGGCCATCCTGCATTGCGGAAACGAGCGGCTTGCTGGTTTAGTGATGAATGCAACTTAACCGCGTTGATTGATGCTTGTAGCTTGTCGAAGTGAGACAGCATAGTCTTGGCAAAGGGATGAGCTGGGCCCTGCGGAAGGTACTGTTCTATGCAGTATGGAGTCAGTATAAGCGAAATGGTACATGCACATGAAGGAATGAATACCTAGTATACAGAAGCGAGCTACAGATGTTAGCATAGGTTATGAGCAGGGTTCGACGAATCTGCATACCGTCTTCGATAGTACTAGCCCACTGTATGAGAGCATCAGAGTCCTTTAGCGGCATGTAGGTCACAGACACTTCGGCGACGAACAGGATTGAAGATGAGGGGACATCGAACTCGGCCCGCAGAAGTCGTTCGAGTGTGGCAAGGTCTTTCAGATCGCATCCTAGAGCCATGTAGCTGTCGCTACGAAGATATACAGGCTGTTCGGACTGGCGGAGTCTGGTCCTGAGCAAGGCGTCCCGAAGAAGACCATTGCTGAGCATAGTATCTCTTTTGCGTTGCATCAATTGTGGATAGTCAACGTCGACGAATGTAGATGATTGCGTGAGTGTCGGATACCTGTGCCAGAATTGGAATGGCAAGGGATCACTTTCTGGACTTAGTAGCTTCTCACTGTGCTCAGAGTCGAGACGACGGATGTCTTACTCACTATCCACATCCTAGGTTCACCACAATCTTAGGCTTTCCGTTTTCTTCTTCCAGGAACCGGCGGACTACTTGTTCAATAGCATGCATTCGTAGCCAATACCCTCGATTGATCAACGGATCTGAAGGGCATCAGTCCATGTCTCACGTACATGTGGTCTCGGAGTGACGTACTGCGTCGAACGAACTTTGGTACAAAAGGCTCATAGAAGTCAGGCTCATTGCTGAGATAGAGTTTCGAAACGCTTCTCTTGGACACAATGCTGCTGTCATTCGTCTGACTTTGATATTAGTCCAGTGGCTACGAGGATGCTATGGGCGGAAGAGGCTGGGGACCTCACGTTCATGATATCCACATCTCTCCTCTCGCGCAGGGATTTCTGGTTACCCTTGCGCTTTGCAGCAGCCTTCTTGGGGCGCATCTTCGCGGCTTTCGCCATGTTCTGGTCTTCACGATGGTGCGGGCATGGTCTTGAGAGAGGAATGATTTTTGGAGCACCAGCCACTACGCGGGGCTAAGCTGACCTCGGGATCCCTGCATGGGCGCGTGAACCATCGTCAGACGGCGGTAGCTGCAACCTACGATCAGGCCCAGGCTATCTTTTTCTATCACTTGCACCGGCGTATCCACGCATCGCTATCGGCATCGCAATCGCTCGGGCCTGCGATTACCTCTGCGCACCCGCTTGTAGGGCTTGGACCCCCGCGAACGGCGGCCGACAGCTTCACCGAGCTATCACGCGGATAGTCCCCAGCCCTCGCAGCACCCGCAACCGCGCAGGCACAGCCAGACTGCAGCCATGAATTTCGTAACCTTCAACCAGGACCACAGCCATCTAGGCGTCGGTATGCGCCCTGTCTGCTACCCGCCCAACATATACTGACCTAATCGCACAGGCACGCCCAATGGCTACCGCATATATACCACCGACCCGTTCAACAAGCAGTCCGAATCGCGTGAGGGAGATGTCTCCAGCCTTGAGATGCTCTTCTCCACGTCGCTGGTAGCGCTCACGCTATCGCCACGCGTGCTGCGCATACAAAACACCAAGGTTCGTCGGACAGGCGACTCTGGCCAGGCACGCACTGACAAGGACAAGAGGCACTCGACCATATGTGAGATGACATTCCGGACAGCCATCCTCGCCATGCGCATGAACAGGAAACGCATCGTCGTCGTGCTCGAGTCGGAACTCTACATCTACGATATAAGCAACCTGCAGATGCTCAAGACGGAGAAGACGTCGCCTAATCCTAATGGTATGTCGCAGGAAGCAGCACTCTACAAGTACTAACTGATATAGCAATATGCGCTCTCTCAGCATCGTCCGAGAACAACTACCTCGTGTATCCACTGCCCACCAAAGCCGCACCCGCTACTTTCCAGCCGCCTTCGCACGCGCCGCCCAAAGCCGATCACATCGCACCCACAAGCGGAGAGGTCCTTATATACGATGCTACCAAGATGGAGGCAGTCAACGTGATTGAGGCGCACAATTCTCCGTTATCATGCATTGCGCTAAACAGCGATGGTACCCTGCTGGCGACGGCATCGGAAAAGGGCACCATCATCCGCGTCTTCTCCATACCCGATGCGCAGAAGCTGTACCAGTTTCGGAGAGGCTCAATACCGGCCAGGATATACAGCATGTCTTTCAACTCGACATCGACCTTGCTTAGTGTATCGTCGGCGACCGAGACTGTCCATATCTTCCGCTTAGGAGCGCCCAACAGCAGAAGTAATAGCGTATCTTCCGGGCCCAGCAAGCCTATGGGCGCATCTCATGCACGTAGCGGCAGCCGAACGAGCCAAGAGACAGCGGATGAGTTCGGTGCCAGTACAGCAGACGTATCGTCTCCGGAGCGGAAAGCCATCAATCCCACCTTTGGTAGCTTGATACGACGCACGTCGCAGACCGTTGGCAAATCTTTCGCCGCTACCGTCGGCGGATATTTACCCAGCGCTGTAGCAGAGATCTGGGAGCCGTCTCGCGACTTCGCATGGGTCAAGATACCACGCTCTCCGACAAGCTCTTCCACAGGACCTGTTAGGAACGTGGTAGCGCTCAACAACAACGGCCCTCAAATCATGGTAGTTACCAGCGAAGGAAACTACTATGTGTTCAATGTGGACTTGGAGAAGGGAGGCGAGGGTACACTGTACAAACAGTACTCGTATGTTGTCCGTTCGCTTACTGCCCTTCTGATACCTGCTAACGTTGACTGCAGCCTTCTTGAACCGAACGAACTCGCAGCAAGCAACTCACAGGATTTACCGGAATAGATATTCCAACACATGGCCCGATGCACTTTCCTTTAAGCCTCTTCTTCTTCTTGCATTGCCTCTGGCGTATTTGGTCCCACATTATTCCCCACGGGTTGGCGCACATGCCTTTGGAGTAGCACGATAGTCTTGATTTACGCATAGGTGCATACTGAGCATCCCCATGGCTCGGCAATATTACTTGCTTTTTGCGGAAACTTTGATCTCGACAGTGATGTCATGCCAGTAGTACAGTAGAGAGTTTATCGAATCTGGCGCTTGCATCGTGCATGAACAGATATCGTGCATTGCTCTAGCGCGATTCCGTGCCCCGCCCACGCGTCATTGGCCGCTGCCTGAACTCCAACCATAGTACATTTATTTCCATCAACCTTGGAACTTCTCCACACCACCACACTTCTATAAAACATACACGAGCTGTAACTACGTCTAAAAACCCTCTCATCTACTCCGCGAAACCTCGACGACTACAACGCACCTAGGATCCGTGAAAATGGTACACCAAAATACAACGGGCAACCCGCTAAGCTCGGGTTCGCTCGCGCTGTTCATGGCAACGTCGCTGCCAAAAGGGGAATCTTCACAGCTCAAGAACGGAACCGAAGCCGTCGCGTTAGCAGTACACGCCGGTATGCTCGCCGTTGGCTTCCGCCTGATCGGGCTGGGCGAGGATGAGCGCATAGGTAAGCACTCATCTCATTCACCCTCACCTTTGCACGTCATAACTCGGGAACTCATAGAAGCGCACGCAGACGCCGAAAACCCCGAGTCACTACCCAAGGAATGGAACGCATCATCCGCGTACGCTTTCAGATACGCCCACGCGCAATCAGCCATGGAGTATCTCGTCAAGGTCAATAGGTTGGGAGGCAAAGCAGTCGTATACGCCCTCGCGCTCGGCGATGACAAGACCACACATTTCGAAGTCACGACCAAGGACTACATATCCGAATCACAATTACCCTTCAGCGTGTCTGAAGATACATCCACTGAGCAGGTGTCGGAGAAGGTACAAGAGCTGTTCATCTCGCCAGGCAGGCTGAACGACCTCGGCTCGCTCCTCAAGATATCTGTCATACAGAAGCTGGCGCCCGGGCTGAACAAGCCAGGCTACGAGGAGGGCAACACCGATCGCGAGCGCACCCCCACAGCGGATCGACAAGAACCACAACGAGGGGAGCCTGCAAACCCACGGCAGCCCCCCACCGAACCGGAGCCCGCACGACCATACCCTTTCAACGACCCTCTCGCCGCACAGCCAGGCTCGGGGCGGCATCTACCAGAACCCATACCCGGCTTTGACGACGAGTTGGGCATGAACAGGCAGCCCGGTCGCATGCCCGGTAACAACCCCATCAACATTGGGCATGATGATTTATATCCACAGGGTCTGGGACCTAATGACCCCCTCCGACCACACCTAGCAGGAGGATTGCCACGACCTGGCGGTTTCGGCGGGGGCGGTATGCATCCGACATTCGATGATCCGCTGTTTCGTGGGCAAGGTGGACAGGGTGGATATGATCCCAGAGCACCTCCAGGGGCTCGTTATGATCCTCTAGGACCAGGCGATCCACTGAGGGAGGACAGAGGGAGAGGTTCCATGTTCCCAGGCGGGGGCGGCTTTGGAGGTCCTGGGGGTTTTGGCGGAGCAGGTGGACGACCGCCGAATCCGTTTGGTGGCTTTGGTGATGGCGACTTCATCTAAGCACCCAACGGAAGTTTGTTCACGACCTGAAGCGATAGGTGAAGAAGAGACGATGGATGATTCACGAATGACGATGAACACGGCAGTAAGATACGGCGCAGTAGTTGACGTGCATGCGGCACAGGCAGGGCAGTGCTGCACCGCCTCAACACTGCATCTCGGTGCTTGCGCAGGTACGATATGTAGATGAACATGTAGTATATTTAGAACGACAGACATCAATACCCATCGTGACAGTTCCATATCGAAGTCTTTCTGATTGTTCATGCCATGAGCGAAACCCATCGAGCGTCAGTGCTGGGGCTTAGATGTCCACACCCACTTCAAGGTGCCAACGATGAATGCAGGCGAAGCAAGACCAGCGCTTCTAACAATACCGATGCCTGGACTCATGCGCCCTTCATCGAAGTAAAGTTTGAGTGGGCAGGCGTCTCCCAGACGATATGCTGGCCTTAGGACTCCAGCCGCCAGCAGAAGCTTCGCAAATGCCTCAAGGCATTCCGGTGAACATCGTCACTGACTCCTGCTGCCTGGCAATAACTCAGCTTCTGTCCAATACCAAGCGGAGATGTATGTGATGAGGTAGAGTCACTTGGCTGTGAGATATGTCTACCCGTACCCGAAGTCAAGGTTTCCATGACCAACGAAACATCTATTGGTATCTGCAAGGCATGCTATGATCGTGTCTAGACTGTGGTGTAACACAGTATGCATGAAAGATAGAGTGTATCATCACGGAATGGTCCTTCACTGTACGACAGCAAGGAGCCTGGATGTTGTGATTGGAAGCAGCGAGACCTCTCGCTTGTACCGGGCCGCCACTGTGCAGGCCCTGGTCGTTCGAAAAGCTACCTCGCCGTCATCAAAGACAGAGATTCAGGCGGTGAAGCATGCCCTCGCAGTGATGGCTGCCACGGTCTTGGTCACTTTGGCTTTTCGCTTGTCACAAACTGGCGTGTTACATTCTAGTCTTGCTATGCAGTCAGTGCAGTAGTCTAACCAGCTGGATACTTCCAAGGTTCTTGTCTGCATGACAAAAGCACATCGTACCAGAAGCAGGCTCCTGCGTAAAGCTAGGAAACCCCATGTACAAGGAACGAGATACATAGGTGGTTATGTGGTTTCACCGCACAATCTACTGCTTTTGGGGAAGAAGAAGCGAATCAAGCTACTCCCTGCCTACTCCTTAGCTCCTCCCAAAGTCCTATACACATGGGCGAGCTCCTTGATGCTGTCTAGAGGCTTGATTAGGGAATAAGAGACGAGCTTCACGTCATGGCACTACCAGCCGTCTGCTAGTCACCCTAGTTCTGCGCCGACACAGACTCGCGACGCGAATGGTGGCTTACTGACTCGCTTTGAACATACAGTGGGAGTATCATCCATGGGCTCAACCAGCGGCTGATGTCTCGTCGATGGTGGCTCATGGTCGACTTGGGCAGCGTCGCAGTACCTACTTTTCTGTATCTAGCATGTTTTCCACAGTATCAAGCGTCATATGGTGTGATACTGGGACCCAACGTTTGATGTCAAATAGCGTGGGGTCTGAGAGTGCGCTTCCGGTGCACGTGCCCTCGGGGAACGCGAAGGACGACCTCAGTGATTGACCTGATGTTACGGGCTGAAGACATGTGCGGTGAATCTCGTGACGATATTCGGCGGCGTGGTGTCTGGAGGATTGTCGCGCTTTGCGTCAGCCACTGCGGAGAGCTGATGCGTCTTACCTGCTTCCAGAAAGCAGCCTCACCCGTGAGGCACAGAAGCTTACCTTCACATCCTCATGATCCTGCGAAGTCTTCTCGACCCATCTCCCCTCTTTTTTCGGCCCTGATTAAATACACTCCGAAAGGCGCCAAGGGCACGTTGTCTCGCCCTCCGAGCCAATCAGTAGGAAAAGTGCGAGTAAAACTCACAATTGATCTTTATCCACATGGACCGGTCACAGTGACAGTCGACCACGGGAGCAGACAGCCTACAGACATGGAAAGTTCGGATGCCGGCATCCTTCTTGCTGAGGCCTGTCTGCCGTGGGCCGTCGCAGGTCGCGGCGTCTAAGCGTGAACGGCTGAACCGTTGAGAAGGTAAATTTACCGCCATTCGAGACCAATGTTAGCAGGTATAATCGACTTGTCACTTACCTGTTTCGCATGTCTCCTGCCTAGACAGGCCAATGTGCGGCTACCCATCCCGCTCGATTTATGCAAATATCCATCTTTTTGTCTCATCCCGCCGGCCGAAATAGGGCTAAATGCAGGGCGGTTGCTGATAACACTGGTGTGATGCCGATCGGCGGGCGGCTGGCGCGTAATCAATGGCCACGAGAAGGCACAGTTCATCACACGTTGTGGCAACGGGCATATGCAGGATGGGGAATGGAAGATGCCATATCTGAAATTGCAAAGACGGAGTCGATCCGGGTGTGACCGCTGTCGCATATCTACTGTTGCCTGAGTTGGATTGTTGGCCTGCAGGGTTTTCGTGTTGGTCTCCGTACCTCTCGGCTTCGTTTCGCTGCATTTTTTATCCACAAGGAACGCTTTGTATAGCTCGGTAAAATTTGTCCTGCAAGAGGCATCCTGCCGGGAGTCGTGGACATGCGCGTACCGGCGTCGTTGGTCGGACTTTGGTATCGATTGGTGTGACAGCGTGTGTGAGCGCCGAGAGATCGCTACCAGTCTGCTGGATGTGCTGTCATCTGCAATGCAGCTTGCGAGCATCAAAGCTCGACATCGCCGTCTGGTCATTTGTGTTTTCGATGCTCGTACTCCATGTCGGCAAACGTGTAATCGTCTGCCAGTAAGACACTGACTTGGCAAACTTCAGCCTCCTGAGTGGCCCAAAATCCATGTTGTGGAGACGTTGATCAAAAGTGGACTAGCTTTGCCACTTTTCATCTTGTCTTGTATTGGATAGAATCCCTACTAGGCCTTCTTGATGATTGGAAGAAGATTATACGATTACCGACATGGAGTACGATTTTCAGGCAGGAAGTCAGGGTTGTGCTTCCCCGCAAGCGAGATGAGGAGATCCAGGCTTATCCCCCGCGGAGGGTTCTTTTCTGCGCTCGGTTTGCGTTCATCGTTTACGATGATCGGGCGGCACATCTTCGCGCCCACTAAGTCGACGATCTCGGAGAATCGGCCGTTTGTGGACAGCAAACGCTTGCGGGAGTTTCCAGTTGCCGCACCGATCTGGCTGTGCCTCACCGTTGTAAGATTGCAGAAAGGGGGCCGGGGGACGCGGACGATATGCATCTCTCATCATTGTTGTTTGACTTTTGAGGCTCAACGACAAGGTTGATTCTGCATTCGTCGCAAGACACGGGGCTACAATATTGGACGGCATCCTGCCACAGTGCCGAAGCAAGGGAAAGGCCGTAGGTATGCCAAGCGTCCTAACTGTTTGAAGATGGACCCCGAACCCGGCGAGGCTGATTGTGAAGATGAACGGAGATGCCGCCAACATTATTCGCGGACATGCCTAGAGGATTTAGTCCGGCATCGTGAGGGTGATGGTATTCTTGAACCAAGCGCTTGGAGTGATAGGACCTTTCGAACACTGCTTCGCGTCGGACCAAGTTAAACTTAGACTGCACATATCTCGATGCTCTTACTGTGTTTAACAATTGGCATGTAAGCATCAGAAAAGCGTTCAGCCTCACATTGAGACTTTCTATCCGCCATTGCGCAGTTTGTGTTTCACGCGCCCAAGATATGCGGACTAACTACGAACAGTATGTAGCTCGCCGCCTTCCTCTTCGATCGTGGATGGCTATCTGCCAAGTCACCAGAGTTACAGTAGGATCACAAGCGTACCTATCTCCTGGTATTTGGTGTGGGTTTTGCATAACATTAGTGTCATATAGTTCCAAAGTTCGGCTTGCATCTTGATCTGGTACGCTGTCCGTGCGTTCTATGATGCCATTGGCCGGGGAAGAAGCATACCGTACCCGAACGTAGTAAACCGTCTTGGGAAATTCGTACGGTTGGTAAATGGACTTGAAAGAACCCTGATGAGCTTCTAGTGGATACCGGAAATATGTGGTATAATTCTCCGTTTCAGTTCCCGAGCATGAAGACAGTACGCCGAGCTAATGAAAAAGATCGTGCGGGTCTGGGAGTGGTTTACCTATGTTCAAAGTGGACCTGTATTAAGGGGACGTGTTAATACCGAAGAATGCAGTCTAAATTTTCTTACCTATGCAAAATACCATGCTTCCAAGGTGAGAACAGATTCCCCATTGATAGCTCCACTGGTTCTGCAGGGTACTGTGTAGCTTCGGCACTCAGGGCCACTGCAAGAGTCAGGCTGGTGCTGTATGTGGGTGGAGACTGTCATAAGCCCTGGGCCTGCTCCACTGCAGCCGGCGGATCGATTGAAGCCGTTAGCGCTATACCCCTGCTCGACGCGAGAACAGAATTTGCTGAAGAGCGTCTTGGAAGGGGGGCCTAATCAGCTGTGACCTCATGCACTTTCCAAATGACGAGAGGGCAGTAAAGCAAAGTAAAAGTAGGAGTAAAGCCACAAGGCAAATATATCCGGGTTCATTTTCTCCTTGTCAAATTATGTCATGCTTTCATAGCAAGCGCACATGTGGGGGTGGAAGCACCCATCATTCGACGTTGTTTTTAGCTGCACTGCACACACTTCTAGCGAGCCGGCGTCTATCGCGGACTGTGGACGCGGCACCAGAAATTGCTAGCAGGGGTTTTGCGGCTCGCGCGGGCAGCGGAAGCATCGCGGCAACTCCAGGTTTTTTAACGCCTTACCGATCGACTTGGAACCTAGAAGCGCCGTCTAGCGCTTTGGGGCACGCGATTCGCACAACATGGCGCCAGGACATGTGTGTGCATGGCAACCGCGTGGTGTTGCGTTCTGTGTGTATCCAGTGCCATGTGTGTGGTTTTCCAGTAACCTGTACCAAGATTTGGAACGTAAGATTGCACAAGCAACATTCGGCTGTCTTTGTGTGGTGTCGCAATAAGCAGGGACATAGACGACTATGGATTTTGACGTCGCTGGAGTTTCTTCGACGGAGGCAGAATCTTTTCTTGCCACGAGGCCTGCGGGATTGCACCGACGTTATTGTCAGCCAGCCTAGCAGGTAATGTGTGTCATGAGCGGCAATGTCAAACCACGTTCACCTCTTACCCATATACTGCGAAGACTTCTAGCGTTGTCACGACGGAACGTCCAATGAGCTATATGGGTCGGTCAGTGCTCGGTCATGAAACGCTCCTTCCTAGAATTGTTTCGAGAACTTGGTCCCCGTGACCTTATCCGTTTGACCCATGCAAACCACGCATATTGGGTCTCGCTTTAGTTGTACAGACTTGCCAACCGATGCACCTTCCTTCCCGTAAGATTGGTGCGGCTGGTCGCATGGTAGATTGCTGACTGCTTAGATTACACGTGGATCTTCCGGTCAGCTCACTGCAGGAACACGGCGGGTGCGCGGCACAGTTGGTCGTATATTATCGAGTTCAAGCGATAGATTTCTCGTTGCAGTGTGAGCTACGCATATTCGAGCACTGCAGTGGGCGAAACTCGATGCCGTCGTACAACAGGCTGGTGCTCGTCAGTGACAACCCGCTGTTGGACCGGGCGGAAACAGGCTTAGCCTTTCTCATGATGTTACTGGGTTGATGAGTTGACCAATGGAAGATGGAGCGATGCTCGTATAGGTATACCGTCAATCCCCAGCAATACTGTACATGCAGACTGTATAGTCTGTGTGGAGGTGATTGCAAAGATATGCCGATGTTGCAATGGCCCAAACTGCGACCCGACTGATGTGCATTGCAGCAGAATGTCTCAGTCGAGATGGTCCTGTCCGGCCCGGCACAGGTGACTTGTTCCTTGATTCCGCGGCATGGAGCATGGAGGCCGAGCGATGATGGCTAGCCATAATGGGGTGTGAAGGTCCCGTCCCGTCACATATGAGGGCTGTCACTCGCATGGGACGAGCGTCACCTGAGTGGCGCCTAGGGCAGAACGTCTGTCGCACAATCCTTTCCTCTTTGATTTGATGTCGTCATGCACAGTTCGTCGTGACGAGCAAGACGCTGATCGCATGGCCTGTATCAGTGCGGAGGAGGGGAAGGATGTTAGGGGCCAAAACAACGTGCAGCTGCTGGCTGGCTCAGACCCAGAATCCCGGGTTAGGCAGCAAAGGTCGCCGTTATTGCGACGGGTCTGGGTTGAAGGGTAAGCGAAAAGAGACGCGTCGAAACGAGAACGACCAGATTGGGGAGGTCGTTGGAGGATCATGGTGGGACAGAGCTTGGCGGCCGTGACGTGTGGGGACTAGCGCGTTCAAGGGCTGCAACCAACGAGCCGACGTGGCTCGAGCCAGATAAGACAAGGCCACACGGCCAAACATTAAGCGCCCATCACAACGCTACGCGACTAGCCTCTGGAGTACACGGACAAGGAGCAGAGACAAGTTCCGGGATTGATTTGCGATGTGGGTCGGCAGTGGTGCGTGATGTGGTGGAAACGCTCCAGCTTAGCATGAGCAACATCAGTCCACTGACCTTGTTGCTATAGCTGCCCCAGACTAGATTCCGACTGAATTCACAGGTAATATAGCCCGCGAAAGACCATGCTGCGTCTAATTAGTAGCATCGTGGGTCCGTCCGCAAGCTATTCCACCGTGCCACCTCCCCAGCGTATCGTTGGCCAGTCAGATGCGGCCTGCATGAATTTGCTCACATCGAGGGCGCTTAATATGCACCACACCTGCAACTTCACAAACAGCCCACATCCATGTAAACTTGACCTGACAAGGGCCGCGCTTCGTGGCTTGCGGTAGTGGTCCCCGGCGTATCCCCGCCTAAGGTGGGTCGCACAGAAAGACGTTGTGGACGGTGCCGGCTTATTGCAGCCAGTCTCGTCGGATCGATCTAGGTGGCGTCCTTCCAGCCTCCCTAGACTGCTAGGGTAGCATGCAAGACGAGCTGGTCATGATTTGAGTTTTCTACATTGCAGAGGTTTCATGGTTCAGTGTGAACGAGCGTGATCATATTCGCCTAGTAAACAAGAGGGGGCCGTTATGCGATGAAGCAGGGCAGTCTGACCACGTAGCTACAGTTTATCTATTGCTATCACATTCTTTGGAGTGCACCAAAACGCCATTGTTGCAAATTTCCACCCACGCAATGTAAAGAAAACCTTGAAACTAGACACGATACAGTTTGCTACGACCCGTAGTAGAATCTTCCAACTGAACAAACTGCTTCCGACGTGTTCTCTCGTGCTGCATGCATCAAGTGTTGGTGCATCGATCAGAGTTTCGAACGCGTGAACGCGGCGTCGTTGGCATGCACTTGGGTGCGGCGACTGCATCCATCTTCCTCGTGTCTGAGAAGTTGTTAGCAAGCTGCAACGAACACATGATCGTGTTACTACTAACCTGGCAAGCGTGTCTTTACGAGGAAAGGTTGCAGGGCACCTGGCACACTTCCAAGGTCTGATATCTGTGTGCACACTCTGGTCGTGGCGATTCAGATCTGTCTTGCGCACAAATTCCTTGTCGCACTGAGGGTGGGGGCAGACATGCGGCTTCTTTCGCTTCTCCGCGTGTATAAGCATGTGCTGGTTGAGGTTGTATTTCCTGGCAAAGCCCCTCTCGACGCAGATAGAACAGTGATAGGCGGCAGTAGCGGGATCAGTGTGTCGTCGATTGCGAGCTCGTTTTGCGACAGCAGTTCGAGGAGCTCGTGTAGTCCGAACTCGTGCATTGGCATTACCGTTTACTGGCGATGCCTGTACGGGGTTACGGTTGCTGTAGTTGTACATCGATCCCGAATCGTAAGCAGCCACAACCGGTGATCGATACGCACTCTCGTAGGAGTACATGTGTGTACTGAGCCGATCGGGAGCTACTGTGAGTGGCGGATGCCCTGATAAGGACGGACCACCCATAGTAACTGGCATTTCTGTGCCATACTGGATGCGAGCTGCTGGGTTCCATGCAGGACCCTCTAGTTTGATACTAGAGTAAGACTCAGGCTCTGAGCCATCGTGCGAATAGGCAGCAGACATCGCGCGTTGACTGTACACGCCTGGAGATGTAGGAGGTGAGTCCTGGGCGGAACTCCACGGTACTGGCGAATGAGGGACTGGGTGATCGAAAGCTCCTGACAGATAGGGATCTGCAGTGGCCTCTGCCGAGGTGCCGTTGGGATACTGAGCGCCAACCCAGCCTTCCGAGTGTGGGGGAGACGGTGGAGGAAGAGTGTTCGGCAACGAAGGGTGGACTTCATATAAGCCAAGACCATGTGTGTAGCTGGGCCGCGGCTCCTGTTGTCCTGGTGAAGGATAGGGTGACTCAACTAGGGAGCCTGCCTGCGACGTGTGTTGTTGGTAAGGCGAGTTGAAAGGTGGCGTGGGCTGGTCCGCGTACGAGTACATGATGAAAGGAACTCAAAGGGATGAATGTAGTCCACAAGTCTTTGAGGTCAAGCAGGTTGGCGAGGAATGAAAGCAGGCAAAGATAGAAATGATGTGGTAGAAGCTGGATGAGGATGCCAACTGCAGGGCGTTCCGGGACGAGTTATATCTGTACGATGCAATGCGTGACTAACTCCAAGATGGAATTGATTTGTATACTACGCCAGTGCGTTCTCGGAGCCTGCGTTAAACAGTGGGCTTTTGAGTGTTAGGCAGATTCTGAAATTATGCTAGACAGGGCAGCATGAACAGAAAGCTCGAGCCTCCTACGCGGCAGGCGCCTGTTAGCTTCATGGGGCTATGAAAGAGTGGCAGGGGGGCGATGGATGCAGCTCGAGACCGGGGTGTGTGCAAGTGAACCAGACAGCCGGGTAGCTAGGCCTTAGCGGGCCGAACACAGGCATCCTTGCGCCGACCGGACTTTGAGGCGCAAGAGTAGAGGGCGGTTGTACCCTTGCTCGATGCGCATCCCATGAAACTGGCCAGTCTGGCAAAGGATGTCCCGCCTGTATCTGACGTTAGTCGTTCTTTCATGTGCGACCCCAATGCCGTTACCAAAGTGAGACACCAACACCTCAATTCCATACACGCTTGTTTGAGTAGCTCTTGGGATAGACAGATAAGATCAACTTGAATTTTAACCGGATTTGCAGTGCTCATCCTTAGCAACATGTACTTATATTTCCGCGGCTGCAAGCGCCGGCCATCAAGCGACCGATGTGCTCGCTTCGCGCTGCTGCTGGAGCTGCGACACCATCGCAGTAAGTTCTTCAACTTGCGTTGAAAGCTTAAGGACTAGTGTCTTCAATGGAGCATCGGTTTCTGTAGACCCTGCTCGTGCCTGGGCCTTCTGGGGCTTCCTCGCAAATGAGTTTGGTGCTTCCGCCATCAATAGGCGTGGAGAGTTGACCGGCAACCGAAGGGCCTTCTTTGGTGGGGTTGGTGCCTGCGGTCCGCTGAAAGATGTCACTTTCACATCGAGATTACGGGTACCGGTCAGCTGCTCGTAAGCCCAGATTGCAAACACAAGAGGTAGATGCGTGGCCTTGAGCAAGACGATCCGGACGCTCCTGAGTCGCTCGGAGGGGATGACGAGCCGCAACGGTCGAATGACTAGCGGAATGAGGTTCTGGAAGCCGGTCAGCCTTGCAAAGTTGAGGACGGCTGTGGATACCACTGCGTTGTGGGTTCGCAGGGATTCACAGCGGCCTTGAGTCGAGAAAGCCTGAGCGCCAGAACAAGGCTTGTCAGTGACGTGACAACGGCAGAGCATCCGCCGACGATGCTGCCTTCACGAGCCGGCCACGAAGCTTTGACTGGTTGGTTCTGAGCGCGTCTTCCACGATGGTCATCGAGGCTGTGTCGATTGGGCGTTGAACGACCCGGCGCTTAATGCCCGCTTTTAACCTCCCCATAATAATAGCACTGAACAACATACGTACCAGTGGAGGCAGAAAGTATGTCAATCGATTCGAGCTTGATGCTTCGAGCACGTATACGGAATAGCTGCATCGTCAGTGCCTGAAGAAAGTTGCCTTGAATCATGCCAACGTACATGAACAAATATTCATCTCGCGCATGATCAAGGACCTGTTCACCGTCAATATCGATCCTTTGGAAAGTAATATAACCAGAGATGATAAGCTATAGCCGGTTGTTCATGGGGGTTGGGGCAGTCGGTGCCTGCGAGAAATCTCCTGTTGCAGTCCCAATGGGGCTGTATCACACCCCCGCAAGACCAACCGGAAGAACTCAAGTGCTAGCCCCAATGCGAATGCACTCTGGGGAGACTGCGAATGGAGACGAGGCGGTCCAGTCGGGCGTTAACCGTTGTTTTGCGCTTGGCATGCATAGACATGCATGCGATTTGAGGTTGCAAAGCTGGAGAACCAATGGAAAAGCCCATTACCTTACTCAAAGAGTTGCTCAAAAGCGATATGAGACTTGTAATCAACAAGATGTTTGTCAAAGTGACGAAAACAAGCTAGTGTGTGATCAGCAGGCCGCGATGCGATGCATTCCAAATAGTCAGACTCGTACCATTACGGGAGGTCCGAAGAACGGCGAGCTATGCAGGCATTAGCAAGCCATTGGCACTGTTGATCGGAGGAGAGCATACATCTCTTCGGCGACATCTGTAGGCAGCTGTCGTCAGTACTGGTGGACGAGAATCGGTGTATACCTTCGCTTGGCTGTCGCCTGAGGCTTGACTCACCGAAACCTAGATAGCTAGAGCTGAGAAGGCATTAGCTAGTACAGCGACAGTGGCGTGGTGTTCTCCGTTACCCAAAGAAGACCTTGATCAGGATCCAACTCTACATTGCACGAGTCAGCAGTTGGCACGTCGGTGACCCCGATAGACAACTTGCCATCTGCTTCGCATTGAATCTACTATCTCTAGCCAGCAGTACGAAAGTAGTTAGAAACCCTTTACATCGGTGAGCATTGGCTGCAGCTACTAAAGCGTCGGACGCCTTACCCAAGTACAGGATGACTACCAGTGATAGGAACTTGATGAAGTCCTTGGTCATTTCTTTCAGACACGGAATCAGGGTGCCGAAATACCGATTGAGACTCAAGAGAGAGAAGATACGCGGCACGAGGAAGAGAGCCTCCAGTCCGAGTACGTCATACGCAAGATCGATGGTGGTAGCGTTGGCTGTAGTTAGTCCAACAATCCTCATAATGCAGAAGACAAAGCCCACGACGACGATACTGATGTCCCAGGTCCACCTAAAGATGTTAGCCTCCATCAACACGGCGATGAGAAACGTATGCCTACCAAAAGTCCGAGGCATAGAACGAGCTTTGCCCCGCGTCCAACCAATCCGAAAATTCATCGTATGCGAAGCTGGCAATCCACACGTAGAGCAGTATCTCGGGAATGGTCACTCTGGCATTGTTTCGCTGTACTAGAACTGCGTAGTACAGCCCTAAGAATGCCGCAAAAAAGAGTGTCTCGAAAATCTTCAAGTACAAGGGAACGCGTAGCCGGGAGAAGGGATCAGCCTGCTTTCGGTTGTACTTTTTGGGCTTCTTCTCTGAGTGCAGACTGAGGGTCTCCCAGAACACGATGTCGCCTTTCCACAAGCCGTTTATAATCTTCTGGACTGGTCTCTGCGACAGGAACTTCTTCGCACCAGATACAGTCGCAAGCTCCAATGCACTGAGATTCTCGCATTGTGACATCAGCGATCCGAAGCGAGATCTGGGAGATTCGCCGTGGCCAAAGTAATCGGTGTTGGCTACGGGAAGCAAAGGCGACCGCTCGTCTGCATGTGTGGTGTCGCGTTCGTTCTCGCCCGAGTGGTAACCGTTCGCTGGGTTGGAGGTGGTCGGCGTCGTTGCAGGCGGGAGTTCTACTAGCAGAGACTCGATGATGTCCGCTTCTTTCAGGTTCGTCAAGAATTGCCAGGCCACGAATTCGCATGCATAGCCTCGCGCTTCGTTCACACCAGGCTCGTCGCTGGTTTCCTCCAAGGCAGAGAAATGTCCCTTCAGGGCCCTTCAAGATGGTCAGCGCTCCCCACTCATGCATGCAACCATCTGATGTCAATGAAAGCGACGTGGGTTGCCTCGACGTACAGTAGAGCGGATACAAGGGCAGGGTGGTCGACTTGGGTAGACAGGTATGCGATGAGAGGCTGGACTGCCCGGCCCTCCTGCGATCGACGCAAATCTTCGAAGGTATGTGGCAGCTTGATCTTATGCTCAAAGAACCTACTCTCGGGTTAGGCTACTGGACAATTGCGCATTCACATGCATCGACTGACTGGCACAGTTTGTCCACCAGGTCTCCGAAGCACTCGTCGCCGGCTATATCTGGTACGCCCGTCTCGTCTGCAGGCCATCTCGGTGTGGACGGTATCGACATGGTGGGTTCTTATGATAGCGTGCGATTGCCCTCTGCCACTTCCTTCAGTCTTCGCAACATTGAGAAGATTCGCGACTTAGCGCGTATTCTGCGGATGCATCCGCGCGCGCATGGACCTGCGTCGTCATGCCCAGGTCCCTCTTGGCAGCCACGATCTGTCTCCGCGACCGCGACCTTAGACTTCGCTGCAACATACAGCGTGCTCCGAAGCTTTCGTATGCATGACATGCGACTTTGATCAAATCTTCCTTCGCTCGTACTAACTCACATGTGAACCGCCGTCTCATGCAACATGGCGCACGATACTAATTTCGTCGGCAATCGTCTGCGGCTGAGCGCCTTTCTTTCATGTGTGGGAGGGATGCCAGACCGTCCTTCACGTTTCAGACCGCCTATCCAAGATCTGGACGTGTTAGAATCCGCTGCGCCGTTCTCCGAATTGCATCGCGACGTGTCAGTCAGGGAACCGGGCAGGGAGCCAGCAATCTTGCCCTCAAAATCATCTGCGGAGGCAGAAGTCATCACAACCGACTTGTGTCAGGAAGCTGCAACTACCGACAAGCCGCTAGATACCAACACCGAAGAAGATCGATCTGTCTTGGATGGTCTCACGAATGCGCCATCTGTATACGACATCCCACGTTCACCACCACCAGACCTGCGTCTAGCCTCTACTAGCGGCAGCAGACAAGGACTTCACAACGGGCTTTCGAGCACTCGGAAACGGCGTCTACCAGTACATGAGCTCGCTTTGCTGCGGACTACCACACTGGATGGACTGCCGCTACCGGGTGTAAGGAGCTTCCATGGATTTCGTTGTAGGTAGTTTACGGCCAGCTAACGCTGTTGGCTTTAGGATGTTGCTCTCGACGTCGCTGTTCCCATTGCGGTCGTGGACCCTATCGAGGATAGTCAAATGCACCTTGCGAATACTTTGCACATCTCCGTATGTCAACAACAGTCAACGATGGCACTGCTGACCTGCATGCAGACTCCAGGCAGCGTCGTCATCACGAAGAGTGGGCTGATACCGAAGACAACACAACCGCCAGACTCTGTCGATCGTCCCAGGACAGAACCAATGGGAGTGCGCACAGAGCCTCTCGAGAGACCCACACAACTTTCTATTAACATGCCGCGATATCGCCCGGACCTTCGACATGGTTTTGACGGGTTTGTTGGTTCCGAACTAAAGCTCGTTCCCAAGAAAAGTGTCAACCGCCAAAGGATCGCCAATCCGACCAAGAGACAGAAGCTCGGTATCAAGCGCGAGCTACTTCTACAAGCTGGGTCACCACCTTTATCCGCGGGTGGGGCTACGACTACCGCAAATGCTTTAGTCGTGGACAAAACATCAATGATCGTTGGTGGGAATGCTCCGTCAGGACTTGAAAACGCCCAAACCCACGTAGGACTCAGACAACTGACATTGACGAGATGCCGGGATGTTCTACAAGCTGGCACAGATATTAGACACGTCCCTGGAGTGGGCCATGAGACGCTATTCCAGAAAGCTCACGAAGAAGATGATGAAAACGATTGTACTGCTGAGACTGGTTATTACCAGCTCAATCGAGTACCCACATGTTGCGCCAAGATCAGCCGGTTTTGATGCTCAACACACCTGGACGGTCACGAGACGGAGAGTGACGGCAAGATTACCAGTCCTTATTGACGACGTTGATGATTCAGATCACGCAAATTAAGACTGCGGGTGAGCCTGGAAATCATAAATGAGCTGGGGCGAATAGAGCGATATGTACTGGGACGTCGAATACCTCCCGGGTATTCGGTAGACTGAACTCTTGTATGTCTAACAGCATTCGATGACAGATGCCAGGCCTTCGAACCTGCAAAGATTTCAAATCGCGAGCTGGGTAACTATCTGGGATAGACCACTGTACACAGTGTCAGCTATAGCATACAGTCCGGGTACTCGTGGGGCTTCTTGGAACGCCTCGGTTCCGTAGTAGTGGCGATGTTTATGGAATGCGGACTATGGTGCACGGCATACGTTCGCAGTCTCGGGAAATATCTGTGTAAGAGTTGGACAGGATAATGAACTACATTCTACATCGCAAGCCGTTTGATGCGTCGCAACATTGGTGTGGTTGGGCTGTTTTGCAGTTGAGGTGTGATGTCGCCTTATTCGAGCATGTAAGCCAGCTACCGACGTCTGTGTGATTTGGATGATTTTGGCACTTCGGATTTTGGTCGTCGATCATTGGCATGTAGTGTACAGGGCTGCCGTGGTTAAAACGTGGCATTGGTTCCTGACGTTGTTCTAGCGGCAGTCCCGAAATAGCGATCGGTGTCTCGGTTTCGCGATTCAGACACTAAAATCAAACACCACACTACTGTTTGGACGCATGGACAAAACATAGCACAAGTGTTCTGCAGGCGTGTTGACACAAGTGGAGTGATGACTGAAATGGTGCGGCGCAACATATATGGTGGGCCTGCGCCTCGCTGCGCGAAGCTCCCCGTATTGCTTCGACGTCCTGGTACTCCGACTATTGACTAGTCTCGACTCTCATTTCCAACGCATCGCCTGTCGCCGGCGCAAATCAGGTCCGAAAAGTCGAATAAACTCAATTAGCAATATCATGGCATCACAAAGCGGCATGCCACCTTCTGTGGTAAGTGCACCCCACCCACAGGCTTATCTGATGGGCCTGGAACTTGGAGAGAGACAAAGTCACTGACGTTGAAAAGGCATCACAAGGACCACCGTATGCTCCAATGGCATGGCCTCTGGGTGGAGCTCCAGTGAAGCGCATCGATATTCCTGCCCAAACGGTCTTCATGGTGTTCTTCATGATCGGGGCAGCAGTACACATGAAAATATTCCAAAAGAACAGAGCACGAGGTCACAAGTTCTTACCAAACCTCTTCATCTTCCGTATGTATAGCTACGTTCTGGAGCGACTGGAGGCTAACTGTTCCAAAGTCTTTTGCATGGAGCGCATATTAACATCAATATTACGACTCGCATCGGTCTCTAATCCAACCAACATTCCACTTGCGATTGCTGCACAGATCTTTATCTCAGCAGGTGTCCTTATCCTATTCGTCATCAATCTCGTTTTTGCGATGCGCCTGGTAAGATCGACACATCCGTCGGTGGGTTGGCATCCTGCGTTTGGCATCGTGTTCAAAGCTCTCTACGCGTTGATCGGCTTGACACTTATCGCTGTCATTACAGCTACAGTTCAGAGCTTTTACACCCTCAACGCAGGAACTCGAGCTACCGACCGCGGCTTTCAGCAATACGGCGCAACCTTCCTCGCCATCGTCGCTACACTACCTTTGCCGATGACGATGCTCACGCTTCTCATTCCCTATTCGCCGCTCGATCATTTCGGTATGGGCCGTCTTCGTACAAAAGTCATAGTCCTGATGATTAGCACCACACTCCTCTCTATTGGCGCATGGTATCGCTGTGGTGTTGCTTTCCAGACACCAGTCCCGAGATCACAACCTCTACCAGGCTATCTCGGCAAGGCACCGTTCTACATTTTCAACTTCCTCGTGGAGATCCAGACGGTACTCATGTACGCCATACTTCGCGTAGACCTCCGCTGGCACATCCCCAATGGCGCAAAGGGGCCTGGTAGCTACGCTAGATCACGAATGGGCGACGTGGAGATGCAAGACTCGCGACCTACTTCCTCGGACAGCGTACAAGATGACAACAAGTCGACCAGATCTTTCAGCGAAGACGAAGAAAAAGAGCTAGACAACGAGAAGGTCGAGGAGCTCCCTGCTCCCAGAATTATAGAGATAGACCTCGGAAACTCTTCACGCAGCTCCTTGGCGCCACCAGACATGGACTTGCACAGGAACTCAGCCCGTAGTTCCCTGGCAGTACCAAAGACGGCAGATAGATCAGCGCGCAGTTCCGTCATCTCCCAGCGCCTATCCTCCTTCATCAGCAAGTCCACCAGCACACTAGCTACCTTTGCGACCGCGGAACAAAAACAACGATGGCGAGAGAGCGAGGAAGCAAGAATCGTCCGAAGACTGGGTGGACCATGGCAGCAACTCCCTAGCCCGGTTGAGTCGAATTTCAGCATGAGCAAGAGCCCGACGAGGAGCGTCTTCAGCCGTACGACAGGAGGAGATGGGCCGGAGGCACCTGAACCAGCATACCACCAACGAAGCGATAGCGGTGCGCCTAGTATACCCGACGTCGTTGGAGAGGGCGGCTGGACACCGAGAATTGACTGGGAATTCCGCAGCCCGAGACGCTTCCTCAGTCTGAAGAAGAGGAGTATGATTGGCTTGCAGCTTCCGAAATGAGCGTGCGGACTTGCAGCGGTTTGATGCAGT
Source organism: Alternaria ventricosa (assembly GCF_023758065.1). Taxonomy (NCBI): domain Eukaryota; kingdom Fungi; phylum Ascomycota; class Dothideomycetes; order Pleosporales; family Pleosporaceae; genus Alternaria; species Alternaria ventricosa. The sequence goes on along the minus strand of NW_026055684.1, from coordinate 1,409,232 downwards.
GTTGTTTTACAGCGAAGGCGTTTATGGGGATGGGAAGGGTACTAATACACTGCTGGGCGGCAAAAGCTCTTTCTGGTGTTCATCATACCCATCTGCTTTTTCGTACATAGTGGGAGTTTATACAAGCTTTGTGGCTATTCCTTTTTTTTACACGACTTGTACCATAGCAGCCATTGTATTCATTTTTCGATCTATGAACAGTTCCTGTCCACCATATCACTCACGATGCATCAAGATCTTTTTGCCCACAGACTCATCGCCACACATCGTCTCTTCATTCTTACATCAACAGCAACATCTCACGCGGTGGACCCTGACCCAGACTCACAAGTAATTTTAGTGTGACGGCTCCCCTCCCAGCAACCCGGTCCCTGTACCTGAATCCCCAATCCAAAACAAATCAATAGTGCGAAACGAACATGAGGTTGCCTCAGGGAACGTTTGGTCTGCTGTCACCCGTTTCGAGGCGTGAACTAGGGGCGGCGCTAGTGTGTTAGACTGGATATGTGGATCGTTTTGTGGGTTGTTGAACGTCTTTTGCATCGTTTGATGTTTCGTTTTGGGGTCTGGAGGCCTAAGGACGCAGGAGCTTGAAGGGTTATTCGGGATGTTAGTGCATCGCGAAGTGGCGGTTGGTAAGGTCATTAAGAAAAGTGTTGTAAGATTGCAGGTATCCAACATACCGTCATCACTTGAACGCCCTTTGCCTTCGCCTTCGCTCTCTCTCCGCTCATCGCAATCCAACCTGGAAACTTACATAGGAATCCGTCTCATCTCATCCAAACTCCAATACTTCCTCATATTCTCGGCTTCCAACTGCTTGACCTCATCATCGAGATGCTGCCATAGAACCTCGCCAAACGAATCGAAAATCTCCTTCAACTCGCCCAATCGCAGCTCTCGCTCCCCGCCCTCACACTCTTCAAGGTACTTTTCCAGCTTATCGAGACCCTTGTGGATCTGCTTGTGCTGGGTGAGAAGCTCGAGTTCCTTCTTGAAGGCGGGCATCTTCTTGGCCAAGACGGGGAAGATGTGCTGCTCTTCTATTGTGTGGTGCACTGTGAGGTGGTCTGTATGAGGATGGTTAGATGAATGTTATCTGCTGGCTGGGTGATGGGTCAAAACTAACGGCAGAATTGCTGGCCCATGCTAATAAATTGGCGGATGGACATGTTCTTGGGTCTCTTTTGAGCCTCACACGCGCCATAGAGAACTTTCCACGTCGCCCTGAAGTTGTCGTGGAAATAGTTCATGTGCTCCGCCATTCTGTTATACTGACGAAACTCGGATGCGGAGAGTTTGGGTAAAGGCTTTTCCTCATTGGTCGCAGGGGTGGAGCTTGGGTCATTGACTACAGGAGGGGCTGGTGCAGTAGGACCGTCATCTCCTGAGATTGTCGCCATGTTTGCGGTGCGGATAGATTGTTGCAGTCTGGGGCTGACTGTAGAATATTGCCTTGCAGATGATGTCAAAGCAAGTCGAGGTGGGGCTCTGAGAATGGATGCGATAGATTGAACACGCTTCATACGCTGGAGAGGAAAACAACAATGTCACTCGAAGACGAAGTAAAGATGTAGTTTGGGGTATCTGTGTTTTGCGTGGCACAGCCTTGCATGCTGAGGAAGCGATTAGCCACCACTCGCGGCTTGTGAAATTTGCATTAGCAAGCGGCCGGCAGTTGCACTTCCCGACCCCGGTAAGACGCGTTGATAACGCGCCGGACCACGTGACTGCGCTATCACCAACGCGACTACCTAGGTATGCTTACTTCTTTCTCGTTTTGGCAAACTTCTCGTGCCACTTGCGCGCTGATGGCTTCATGGCTGCCACTGAGCTGTCTGCGCTTGTAGTTGCGGCGGCCTTGCTCTTCGCCCTTATTGTGGTATCGGATGGGAAGTCGTAGATGCCTTCGATGGCACTGAGTTGTGCGTCTTTGCGCCATACTTCGGGCAGACGGTCCTCCCACGTGTCGGTGAAGTCGGCGATGAGGAAGTCTGCGCCGCGTTTGGCTTCTAGCAATGTCCTGCCAGTAAATGCGACAGTCTTTTCCCTATCCAGGCACGACCATGGGCCGTTCTTGTCGTTGTCTTCTGTGGATAGGTATGCCAGTATGGCCTCTACAAGGCCTGGCGGATGCCCTTCCTCCGCTGCGGCTTTGGTGATGTCGTTGGTCAAGAACTGCGCTTGTAGTTTGATGCCCTCGGCCAGTGCAGCGGCATTGATGGACCTCCATACTTGCGAGAGGGCATTGGGCGAGGGTTGGTATGATCCTCCATCCACCTCGAATGCCATCAGCTCGTCCCATCCAACCTGGCATTCCCCATCTGACAAGGGCACATCGCCGAACATGCTCGCCTTGCTCCTGCCATTACTGGTCGCGTCGACGTCCCCTGCAACAATGTCGTATACCGGCAGTGCCTCCCTCAGCAGGGCGACGGCAGACGCGGTGGATGCATGGGCTTCGAGCGTCGCGGTGCACAGCGCAATGGCGCGCGTGGCAGGGGTGGGTATGTCGTTGCCATGGGCTTCGAGCGCGGGCTGGGCTATGTAGAGCGAGTTGGAGGTTTGGACCTGGCGCAGCTGGAAGGTCTTGTTCGGCGTACAGAGTACTGCATATGCAGGCTTCGCGTTGGACGTGCCAGACGCGGCAGACTGGACTTGGGACTTGATGGAGAGCCTAGCGCGTATGATGAGAAGGGTATCCGCATGGAAACGACAGGTCAGCGCACCTACAGCGGCGGGTTCGGCGCGTCTATCAGCTCAACAATCTCGGGGGGCAGCTCGAGCAGGCGGAAGTGCTGCTGCTGGTGTGCAATGGAGAAGGGCACACCGCCTTCATCTTGCTGCGTGGCCATGTCTTGACTCAACACACACAACGTCCAATTTACGCTGCTGACAGTCTCAAAGTCTGTTGTACCTCATCGCGGCAGCTGCTATGACGACGGTGCTTTTTTGTTTGTGGACACTGCGGGGTGCGGCGATGTGCAGCTAGCAGAGAGACGGATCGGACGATACGCTGCAAGGGCATCATTTGCAGGCCAAAAATACTTGTCACTGCGGCCGCTTGCTGGGAACCCCATGCTCGGGCGTGTCGCACCTGTGGCACTTGGTTATTCGCGCTGCAGCTTCCCACCCGCGCTTGGTCGCAGCCGCATGACCGCTTTCTTGGTTCGGGCTTCAACAAGATCCATGGGATTTGTTGTTGTTTAGTCCCGGGACGCGCCTCCACTGTCCCTTCTCTACCCCAATGGCTTCCTAGCACCACCGACTCGGACGACAACAACACCGCCTGCCATGCACCCACCGTCCTAATTGCTCATTCACTGTCTGACTGCTGCCCGCCGTCGCCGTCACTCGTTTCCGCGCAATTGGCACCATGGTCGTCATCAACCCCGAGCCCGCGGCCCTGTCCGCTGAGGACCTGTCGCTGTTCTACACCACCGACGAGCTGCTCTCCAATTCCCCCGTGCTTATCTTCTACGGTCCGACGGCCACTTCCACACAGGCGACACATTCGCGCATCCAGGCCCATGTCTTCACCCCGGCCGGTTTCCAAAACTTCGCCCGCCTGATTATCTCGCCCACAGCCACATACTACAATGCCGTCACATGTCTGCCGCGCGAGGAGCAGGGCGACGAGATATGTCGCGGTCTCGCCTTCAGCCTGTACAAGTACTTCATCGAGCTGCCGCCGGAGATCAAGAGCGCTTGGGAGAGGCGGTATGATTCCTCCAACAACCTGCCCATGGCCCCCAGCCTGTTCTCCGAGGCGCACGCCGCCATTGTCGCTGCCAGGATGATCAAGGTCGAGAACGCCGCAGATGTCATAATAGATGTGCGCCATGCGTTGGGCGAGCAGACGCTTTCCTGGATAGATCTGGATGTCGTCCTCCCGCAGGGAAGTGTCACGAAGCTGGAATCGCGCGAGTCCGGCCAGTTCGAAGACCTCGAAGAAGACCTCATCGAAAAGCGATACGGACAGTACGCGCCCGTCGTAAGGCTGTTCGGAGACGGCGCCTTCCTCCCCACCTCCAAACTCCGCCGCGCACCCTCCAAACCGACCGCCCTCAACCGATCACAATCTTTCTCGAGGAAACAAAAAGAGACTCTCCGCCGGGAGATGTGTGAGCTGTTGGACACGGAAGAGAACTATGTCAGCAAACTGGACGAGCTGGTACACACAGTAGCGGTCGAGTTCCGTGAGAAGGCCAAGCAGAAGTCGAGCTCCAGCTCCAGCCCTACCGAACAAGCCCTGCGAGGCCTGTTCCCTCCCAGTCTGGACAAGATTCTAGAGGTCAATTCGCAGTTCCTAGACGCTATACGCATAATTCTGGAAGAGTCGGAGAATGGAGCGATTGAGGACATTGAGACAGCAACAGACGATGTCTACATCGCGCCTCTGCGTGGACAGAAGGACGCACCAGATGTCACTGGAGCGGCCGCCGTCGCCAGGGCTCTTGTCGAGTGGCTTCCACAGTTTGCAGATTGCTATACCGACTACATGGCGGCCCACGGCGACTTCTCACAGCTGCTGAAGCATTTCACAAAAGACACAGCCTCCAGTTTCTCCAAACGAGTCTACGAAACGGGCGAGCAGCGACTCACATCTTTGCTCATCGAGCCTGTCCAGCGCCTGCCACGATACAACCTGTACATCGACAACATCATTAAGCAACTGCCCCTCAGGCATCCTGCCATCAAGATCTTCCTTAAGGCGAGGGATATGATCTCCGATATCTGCACAAGAGAAGGCCCCACGGCGCAGCAGATCAGAGTGTTCGATCGCTTGCGCAAAATGGTGAGTTCATGGCCTTCGGGATTCAACCCTAAAGGACGAATGATCTCAGCCATTGATTGCGTAGAGCTGTCCCCACCATATCACGGGGAGTTATCTGGACCTGCTACGGTGTCCGGTATCATGGTACTCTTCACGGACTTCTTGGTGCTTCTTCAAAAGTCAGAGGATGGTTCGATCAATGCGCGTGGCTTGCTCGCCGAGCTCGACAACCCTAAATTCGCCGAATCGTATGATGGAACTACGGAGCTCATGTTTCATCAGCACCTGAGCCTCAATGACGTCTTCCTGAGTGAGCACTCAGAAGGATCTATACTCCAAATGATATCCCCAGTACCGCTCGCCAGCCAACCTGGACGACCGAGAAGTCGAGAACGCCAGAAGCTTGGCATTCGCATGTTCTACCTGCAAGGCTCCTATGAGGGTAAAGGCCACAAGGTTACCGAGGAGCTCACCAAAGCTCGTGTCGAAGGCAGATTTCCGGAGGCGGAGCGAGAGAGCGGCAAATGGGATGTTAGAAACTTGCCAGGCGATCTCAGTTTCTTTTCATCTATAGCTGAAGAGGCAGCTGGCCAGCAGGTGGAAGGTCGACGCGAGCCTGCGAGAGTGCAGATTCTTGTCGAAGGGTCAAAGTTCACCAAGCCTATTCAGGTCGGCGACAGCGGCGTCGAGCTTACTGTTACCATCACCATACTTGGCGATGGTCTCTATCTGCTGGAGTCAAACGGGGCCCATGGATACACAGCACGCGACAAATTAACAGACCAAGAGTTCCGACCTGTTCTCACGAAGCGCCTCGCCAACTATTTCCAACTGCGGAACAGCGTTAAGAACCACACACTGGCTGAGGCGTATCTGACGCGAAACCAACAGATACTCAAGTCACTCGCTCTGGAGATGTACGAGGCAGAACCACAAACGGGTAGTAAGAGCCGTCCACACTCTCCAGTGAAGATGCTGTCTAGTTTCTTTGGTGGCAGTGTGAGTAGTATTGGCCGCGAAGGAGGAGGCTCTCGTAGACTCCAACGCAATGCGCATACCATGGGAGAGGTACCACGCATGGCACCTCCAGTTCAACTTGGGCCGAATCGTACGTACAGCCATGACGGGGAGATGTCGCGCCCTACCTCTTCCAGCACCACGAAAAGCGCCACCTTCAACGGCCCAAGCGATCCCTTCTCAAAGCTCGAAGACACTTTAGCAAATCTGACTCTGGCACTGCACGCGCGCAAAGGGAACATTGTCGGACGCTCTGTCAGGGCGAGAGCTGTCGCCGATGAACTTGTTGTCAACGAACTCTACAACACGCTTTTGGAGAACCCTGCCAATCTTGAACTCGCTGGCCAATCATCTGTGGATGTACTTTTCGCAGTGTTTGAGAAATTTTTGAGTGTCGCTTGGAAAGAACGAATGGGTCCGGTGCTGTCGCATGCCACATTGGTCTCATTACAGATGCGATCAGATAGCATGCCACCTGATGAGTTCGAGGAGTTCTTCAAATACACTTTCGACCAGTTTGCTCCTCCAAACCAACGAGCGTTCCGCGCCGTCATCAATCTGCTAGCCGAACTGCTTGATGGCACCAGCAACGATGGCGATCGAGGCATTCTCACAGCAGCGTTTGCCGAGATGTTGGTGCCTGCCGGTAACGCAAACGACTTCATCTCCCTTATGGACCGCTTGGTGCAAGATATCGACGCCCTGTTCCCCGCCGAGACACCTGGATTCAGTACTCCAAACCATGGCTCTATGGACTCAAAGAGTCGCTACGCAGCTGCCGGCTCGCTCAACTCCAACACCTCACTGCGGAGACGTTTTGGCTTTGGTACCTTGACACGCGAGAACAGCAAGTCAGAGAATGAGTCCAAGGTAGGCTCACTCTGGCGCTCATTGAGCAAGAACAGCCATGGGACAGACCTTCAGTCGCCCAGCATGGGAAAGGCTGGTCCCGGGCACCTTGGTCGCTCCAACTCAATAGACGCTGCTGCTCGCCTATCGCCGAAGCGACCGTCCTCTCGCGACCGTCCGACCGTTCTCGGCGCCTTTACATTTGAGAACGCCAATTCAAACTCGAACTCGAACGCTAATGGTCGGTCGTTCGTGGGCAATCTTGGGACAATTGGAGAGGTACCTCCCACTACTGGGCCTCCCCGCAAGAAGCGCCGCTCTTCTTTGAGCGATCTCAAGACGTTGCAGGATGCTGACGATGTACCCGAGTGGTCCCCGCAGACTCCTCGCAAGGCCGATCCTGCATTGCGCCACGAGACACGCCAGATCAGTGAGTCTCCGCTCGCCCCTTCGGCGGCTACAATGGCTTTACACAAACACACTTCCTCGATACCCACCCCTACCCGACTAGGTTCTCCGCTGCGGGTGGAAAGGACAGACAGGAAAGAGAACTCTCCTGCAGTCGGCTTGGAGCGTCCAGCACACATTAGGGGAAAGTCGGTCACGATGAAGCCAGACGTCGATGATGAAGTCACCATTAAGTCAAACAGTCCTACGAAGAAGCGAAGCGAGACTGTTTCAGGCATCCCCAACCCTTTGAACCTCCCCAACAGCTCAGCCATCCCGAATCTACGACCAACTACCAGTGCTGGTCTGCATGAAAGAACCGGATCTGGCAACGCCGTCAAACTACCACCCTCGACTCCGCGATCTCCGACCAAAGCCAGCACTCCTTTGACTGGGAGCCCTCCCAAGAAGCTGAGAATGCAATCCCCTCAAAAGTTGCGCGAGCGGCTCCAAACTCAGCAACGCGATATCGACACAGCTTCGCAAGCTTTACAAAACGAACTGAGTGCCATCGGTCAAGAGCTAAATGCTAGGAGCACTCCGCGTCTGACCACTCAGAGCTCGGCTCCGTCCCTGATAACGAATGGGACTGCTGCAAGGACGGCCGAAGCGCGCGTTGCTGCTCTGGAGAAGCTCAGAGCCACGTTGGAAACACTCTCTGCACGCACTTCAGGAATCTCAAACGACGTAACAACTTCACTCCAAGTATCGGAAGCTAGATGCAAGCACCTGGATCAGTTGTATCGCGACGTAAACTTGGAGAACGAGGCACTGTATGCGAAATTCAACGAAGAGCTGGAGAGGGTGACAAGCAGCGCTCGCAAGGGAAGGGCTAGCGAAGAGGTGGAACGTCGGTTGAAGACGAGTGAAGAGGAGCTGGCCCGCCTGCGAAAAGAGAATGCAAGACTGAAGAGGGAGAATGCTGGATTGAAGGCGCAGATCAGAGAGTGAGTAGTCGTCAAGACTGCTCAATCGCCCTGATGCGTGCCAGATGGGGGCACGATGTTGACGAACCTGCAGTTTGCTCAGCTTAACTAATACCGCAGCTGTGAGGTTCGCCCTGCTTCTGGACAGTTTTGCTACGGCGGGTCTGGCATGGGTACAGTACGTAGCCATACGTGCTTGCATTGCGGTCGCTTTTCTGACCATATTCCCTGTACTTCTTTTTGTCGAACTCGGGCTGATGGCCCTTGAGCTTTCAGGTTGGAGTGTGGGCGCGAGGGACTGCGTTATGATAACATGACATGGCGTTAGCGAAGCCACCTTTAGAGCAATATACCATCTGCTTTTTCCTTTGCTAGTCGTACTTTCCTCGATGCTGACCTCAGGTGATTTTGACAAGCATCAGGGGTGCGTGTTGCATGCTTGAGAATGTTATCAAGGTAGAAGTATGCATTGCCTCAGCAACTGCTTACTTATTAAAATATGATAGTATGGATGCAGCAAACCTTAGAAAAGTGACACGAATTCTGGTTACATGTGGTGAAGGGTCCAACCTGTCTCAGGGTGCAGACGTCGTGACGGTGGCAGAAGAAGGCCAATGGGTTCCCCAGTCGCGCAGCCTCGCCAAGTGGGATAGCAGCCTCAACCCCGCTAGTTTATGCATGTGTTGGCAGGGCTTTGCAGCTACACGGCCGGGGCAGTTATGCCGCGGTTATGCAGCTTGTTGGCCTGGCCTGGCCTCGAAGGGAAGGTGCAAAGGTGTCGGTATGCCGTTGCGCTGTGTAGCTCAGAGCGGAAAGGACAACTCGCAGTGTTTCATGGCGTGTGTAGTAGAGCTATTAATGGAGATTGATGTGCTGCCCGGATGCGCTAGAAACAAAGTCAACGTTTCGCGCTCGATCGGGAGGGTTTCCGCTAAGGCGGAACTGGACGTGTCGGACGACGATCACTGACCGGGCTCGTCGAGCTGGGGATTAGTCTTCGTCATCAGCAGCTTCGATAAAGGCGCAGGGCAATCGCTTGCGTGCATGGCAATTCGCGCATGCTAAGAGACCTCATCCCAGAGCCGGCCGCCAACCTGCCCAGACGTGTCCATCCTGCATCGTCACTGCTTCTCCACCCCGGCCGGAAACCGGATCCGTGGACCGCGCTCACCCAAACCCGCGACGAAACGTCGGCGCTCCACAGCGATTGACCCTTTCTCTACCACCCTTTGGAAGCCTCCACGACGGAGAGCGGCAATGACTCTCCATACTCCATCCAGGACCGAGTGCTCCCGCGCCTGCGACCTTCTCCGCCGACCAACACCACAACGCGCGTCCCCATCTCCCAAGCCCTCACCCTCTCGCAAGCTACCGGTTGGCTAATATATATCACCGCCACCATGGCCTGGTTCATGAGAGGCGTCCAGAGTGCCGTCTTCCACTATGCCTCGTGCGCCCCCTGCACCGGCTACTCGGACGGCAGGAAGAGACGGAAAGCAGCAAAGGCCGCGAGGAAAGTGCGGGAGAAGCTGGAACTCGAGCAGCCCGACGCCTACCACCACCCCGAACCCACTGGGACCAATATATACTGGCATGAGGAGATCGCCATGGGCCCAGGACCACCTCCACGAAGGGCGCGGAGGACCAACACGGGCACTACAGGCAGCACACGGGGCATGCCAACTCGCGGAACACAGGGTTCGGCTATGAGTAAGGGCGGGAGTAGCATCGATGTCGACCAAGCCGGTGACATGCGCCTCAGCGACGACACCCTCGACGACGATGAGACGTGGAACCACAAGCGCTATCAGAGGGAAGACGAGGACCTATGGGGCCATGACGAGCCCTCAATAAACCTCGAGCAGACCATGACAGGCTCGTCGACCGGAGGCGCCGGCTATCAAATACGGAGACCAGGCACTTCAAGATCCGGCAGCTACTACACCCCGCGCGCACCACCCGTCAACGATCTGCATCCTCCTGTCGTCAGTCTCCCCTCTCCCGACCCCCTCGACAACCGATGGATGCTCCAACCTCCACCCAAAGCTAGTGTCATGGCTGGAAAAGAACGAGCAAGAAACAGGAGTAGGAGTGGTAGTGGCGCGAGTAGTCGCGTCGAGTTGAGCCTGGGTCGCCAGGTCAGCACAAGGCACTTGATGAACAAGCTGGAACGAGGCGAGACACCCGGCGCCCGCTCAGCGTCGCCGAACGGATCGTACTTCAACCCATCACGGTGCAGGACTCCACAAGCTCGGCCGCCTTCTGCCACGAGCAGTTCGCGCCGAAGACAGAGGCGAGACACTAAGGTTGACCTTGCTATGGCGCGAACCGAGACAGTGAGCACCCAGCACTCATCTGGGGATTCCAGCGATACGATCGTCCGAGGCAACTCCGCACCTCGTTCCGCAGTCGTTCCAGACATCAAAGTGATCCGCGTCCGTCAGAGCCGACCCGCACTCTCCACTGTTCTGTCTAGCAACTCAGGGAGGGACGGCAGCGACGAAAACGCACTCCCGCTTCCCGAAAAGCCCAGTCCAGCCCACCACCGCTATACCACGACGTCGACCCCCGATTCCATCCCTTACTACACTAAACATCGCGAACCTCTCAACTCGTCCGATATATCCTCCCTAAACTGCCTCCAAGACCTTGTATCCCCACGCGCACTTCTCAGCTCGCGCTTCGTCTCCGCACCACTCGTCGAAGCCAAGATTCGCCTACCGCCTTCAGAAGAAGATATGGCAGCAAGAGCGCGACGAGATATGTCCGACAGTGGCTTTAGCCTATCGCGAGATTGGGACGAAGAGGAAGAGGGCATCGTCAACGTTCCATTTGATCGCAACTTCGGACCGCCAGAGAGGGATCCTAGGTTTAGATGGAGTGTCGACTTTTGAGCGCATCTCTACCGCCACCACCACCCACACGACACTCACATACACTTCACTTCTCCACGCGCGCATCTTCAGCGTTGGCATCTTATTGCATTGCATCGCATAGCCGATTTCTCCACCTGTTTTTTCCTTCCCTTTGTTATCAGCGATGATTTTGTTCCGCAAAGCGAAAATTGCATACTCGCATTTTGGATAGACACGAACTTTGACGACCTTCACCAAATGGCGTTTTGGGCGGGTCCTGATGGACTCAGGCATCGTTTGCTTATTTTCTTGGGTGCTGGCTTCTGGCATTGTCACCTGTTCGCTTCTTCATGGTATGGGTTTTGTATATATCGCTGCATTAGATATATGACTATTCGAGAGTGAGCTCCAGGAAGAGCTTCATTTTACACCACAAATACTTGTTCTCGATTGGTGCATGCTTCGCTCAGGCTTCATTCTCACCGACACAGTGTGTGTACTGACTTGAGGTAATTTCTTGCTTGCTTGCTTGGCTTTCTAATGCCGAACCAAAATCAATGCACGCGCATACTACATGATTCGCTATTCCATTCGATATCTTACAACTCCGCGTAAACATAATCTATCGGGCGCCCAGATCCCACAACCTAAGCGTTTCGCCCTTTCCACCCCTCTTCTTGATGCCCTTCTCCTTGCCACCCTCGGTCAACTTCAACATGCATTTCGACACAGCCGCTAGGCACTCCAATACTTCGCTCATCCTGCCTGTCTCTAGCAGACACCTCTGCACCCACTCGTTACTCCTGTCCGCTACTACAACAGCTACCTCCATAGCCTTGATCGCGGGGTCCTTGTTCAGGAACCAGGCTGCCGCTTGCAGGACTGAAAGGTATGCGAGAATCATGTCTGGTATGTAGGCCTTTATCAACTCCCAGGTCTTATCTGTGAGGTATTCAGGGTCGGCGGCGGAGGCATCGGAGATGGCGGGGATGAGCGTGTCGAAGACGTTCGATATTGAGTCTAGGAGCGCTTTCGTGCGTTGGGTATCGGGCTTGTGTTTCGCAGAGGCCCCGTCTTTCTTGCGTTCAGCGCGGATTCTGTGACGAGGGTCAATTAGTGTACTCGACAAAGCGAAGACAGGATTGACTAACTGGATAAGTGTTTGCTCCTCTTCACGCCATTCGCGGAAGAGGACTAGTAGGCGCACAATCTGCTGAAGTGTGTAGTATGAAGTGCTACTCTGGCGCAGCGCGTTCACCGTCCTCCTGTGCCGGTCTGCGCTGGGCAGTTTAGCCATAGGAATAGCGGCAGCTCGGTCAGCAGTAGACAGACTGTCACGGTGTTCATGCAGTCGCTGCTCATCCTGCTCCTCTGCTCCTGGCATTGTGAAATCGAAGGGGTAGCCGAGCAGGGCTTCTGTCCTGGACAAAGACAGAGTCTCGACGCTTAGATCACCGATGACCTTCTCAGCGGCGGCAAGTCGACCGTTGACTGAATGATATGTCAGCAAGTTTCTGGTTGTGCATGTTAGACGTGACTTACGCAGGAAGATGATTAGCGCGCTCTGCAAGTGTACAAACGTATTCTCGTAATCCTTTGCAACATAGCTGTACCATTGCACCGAATCGATAACAACCTCGTCTTGTGGGCTTATCTCAGCACCGTCAAATGTCCGCTTGACACGCACGCCCGGCCATAGCAGCTGCTCGGTCGGAAGTGTAATCTTCTCTAAAATGTTGAACCGCTTGATTGGGTTAGTGATAACGCCATAACCATCGTTGGTGAAGTGCGTAAATCCACTATCCCGCGAAGCAAATGTGAAGCTCTGCGAAATGACTTGGACGACATTAATTCGGTATGACTCCATCAGCGCAACGGAGTGCCGTTGCTCAGAGCTGTTCTTAATATCGGGGAGCACGCGCGCAAGACTGTAGGCTGCTCGTTCGTCGATGAGTTGCGCGGCGTATAGTGGTATGGTATCGAACCGTTTGGTGAGGCGCAAGAATTCGATGTAAGCTGTGATGACATTGTCCATAGCCAGGAATTTCTTGTCCTGCTGTGTGTCCTCGAAAAGCGTGTGCAATCCTTTGCGAAGGATAATGAAGATGTGGACAATAATGCGGAAAGCGTGTGGATCTTTCGCAAGAGCCTGGTAATATGGCTCTGCGTGGTATGTGCGATGATCACCGGCGGGTATTGGGCTTCGGTCCTCTTCTGGTGAGTCTGGGTGTATGATGAGACTGTGAGGTCGCTCGTCCTTGTCGAACATGTCTGCAATAGCCACACCGACCTTCAGCATCAGATCATCAGCGTCCCTGCCAATTAGCGCGCTCTGGATGAGTTTGATCGGCGAGACCGCTTGCGCTGCTGTGCTCTTCTGCTGCTTCAGAAGCCCCATCACCTTCTCCGGTGATCTCTCCCAGTCTCCGATATTCGCGACGGCGTCCTGAAACAGAAACTTCTGAGTCAGGTTCTCTGTCACTCGATTCGGGTGCTTCTTCTGGAGGTATGAGTCGAATCGCGAGAGAAGAAGTGCGTTGTAGTGCGCATATAGATGGTCGTCCCAGGACCTGCAGACAGTCTGTACTTGCTTCAAGTCTCCACTCAACAGTCCATATACAGCGCCTTCGTATGGTATCCGAGCCCCCCTTGCTGCGTAGAAGGACATGCGGCGGAATAGATAGCCAACCGTCGGCCCAGCGACATTCGGACCACCTTCAGGATGGCCCTCGTACGCAGCTCCAATGCTGACACCGCGCCACGACTCGTTTCGCTCGTAGCACCAGTCGACGATTGTCTTCCAGGGTAGTCCCCGTCGCATCATTTCGTATGCGACCATCCAGAGAGAGCGCTCGTAGTACTCATCGCTCCGTTCGAGTGCGCGCTTCTGCCTAGAAGGAGCGTCTGGGTCCAGTTGGGTAACGAGATTCGCGGTCCTGTCTGAGGTCTTGAGATTCGAGTTGATCGGCTTCAGAGGTTGGTCTATGTCGTCCATGCGCTTCGCCTGCTTGATCTTTGTCTTCGTCTCCAACCATCCGCTGGTCCATGTGTGCGCGCCCTTTCCGGAGTGTTCCTCGAGCCCTGTAATAATCGCCTTGACGTCGCTGTCACTGTCGCGCGCTGTTTGTTCCAACCAGCGAAGGACGAGCGCCTTCTCTTTCGCCTGGTCATCCTCCAGCAGAAAGCGATCCCAGATCTCACTATTCTTGCAGTATCTCGCACTTCCCCCAACCTCTTCCAGTTGCGCTTGCTTCTCCGCAGCCGAATCGGTGCCAGGCTCGGGGTTGTAATGTTCGATGACCAGCTTCAACAGTTTCCATGTCGCAAGCTCAGCCTGCCATTCTCGTAATTCTCGAACGTTCGCGGAGACGGAGGCGGCGCTGGGCTCGATGGATGAAATGACAGATTGGGACGACTGGCCGAACAGACTCTGGCCTGGGTTGTCTGATGCATCTGCCATAGTCTGTATTTGTCGACGAACAGTCTTGCTGAGGCTTCCCTTGTTCTCCGCTTCGGTCGTTCGCTTCAACTCCTTCACGTGTGATTCCGCAACGTCTTGGAACTTGCCGACCAGCTTGACGGTGGTCTGGTATTTGGCTTTCTTCGATTCGTTGCCATGGACATGCCAGTGGTCTACTCGTTCCGCGAACTTCTCCACCTCTTTCCCTACACGTTCGGCCATTGCGCGCAGCGGTTGTAGCGGATCGTTGGGTTTGGCGCCGTTCGTGGCTCGGGATGTTCCGAAAAGGAGCGCATTGTTGTTGTTGGACTGAATGAAATGTCAGCACCCATTGGAGCGAAGTTGGAGGTGTCTCGGGAGGCAGCAGAATCTCGCTGATGACTTACCTGAGCTGCAGTCGGCTGCGACTGACGCGATAATGATCGTGAAGCCATGGCGGGTGGGAAGAGTATAAGTTCGGAGTGGCGGGAAGAAGGCGATGAGACAGTCTCAGTGGTACTTGATCAGACGCGCCCCAATGACGTGTTGGGAGCTGCGATGCTCGTGGTTGACTGCCCCAAGCCCATCACAAAACACAAGTCGCGCGCGGACGGTCCCTGCCCACTAGCGCGTCGCCAAGCTTCGGCGCGCTAGTGAACATAAAACTCAAAATCTGCCCTTACCCAGAGTCTCTCGGCACAATGTTTTCACAGGATGGCGCCTTTAGAGTCTCGTCAGGAATCTTCAGTTTCTCATGACGCGCTCGTGCTGTCCTAGATCAATGCGCTTTCTGGTAACCTGGCTGGACTCCCAAGTGGGGGATGACAGTGCGGATGATATAGGAAGTGATACATCCCATAAGCTAACGAGCGTTTTCTCGAACGGCACCCGAATTTCTCCTGACACCTCTCCGTCTGGCCATTTCGGCTTATACATCTCGATGCGCCAGCCTCGCGAAGGAGCTCCTTTCCCATGAATGTACTCTGGCAAAAACGCATATCTATGATGTTGGCTGTCGCTGGCATTCCAATATGCATGAGCCAGACGACAGCGGATACCATCTGGACGCGACGCTGCGTACCGTCCACTTCAGAAGAACCGTGCCCCGTCGCGATACTGCTAGTGACGCGAAACTTTTGCATGGAGAGGCAGGGGATTCATTGTCAATCGCAGAAAGAAGTTCCAGGCGTTTTGATTTGTTATGTTACACGGCCTATAATTACACGGGGATATGTATACATCAGTCTGCTCGAGGTTATGATATCCCTTTTGCACGCTGCTCCATCTTGAGTCTGAGGTGTCGTTAGAGCTGCCGATGAGTTGAACGGATCTCGAGACTCACCTGAGGAGCGAATATTTCGGACAGCTCACAGTGCTAGCATTCTCTCCTTGCTCTTTGTAAAAGGCGTTGCAGCACTCGTATAGCGCATCAACCTGTTCTTGGTCAGGTCGCGTTCAAAGTCGTTCTGTGTTCAATGGCCCGCCTGTGAGACATGGATGCGTACCTCTTTTCTGCACTTCTCCTCGTTGTAGTTATTCTTCTGTATGCAGTCTACCACTTAGCTCAGTATGATACAAGTTAACTAGATACACACTTTGAATTGCACATGCTCTAGGATGACACGGAGGATCTGTCCTCAAGTCCTTTTCCATTTCTCCCTTGGGTCTCGTCAATTTGGTACTCGCCGCCGGTTCCATAAGCGTGACATCATGAGCATACCATTGTGAAGACAACCAACAGTCGCAGCGATGCAAGAGTCGCTATGCAAGGTTTGTAAAAGCAAAAATCCAGAGGCAAAAAAAGATAGCGAATCGGTAAAAAGACAGGTGAGACGAATTATGTCGTGCAGGTAAAGGTGATGAAGGTGAAGCCGGTTGGTTAAGGCTGGCCAATGCTTTGAGAGCGAGACCCCACTAATTCTCAGTGCTTCCACCTCGTCGTCGTTGCGCTTTCCTCCTGCACACAACTCCTCACGCGTTGCCACTGCTCCTACATACACCCGACGCGTCTGCCCAGCCTCACGAGAGTCTTCTATCACCCGACGTAATCAGCACCAAAGCGCCGGTATTAAGGTACGGCTATCTCCGCACTATATAAAGCAGCCTCCCCCACGACAAAACGGCGCTTCCTCATTCTCCACCGCTTCCGCTGGATAGCCGACTGACCTCGCCGAACAGCCCTACTCGACCGCTCTGCGACCCAACACCTCACTTAGACACCCACGCACCTCCCACGCCTCAAAATGTCTGACAACGGTTCGCCCAACGTGCAGCAGAAGCCTGAAGACGGTGGCCAGAGCGAGCACCTCAACATCAAGGTCACCGATAACAACAACGAGGTCTTCTTCAAGATCAAGCGCACCACTGCCCTTGGCAAGCTCATGAACGCCTTCTGCGACCGCCAGGGAAAGAACATCTCAAGCGTGCGATTCCTGTTCGACGGCCAGCGCGTAACAGCCGCGGACAACCCAGACACGGTACGTGAGAGAGTTGCAGTCATATACATACAGCGAAAGGCTGCGCTTCTGCGACAATTGCTAACGCGACACAGCTCGACATGCAGGACGGCGATACCCTTGAAGTCCACCAGGAGCAGATTGGTGGCTGCTGACCGGCGACCCTCCGCGACATTGTGCAGAAGTCCTTACATCTGCACTAAATCTCGACACCCAGCGGCTAGGCTATTACCTTGTATACCCACGAGTGCGACCTGCCGAAGACCTACGAGGACACGATTGCTTTCAGCGGCGGCGATGGCGGAAAAGAGGCATGGGTTTTGCTTTCACATATGATACTATGGGTTCGGGCGTCACGGATTTACCAAGCCCGCCCTTGCGGCGCGATTTGAGTCTTCATGTATTAGCTCATGGTGCGCCATAAGCGAGAAGGATTGAATTCACTACATACATTCCATGACTTACATGTACGTGTCTTGGACTAAGCTGCAATGTGCGGCAGGTGAAGATCAATTCTTACGGTATTCTGAGTGAAGAAGAGGTTCGGTCTAATGCCTAATACAATAGGTGCTCAATCACCCCCATGTGTAGTGAAAATAATAAGCCAGCACTTTCATGCTTCATCCAGATCGGGCCAACCTTTTACATTTAATTTACAGATTTTCGTAGACTATATGTACAATAATACCAAAACTACATGCCGAGCATAGTCTGAGCATATGAGCATTCAACGGCTCTAGTCATCCCAAACAGCCTTCTTCCTGGCTTCCCTCTCTTCCGCCTCCTTCTTCTCCCTCTCCCTCTCCTCGGTCCTCCTCTTCCTCTCCTTCTCCCTCATGACGCGGTCATACTCCCTCTCCTCCTCAGTCCTCTTCGGCGCTCTAACGCCCAACGCACCCGCAATCATCCTCCCGGCTACCGACGTTGTCTTCTCCGGTCGTTTATCTGGGCCTCCCCTGCTCGAACTCCGACTCCCACTATCGCTCAAACTGGAGTTCAAGTTGTACGGAACATTGTCCGGGTATTCGAACTGCGTGGGACTGGCAGGTGTAGGCGGCGGCGGGTTCGGCGGGTTATCGCGCGAAGTTGTGGTGCTCAGAGGTTGTAGAGAATCGTGTGGTGAGCCTTTCTCTGCAGACTTGCCGAGGTCTACATCTTCGGTCTCAGTATCCGATCCGCTGAGTTCGGCTTCCCAGCTATCTGCGACGGGCTTGGATTTGGGCTTCTGCGCGGTTTTCTGCGGATGCGAGGCTGAGAGCTCAAGGTTGCCGAGGGTGTTTGCGATTTCTGGGGGTGACGGCATGTTAGTCGGTGCTTCTCCATTTGGACGTGTAATGCACGAAAGTGCTCGATGAGGGAGGTGCGTACCTTCTTCGCTAGGTGTCTTGTTCATTGGCGCCATATTGTTTCTTCCGCTGTGCGTATGCCGTGTGCCGTATGCTGTGTGTGCTGTAATCTTGGGAGGGTCGTGTGAGGCTTGCGATGATTTGCGGGGTAAATGTTCCGGTTTCTTTGAGCAAGATGTCGGTCGGATGCGGGGACGATCAATCGTTTAACGCTTCTGACTCTAGTAAAATGGCAGTAGCAAACTGTCAAGCAATTGAGGGTGCAAACGGGAACTTAAGAGTAAGGGTTCAACTGAGCCTTGGAAACTAATTATGGAAGTCCACGGATCGCTCCATTGTACGAACCGTGGAACTGGCTAGCTTTCCCCTGCGCCGATTGCCCGCGAGATAGGGTGCCTGTGGGGAAGGGCGCGCGTCACAACGCACGACATGCTTTCGACGTCAGATCGATTGCTTCATTTAGCTGTTAGACCCACTTTCTCGATTCTAGAACACATGTTGTTCGAACAAATATAGATGTGGCTATGGCCTCGTCTGCAAGGAGGGAGGCGGTTTGCGCAACACGTACGTGCGTGTTCCTACATTATGGACCGATGGACCCTGGAAATGGAACAAAGTGATATTCAGGGGATAAAGCCTAGACTTTAGACTTCAGACGCTTACTACGGTTCCACACCACCACCTTGTACAATGAAATTTCTCGAGCTCATGCTTGGAATGGAACCTTGGACACCGTGAGCCATGACAGATCCTAGGCCAGCAAATCCTTTCCTCCCTTGTCAATCTACATATCTCAGCGTCCTTTTGAGACGTCATCACCGATATAGAGAATACTTTTCTGAGAATTTGGAGAGTCAGCGGAGTAGTAGAGCGCAGTATTTCGACAAGCAGGGCGCGTAACGCAAATCTAAGTTCTTTGAAGATTGAAACAATGGTAGGTATGTTGCCGAAGAGATTGAAAAGGGAGAAAGGCGTTTGGGAGTCAACGAAGAGAGGCTTGAAGAGGAGCAAAACAACAAAGAGGGGCAGAGGATCCCTCATGAAGAGATGTAAGTGACGCAGACAGGGGGTGATGTGAAAGCGCTTGAGAGTGAAAGCCTACACCGTTACTGCAACTCAAAGTGTGTTCGTCTGCCATTCGACAGCATCGTCTTAGTCTATCAGCTACAGTTCAAGCCAAAGAGAAACAACATGCATCTACAAGCACACCACTCACATCGAGATGTTTCACACTCCATTCCCAGTCTGAGGCAACTCTCGCTTCAGCTCTAGTTCCAGCCTCTTATGCGTCAGCTTCAGTATCGTGTCAAAGCCTATGCGAGTGGAACCATAGTTTTCCGCTGCCCGCACTGCCAGAGGAACACCTTCAGTCTCAGCGACAGACGATTGAGAGTCTGCATTAGGAAAGGATGAGCGGGTGAGCCATCCCGGGGCTTCCAGCTTCCTTAACTCGTCCCTCGCATGCTCAGACCTTGACACAACCAAGGGCACCCCCACAGATGAGTCGAAAGTATGCATACATCGCGCAGCATGCTTAATCATCTCGACAAGCTCTACCGGGTATGGGCCCATCGGGCAAAGTCCGGACTGGTACCATGTGCTACTCGGGCGGAGTATAGGTAGTTGCAGAAAACTAGGTAGTTTGGAAGACTGCTCAATGAGCGACATTGAGTAAGCATCATCTTTCCACTCAAGATGCCGTGGTACGTAGTATATCGACTCTACGTCATCATCCATACCCGAAACGTGACCATTTATCTCGGATCTGTAAGTGGTGTGCATGTTGAAGTAAAATCCGGCATCTATGCGGCATGTGTCCAGAATGTTTGGCGAAGGCTGATCTGGCAAATTAGTTCCGAGGGAACGGGAGGGATGAGTCACCGTGTCGAGGACGATCCTAAGTATGTACGAGTAACATCCGAGGTCTTTGATCGTTTTTGGTGGCAGACTTGATAAGACAGACTGCAGGAACCCCCTTTCGTTCGGAGTCAGGATGTCCAAAACCGAAAGGAACTTTGGAAAGTCGTAGGTAGAATTACGAATTGCGTTCATCTTATTGTATATGTGAACCAGTGCACATTTTGTCTGTTTTGCAACAACTACAATGTCTGTTAGTAGCGCTAACGGAGCACGCTGGTGTCTGCGATCCTACCGGAGTATTTGACAGCAGATCCGGACCCAGCTCGCTTTGCCTGAGATAGCGATTTGTTGTAATTACGGTTCCAGAACTTGACACATCCGGTGCAGGGTGTTTGCTTTTCGCACTAATTTTGGTTCTTTAGCCACGTTCGCGAGGTCATGGAGAAGAAAGCGTACCTTTTTCTTTGCGTGCTCACAACGCGTACAAGAACCACCTAGAAGAGCGAGCTCCTGCATGCTCTCCTTTTCTGACTTCGTTCGACGTTCTCTCACTACCCGGAACGTCTCTTTGCCTTCGAGAGGAACGATGTTTACTGACGATAGTGGAATTTTCGCTCGTTTTGATATACGCTGCTCCCAGCCGCGTAGCGTAAGCTCTCGATCAAAATCGTTGCACACAATTTGTTTGCGTTTAGCTGATGAAGCATGCCTCTGAGTCAACGGCTGTTGTACGGAAGCAGAATTCGCGATATGCCAGACCATCGGCTGGGTCGATGAAAATGGCGACGCAGAGGGCGTGGGCTGTGTGAGAAAATTACCCGGTGGTGACGGTAAGTGAAGCTCCGTATCGGGTGAAAGATTGAATCGGACAACGTGACGCCACGAATCAGTAGTATTATTTTGTAGTCTCGTCCGTCCGTATTCGGCGCTACCAGCAAGTGCCATGAAAAAGTCAGAGTCGCCGTTGTAGGCTTCTTGAATAAAGGAGTCGTGGTCATTGGTATGAAAAGAGTTGAATTCGGGTGGGAAGCTGGGAGCGGAGGTATGACATGTCGTACCGAGTGCGAGACCGTCATAGTCGGGCGTGTCTACGACAGTGCTCGGGCCCGGGATATCGCGATATACATCCTCAAAAAGATAGTCTTGATGGAAAGGGAAAGTGGTGGCTTGCGAATAGAAAGTGCTGTCAGTGATCGTATCCACCAGAGTCTGGATGATCGTGGCATTAGACTGTGTTCAAGTTCCGACACTCTCGAGGTCTGGAATATTATAGGACTCACAGGCTCTTGGGATTCAGTACTTGTATGACCATACGTCCAAGCCAAATAGTCACACTGGCTCGCTTTTGGCGAGATGAAGAACATGTCTGCTTCTAGCGTTTGTCCTTCAGGTACTAAGGACTGCTCTAGAGGAAGTAGGTTCGTGCTTGACTGAGGAAACATGCCATCGTGCCATTCAGGCGATTGATCAAACCAACTCGTGTTCAGCCCAGTCGCAGAGCAATCTCCATACATCGAGGCTGTATGTAAGCCATCGAAATCAGAAAGATACCTCTCATCATTCGAAGCTGGATCACCGTCTTCCATGTGGATGTCGCTTGTGGGCCCAGCCATGTCGACAAGGCTGGCTATCTAGGTAGAGTCGACGGACGGGGCTGATAAAACACGATCCAGCTAGAGGTAACGTATAATCGAAAGAGATGGTGTAGGTGAACAGCAAAACCGCAGCCTGAAGAGCGCACATGCAAACATATTATAGGAGCGAGCGACATTGTTGACAGCAGGTCAGCGAGAAGCCAACCGTCGAAGTGCGCATGGAAAAGAAGGCAAACGCGCAGCATTCTGCAGCCACTTGCACGTTGTCGTCTTGGCTCGAGGTTCCGACATCTCAAAGTAGCCTAGTTTTCACTCCGACAACCGCATCCGCACTAGCGCCGCATCGCCTGCCATCACCATACAGAAGCCGTTGCATGACCTGTGTGACAAAGGTTCCTAGCATCAGAGCAAGAATATCCTTCCGACATCTCGAATTGGTCTAGCGATTAATTGAGCGGTGTCCCTCGTCTTGTTCCGACACTCGCAATAGGTATAGTCAGAACACAGCCTTCCAAGACCGTTGCTCATCGATATGTTATCCGGGGTACTCAACGACACGATGGATAGCCACCAGAGAGAGGTTATAGCAACATGTACAGTAAGTACATATATGCTAGTAAGCCTCTGACTTTGGGTAAACAGACATCTCGCTTCCCACAATTACAAACAATCATACACACTCCATTCACGACTCCCGCAAGCCTACATGACCATGTCTCCGATACCCTGGACACGAAGCGAAGTTCTCGAGCTGCTCACCCTCATCGCAATGATCATCATCTCCACTATCGCGGCTGCCTGGCACATATTCATGAACTACAAGGTGAGCTTCCTTTCGAAATCGCGTGTAGAGTTCACGCTGACTTCGTGCCTTGGTCTCAGATCCAGCGACGCCTTGAAAAGACAGGAGGAGGGAACTCGGCGGGGCCACTCTTGTGATATTGGAATGCACGGAGAGAGCGAGTGACATATGATGTGAGAGAAGCTACCGCAGGATATACAAGCCATAGTGTTACAATACCACTGTATTTGAACTAGAAGTTACGATCAGACTGTGACGAAGAAACAACGAGAACTAATGATACAAAAGCAAGACACGAACAATGCTCGCTGAATCAGACAATAACGCCGCTGATCAGACATGCAAATACCCATGGGGTATCGTCGAAACAGTTATGCCAGACCCAAACTCAATCAATCGCAAGCCATGCGAGATAATAATCAAAACACCGAGATATGCAGTGCGCCACATGCGGCATCATTACTTCTTTATAGACTGGAGCCCATTCTTGGCTCCTCATCACTTCGTCGGATACTCATTTTCTTCTTCGCTTTGCCCTTCTTCTTGGCAGCCAACTCATTCGGTGGCGATTGCGTACCGCGGCTGCCGATCTGACTGTCGCCTTGCTTGAGTCCCTTCACTTCCTGAAGCATGTCGCGGAAACCTTCCTCGAGTGTGGTCATTCGCGCAAGCATGATCCTGCTCATGCGGTTGGACTCCGAGTCGTTGTCGCTGCCCTTCTGCATCTCGTGTGCTTTCATCCTAGCAGCCATCTCGAACTGTGTGGTGAATGATGCAGGTAGTCCGTTGAGGTTGCCAAAATTGGGGTTGAGGTTGTTGTCTCCAAGATCTGACGCCAGATCCAGGGCAATGGCGTTAAACGAGGGCTCGCGTGCCCCATGGCTTCTAGACAGCAGGTTGGACGATATCCCGCGTGGTGGCATGATTGCACGAGGACGAGAAGGAGCCGCAAGAGGTGGGACACTAGTACGCTTTGGAGTTTTGGCACCTGTGCCACTTGAACCGTCGAGACGTCCGGGAGTGGCCGTACCAGTGGCTGTTCCACTGCGAACGCCTGTCCTTGGTCGCTTTTCGGGGGATGGAGCGCGGGAAACGTTCATATTCTCCTTGACAGGGCTGAAGAGAATCGTGCTTGTGGACGTGTTACGGGCATGTCCTGGTTTGGATCGCCTCTTGCTAGGTGACAAAGGCGTTTTCGCTTTGAAGCTGGAATCAGAGGGCGACGCTACAATGGCAGGTGTACGGCTTTGCGTTTTGGGCAAGACAGTCATCGGCGTACGGAAGGATTCATCTTCAGAAGACTGATATCCTGTCTGAGGCCTCTTGCTGTCTTTCTGACTTGCCTCAATCCGTGGAGTAACTTGCTGATCAGAACTTGCGTCGTCGTCCTCGTCGTCTCCATCAGCATCCGTCTGCTGCGGCACCTCCTCCATGACCATAGCTAAACTCAGATCTGGTTCTTCTTCCTCTGCTATAGCTGGGGTCAGTGGAGTCCCAGTGTCATCAGGGTCAGAAACCACAGTCCTGGTAGCGAGTGGGTGCCTGCGCCTTGGCTGGCCGGCGGTCTTCGTTCGCCGAAGATGTGGCCGATTGGGCCCTTCAAGTCGGTCCAAAACTGATCGTGAGTCGTCCTGAGGTGGTTCGTTCTCATCATCGTCGCCCATTTTCCTCATCCAATCGGAGACGACATTGCCCGAGTTCCTCCTAGGTGTTGGATAGCGGGGAGTCGGTTGGAAGCTAGAGTCGCGGAAAGGCCGCCGGAACACTTCCTCGAGTGCCTGGTCCTTCTGGAAGGTAGTGACGGATGGCTCGCGCAGGCGCGGACTGAACAGCTCAGTAGGGCCTCGAATGCTGAACGCAGGCACAGGCGCTTTGGATTCAGCCCGACCCCGTTGTTCAACCAGATCAGTTGGACCGTATGATAGATGTGACAGAAGAACACGCTCGTAAAAGAAGATTACGAACAGAATAGGAAGATGGGTCAGCTTGATGACAAGCCGATTCATGCGTAGAAACTTCTTGAAGGACATGGTGTACTTGAGCGGGATCAATAGCCATCCAATGATGTTGGTAGGCGGAATGTAGGAGAATAGAGCGTCCGACTTGACCATGGAGATGGTGTTGACAGCAAATAGGAACTGATGCTCTTCGTCGGCATTCTTGACGACTGCCATGAATGAGTTTGTCAACACCGTGATCAGGATAGTGACGATAAGGAAGTGACAGATGAACAGGAACAGAGCAAGCATAGTCTTGCCGAGGAAATTGACCTCACCCCAAAGATCCCAAGCGGCGGGTGTGAAACCCATGACCAGCTGGAAAATGGCGTACGCGGCGTCTGACGCACCAAGATCTCTCTTGAAGGCCAGACTGAATGCGACGAAGAAACCACTGCAGCTTATCACAATGAGGACGAGAATTGCAACCAAGTCCATGGCCATCATCTTAAAGGCAATGAGCAGCTGCGAAAAGTATCGGTAATGATCCAGTGCAGAGAAGAGTCGGGGAAAGAGTAGAACAGCGGTAGATCCAAGTACGTCATATGCCATGGCGGCAACACTATGGCGACTGACGTCGGGCATGAGAATTCCGTAAAGGCGTAAGACGTAGTAGGCCATAAACATGAGGAGGATACCTAGATCAAAGGCGTTCCACACACTCATAATGTATAGACCGAAGCCTTGCTCGGAGAAACCGACCACTTCGTCAAGCATGTATCCAGCACTCCAGAACCAGAACAGGACCTCGAGGGCAGTGATGTCCTCTGACTTCTCCGCCAGTACCGCCAAGAAAAGACCGAGCATAATGGCGAAGGAAAGCGTCGAGAACAGGTTGCGGTAGCGGGGAACACGAAGACGGGAGAGCTTGAAGAGGGAGGCATCGTGGGGATCGTAGAGGGTCACTGTACGGCGGAGTAGCGCAGCGGGCGGAGGGAGTGGAGGCGCGGGCTTGGTGGGCGACAAGCGACGAGATGGGCCTGTTCGCGGGGAGGCGTCATCGCGGGTGTTGTACCCGCGCTGTTGAGGGGAGTCTGGCTTCCGGTGTAGATTGTCGGCTGCGGAGTGGAAGACGATGGTGCCGGCCCAGATGGCTTCCAGCTGGCGTACTACCAGAGGATGGGCGAGGAACTTCTTCGCCTGCGCGCGAATAGCGATCTCGAGAGTGGAGATGCGCGCAGATCGGTAGGCCTGTCGCGACCAGTTCGCGCCGCCAGGGGTGTTGTTACCGCGTCCCTGCACCATCATACCCTGGAGCGGGTCGAAGTCGTAGGAGAGGGCATCGATGAGCTCGCGCGTGGAGAACTCTTTGAGCAGGCGCATAGCCAGCAGCTCGCATATGAGCGCCCGCGTCTTACTGACGCCCACATTGCCTGGGTTCTCCTCTCCTTCCTTCTTAAACTGTAGGCAGTTGGCGAGCAAGCAGTACAGGAGACCGCGCGAGAACTGGTCGGAGCGAATTTGCTGCTGGATGGGCTTGACGAGGAACTGCGACACCTGCGGGGAGCGCAGCTGGTCCCATGATAGCGTGGTTTCGCATCGCTGGACGAGGATTATGCGGATCGCATGCGTGGTGTTGTAGATGGGTATGCGATCTGGGGGTCTTGTCAGTGCGATGCAGAAGCAAGCATATTTGTGCGCCTACCCAAGACTTCAGAAGAAAAGACGGGCAGTAAGGGTCCATCCCGCTGGCGATCTTCGTCTTCGTCGTCCTCCTCGCCTTCATACTGCGCTATGGCATCCTGCTCATCCTCGTCGTCTTCCGAATCTTGCCCATTCTGGCGGCGGCGGTAGCGGTCGATGGCCGCAAGCAGAGGCGTCGTCTCAGAGGGCCGGCGTGACTTTTGGCGGAAGAATGAGGCGAACATGTCACTACCTCGAGCCTCTAAAGGAAACGGGATTCCTCGTCAGCGTCGGCGTAGGTAGGGGAGAGGGACGGGGTGCGAGTTGGGTGGGGAGTGTGCTAGGTTTCATCACGCACGGGAAATGAAGCACAAGCAAGAGGATCGTGAAAAGGGCTCTTGCCTACTTTCGTGCCACGCCGACCTCACCGCCTGCGAACTCTAGCCCGTCATGCGCCCTCGTCGCCGTCGACAGAAGATGCAGAAGGGAAAGGCTCGATCCTTATCGCGCGTCGTCCCTCTCCCAGACGCGTCTGCAGCCAATAGACGCGCCCGTCGACCACATGCCGACAGGCCCTGCAACGCGGGGCGCCGCCAAAAGCATGTCTAGAATGCCATGTGAGACTCGCCCGGGGCACGAAGCGCCATTTTCAAAGTCGTCATCGCGACGATTGCCCTGAAGTGGGTATGCTAGCACTCTGGGGTGCAGCCTGCCTACATATAATACCTCAGATCCTCCTCCACATGCCTGATGCAGGTAGTCTGCCCTCGCCCTTTGTCACCACACCAAAGACGAGCTGATCAAGTCTCCCACCATCACGCCCTCATCTCATCTGATGCAAAGTCATTGCTCAGAGCCCCCACGATGCGGTCTGATGCGGTCAAGAATCCCGCGATCTAAAGGCATCTAGACAATCGCGATCGATAAATACCCTGACAGCTACCCTGCCGCTCGCGTCTAGGGCGAGGCTTGTGGCCCTGCATGTCTTTTCGATAATTGCTAGTTCTTATTTGTCATCCAGCCGCTGTCGGACTCGAAAACACCAACACCAGAGTCTGCGATAGCAGCACGCATCCTCACAGATGCCTTTGCGCGCACAGGCACGACAGACGGTGATGCCATCGTACATGAGCGAGCCGTTAGATCCTCCGAAGATCATTTGCCGCTCCACCTCGTTAAAGGCGTTCCCGCTACTCGCGATTGGCAGCTTTGGCGATGCCTGCACTTCGTCTCACACCGCCATGCGCGTCCTTGCCCACGAATTCTTTGCTGAAGATTTGCATGCGCCCTGATCTCGATGCAACTGCATGTGACATTCGCCCGTTCGAGCCTTGGAGGCTACCAACTCCGTTGTAAGGTCATCCATGGCATAGGCGGAGATTTGGTAGGACATCAATTTCAGCGCTTCTGAGCAGCACGATGAGCAGACCCTCCTCCGATAGAGATCAACGTAAAATATTTTCTTCACTACCAGAGTTTTGGTCAAAATGCTCGGCGAGCCACAGAAAGGCCGACTAACTCGTCATTCGCTAAGGTGGGGGGCAGACCAATCAACCCCGCCATGCAGCGGCAGCTAGGCTACTCACGTTTTTTCGTTGCTGTGAGGCTCCGAACTTTTTTTTTCTGAGGCTTCATTTCTTCTCTTCTCTACAATTGCCTGGCAGTCTCGCTTCTCAAGGGTACCATAGCCCTAGAGCTGTCACTTATACCCTCAATTATGGCTCCACAGCCCGACCAAAGCCACGACTTGGCTCTCGAGCTTCAAGATGGCTATGTCTGCTTCGGAAACAGCTTCGGTGCTGACAAGAGCATTTCCGGAGAGCTTGTCTTCCAGACGGGCATGGTGGGCTACCCCGAGTCCATCACCGACCCCTCCTACCGCGGCCAGATCTTGGTCATCACATTCCCTTTAGTAGGCAACTATGGTGTGCCCTCGCGGGAAGAGATGGACAACCTTCTCGAGGGCATCCCAGCCCACTTCGAGTCTAACGAGATTCACATTGCGGGGTTGGTAGTCGCTACATACGCCGGCGAGGAATACTCGCATCACTTGGCCACCTCTTCGCTGGGCGCATGGCTCAAAGAACAGGGCGTGCCCGCCATTACCGGTGTCGACACACGAGCGCTGACCAAGCGCATCCGAGAGGAGGGAAGCATGTTGGGACGCCTCATGCAGAGGACTGGACCATCCCCCTCCTCCACCACCCTCACCAACGGCGCAGTGAACACCCAGACTCTCGCTGACGATGAGGTGGACTGGAGGAGCAGCTTCGAGCAAATCGAATGGCTCGACCCCAACAAGAAGAACTTGGTCGCTGAAGGTATACAATAAGCGAATTCGTATAGAGATCTGCCCTAACACATGCATAGTCTCCATCAAGGAACCCAAGCTCTACAAGCCCGACCCTGCCACTGCCCTCAAGCACCCCTCCGGCCGCCCCGTACGTGTCGTCACCGTTGACGTCGGTCTCAAATACAACCAGCTCAGGTGCTTGGTGCGGAGAGGAGTCGAAGTTCTCCAAGTTCCGTGGGACTACGACTTCCCTCAGCTTGCTGGTAAGGACTACGATGGTCTTTTCATCTCCAACGGTCCCGGTGACCCAGCCATGATGGAGTCCACCGTGAAGCACATCAAGACTGCCATGGACGAAGCCCGCACACCTATCTTCGGTATCTGTCTTGGTCACCAATTGCTCGCCCGAGCTGCTGGTGCCGACACAGTCAAGATGAAGTTCGGTAACCGTGGTGCCAACATCCCCTGCACCAGCTTGCTTACCGGCAAGTGCCACATCACATCGCAAAACCACGGTTACGCCGTAGACTCCAAGACACTGCCCAACGGCTGGGAAGAGCTTTTCGTTAACGCCAACGATGGCAGTAACGAGGGTATCCGACACGAGCGCAGGCCTTACTTCAGTGTGCAATTCCACCCCGAGCACACTCCCGGTCCCCGCGACACCGAGTACCTCTTCGATGTCTTCATCAACACTATCCAGAAGGCCATGACATCATCTGAAGTCTTGTCAAAGCCTGTTGAATTCCCCGGTGGCACCTTTGAGGAGAACAAGAAGCTCACTCCTAGGGTGGACGTCAAGAAGGTGCTCGTTCTCGGCAGTGGAGGTCTGAGCATTGGACAGGCTGGAGAGTTCGATTACTCTGGCAGTCAGGCGATCAAGGCTTTGAAGGAAGAGGGAATCTACACCATCCTGATCAACCCCAACATCGCCACTATCCAAACTTCCAAGGGCCTTGCTGACAAGGTTTACTTCCTGCCGGTGAACGCAGACTTCGTCCGCAAGATCATCCAGAAGGAGCGACCTGACGGCATCTACGTAACATTCGGTGGTCAAACCGCCCTCCAGGTTGGTATTCAACTCAAGGATGAATTTGAAGGCCTTGGCGTCAAAGTTCTCGGTACTCCCATTGACACCATCATCACCACAGAGGACCGAGAGCTCTTTGCTCGCAGCATGGAGTCGATTGGCGAGAAGTGCGCCAAGTCTGCATCTGCCAACAACGTGGAAGAGGCTATGCGCGTTGTCAAGGACATTGGCTTCCCTGTCATTGTCCGAGCTGCCTACGCTCTTGGTGGGCTCGGAAGTGGTTTCGCCAACAATGAACCAGAGCTGCTCGACCTCTGCAACAAGGCTTTTGCTGCCAGC
Organism: Alternaria ventricosa; assembly: GCF_023758065.1. Taxonomy (NCBI): domain Eukaryota; kingdom Fungi; phylum Ascomycota; class Dothideomycetes; order Pleosporales; family Pleosporaceae; genus Alternaria; species Alternaria ventricosa. The sequence goes on along the minus strand of NW_026055684.1, from coordinate 1,379,581 downwards.
CCCCAGATCCTCATTGAGCGCAGTATGAAGGGCTGGAAGGAGATCGAATACGAAGTCGTCCGAGACTGCAGAGACAACTGCATCACAGTCTGTAACATGGAGAACTTCGATCCCCTTGGTATTCACACGGGAGATTCCATTGTCGTTGCGCCGTCGCAAACTCTGTCTGACACCGACTACAACATGCTCCGAACGACCGCTGTGAACGTCATCCGCCATCTCGGTGTTGTCGGCGAATGCAACATTCAGTACGCACTGAACCCCTTCTCGAAGGAGTACTGCATCATCGAGGTGAACGCTCGTCTGTCGCGTTCTTCCGCTCTTGCTTCCAAGGCGACCGGATATCCCCTTGCTTTCGTCGCTGCCAAGCTCGGTTTGAACATCCCTCTCAATGAGATCTCCAACTCAGTCACACGGTCCACCTGTGCTTGCTTCGAACCATCGCTCGACTACGTTGTTGTCAAGATTCCTCGTTGGGACTTGAAGAAGTTCACTCGTGTATCCACCCTCCTCGGTTCCTCCATGAAGAGTGTTGGTGAGGTCATGAGTATTGGCCGAACGTTCGAAGAAGCCATTCAGAAGGCTATTCGCGAGATCGACCCCAGCAATCTTGGTTTCAACGAGACTCCAGCTTTGATGGAGATCGACCAGGAACTTCAGACGCCTTCAGACCAGCGTCTGTTCGCTATCGCCAACGCAATGAAGGCCGGATACAGCGTCGACAAGATCTGGGAGATGACTCAGATCGACAAGTGGTTCCTCAGCCGCCTGAAGTCTCTTAGTGACTTTGAGAAGTCGATGGCGAGCTACAACACCGTCAGCATCACCATGCCATTGCTGAAGAAGGCTAAGCAGTTGGGTTTCTCCGATCGCCAACTCGCCAAGTTCTGGGCCTCTAACGAGCTTGCCGTGCGTCGCGTACGCGTTGATGCTGGTATCTTCCCCGTCGTCAAGCAGATCGATACAGTCGCCGCTGAGTTCCCCGCTGTGACCAACTACCTCTACCTGACGTACAACGCCAAGGAGCATGACATTAGCTTCAACGACAAGGGTGTCATGGTGCTCGGTTCTGGTGTGTACCGTATCGGATCTTCGGTCGAATTCGACTGGTGCTCTGTTCGCGCTATCCGCACTCTCAGAGAACAGGGCTTCAAGACCGTCATGTTGAACTACGTAAGTACTGACCTTTGCTATTACACTTTCATTTGCCATCTTACCCCGCATCTTTGTCTGCCCAAACAGCTGTACCGGATATACGACAAGGTAGCCTGGTGCTTTCGCAACATTTTCGTGGTTCGATCGCAAACCACTTAGATCTGCGAATACCTCCAGGCTATCACGAGGAATTTCGTACTTCCCTCTCTCCGTCACTGAACACCTCCTGGCTACAGCCAAATAATTTCCTTATCCCCCCAAACATTATCGTCTATCGCCAGGCTGGGTTCAAATACTAACAAGTCGATAGAACCCAGAGACCGTGTCGACTGATTACGATGAAGCAGACCGTCTCTATTTCGAGAACATTAGCGTCGAAACAGGTAAGTTATGACTTTCTGAAGTGCACATGAGACATATATTGACTTCCTACCCAGTCATGGACATCTATACCATGGAGAACTCCAGCGGCGTCATTGTCTCTATGGGAGGCCAAACCTCCAACAACATCGCTCTACCCCTGCACCGCATGAACGTCAAGATCCTTGGTACCTCTCCAGAGATGATCGACAACGCGGAGAACAGATACAAGTTCTCTCGTATGTTGGACCGCATCAACGTCGACCAGCCCGCCTGGAAGGAGCTTACCAGCATTGACGAGGCGATGGAGTTCTGTGACCGTGTATCATACCCTGTCTTGGTTCGCCCCTCATACGTCCTCTCCGGAGCGGCCATGAACACTGTCTACTCGAAGCACGACTTGGCCAACTATCTCAACCAAGCCGCGGATGTATCCAAGGAGCACCCGGTCGTTATCACCAAGTACATCGAGAATGCCAAGGAGATTGAGATGGATGCCGTCGCTCGCAACGGAACCATGATTGGCCACTTCATCTCTGAGCACGTCGAGAATGCCGGTGTTCACTCTGGTGACGCTACGCTGATCCTGCCACCGCAAGATCTTGACCCTGAGGTATGTTGAACACACAAAGTAATCGTGAACTAAACTAACAGGCTTAGACCATTCGTCAAATCGAAGACGCTACCAGGAAGATAGGGGCTGCGCTTAACATCACGGGACCCTACAACATCCAGTTCATTGCCAAGGACAACGAGATCAAGGTCATTGAGTGCAATGTCCGCGCGTCTCGATCTTTCCCATTCGTCTCCAAGGTCATGGGCGTTGACCTGATCGAAATGGCTACCAAGGCCATGTCAGGCTTGCCTGTCACGGAGTACCCACCTACCAACATTCCCGCGGATTACGTCGGTGTCAAGGTTCCTCAGTTCTCCTTCTCTCGTCTCTCTGGTGCTGATCCCGTCCTCGGTGTCGAGATGGCTTCTACTGGTGAAGTTGCTTGCTTCGGTCGTACCAAGTACGAGGCCTACATCAAGGGTCTTATCGCCACCGGCTTCAGGCTGCCGAAGAAGAACATCCTGCTGTCCATCGGTTCATTCAAGGACAAGCTAGAGATGTTGCCATCGATTGAGCGTCTGCACAAGATGGGCTACAACCTCTTCGCTACCGCCGGAACTGCCGACTACATCCAAGAGCACGGCATCCCGGTGAAATTCTTGGAAGTACTGTCCAGTGGTGAACACGACGAGCAGAAGCAGGAGTACTCCCTGACTCAGCATTTGTCCAACAATCTCATCGATCTGTACATCAATCTGCCATCAAGCAACCGCTTCCGTCGACCCGCCAACTACATGAGCAGAGGATACCAAACCCGTCGTATGGCTGTCGACTACCAGACTCCTCTGGTCACGAACGTCAAGAACGCGAAGTTGTTGATTGAGGCAATCGCTCGTCACTACGACATGGAGATCAGCAAGGTGGACTTCCAGGAGTTCGCTGCTGCCCCTGGAGCGCACGACTCGTCCTCCGGGCCCATGTCCAAGCTCAGCGGCTCGCTGTCACTGCAGCAGCTTCTTGCAAGGTCGCCTTTCAAGAGGGAGCACATCACCTCGGTCAAGCAGTTCTCACGCGCAGACCTTCATCTGCTCTTCACCATTGCTCAGGAGATGCGTCTTGGTACCCAGCGTCAGGGCTGCCTTGACATCCTCAAGGGTCGCGTCCTATGCACCCTGTTCTGTGAGCCATCGACTAGAACATCTGCTTCTTTCGATGCGGCCATGAAGCGTCTTGGTGGTGAGGTGGTCGTCATCAACGAATTGGTGTCGTCTACGCAGAAGGGCGAGTCCATCGCTGACACCATTCGCACTCTGGGTTGCTACGGCGATGCCATTGTGCTGCGTCACCCCTCTGAGGAGTCGATCAACATCGCCACCAAGTTCTCAGATGTCCCAATCATCAACGCTGGCAACGGTAGCCGCGAGCACCCCACTCAGGCTCTTCTCGACATCTTCACCATCCGAGAGGAACTTGGTACGGTGAACGGCCTCAACATCACTTTTGTCGGTGACCTCAAGTACGGCCGAACAGTTCACTCCCTTTGTGAACTCCTCTCCCACTACGATGTCACCATCAACCTCGTCTCGCCCGCGTCTCTGCCCATGCCATCGGGCGTCACCGACGCTCTCAAGGCCCGCGGCCAGCTGAACAAGGTCACCACTGAGCTGACCGACGACATCGTCGCTTCATCAGACGTCATGTACTGCACTCGTGTGCAGAAGGAGCGCTTCCCGGATGTCGCCACCTACGAGGCTGTGAAGGATGCGTTTGTCATTGACAACAAGCTGCTGAAGGGAGCCAAGGCGAACATGATTGTCATGCACCCGCTGCCCAGAAACAACGAGATCAATGAGGAGGTGGACTTTGACCCTAGGGCGGCCTACTTCAGACAGGTAAGTCTCACCGCGCTCCAGCCGAACATTCCCGCTAACATGATCGTAGATGAGATATGGCCTGTACACGCGTATGGCGCTTCTCGCCATGGTCATGGCTCCTTAGTCAGACCATGCAGCGCACGATTTCATGGCAGGCGTTTGACGGTTTTCACGGAAACGAACAAAGCAACAAAAAGTTCTGCTTCATCCTACTTTCCTTTCGGGTTTATACCATCTTATAGACGAGCATCATCAACAGATACTGTAGATAGATACTCAAGCATTTACACGGGAGTTTTGGTCGTAGGTCAAGGGCACATGTATGATGTAATTTTATCAACATCAGGATGGGGGGAAGCTATTTCATTTTTTCTTCAGCATTTCTCGGTGTTATTCTTCTATTATGGGTTAAGAGGGGGAACTTTATTTCATTTTTACTTCGATCTCTTCTGGCGTTGGGTGGGTCCCTCATCGAGGTTAGGACTTGGATCGGTATCGGGGTGCATCATCGGAAAGCCAACTAGGGGCATTATGGAAATGGATCTGCATGGTACGGAGTCGATGGAATTGGGCACAATATTGAATGGGAATGGAAATGGAGGTAGTAATTACTACTGATAATAGGGAAGACGCCAGACGCCTCGCCCTTGGTGTATACAATGAACAAATCCCCCACGCGCAAAGTCGTCAGGCTTTGCGTAATCGCATCAAAACTTCTGAACACGTCGTATGCTCTTCGTGAAGGCCCTGCCGCATATCTGATAACCGTCGTCTCGTACCTTTGTCGGCGCGACTTTAGTGACCGAGGCATCGTCCCCAACCTGTTATTGGTTAGCGTTTTGTTCGAGAGATCGCGCGCTACGAAGGTGTTCGCTTTCAGGGTGTCACCGTCTACACGAGGCAGGCGGATACACACTGATAACGAGCACCTTCGTGAGATGTCCACCAGGGGCACCGGGGGTGGCAGGGATCCGTGCGAGCTCACAGTCGCGTGAAGCAACGAGTGAGCTCACGGATTCCTGCCATCCACAATGAACTTACCAGGAAGACCACAGCCGAAGCCAACAAAGAGATAGATCAAAAAGATGACGACGAGCGTCAGCAGCACCATCAACTTGACGTTCTTCCACCACATCCGCCTCTTAAGCGTCCTCGACCGGACCCTAAAGTCGCGCGCGTTCTCGCCCAACCTGCCGGTCTTGTCGACCAGCACACTCATGTGCTCACCCCTCTCCAGCACGCGTTCAATGTTTTCCGTCATGATCTCTCTGACACCCTCAATCTCGCGCTGAGCAGTTCTGAGCGCATCCTGCTGACCGGCCTGCGTACCACCCTGCTCGACCATCATCCTCTTCAGCGCGCCATTGAAACTCGCGCATCCGTACGGCGGCAAGTCGTGGAAATTCGTGCTCCCAGGCTCAAACTCAGCAAAGAACTTCTTCTCGAGGTTCGTCAAGAAACCAAAAGGTATGCGCTGGCCGAGGTCGCGCTCAGCAATGACGAGGAAAGTCAGGCCGCCAGCTGTCGACTGGTTGTTGGGGAAGTCGGAGGGCGACTTGACGAGGCAGTGAATGAAGAACTTGGATTGATCGATAGTCTTATGGGCGGACTTGTCGTGGGCGATGCGTGGGAGGACGAGCGACACGAGCGAGGAGGCGTTTGAAGAGGCCGAGGCGGTGTGTTCGGTGAGGACGGTGGTGTTGTGGGCTATGCATGCGCTGTGGTATTGTTAGTCATGTTATCTACAGTGTATATCATGTAGTAGGTATATCGTACTAGAGCAGCGGCGTAGAAGAAGACGAAGACGCCATGTTGACGGCTGGTGGAGGAAGACCAGGGCTTCTGCGCTTAGCTGGGGGTGCTCTTGCTCGTTTGCGCGACTTGGGGTTGGAAGGGGCTTTTGAAAGGGCGATGAGGCCTCGAGAGACTAGGTCGTTGTGATGGAGTGGGTCCTGAGTGGTGATAGTAGCCGTTGGCTGTGATGGTGCAGCTGCGGAAGGAGAGCCACTAAAGCTGGGGATGCTGCCTCTAGCCATGTGCGTCATAGCCAAGCCGGTTCACGCCTGATGCGCTAATGCGTGGAACGCGCTTGCCGTGGATGGATGGATAGATGGGGAATGGCTTGTGATTTTGATCGCTTTGGCGTCTGCTTGCGCGTGCGAGAGAATTGTCGCGAGTACCAATTGCGAGGACTGCTCTCCTTTCAATTGTGGTGGTTGCGGTCGCGTCGCGTCAAGGATCTGCCTGTCAGATTTTATTTGGGTGATTCCGTTTGCATTGCACCTCGACACCCCACACTGCCCGGCGCGCGCATACAGTCAGGTTACACAGACGGCTAAGATATAGCTTTCATTCAAAATGGTTCGCGTCAAGAATCGCTACCTAGTGGTCAACTTCCTATACCCAGAGCCTCCCGCCAAGAGCAAGACGCAACTCCCAGATGTCATCCAGATCCACTCGCCGACGCCTGATGCCCTGAAGCAGGGCGTCATTGTGCGCATGATACGAGACGGAGTAGAAGACCTATTTGGTGACTATGGTTCGGGTATGGTCTCTTCGGGTCTAAAAGGTGCGTACTCCTCTCAGCCTCATAATCGCCTTACTAAAGCACAGCCAGTCAACTACTACTCCCCCTCGACCAGCACGGCCATAATACGATGTCCACGAGACCACTACGAAATGGTCTGGGCAGCCCTCACATACATCACCCACCTTCCCAAACCCCTTGATACACCTGTCGTAATAAGAGTCGTAAGAGTTAGTGGCACAATCAAGAAGGCGGAAGAGGAGGTCATCCGACAGTCACAACATATCATCAAGAGAGCAAGAGCTTGGGATGGTGTTGGAGAGCTGCCGATGCTACAAAGTGTGGAGAAGGCCGCGGATAAAGAGAGACAGCGTGAGAGCGAAGTGCTTGCTAGAGTAGACGACGGAAATGAGAGCGAAGATATGAGCGAGTAGGTGCAAGCCTCATCTTCCTCATACTCCTCCCATTTGCTATGCCGAGCCTACTGAACAGCGGGTAGCATCATTGCACGCCCCTGAATGCTCGGCGGCGCACCTTGCCTATGTCCCTCCTTACGAAAGTGTCCTGGGCTAGGGAGGGAAGATGCGACACCGCGCCGCATACTTGGTAATCTCCACGGCTTCCAAGATGTGCAGTTCGAGCGATACGTGTACCCACTATCGTCGGCCGTATCCCTCTGGTAGAAGGCGTCTCGGCTCAGCCTACGTATACTCTATACCCACTTGGATGGGCGAGCCTCAGGCTCAGCAAATGAACCATCTCTTCTCTCGATATTATATCTAAGCAGTAACCGTGGAGCCCAAAAACCGAGCTCACAGGCATACACCGTTCCCCAATTCACTAGCAAGTTCTTAGAACAATGGGTACTTCAAAGGACCTCGACAGGGAGGATGGAACGATACGGCTGTAAAGCAATTAAGCGGATAGCAACATCTCACGAGATAAATTATATACATTTTGATACAAGGCTCTATTCATACATGACGCAGACCCTTAGTTCGGTCGCAACATAGCGATTATACTCGCCGTGATAACAGCTCCCGCCGCAGCACCCTGGAGAATGGCGCTCGTGTAGTCGATTCGTCGCATCGAAATAACGCGATCGCTCACAATGTCGTGTGCTATGAAGCTCGCCTTTTGTTGCAAGCTTTCCAGCTTGGAGCGAGGAGCGGCGTGAGATGGCGCGCTTTCTTCAGCGACTGCTATGCGCTCCTCGGGTGTCAGAGCCTCTTCTTCCGGGGTGAGCGTCTCAGCTTCTGGAACTACGGTGGCTGGCAGCGGGTCAATAGCTGCTTCGGGGACGGCTTCTGGGATAAGGTCCGCTTCGACTGACGATCCATTGTTTGTACCAGCTGTTGGAGACTCCTCAATGACCTCAGATACTACAGGCGCCGCGGCTTTTGCAGGTGCGTCGGTATGATCCATAGCCCGGTCGATCTCCTCTTCAATCGCTGCGAGTCCTTGTGTGGCTGATGCGGGCGCTACTGCTGCAGCACCGACCGATGGTGTCGCAGCATCCATCGCAAGCTTCTGATGTGCCTCCAGCGTGTTCTTGATCTCCCGGACCATCCTCCTCCGCCGCCATGGCTCCAGGATAGCCAGACTCAATAGCAACAAGAAGATGTTGACACCCATCAGGCCAAACGTAACCCATGTACTGTTCCTCCGAATAGTATCGCTCCAGATTTGCTCTTCATGGTATTGTGCACGTTCCCTCTTCTCCAGCTGTGCTCGCGCGTCCTCCAACGCGTTCTCGGCGTTTGCGACGGCGTCTTTGGCCTCGCGAACGGCTTGGTCGTTGATGTGTTCCGAGCGGATGAGAGCCATGTAGCGTTCGAGATCGCCGTTTGACCAGGAATGCTTGCGTTCGAGAAGAGCAACAACTTCCTTCTGCGAGGTAGCCTGGTGGGCAAGGGCGGTATCGAGGGCTTGTTTGGCGGAATCAATGGCTGAGCGGCGGGCTTTGACGAGTTTCTCTGTGTGGTGTTAGCTATCGCATCGCCATAGTAGGCGATTTGTCATTGTACCTTGCTCTTTGATCTCCCTCCTGAGTGCTTCTACCCCGGAGTAGTCGGTGCCGGTGTATGTGTTGACCTTTTGCGTGACCACAGCAAGCTTCGGCAGCAGCTCATCCATGGCCTCGGAGAAGCGCTTGGAAAGACTCCATCTCTGCTTCTCTTGGTGTGAAGGCAAGTGTTCGTCCGGAACGCGAGCAATATTGTCCAAGGACTCGTCCTTCTTGGGTGGTTCTGGCTCTTTTGGAGGGGGTTCTTTGACCTCAGGGACGGGGGCATCCGTCAATGCCGCCACCGAAGTCTCTGCTGCTCGTTTGATAGCTTTCTGATCCTCCAGTAGAGCGTTGAGCCTCTGCTCTAGTCGCTTTTGATCCTCTGGTGATGGTGTGGATGCTGATAGTCTGGTTGGAGGTTGCTGAATGGGATTCGCGTCGTCTGCGGGCGGTGGCATTGCGATGGGATCCGATGGTTTGGGTGGTTTCCCCTCTTCCATCCATCTTGTCGAGCTTGTGAAAGCACGCCGCGACCGATTCGCGGATACATTGGTGCTCAATTGTGTCTTTCCATCCCACCTCGGCGCACCAGAAGCTGTGCGATACCTGTAACTCCAGCATACTGACGATGCGCTGCGGGCGACATTGCTGAAAGAACGCGAAGAAGGAGCTACTGTATTGGCGATAAGCGAGCGTGAAGCATGCTGAAGCAGTGGCCTCATTCTTGTCTCTGCCCTCACATGGAGAGCGCCTGAGCTGGATGACGAATGACGAAAATGCGCCAAAATGCGGACCCCCGAAGCGGGCGGGCGGCGTCGCAGCGAGCGCTGACGTGCCAAGGCGCGTGGGGTTGCGGCATGACGATGACTGGCCCTCTCAGCTCTAGCAACCCGTCCCTTATTTGCAGACTGCCGGCATTCCGATTAAGGGTTTCCTAGCGCCCCTTGCCTAATCTTTTAGATGGTGTTGATATCTGGCGGGGTGCTTCTCACTCCTACATTCACACTTCCACCGTAAACCAGCACCACAGTCGCTCGTTTAGTATTCCAACATGGGTTCAGCACAGATCGATCTGGCACAATTGCCTGCCATGAAGAGTGACCCAAAGGTATAACTCTTTTCATACGATTGGTACCTCACAACTAACAAGCACAGTTCATCTTCTTCACAGACTTCGACGGCACAATCACCCTCCAAGACTCCAATGACTTCATGACCGACAACATTGGCTACGGCCGCGACAAGCGCCGCGCGGGCAACATCGCCTGCCTCAACAACGAGATCTCCTTCCGCGACTCCTTCCGCGACATGATGGACAGCGTCACAAAGCCCTACGACCAATGTATCCAGTACCTTGTCGACAACATCAAGCTGGACCCTGGCTTCAAGGGCTTCTTCGAGTGGTCGCTGGAGAACAACATCCCAGTCGTAGTGCTGAGCTCGGGCATGGAGCCAGTCATCAAGGCGCTTTTGGAGAAGCTGGTTGGACCAGATGCAAGCAAGATGCAAGTCCTGGGCAACCACGTCGGTCCACGGGAAGGCAAGAACATCAATGAGGAGGGTGGATGGCAGATCCTGTTCAAGCACCCAGAGTCTGGCTTCGGCCATGACAAGTCCATTGAACTGCGAAAGTACTCGAGCCTGCCCGAGAACCTCCGTCCAACAATGTTCTACGCCGGTGACGGTGTATCCGATCTCTCTGCAGCACGCGAGACCGATTTGCTCTTCGCCAAGAAGGGTCACGACCTGATCAGCTACTGCGCGCGCGAGGATGTGCCGTTCACGGTCTTCGAGGATTGGTCCAACATCCTGGCTAAGTGCAAGAGCATCGTTGAGGGAAAGACCACTGTCCAAGCGGCCGCCAAGGAAGGCTACGAGGCGTACAAGAGCGGCGCTGCTGGCATCGACGTTCAGACAGCGAAATAAGTAGGATTCCGGAAATATCGTTGCAAGACCCATCCAAGAGTTTGGGTGTTGGGATTGCCTATGCTGCGGCGCAGTAGATACCGAATCCTCCTGATGATGTGCGCACGGCAGTGGCTGCGGCGCGGACGAATCCATGTGAAGATGGATCAGATCCCTCAGGATTATCATAGACGAAAATGTTGGACGACATAGAAAGACCATAGACATGATTACACGATAGACTAGAATCTGATGATATTGTTTGTCAAAGCAGATGTGCTACATACCAAATAACCGTTATTACATACTCATATAAACATTGCGCGATCGACGTGCTTTTGGAAGGGTATCTCTCGTAACGCCATGCAGCCATGACAACCCAACTGCTTACACATAATTTCCACATCTTTACTATCTCGAGATGTTGACCTCAGTAGTCCTCACGATAGTCATACCCCTAGGAAGCACACTGCGCCTTTCTCCAGTATTGACCTCATGCTCCAAGATACTATCGTCACTCTCGCCCGCGAGACTCTTGGGCCTACTCAAGGCCCTTCCTCGTGAAGCCTCGACAGTATACGTATCTTTGCCCAGCACGGTATCCTCGGAGTACGGATCCCTTGCGCCTCCTGACATGTTTTGCATGGCAAAAGAGTCGCCAGGACGCATGTCATTATGCCTCATGTACCCGTTCGATCGAAAGGGTGTGCTGTTGCCAGTGGTGCGACCCTTGGTGGCGAGAGAGCGCATTTGGCCGAAGAAGTTCGCAAAGAGGGGTTTCATGGTTGGGAGGCAGGCGGCGATAATGCCTACGTGCATCTCGACTCTGTAAGAGGGGTCAGTCAAAGTGGAAGCGTAAACTGCGTAGGAAGAGTGCGTACTGTTGCCAGATGTAGTACCATGCTCCATCGCCGGACCAGTCGGTTATCTTAAAGAAGTTGTACTGCATTGGCGTCTTGTAGATGGCTACTGCAGAGGCAAAGAGACCCAAGCTTAGGATAACTGCTAGACCTATGCGCGTTTGGATCGTAACTTGTAATCTCCATACCATCGGTATGGGGATGAGGGCGAAGAGCAGATCAGTGGCGATGTTGACTGAAGAGTTGAAGACGCCGACGTTTTTGAAGATGCCAGAATCGTAGCATTTCGCAGTTCTGAAGACATGTTAGTATCGTTCATGAGGAGTATCGGAGATGGGGGAGAGCTCACCCCGTGGGTGGACGCATGTTGTAGTCCCATCCAGCTTGTACAGGAATGCACTGGAAGATGATGGCGAATGTCGAACCAATAGTGAACACACCAATGAAAACTGATCTCATGTTAGCTGCCTATCTCTTACCATGTAGCTCATTCAGACATACTCAACATGGCAATGAGAAATGGACGCCACTTTGTTCGGTCCGCGAGCCGTAACAAGAAGAAGCCGATTGAGAGCTTGATGAAGCTGTATGCGGCGATGATGAAGATCGAGTAGAAGTACATGACTTTGAAGAAGGGGAACACGTTCTCGGGTGGAAAGGCTTCAGCATGTAGTCCAAGTCCCAGGTCAATGACCTTCAAGAATAAGCCTAGGGTTGTGGAGCTCAGAGCCTGTGGAGTGACGATTAGCAACCAGCTCCCTTCGAGCAGGCTCATGCATGAGCATGGCGACTCACCAATGCAATCGCCATCATAGCATCTGTTTCAGTCAGTTCTGTTTGATACAACGGCGAATGGATCATACATACCATCCCAGCCAAACGTCTTTAGCATGAAGAGCCGCACATAAAATCGCAAGAGTATAGCGCTCGTCGACAGTGCGAACAACGAACCTTCCACCGCCATCAAGCGCCCAGCTTGATTCTCGGCCATGTACTCTGGTGATCGCGCTGGCATCACGGGCCAGCCCTCAGCCTGTCTCGCAACAAGAGCGTGATACTCCATGTTGGTTGTTGCGTGGATTGAAAGTGATGGCAAGACCGTATGTCTTGGAAGTAGGTCCCCAGACTATTAGAGTATTGCTCAGGAGCGCTTCCTGCGGGCTTCTCCAGAGTAGCACTTAGGCATATGCACATTGTGTAAACCCGAACCGCACACAAGCGAACATACATCTCAAACAGTCCTGGTTTAGGCCAGTAACAGCTCGTCGTACATGCATGGGCCGCCACTTCAATGTCGACATGGCGGCTCGGCAGGATCGTGCAGCTTGCGAATAGCCGGAATGGCGTTTCTCATGGCAAACTGACCACTCTCGTAGCGACCAGCGGCTCTGCGAGTACGAAGTTTAATCCTTCATCCTTCGATGTGCCGCACAACTGCTACATCTTCGGCTTCAAAATAAATGTGGCAGCATGCGCGAAGGGTGCCTTCTACAAAAGCCTTCTGCGCGGAACGTTTTGACAATACGGTTCTTCTTGTCCACGACTCCATGTCGCGGGCGGTCCGTACCGTCCAGTCAGTCATTCATGGCTAAAGCCGCGATCGTGGACAAGGAACATGTAGACTCGGGATGATCAATGCTTCTATAGGGAGACGGACTTCGTAGCCCGCCTTCTCACAGATATTGCTCGGAGGATAGCCTGAGTTGGAGGCTATGCAGGTACACTTACTGCGCATCGAAGTAATGCGGGCTGGACCAGAACGCGATGTCTTGCTGAAGGATTATCGAAGTTCGTAGCGACTTTCCGTTTACGTCTAGGCATCAGGCGTCCTGGTCATGGATTTTAGTCAAGACGATTGTCGTTTTACGCACGGAGATGGAGACTGCTGCACGTTGTAAACGAACACACCCTAGTCATCGGCAGGTCTGAGATTTCTTCCTTCCATATTGCCCAGCGCTCCTGTACGACTGACCTTGATTGCTGTTCTTTGCCCATTGGCCGCGAAGAGGACGCAGTTTGAGTACGTCGGACAATGGTGTGTGATATTCTCGTGTTAATGCGTACTGCTTGCTTTTCGCATGCCAAAGCCATTGGTAATGAAAGTGCGACCATCGCGGCACGCGAGCAAGGTCGGGTAAGCGAAGTCCGGACCTGCCGCAGGCGATGTAGGTGGTAACATGTGAGATGAGTAAACAGATTGGTGGTCGGCCGGGCGCTAGACGTTCACGCTGCCGCTGCCGCTGCCGCCTCCGCGGCATGCCCTGGAATTATCCGGCCATAGCGTCTTCTCGCGGCCCGTGGACCTTATTCCCCTCCCGTTCAGAGCTGGAGCACCAGAACTCCAGCCTCCTCAGCATCGACAGGCTTTCCGAGTAAGACTTTTATTAGCCACCTTAATGCGTTCTGCCTAAGCACGAGCGTTGATCAGAGTTTCTATGCCAGCCCTTGACTGGTCGATCTGGCGCTCTCCATCGGACCATGAGCAAAAAACAGAAGTTATCCGCCATGAACCTAGGGCTCTTCCCGTGAGTTCCGCACCCGGACAGCGGGCTTCGCACGATGTGGCCGGGTAAAATAAGGTGGCACCTGGCTATGGTCAAGCATCAAGATCTTGCTAAGATCGCGCTGCGATGTGTTCGCTCTCTTCCGGGATAAAACACTTCATCGAATCGAGAAGCAAAACCCTTCAAGGAAAGCAACAAGATGTCGATACATCCAGTCGGCACTCTTATCGGGACTTGCCTGTGTGCCGGTGCGCCTCCCTCTGTGGAAAGCTACTGCCATCTTTGATGAATTTACCGGCCCACACGGCTCGAGATGCTCCTCGTTCAGCCGCTTATACCAGGCCGCCTACAGCATCCTTCGACTTTCTTCATAAACCCGTAGCCGAGAACCCCAATAATCCAGCATCCAATCAAATTGAGCCGCTAACGCATCTTGCATTCAGTTACAGGTGTCAATTCCGGTCGTACATCTTCTTTCCACTCATATTTAGGGGCGAGACTCATGCGAACCCACGTGTAGCGGAGTTTAGGAAACGCCTCATCGGATCCTTCGAGGCGACCTCGGCATTTTCCAGATGCCTATTCGGTAATAGATCGTGCACAAAGGAGGTTGTCCAACCCTTTCAAACTCTTGCCGGATACCGGGCGAATAAAACTTCAGTATGGCATAAGCCCAAGGGCCACCCAACTGACTCAATGGCTACCCGGAATCAACAAACCGAGTTGATGGGTCTGTAGACAGCACGATCTGCTACGGCACAGTTATGTTGGACTGTTATTAGACTAGATGGGGCGAGTGGTAAGGTACCTCCTGCGAGTACTTGAACACGCATGCGGCCTCCAAACTTTAGCCAGGGCATCGCCACATTTTGACTACGCCTCCCCCATCTCCTAATATTAATACAGTAGTCGCTAGCTCAGGCGGCCGCTCACCCGGAACCTTATTCAACGTCTTCGACCGTTTCAGTCCTTCCATCGTCTTCATCCTTCAAGCCCCTCTAGACAGTCGATCACCCATTTTTAACCGGTTCGAAACGCCATCATGCGTACCGCTGCACTCCTCTGGCTTGCACCTGCAGCACTAGCCAGTGCCATTCCCTCATTGGAAGAGGCTGCTCCCGCTGTCACATTCGACAAGAGACAGAATGTCTCTCCAAATCTTCCCGGACCAAAGATCCTGCAGGCTGATGTGTATGCCGGTATTGCTGCCATCAATCAGCAGATCTTCCAGGCTACACAGAAGCCTGGCCAGTTCAAAAAGTGCAACCCTACGAACATCATTGTTCGCAAGGAATGGTAAGTCTGTTGTAATCCAATTATCTACTGCTAGCTAACATACCCAGGGTGACTTTTACTAAATCGGAGAAGAAAGACTACGTCAAGGCCGTACAGTGTATCTCCAAGCTACCCCCTAAGACACCCGAATCTGAGTGCCCGGGTTGCCGGAACCGATACGATGACTTTCTTGCTACTCACATCAAGCAAACATTTGCCATTCACAACACTGGCAACTTCCTACCATGGCACCGCTACTTCACCTATGCCTACGAGAAAACTCTCCGTGACGAGTGTGGTTACAAGGGCTACCAGCCATACTACAACTGGCCTCGATGGGCTGACGACCCAATGAAGAGCCCTGTCCTAGACGGCTCCGATACCTCGATGGGCGGTAATGGTGATGCAGGCTGCAGCAACCAGACTTTCTACGGTATCCCGACCAATCTGGAACCTCTAATCAAGATCCCCAAGGGCACTGGCGGAGGTTGCGTGACGTCTGGTCCATTCAAGGATTGGTCTGTCAACCTTGGTCCCGTCTTCACGGACTCGCTCTGCACGCCCCCGAACCCGATCAATTTCACCGGACCCAATCCTGCCAATGGTGGCCTTGGATACAACCCCCGCTGCCTGAAGCGTGACATCTCTTCTTGGTCCTCCAGCCAATGGACCAACGATGAGATGGTAGTCAAACTGCTGAACAGCCCTGACATGAAGACCTTCTGGTACGACATGCAAGGTGGTGAGAACGCGTTTTCCAACAACTTCATGGGCGTGCACACTGCTGGTCACTTTACCGTCGGCGCAGACCCCGGTTCTGACTTCTTCACCTCTCCTGGTATGTATTCCGTACTGCCGTTCACGATTGTTCTGGGCTAACGATGAACAGGTGATCCATACTTCTACTTCCATCACGCCCAGATCGACCGTGTGTGGTGGTCATGGCAGAACGTAAACCCCGCGGAAAGGACTAACGCCATCTACGGAACCATCGCCCTCGGTGACCCCACCGCTCCTGCGACTAAGCTCACCGACACTATGACTCTCGGACACGCCTACCCCGGAAACATCACTGTTGGTGATGCGATGAGCACCATGGGTGGACCTTTCTGCTACACCTACATCTAGACGCGGCTTTCGACTCTCATTTCCTTCCTGTATATACTTGACTCGTACACGATAATTTTGGACGGCGGGCTAGAGTCGATTTGCTGTTGACCTCAAAAATAGACCAACCATGCGTATCTCATGACAATAAAATAGACTTCCATTGAGATGACTCGTCGCCTTACTCTGCAACCGAAGCGCGTGACGACGGATATACTCAAGCTTGCTACCGACCGCACA
Source organism: Alternaria ventricosa (assembly GCF_023758065.1). NCBI lineage: Eukaryota > Fungi > Ascomycota > Dothideomycetes > Pleosporales > Pleosporaceae > Alternaria > Alternaria ventricosa. Next base: position 1,363,210 of record NW_026055684.1, on the reverse strand, counting down.
AGCATCGCGTATCGTCACATCCAAAAAGATGGAGGAAACTAAGGCGATCTAACGCATGTTCCGCAGCGCTAAGCGGTCACCTTACCTGGGTTGCATATGTCCCGCAACGAATATGAATGGGCGGGGTCTCTCCATCCAAAGCGCGGAGACCCTGCAGTGCCAACGCATCACCGACTGGAGAAGAATCGAGGGCAATCATGTCCTCCAATCCCTCCGACCACGCCCGTTTCAAACGCTGTTTGAGATTACAGCCACCCTGAATCGGAGCGCCCTCGAAGGTTATTGGCATTTGCGATCCAGAGTCGTGGGATTTGCGGTCCAAGGAAGAAGCACTACCCCGCTAAGATTATAGCTCCCCCAACTTTCTAGATCCAGGGGACGCCCAAAGCACAACAACTGTCGCAAAGCATTACGCACCTACCAGACAGCATAACTTGACAACACAAAGGCCCCGCAGAGCCCAATAGTCCATCAATCATGAACGTCGATCCTCTAACCGGCAAGCCCCTCCCTTCAACCGCCATCCAACGCATCCTCTACCTCGCGCCCAAAGTCCACATCTACCAGATCCCGCCCGCAACCTCTACCAAAGGCTACCAGGCATCGACCTGGACAGCCGAAAACAACAAGCTCCAGATCTTCACCGCTCGATTACGCGTCGTCGAAACCTCAATACCGTCCAATGAGGAGCAACAAAGCAACGAGGATGCGGAGGAGAAGGTCACAACCACCCTCCTGCTAGAGGACCCCAAGACAGGAGATCTGTTTGCCGCAGCGCCCTACACAAGCGAGAGAACAGTAGAACAGGCATTGGACAGCAGCCGCTTCTTCGCCATCACCGTCGTAGGCGAGGGGAGAAAAGCAATACTGGGCATGGGCTTCGAAGAACGCAGCGAAGCCTTTGATTTCAGCATTGCGCTGCAAGACGCCCGCCGCGTACTGGGCTTTGAACAGAACCCCGCAGCGTCGTCATCATCGCGTAACTCCAAATCCGCACAAACGCCCGTCGCCGAAGAACCGAAACGCGACTTCAGTCTCAAGGCTGGCGAGACAATATCGATAAATCTGGGCGGTTTGAAGGGGAGGCGGTCGAGATCACACGAGGGCGGCGAGAAGAACGACGAGGGCGACCGCAAGAGCGAGCAAGATGCGCTGTTCAGCATAAAGCCGCCGCCGGGAAGTGGAGGTGGAGGACCTGGGTTCCTGCCTCCGCCGCCCAGCGCGAAGAGCGTCAAGGAGGAGCGGAGGAGAAGCAGGCAGAACTTTGACGCTGCGAACTTTACGCCGCCGAAACAGACGGCGGAGGACTTGGGCTTTGACGATGGCGAGTTTGGCGAGTTCCAATAGAGTAGAGTGGGGATGAAGTGGGAGGCATTTTGTGCATGTTTAGCATTGGAGTTATCATCTGCACTGGTCAGGTCTTCCGCGCATGGGAGGCGTATTGAAATTATGAAATCAAGACTTTGAAGATGTTCGCATTGCCGAGTGTGTTGTGACGGAAAAAAGAGGTGTGTTGGGTATATCTATCAATCTATGCTGAAACCAAAACGCCAGAACCCGAAATGCCCAAATCATATGTTTAAGAATATGTCCAACCCTGCGCCTCGTCGTATAGTCTCTCAATATCCCGAATGAGATCCTCAGGCTTAGATCCACCCTCGCAGTCCTTGAACTCGCCACCGTCTGTCACACATCGCACCTTGTTGTCCAATCTGACCGTACAGCTCGTTGTGACGCCTACATCGCTGCTATGTTGGGCGCTGTCCCTGAGCAGGCCCATGCCATACGCGCCGTTCTCTTTGCTCATGCAATCGTTCAGCACGCCAAAGTCTAGGCCATGTTCCAGCGCGCAGTCTTCGATGAGGGGGCGAGCGGGTATTTCGGCGTAATCGCTGGTGAGGCAGTTCGTGAAGCCAAGGTAGAGTTTAGGATCGGGGTACTCGGATGCGGCGCAGAGCATGACGATGTCGCCCAGGCACTCGGTTTGGCCGTGCTTGCATTCGACGCCGTCGTCTGCTGTTAGGCTGCGTGTTTGTCAGCTACGTGGTCTGCACCTTCCGCGTGGGTCATGCGACGTACCTTCCTATCATGCTCAGCCGGAAGTCAACCTTATCCGACACGTTGGCCATGGCGGGCAGGACGAGCTTCTTCAGGCAGTCCCGCGCATCCGGGCACTTGGACATGATGTGCACGTCTACTGGCACTTTGGTGTCGGCTTCATCATGTAAGTCCATACAGGTGAACTGGCGCGCCAGCAAGAATAGACTGAAGACCAGCACGACGGCCGCCATCTGCAGCCGTGTCTTCCTCGTCTTGCGCGATACCATGGTCTCATCAGGCGGCGACGCGTTTGCCTCGACGTGCGAGTTGGGAAGGAGGGGCGCCTTTTCTTCCATTGCGCGGGATGGCGTCGGAGCAGACTGCGGCTCTTATGTAGCGTCTCGTATAGGCGAAATTCGTCGTAGGTGGTTGGTGGTCTGGACTGGCTTGCTAGATACGATGCGCTTGTGATGGCATGGACGAAGTCGAATGCGGCAAGAGATGGACTGATAGGCGTTCGGGTTACTGCTGATAGCGTGTCGACTAACGTGTCACGGCTATGAGTGGCGGATCTAGGGCTCAGGCAAAAACAAAACAATCTAAACTCTATATCTTATGAGCGTCGAGGAAGTTGTCAGGACGCGTTCCTCAATGACGTGACGCCTTATCCACAATCTCCCTCTCGCGCCCAACACGTGGAAAGAGCCGAGGAGGCAGCAGAGCACGGCGTAACAATTAGCCGTCATGCTGTAGCCGTGTGGCGTTCTACACGAATGTAACACCGAGCTACGGAGGGGCTACACGGATCCTACCTCATGAACGACTGATCTGCTGCGCGCGTAACGCTTGCAATCCTACGCCTCTCGTTTTCCTTTCGCTTCTTTCGCTCATGATGGAATGACTCTTTCTAACATTCTAATACCCCACCTTTAGACATATCGTCTTCTTCTGCCACCGCCAAGGCTGCACCCAATCCCCTTCTCGCCGCCATAATACATGTGACAGCAGCCCTGCATCGTCACCCAAGACCCGTTCCTGAGCCTGGTACCGACCCGAAGCATGGCGTCGGATGATCACCAAGACGCTGCGCCGGCTGCCATTCAAGCTTTGACCGGCTTCATCAATACGAGCACTTTGCTTGATCTAGCGACCCAATTCTCGGCTACCTACACTCACCTCGCCAAATCCTCCACTGAGCACTTCCTAGTCACACCCGTGACGGCGCTTCCCACGGGCAAAGAGAAGGGAAAGTTCCTGAGCATCGATGTTGGTGGTACGAATCTAAGAGTCGGCTTCGTTGAACTAATTGGAGAGCCAGATGGCGACCCAGAGGATGAGCGAACACGTAGCAGCACCGTTGGGGAGAACGTGTTTTCACGGATCAAGAGGAGTCATGACAAGAATTGGCCGATTGAGGATCACTTGAAGATGGATCAAGCCGAGGACCTGTTTGCCTGGATTGGTGACTGTATCGCTGAGGTTGTCAAGGACGCTCTCAAGGAACAGGAGACCACGGAAGACGTCACGTCTCCTCTAGGTGACGAAATTCTGCTCGGTATCACTTTCAGCTTCCCAATGGCGTAAGTGGGCTCCTAAATGAACCGCGGCATCTCGCTAACAGGTCATCCAGACAAACGCGTCTCTCAGAAGCGACTCTACTGCCTATGGGCAAAGGGTTCGCCATCACATCGGATCTTAATCTAGGAAAGATGCTTCTGGCTGGCTATGCGCGATACTGCGACACAGATGCTACATCAGACCAGCTCAAGCACTCCAAGTCACAACTGCCAAGGATACGGGTAGCAGCGATTACTAACGACACAGTAGCAACGTTCGCATCTCTTGCCTATGCAGCTAAAGCGGCACCAAACAGCCGCGTAGCCATGGGTCTCATTGTCGGTACGGGCACCAACGCGACCGTACCAATGAAGCCCGAGAATCTGCACCCCGACAAGAGGAGTGCACTTCCAAATCCCGATGCTACCGAAACTGTCGTTATCAACACAGAGTGGACTATTCGCGGTACCGACAAGCCGCTAGTCGACCTGAACATCAAGACACCATGGGACATGACACTAGACGCCAATAGCGACGCACCAGGCTTCCAACCTTTCGAGTACATGACTTCTGGGCGGTATCTTGGCGAGATTGTACGCTTGGTGCTTGTCGATGTCGTGTCAAAAGAGGAAGGTGTGCAAATACCATCATCGCTGATGCTCAAGAACGCTCTGCCGACCCGCTTCCTCTCCGAAGTCATTGCGCGGAAGGGCGGCCGTATCGTACAAGGGGAGCTCGAAAGCAAATACCCAGACGCAGAGTCCTCAGATGACTTCTTCTGGACTGTCGATAAGGTGGAACTGATACGAGATATCGCCGAGGCTGTCCAGCAGCGTTCTTCCGCTCTCATCGCTGCTGCCTGTGTTGGACTGCTGAACTGTGTAGGCGACGTCGCGCTTGACAAGCAGCAATCTCCAAGCAACGGCGCAAGTACAAAGGGCAAACGCGAGATCGAGGAACTGGTCATAGCATACGCTGGAGGGACTATATCACAGTATCCAAAGTGGCTGCAGACGTGCCAGAAATGGATAGACGTTCTTGTCGAGGAGGGTTCATCATCAAACAAGAACAAGCAAGTCACGCTCAAGGAGGCCAAGGACGGAGGAATCGTTGGCGCCGGGGTACTCGCAGGTATGACAGACGAGATAGTGTAAGAGTAAACGGGCAGAGTCATGTAGATCAGACAGAACATAGCCAATAGGCTTCAAATGCATTCCAAGTAGTAAAAGCCAAACCCTATGCTAATGTGAACAACCTCCCCATCTACCTCACAGGTAACTGTGCCTGCCACTCGGGATCAACCTTACTCTGTTTGAAGAAGCTCTTACCTCTCAACCACTGCCGGTAAGCTTTGTATCTCTTCTTCGCCGTATCCTCCTCCTCGACATCCAATGGGTTCTCCTTGACGCGCAGAAACTCTTCAAACTCTTCGATATCTTCTTCTGGCGTTTGGAACTTGCTCCCAGTAGACTGTGGTTGCGGAGGCGGCTGCTGAACATCCGCGTAGACGTGTGGATGCAGATTGTACGTGTGCGGGTACGAGTAGGAGGGCGCGTGGGAGAAGGGCGTGCTGACGGACTGGGAGGTCATGGGGCGGGCGAAGGATTGGTTCGCGAGTTCCGTATCTAGACGGGGTAGATCGGAGAGGGTGATTTGAACGCCGTCTTCATCAAAGTTCTTGGGCGCGGGAATGCTGCCTTCTGTCATGGAAAGATAGTCGTAGAATTCCATTGCGCTGGGGTCGTCGGCGGTGGGCATCTCGCTACTGACTACCAGGGGCAGGTTAAGTGGGTGTTCGATGTAGCGGGCGTACTCTTCCTCTTCGCTGTAGGATACAGATGGGTTCATGCTGTTCTCGTAGAACTGGGTCAATGTCCACTGGTGAACGAGCGCTTTGTTGGCGGGCTTGAAACCGGGTTTGAGGGTGGATGAGAGTCCAGTTGATGTGGACATAGAATTGGCTAGCGATTGGTATGCCGACGGCGGTGGTGCTGGCGGGTGGGTTTCGAAGTGCGATTCTCGAAGGATGGAATGTCGGACTGATGACTCTGCGTAGGTAGCACTCAGGTGCAGATCCCTCCTCCGGTTGCCCGGGGTATGATCGGGCTTTGACTCAGTCTCGCTTGAAGGGTCAATAATGGTCACACCTTTCCGAGTAGCCTTCTTTCCGTCCCTTCCTTGTGCGTCGTGATCCTGTTGCTTTGTACGAGGGACGAACGGAGACATGTTCTCCTTACGAGATGGATACGTTCCATCCCTAAGACCTGGTCGCGGCTTGGCTAAACGGAAAGCGAAGATCTTGAGATATGACGAGATAGCCAATGGTCGGTAGTACTCAAGCCAGTAATCATCTCGGAAGCTGATGAAGTCGAATGCCGACTCCTCAGATGGGAGGGCTGGCATGACTGAAGGTGGTAGTGTGCGTTGTTGAAGATGCGAATGTGTGTACCACTGGATATAGTCTCGTCTCGTGCGCTCGAGGAAGTTTTGTGGGTTTTGATGATGAAGGAAGTAGTCTGTTGATAGATCCCAGAGCATTGGCTGGCCTTGGCGGTAAACGTAATTACCTAGAAATAGATTGTACGCTTCTTGACGCTGGGAGTCGAGGAAGGAGTTGTGGTAATAGCGCTTGAAGCTCTCAACCATATCGCGAGAACTACTTTGCCACTGGTTGATCTTCCGGTAGGTAGCCATCGTGTTGACGAGATGCGAGCCACCATACTGAATGGCGATAGTATCACCGTGGCCGTGGAACATTTGCGTAAACAGCTCCACGCAGTCCGAATCGTACTCGACAGTGTTGCCGGATATGACACCAAGCGCTTGCAATTGTCGACCTAGTGCTCGTTTTCCAATGACGAACTGGGCAGCGTTGGTTCTGTCTAGGCAGTCGATGCAATTCGTTCGCGCCACTCCATTCTGTACTTGAGGCGCATCATACTCATTGTCGCCGTTACGGAAGAAACCTGTCTTCCGCAAAACCTTTTCAGCCAGGTTCTCCAATGTGCCAATGACATCCTGTCCTCTGGTTTTGGCTGCTCTTGACATATCGAAAGCCTCATAAATGATTCTCTTGTCATTTGGTAGCGACTGGTTAAGGTAGTCGATAGCGTGCTTGTATTCGTAAAGCAGTTTCGATTCTCTCGGGGTTCGCTCACGCGCCTTGATAAGGTTGAGAACGTATATCGGGGCACCATATCGCTCAAACAAGTTGTCGAAATGCAGACCCGCTGCGCTGTAGAAGGGATCCACGAGGTTCAAATCAATGTCTGGCTTTGGTGTCACACCCGTATTGTCTTGAGTCCAGTAAAGTGGGATGCTACCACGGTGCTGGACGTAGGATGTGTATGAGGGATTCGCATAGAGGCGTGGTCCGGGAGCATGAAAGGAAGTCGTGGTCTGCTCTGACACAATCTGCTCTGTCTCCACATCATTGGCGACATATCCTAGGTCGTTTGTGCCGCGCTTGAGAAAACGAGCGCCTGCGAAATGCCTCGATCGTCGGGCAATGATGGTAAGGTACACTCGTCGCCCAAAGACATCCAACGAAGATTGGTCAACGTACCCATGTATGACCGGGTGACACCAGTCGTAAACGTTCTTCAATGCGTCTCGCGCAGGATTCAGGAGATGATGGTTCCAGACGAACATATCCTGAAAATCGCGTTCAGGGTTGGAAATGCCTTCACTAAGTGCAGTCCGTTGATGAATGATGTTCTGTTGCAAACTCCTCGTCACGTTGTAAGAATAGCTAAAATAGAACGATCGTGTGAGGTCCATGTTGTTGAGAATTGACAAGAACCTCGCCTCTTCCGGATTGCGGTCTTTCTGGTACCTTGATGTTGATCCAGTCGTCAACGGTACCATGTCCGTGCCATCAACCTGGTAGATGTAGTGACCACCCAACATAGCCACTTGTGATCTTTTGGATATCAGTAACATGTAGTACGCTTCCGTGAATCGGATAAATCCCAGCAGACCCCATGTGCTGCACTTTAACTTCATTCCTCCTGTAGCCTTGTTGCCGTCAGCTATCGTATCGAGCAACTGATGCATCTCTCGCCGATTATACACTATGTCGTCTTCGAAGATGTTCAAATGTCCAGGCGCAGCGGTCCGGTCGATCTTCAGCACGCGGAACTGCCTGTCGGTAATGTCGGCACCAATGAGGTAGAAGCGGGTACTGGTTTCGTAGAGCGAGAATTTGTGCATTCTCTTAATCCCGCTCTCTCCGACATTCTGGTAGGTGGAGCCCTTGACTTTATGGACCGTAGATGGAGTGGAAGGTCTGTGGAACGATACATTGACGTTGGGATTTTCTTCTTCACCGCCAAATTTGGTGGACTCCGACTCTCTTCGTGGCTTTCCATGACCAGGTAATTTGTCGAGATCGGCTTCGGGTTTGAACTCAAGCGGAGAGGTCTGGGGGCTACCGACTGCAGTCGACGCCTTCTCGATGTCATCCAGCTGCTCCTGACTGCTAGTTCGCGATGCTGTAGGCCTGGACGCGACGGAGCTGGATCGCTCTGGGGAACTTAGTCTCGACTTCGATTTCTCCATTATGCGCGATTAGTGACTGGGATAGAAGCTATCAACGAGTGTGATAAGGCAAGACTTGTCAAGCGATCACGGCGTCGTTTGTCGGTCGTGTAGTGGCGCATGCGGACGGCACGAGACAAGAGCTGGCTCAAGCCTGGTGCTTCCTTTTGCACACCCTTCAAGCTCTGACAGTGCAAGGAAGACTATGCACGGAAAGATGCGTAGTTCTGGAAGGACCGTGTTGTAAGCCGAAAGGGTAAAGCCGCTGTAGCTTGCCGGCGGGTCCACGTGCACCTGGCCACGCTTGCTTGGGCATGATCAGGCTTGGCGTACGTCAGCGCCCTATCGCGACCCAGGAGTGCTGAACGACTTGGAGCATAACAACCCCGACGTACAGACATATGGATCAGAGAGCAGAGCGTGAATGTCTACAACGGTCACATAGAGCACAGAATTCGTCAGGTGCCCGGCTTGGTCTCCATGACAACAGGTGCGGATGGACTTGCATTGCGCTTGTGGTAGCCTGGGCGCAGCCGACCATCGAACAGAATAGCGAACAGTTGAGATTATCTGGTAGCATAACGTGTACTTCTCCCGGTACCGTTCGAAATGTTAAGCTTCAAACGGCATGCACCAGTTGCATACTTATTAGAAGCCATGTGCCTCTTGCGGGTCGTGGCAGCACTTTATTATCCCTCCAAAATCAAATTACCACCGAGTGCCCTCATTACCGAAGACATGGCGAGGGACAAATCCTACATCTTCGTTATCATTGGAGCTATGTTATCAGTTTCGACTATAGTTATCAGCATAGTCTGTGTTATTGTCGCGCAAAAGAGGAAGTCGGCCAGACAGAAGAGGGCAGCCTCGCAGATACAGCGTCGCGAAGTCGGCGCAGCATCCAGTGAGCCCAGAGAAGTGTCACAGGGCTAGAATCGCAGCAGCGGGCTGGGTAGAGTGTAGGCCTCACTCTCGCGCAAAGCGATTTGGCGATCTGGTCGTGGAAGAATGTATGCCAGACCGATGAGAGCATAGGTCTCGAATGCCGCAACTGTGTCAGACTGGCTGGGCTATGACATATAGCGAAGCGTAGCAGCGTTCCTACAGATACTGCGTCCATGCAGTCTTCAAGTTGCCTCTTTGCGCGGTCTCGCGCACCGCTTCCGTGAAACGGCCTGAGTATTGTGTATGGCGGCACAGCAATCTTCTTAAACGTACGTTGAGCAAGGGTGCTCGGCTTCAAAGTCCTGGTCCGCAGATGACGAAGGGTAACCTGGCAAATATCCGGCTGCTCCCGGGTCTTAGATAAATTGTGTGGTGTGTGCGTTATTCTCCGAGAGTCCCAGCTCACAGGATGTTAAAGACGGGCGCGGGATGCGATGGTTCATAGCATGAACATGAGGCCATGAGGCCACGCACGAGCATCAAGCGAGTGGAAAAAGGAGAAACGAGCAGCAGAAACATAATTGAGACGCGTCGAAACGGTGCCAGAACTAACGCTGATCAGTCGTCTTGCATGAGCAAGCACGAGTAATGTGCACTGTGCATGAGGACCGGCAGCTGAACGGGCGTGCAGTTCAAGCGCAGACAGCCGCGCATGGCAACGGCAAAGGATAGATGATAGGCAAAGGGTCCACGAAGGCAGATGAATGGGTACAAGAAGTAAACGTGGGACGACCCCAAGAGGCGGTTCATGAGGTATAAGAAATGTGCTATAGTAGGGGTTAGAGTTCTCGGGGCTGCTCAACTGGGACTAGGCCGTGGCCCCTGCCTGGCAAACGACGAGCATCACTATCCCTGAGGTCGCCTCGGGCACCCGCCGCCCGATGGCAATTAAACACAGGCGTCCCATCTCTTCGGCGGATGTTTTGTTCTTCTGGTATCTTTCTGGACTTTGTAGATTCTTTGGCGCTGTGCAGTTTGGAGTTCTCTCTGTCCATCTTTTACCACGGCCAGATCGCGACGCGCATGATTACCGGACCCGCGGACTCTGCAGCCAACCATGCACTGATCATCAAGACTGCAGCATTCCAGACACCTAACATAGAGGGCCTACCGATTTGGATTACGGGCCTCTCTCGTGCAGCACGCGGCGCAGATGGATTACCAGCAACCCGTTCGCTCTCCCCCCGCCGCCGCCGATGCAGCCACTACCGCCCCGGCGACCCAGACTTTGAAGTCGCGGCGGCGCGACTCTCTGCCATCGTCTGTCAAAACATCGGATGCGCGCCCGCCCAAGCGCACACCCAACTACATTCGCACCACGGCCGCCTCGCCCCAGGTCATCTCGTCCCTGATCGACCAGCTGTCCGCCATATCCATCCCCGCGCATAACCACTTCGAGAATCTCCTCGTCGGCTACGGCAACGGCCTCTCGCCCTCCGCCGCGCCCAGCGTGCGCACCCACTCGGAGAAGAACTCGATCGCCGGACACGATGGAGCGTCGGTCGACCGCAGCAGCTTCCACAATCCGATAAGAGACCAGAACGACCTCTACCCCGACGACGCATGCGAACCGCCGGTCATCCGGACGTCGAAGCCGCCATCCGGGAAGTCGCCTTTGACCGCGCCCAAGAAACCGAACAAAGCGCATTCGCTTAGCAGTTATATCGGACGTAGCGGCGGTAGCTCGTGCTCCCTACAATCGACCCATTCGAACCGGTCCGCGAGTAGTTTTGGCAACATCAGCGTCGAAGCAGGCGTGCCGCGCCAGGTATCGGGTGAAAGCGCGAGGTCGTCGTTGGAAAGCAAGAGGAGCTTCAAGGGCCACAAGAGCCTGATGTACATGAGCTCGCGCGAGCGACTACGACAAAAAGAGACGGAACGGAAACGCGTGACCGTACACAATCTGAACGACACACCGACCGGTGACCCCTCCAAGAAGGCCGCGCATCAACTCTTCCCCTACGAAGACACGATCAGCGAAGAGCCCTCGTCCGCAAAGGAAGACGCACGATTCGACGAGACAGTGCCTGAATCGTCGAGATTTGCCCAGCGGTATCCCAGCAGGAACAACAGCCCACGACGACTGCGTCTCAATCTGGTCGATGCCCCTCATTTGGAGAGTCCATCAGACAGCGGACTCATCCCCGAACGCGGGTCATCCCTGAAGCATACTGGCAGCCCGGCCCGCAAGAGCAAGAAGCGCCGATCCGGGGACAAGAGCCGTCCAAAGTCTCAGAAAGCCGACATGGTCCCCGAAGAGGAAGAGAAGATGGATCCGGAAGCACAAAGGAAGAAGAAGATCCTGGACGAGCTAGAACAGGAAGAGAATGAGGTCGCTCAAAGGATACGAGAACTAAGAGATCAGAAAATGCGGAGAGAGAAATTAGCCGGAAAAATGCCTGTGGACGTACATGCAGGGGCGACAACACCCAGGGTGCCTCGCGTTTCATCCATCCCCAGTCCGGAGTCCTCGCCCATTTCGACAGTTTCAAGCTTGTCGGAGGACGAAAGGAGAGTGCAGAACTCGACCAAGGCGCATCGAGTGCTTGGAATATCACAAGAAACTGCTTTAGCTGCCGAGAAGCTAGCGGACAGGCCGATGGACAGACCGGCCGAAAAAGCAGAAAGTGACCGCCATAACCTCTCGGTACCATCGCAACCACGCAGCCTGCGCCACTCACGGCACCGAAGTCTGACGTTGAACGACGGCGATGAGCTTACCCCACTTCCGATCGATTACACGCTTGCGCTCCAAAGTCTGGACGAGTCTGCGCCGACGCCGAGCTTAGCAGATCCACGGCAGTCGAGATCGCCTGCGCCTGCAAGCATCATGTCTAAAGCAACCAAGTCAAGCAGCGACTCTTCCGTACCCCAGCGATCAAATTCACTCTTGGCAGTCGGCGGGCGATCTGCGCTCGGGCGTCGAGCGGCGACCAGTTCCGTCATCATAGGCAAGTCTTCCAAGCACAAACACTCCTCCAGTGTCAATGAAGATTCGACAAACAGACTAGCGCCACCATCTCGTGCGGCCAGCGAAGAGCCAATTACTCGACATCGCTCCATGCACGTTGTGTCCCCTCCGTTAGAGTCGCACAGTATGCAGCTACAGCGCAGACGTACAAGTACCACCAAGAGGTGGTCGCATCCTGATCTCCCAGCGAAGGCCGAGAAAGCGCACAATGACAGAATCGATCGGAAAGAAGAGAAGACCAGAGCAGCCGCAGTGCAGAGCCCGCCCCATCCGATCATTGAGGAGCGTCCTGCAAGTTTAGATTCTATCGATTTGGATGTACACCAATACCTGGAATCACCCCGGCTGTCCCAGAAGATCCGACACCCGCAAACAGGAAGAATTATTTCTTTCTCAGAAGTCGGCGACCCTGAAGGTTTTGCTGTCTTCGTTTGCGTGGGCATGGGCCTGACTAGATACGTGATGGCATTCTATGATCAGCTCGCAGCTACTTTGAAGCTGCGTTTGATCACACCCGATCGCCCTGGTATCGGAGGTAGCCAAGTTGACCCGAATGGGACACCTCTCAGCTGGCCTGGTATGTAAACGTCTCGTCATCTCAAGAGAAATGAGCTAACAGTTACTAGATGACGTACTTGTGATCTGTCAGTCTCTGAAAATCAACAAGTTCTCCATGCTGGCCCACTCTGCAGGAGCTGTCTACGCTTTGGCAACATCACTACGAATGCCACAACATATCCGTGGCAGAGTGCACCTTCTTGCGCCTTGGATACCGCCATCGCAAATGGCGCCCATTGGCATCAGTCAGGACTCACCACCTACCCAACAACTACCGCGATCCCAGCGCTTCCTTCGCGCTCTACCTCCATCTCTACTCAAGGTCGCAAACTCAACCTTCCTTAGCGCCACAAGCGCTAGCCTCCAGCGCACTGGACCCAAGACGTCGCCCAAGACCAGACGGAAAAGTATGGCCCCCTCACCAGTGCCACCGCAGCAGTCGACAACTCGCCCCTCCCTGAAGGACACCCACAGGCATTCGATGATGATGATGGACCAAGTGCTGCCGAATGCAAGCACTCTGACCTTGACGAACCCAGATGCTAATAACGAAGAAGCACAACGCGTGCAAGAGATGCTCAGCATGGCTGAACTTGAACGCCAACGCGCTTTTGACGAACGCCTCACTTTTGCCATCTGGGACCGCGCGACTGCAAATGCAAACCCCGCAACCGATCTGATTGTCTGTCTCGAAACCAAGCAGACCATCGGGTTCCGCTACGAAGACATCAACAGGCCCGTCGTCATCCACCACGGATCCAAAGACTCGCGTGTACCAGTTGATAACGTCCGATGGCTTGGCAAATTGATGCGCAAATGCGAAGTCCGGATTCTAGAGGGCGAGCAACACGGACTCATGGCCAGTGCACAGGTCATGGGTAACGTACTCACAGAGATGGCATCGGACTGGGAAGACTGGACGAACATGGTCGCCGGGAAGTCCACTGACGGACACCGCGCTGTCTCAAGACGGAGAACGACCGAGAAGCTGAGAAGCCAAATGAGCTTCACCAACTGAGCGTATACACAAGACACATAAGAGCTGGAGCTTTGCTTACCTGGATGACGACATTGTAATTCGACGATTTGCGACGGCCTGGATCTCTTCGCGATCTTTTGAAACCAGCGTGTGCTTTTTTCCCTTCATGTTAATTGGCGAGAACACGACCTGAAATACCCCCATACTAATTACCCGTTGTTTTGTACGTTGTTCTAATCGCCTAGTTAGTTTTTCCCTTCTCTTCTGATTGTCTTCTTTTCTTTGGACACACACTATACCCATTAGGTTTGAAGCGTTTCGTATGGGCTGGACACCTTGATTGGATCTATGACGTAGATAGGGAGGGGGGCTGGGGATTACTAGATGGCAAGGAACTCTTGTGATATAAGTGGCTACAATGAAATCTTTGTACATCGCCGTTTTGCATCTCGCGATTCACTTCATCCAATGCTTACACGTTATTGAACCTTAACGAGATAGTTTCTAAGATGACGCGTGCTCTACTTGGAATCTTCTTCTTCCTTCAACCAACAGTATAGGGCTCAGCACCTTTACCAAACAGCAAATGTGGCTTTCGGTGCGCCAAATCCAACACCGTCTGCGCAAAGACCGAATTCGCCCATGCGAACCAACTCCTTGTGTATGACTTCCCAGACTGTACATTTACACTCTCGTGTATGAGTCCCAACGGACTTACTTTCTTGACCGCAGCAAGACACTTCATAATCTCATCGTCGTCGTCGCTACTCATGGCTTGGACAAGAACAGCCATGGGCCAGGCGTTTCGCACGCCAACGTGGGGGCCGCCGATGCCCGCAAAGTCAGAGCCGGTCAGGTAGTAAGGGTTGCCGTTCTTCTCCAGTATCATCTTGCGCGTGTTCTTGTAGATCTTGTTGTCGGCATCTGTGAAACCGAGTAGTGGTAAAGCGAGTAAAGAGGGCAGATTGGCGTCATCCATCAAGATGGAGGACCCATAGCCGTCGACTTCGAACGCAAAGACCTCGCCATATTTCTTATGCGTCACAACACCGTGCTCCCAGATGCCCTTTTGGATTGTCTCGCCCCATGTCTCCACTTCAGTTGCTATGTGCTTCTTGCCCGCTTTCTTGAGAATGGTGGCTGTGCGGAGAAGTTCGACGGCTATCATGGCGTTGGCGGGGATGAAGAACCCGAGGATTGTTGCATCGTCGCTAGGGCGGAAGGCAGAGCGGACAAGCCCTGTGCCGCCATTGAGAGGGTTACCGAGACCGTTTAGGCTGAGCGTTTCGGTGCCGATGTTGGTCTGGCGTTGCCATGTATACTCGTTGCCTTGGTATGCGCCTGTCTTCTCGTTGAAGGTAGGCTTTGACTGCTCCTTGAGCACGCCGAGAAGTGTATCGAGAGCGAGGAGCCAACGAGCGTTGATGAACTCCGTGGAATCGGTATGGTTGTAAAATTGGTTCGACAAGGAGAGAAAGTGGGCGAGGGAGTCGAGTTCGTACTTGCATTCAAAGACGAATGACTCCTCGTAGTTTGGATGTACTTTGTCGCCGTCGCCCTGGAAGGTTGGGTTGAGGCCACTCGGTGGAGGCGGTTGGAAGGCATTGCAGTATGGTGATCCAATGACGTACTCGGCCTGTGTGTTGATAGCTCCCAGAATGAGCTGGTGTATCTCTTTGTCTTTCTTCGCTAGCAGCTGGTATTGTGCTAGCTGGTTCGTAGAGTCGCGTAGCCATTCGGCGTTGATGTCACCCGTAACGATGAAACTCTGCGCTCCTTTCCAAGCTGCTGGGTCCCAACTTCGCTTTGAAGTCTTGTGCTTGACCGTATCACCGACATGCCAGCGTACGGTAGTGTCTAGTGTGTTGGGAAACGCGTTCTCGAAGAGGCGAGCGAGGTCCTTGTCGACCATCTTCTCGTTCATGTCATCGATGACTTTTTCGACGAGAGGCGATTCGAAGGTTCGGCAGTATTTGGACGGTCGTTGGAAGGGTAGTTCCATAGGGCCAGTGCTATACGGCGGACTGTCATATAAATCAGCATCTGCTCTTTTAGACATTTATGTTGACATACTGTGGTCGCATCGCATAGTTCTTGTAGTCTGGGCATGCTGCTCGATACTTGAGCGGATCAATGGGAGGTCTCAGAGGCTCTTGCTCTTTAACATTGTTTAATCCAGCGGAAACAGATGAGACGCTGAGAAGAGCCCCTAGGCACAGAGATGCTAGTGACTGCTTCATAGTCGGTGGAGGCAGCCCAGGCAACGATTCGAGGATCTGGAGTTATCGCGAAAGGTAGCCAGATCTGGTCGCGCAATGGCTATTGGAAATCGAGGAATGCAAAGACAGACGTGGCGCGGAGGAAAGGGCGTTCAGCTGAAGACGTTGAACATGGCGTGAAACAGGGAAGACAAAGCACCCGAATCATCAAAAGCGAAATGCACAGATGACGAGCTTCAATTGAAGTATAGATTGACGAACCTCCGACTGACCAGGGAGCTTTCATGGGGAAGGCGCCCCACCAGCTCCGCCAATAAGCTCGTGTTAAGTCCGCAGGGCCCAAGCTTCGCTGCGTCGCGCTCTTCCTCGACTGATCGCGTCCCTATGCTTCACGCCTATCGCCTGGTCACTGCAACTTGGACGAATACGTGACTATTACCTGGTTTCTCAGGCGCTATTGTATTGCGCACTTAAACTCGAATGTGCAGACTGATCCCCTCACCCAGCTCATAGGAATATCTACACTTCAACGCATTCAGTCCTTACACTGCTTCAGCGTCTCCCCCATCACTATATCCACCATGATCTCGCTACCAGGCCTCAATCTATCCTCGCAGCCTACCGAAGCGCAGAATGCCCCAACCTCGACAGCCACACGAACGCAAGATCTCGCTGCCAACACCGAATACCGCTTCGAGGTAGCCTTCTCGCGGACACTCACGGTGAAGCTGCAATCGGGCACCGCAGAGTTTTTCGGCACCGAGCTGGCACCATCTACCGTATACACGTTTCAGGGCACAAAGGGTGCTATCTTCACATGGCATGGCTGCAAGCTCGACATCGGCGGAGAGGTTGAGTCAGACTACATCGCGGAAGAGACGCCCATGATGAGTTGTGCGAACCTACACTTCGCGCTGGAGAACCTGCGCGACAGGAGTATTGCCACTGGCAGCGTCGAAATGGGACCCAGAATACTTGTCGTGGGACCTGAGAACTCAGGCAAAACGTCACTTGTCAAGACTCTGACCTCCTACGCGGTCAAAACCAGCCGGCAGCCTATGGTCGTGAACCTCGACCCGCGCCAGGGTATGCTAAGTGTACCAGGCTCTTTTTCAGCAGCTGTATACTCGTCCATTGTGGACATTGAAGAAGGCTGGGGCAGCAGTCCAATCTCAGGGCCCAGTCCCATTCCAGTGAAGATGCCGCTGGTATACCACTATGGTCTCAAGGACCCAGAAGAGGGCAGGGTGTTCAAGCCGTTGGTAACGCGCATGGCACTTGCTGTCACAAGTAGATTGGAGGAGGACACGCTCAGCAAGCAGGCTGGCTTCATCATTGATAGCTCAGGCGCCATCAGCCAGGGGAGAAATGGCGTCTACGACAACATAGAACATATTGTTTCTGAGTTCTCTGGTGCGTGTGATGTCTTGCATACTATTTCAGCTTTCCCCCCTCCCAACATCGCCCATGTACTTCCATGCACCCAAGTTCCAATATCCATTTCCGAGAGGACTGGCAATCAAACGTACGTACACAACATCAGATCATCATACTGACAGTTCACTACAGTCAACGTCGTCATAACGCTTGGCTCTGAACGCCTCTACTCTGACCTCTCTCGCAAATTCTCAGCCCGCACCGGCGGCGACCCATCCGAAACCGTATCCGTAGTACGTCTCGACAAGTCCGGCGGCTGCGTCGATCGAAGCGAAGAATACATGAAAGCCCTCCGCCACGCCCAAATCAAAGAGTACTTCTTTGGCAAAGGCGACGAGACACTGGCTCCCAGCAGCCAAATGGCCGACGCCGCCGACCTCAATATTTTCCGCGTTGTCGAGGGAGAAGGAAATAGCGGAGTAGACGAGTACGGCATGACGGTCGAGCGGCAGATCTTCGAAAAGGTCACACTGTCTGAGGCGCTTCAAAACCAGTTGCTGGCTATCACAACAGCGAGCCCCAACGATCCGCAGAGCGTGATTCGCGATAGCAGTATTAGGGGATATATCTATGTCGCGGATGTAGATGAGGCGAAGAAGAAGGTCAAGCTGCTCAGTCCGCTACCGGGACAGACGCCCGGCAATGCCATGATCCTGGGTAGTTGGCCGGAACCTGTGGAGGGACTGCTTAACTAGAAGTGAGAAGGAATGATGGGGGATTCTGGCGCTGATATATTTGCCTGGCGGCCCACAAATAGGTATTTGGAAACATATTCTTGAACCCTATTCTACTTTTGCCTACAGTCGGGCCGTTCTTGGTGATCTTTCCTAATGTTGACGTCTGCTCTGAAGGTATGAACCGTTGCTTTTGTCACGGGTTGCATCGTGGGTGTTACGTATATTCTGGGGGTACGTTTTTGAATACTGGATTCAACTTCTCATACAGGGTACGTGTCGATCCGCAGCCGGGAAATATACATAAGCTTCTAACATCGTCCACCCCACGTGCGTGAGCGAAAGTCCAAATTAATTCGTCAAAGAAGGACCCGATAGGCCGTAGTGAAGCGGAGTGAGGGACCCATCTGGCAACCTCTTGAAAGCATAAGTTTCGAAAGCATAATCGCGCCACTCTACTCCCTTCCACTCGATCATCTCCTTGCGCCTGACTACCACCTCTTTCCAGGCCCATTTCATCGAAATGTTCTGAAAGTCTTCCCCAAATATCGGGCAATAGTTGAATGTGTTCACGGCAGTTGCCAGACGTGTCATCTTTTCAGCCACTAATCTCATCGCATGCAGAAAATAGCTTTTCTTCTTCCCCTTTGCGCCTAGCTTGAAGCGCTTGATTTGCTCTTGGGTAAGCGGTGTATGATCCGAGGCAATGGAAGAAATGGGATAGATGCAGAAGGAAGGTAAGCTGTTGACAAGCTTGCGGACACTGTAACGAATGTCAGTCGGTGAGTCGAGCCAGCCGTCTCGTGGAAGTGGAAGGCCAATGCGGAGATGTGTTGTGTCGCCTATCTTGCTAATAGTCGGGAGCACGAAGTTGTGAATATCGAATTCCTTCCTAAGCCATGGGACATATACTTTCAGCCACTCGTGCTCGAACTCGTAATAGACGGTCTTGCACGAGAGGATAAGACTGCGGTAGCTATGAAGATCGTGCGAAGAATGAATGCGCTGGGCGACGAAGACCTTCTTTATGTGGTTCACAAGGGGAAGACATTTGGAGTAGCATCTCTCTGTAGGCCAGGTCATTGCAGGAATTGAGGTGATGATGTAGGCGTAGATCTGGAGTCGAAGTTCGGTAGGGAGATCGAGGAAACCCGCAGTAGTTGTCTTTGAAGAAGTCATCCTTGGAGCTGACAAGATGTTTGTTTTCGAGTTGAAGTAGGCCGCGTGCGAGTTCAGGCTAGAGAGTGAGCCGAGTAGAGCCCCTAGCTGGATTTTATAGACGCAGACGTGTTGTGCACGGACGCCGTGAACACCGGGAGGCGCACCCGAGGCGCATACTCGACACTGACCGGGACCCAAAACCTCCAAAGTTTCCTTGTAGTTCTTAGTACTCGGTGTTTTTGACATGCGGGTGGGACCCCTTTACACTACTACATCTCCTCGTCCCTCTCTTGCATCTCCTCTCTCTCAATCACCTCAGCCATCCGCTCCCTAACACTGTCGTCTTTATCCCATACCTTCCATCCCATGTGTGGTTTAATCTCATTAGGTTCTCTGTTCGCAGGCTGCTTCAAAAAAGGACACTCGGGCTCGTCTTCGTCATACAAAAAGGCATCAACCTCGTCATCCACAACCTGTGAGTACTGACCGGACAGGGATGCTGCGACGCTAAAGCGCGGTTTACTGATATCTTTCATATCGCGGTAATGATTCCTGAGCTTATGGAAAAGCCAAGGGAATCCATACTGTGGTGGGATGTGCTGGAAACAATGATACAAAGTGACTTGCTGTAAGTTGACCGATGATGTGAAGAGATCGAGCAAGTCCTGTGGGGATAGCTTGACGTTCCGCAAGGTGAGCGTTTTCAACTGCAGTCTCGCCGCCTCTGGGATAGGATTGAACTGCAGAAACCGGCGCGAACTCCGACCTGATCTCTTATCGTTGAGACTCAGGTCGAGATGCTCGAGGTACTGTAATTCCGCCAATAAAGACTGGAGGTTGGTCAAGCTCTCTTCATTGTAAAGGTAGTCGTTGGAAGGGGTGACTGTCAACTTGACGTGCTTCAGAGGTGTTCTCTGAAACATTTGCTTGGTGATTCGGTAGTTGTGTGAAGTAGCTTTAGCAATAAAGCAGTGGTGGTACTGTCTCGCTTGGTGTTCCGATTCAATGACGAATTCTTCTATCCGCGGATTTGGCATGGCGAGGATTGCAGAAACTACAACCCCATAACTTCTGGGGAACAACTTTCCATCATCTTCCAGCTTGGCGGTCCGTGAGTACCACTGACTGTTTATACGCTCTGCCTCTTGAGGCGGTAGTAGCCATGGCCAGACAGTTGGTTTGCGGAAGCCCATAGGCAGTGAACGATGATACGGCGTGTTGTATCGAGGCGATACATTCCACGCAGGCCATACGTCGATTGTCGTAGTGACCCTTTTCACGTTTGGAAAGCTGGCTAGTGCTTCACGTAATGCAGCTGCATCGACCTGCTGTTCCACAAACTCCTGTTCCTGACGATACAGCTCCTGGTATAGCGTATAGCTGTCTTCAATGCTCATCATTGTGGCATTTCTAGCCAGAATGTCTCTTGAGAAGTGGTCGTCATATCGCAAGAGGATGCCCTTTGCGATGTCGGTCAGCCGACCATCCTGGATTAGGTCTGCCACCGATAATGATCGATGCTCAGGGTTTTCGTCGCCGTAGAGCTCCATGGCCTCCTCGAGTCGGCTTTCAATTGCCCTAGTAACTTCTCTTTCGTCGGCGAGAACTGCTTGGCGGAAATCATCCAAGGTTGAATACTCATTGAGCAAGGCATCATCCCAGACAACCTCGAGCACACGGTTTTTGTACGTCGGGTGAGCCATGATCTGATGCAGATAGTCCAGATTAGCTCGATTAGGCGAGACGTAGACGCGATCTATACGCAGATACACGCTGGCCGCCAAATGCTTGCTCGTGAGCCGCAGTCGCTTGATGTCGAGCTTTGAGATGTGCTGGCAGACGATTTCGAGAAGTTCCGATGGCAAGTCCGTGATGGTCTTCCTGTTCTGGGCCCCGCTCCCAAAGGCCTCGGGGAACTCGTCGCCAAACAGGCCTTCCATGAAGCTCACGGACGGAACGATGCTCGCACTCAATGCCGAAACAGTGGAAACCCTGCGCTTTGAGACGCCAGCCCGAATAGACAAGCTAGGCTTGCGGCGTCGGGTCTTGGCAGGTCTTATCTGGAGGTTTGTGAACATCGCATCGGTATATATATACGATTTGGTGAACGCGGTTGTTAGATAGTAAACGCAGACGGGTCCCGGGAGCTGGTCTGTTGCGGCGGTATGTAGGTCTCCTGCTAGGCTATGTTGCACGCGCAACGTTTGAGCGTAGGCTACGTATGTAGGCGTCTGGGATCGCGTGGATAGAAACAAATATGATTAGATGAGGTAGCGAGACTGATTAGTTGATGTTCAAAATACGGTGTCGAAGGACAAAGGTTTATGCTAAGGGTGGTGAAACGCCAGCGCTTGCAGCGCTACCAATGCAAGGCTACTTGCTACCCCATTTGAGGACAGTTGAGCGGCCATCATAGGCATATATCGTGTCGCGCATGCGACACTTCTAGATGCGATAAATAAACACCCAATGAGTCGCATACGTGAGACGCGTTCATAGACGATACGGAGGGGCAGTCAATTGTGATCGCGGAAGCCGCAACGTGCCCGCGTGTCTTCGCTTACAGCGTGGTGGAGAGCTGCCCGCAGTAGGGTGGGTCCGCCCAAGTCAACGTCAAACCTTTACAAACGACATCACAGGAAGCTTCGAGGACATGTCATGATGGCAATCAGGATTTCTCATTATATGGAGTGCTTTCCAGCAAACTCAAAGAGTGCCCAAGAGCATACATAAGCGAGTACTGCCTCTTCGGCAAGTACCCCACGAACGGTTCCACGACGCATCCACCGCTCGATATCCGCAGCCAGTAAACCGCCTACCTACGCAGGCCTACAGTATACCAGACACGCCATCGCAGCAGACGCGCTCGCTCTTCCCATATCGATATGAAGATTGACCAGCACCCGAGTGCATGTCCGTACCCCGCACATGCCTGTGCCGAAGCACGGAAGTATGACTGAGGCTGTGTGTAGAAGTCGACGTCAGGGAAGGGGGCGAGTCGTTCATTTAGGAACCCTCCTCGCCTTCGGCCTTGTTCTTCTTCTTCTTCTTGCTTGAGCCGAAGTCGTTCTTTACTGTGGGAACGGGCGACTGGTGGACGATGAAGCGGGTGTAGCACTCTTCTGGGTCCCACTCAAAGCCCATGAGGTATGGCTTCTCGAACTCGTCGTCTGCCTACAGGAGGGTTAGCTATGCTTTGGCACCAACCTCAAAGTACGTGGCATATAGGAATAGCAACAACGATGCGCAATGGTAAGGTCCAATGACAAGGGATACTTACGCGCTTCTTGAACTGCTTGTGGATGGCATCTAGTGCATCCTTGATGGTAACACCCTTCATGTTCCGTGCGGTGACTTCTAATCCTAGCGGGAAGTGCAGGGCGATTGACTTGAGCTTGGGCTCGGTGAGTGGCAGCTTCAAGACTGATGGGTCTTCGACGGTGCTCGGCGACTTGTTGAGCTTCCTGGAAGTACTGTATTAGCATGGCACAAGATATGGGGGCTTCCGGAGCGATCCGGACGGCGACGAGCTGGTCTGCATCATTGTCGGATTGCTCGCAATGATGCGATTAGGGGAATCACTTACCAGTTCAGCTTCTGGGTTTCGATTGCGATCTCGATCTTCTTGCCTTCCTTCTCTGAGGTTCTGTCAGCCCCGCCCGCTGCTCACGCACGACCCCTCATTTGGGCTACCATCATAAGAGGTACTCACCTAGATCCTCAATACGGTAGACATCAGCAGCCATGGAGCTGACTCTGCGGTGGCCCTTCTTAGCGGCGCCATCTTGGTGATCGGTCAAAGAGTCGACCTTCTGGAGCGTGTTTTCTGTCTCTGCGGCCATTGTGATGGGATGCAGTTGCAGTCAAGCTACTGGAAGATTGAAGGGGTTGTAGATGATGAAAGAGCTTGGGAAGCTGTAGAATGGTTGCTTAGAGCTGTGGATGTGATGTGAGATACGAAAGCACAGTGGAGGCTGTGAGGAAGGAGAGAAAACGAGGGAGGGCGCAGCTTATGAGGGGCTCAGTCTCTCGCCGGCAGGCACAGGAGACGGTCACTTGATCGATCACCACATTGTGGTCCAATCCAATCGGCGTGAGACGTGAATGGTCGGGCCAATGCGGGGAAGGGGAGCATCACCCAGAATGCGGGGAAGGAGCAAACCAACGGTGGAAGCCTGCGTGTCCATTCCACAATGTTGGTCAAAAGAGCTCGAGATAGTGTAGAAGCTAGCAATTGAGCCTCGTTATTCGCACTTTGACCTTCCCAAGCATCTATTGCTGTTGTGTTATTGCTCCGGAGCATCAGGCACGGTGGTGAGATAGATCGCGTGACCGACGTCATTGGCCGCTCGGCGTCTGGACAAAGCGCGCATCGACGCGTATCATCTCAGCTCCGGGCCCCAATGCGGTCCGAGTTAATCAGAGATCCACTTGATTACTGCAAGGGCTCAAGGTCCACGCGGAGATGCATGTCAGCATCCTACTGGACTGTCCACGTCCGCAAGATGGCCTGGGGCTGCCTAGGTACCTAGGTATCCATATGAACTCGATAATCACTCACTTAGAAAAGCAATATAGATGGATGGTGACTTCGCATTTGGCACCGCAACATTTATTGGTATATCGCTTGTTGGCTCCGAGTGCTATCGTCGATGTTATTGCATGACTTGCTTATGAATGCCCAACAATCCTGACGGGCTCGTACAGCTCCTCGAGGTAGTTCTCTTCCTCCTCAGTCAACTCCTTGCCCCTCGCTGCCAGCGCTTCATCCATCCTGTCTGTGCTGGAGAAGCCGATGATCGGGCTTGCGACACGCTTGTTGATCCATGCGAGGGCAACGTGGCTCATTTTCCAGTCGTGCTTCTTCGCGATCTCTTCAACGCGAGCAATGATCTTCTTGTCACGTTCAGTGTTACCAGAGGTTTGGTTACCGGCCTTTTGTTCGCCTTCTGAACGAGTAGTCGAGCCGAATGCAGAGGGAGGGCGAGCGAGATGGCCACGGCAAAGAGGTGCCCACTATCAAGCTATTAGCAAACATTGACTTTGTAGTTGGAAGGGAAGCATACCGGGATCAGACCAATACCAGTGTCATTGCAGAACCGGTTCATCTCACGCTCTTCCTCGCGGTAAAGCAGGTTGTAGTGATTCTGCATGCTGATGAACTTCGTCCAGCCGTTCTTTTCGGCGGTGAACTGCATTTGCGCAAACTGCACCGCCCACATAGAGCTGGCACCAATGTATCGAACTTTCCCACTCTTGACCAGATCGTGCAGCGCCTCCATGGTCTCCTCAAGAGGCGTGTTGGGGTCGAAGCGGTGGATCTGCAGAAGATCGATATAGTCCATGTCAAGACGCTTGAGCGACGCATTGACAGCGTTGAAGATGGCCTGCCGTGAGAGACCACCTTGATTTACATAGTCTTTCAACTGAGGCAGCTCTTTGCCGTATTGAATGGTTCGCAGGCCGGGGTCCTCGCCAACGTAGCCAAAGCATTTGGTGAGAATTACGAGCTTATCGCGAGGTAGGTTGTACTTCTTGATTGCCTTGCCGACCAGTTCTTCAGAGACACCGTTGGAGTAAACATTGGCTTTATAAGCTGTCAGTAACCATTGCAAGTATTTGGCTGCTCTACATGTCTTACCGGTATCCCAAGTCGTCAGACCGCGATCGTATGCAGCCTTCAGCAGCGGTAGCGACTCTCCCTCTTCGATGACCCAGGGCTGCCATTTGGAACTTCCAATGCTCATAGCACCCAAGATGGGTACTGAGACCTTGAGACCGCTCTTTCCCAAGCGCTTATATTCAGCCTTGGACTCCTTGAGGAGCCCTTCAATATCGAGCTTGTCCGCCATGGTCTCAAATCTATGGATCGGTTGCGGATTGGTGTTTAGTGGGGTGCTTGATGTTTCGCAGCGCTGTGGTGGGGCAAGCAACAGAGGTGTGAATAAACCAACAGCTGTATGGGCGACACCTTGCTCATATATTTCCCCATGACGGCACTTTCGCCGTGCCTGCACCACCTGCTTTCCAATCCAGGTTACAATGAGCTGTCATTGTCGGGTTTTGCGGCGATAGCCTCATCATCGTCCCGGTGGTAGATACTACAACGAGCACCGATGCGGGGTTCAGGCACGACGAGCCGCCATGGATACGTCATGTGGAAATCCCACATCCGCGGATAGTCCAGTGGCCAAAAGAGGCAGGAGGCGTCTCTTCGTGCATGGATTGAGAGATGGAACCGAATGACCATCAGATTCATGCTTACTCGTAAAATGATCTCATCTGTAGTGTGCTACGTTGGACTCGTCAGGCACGGGCTCACACCATGCAACATCACCAAAGACCAAAAAGCAGTCGCAGTTGTGTTGAAGTGAGTTTAGATCGTTCATGTCTCTTGGCAAGTACTGATCTTATTGACCTCTCATCACCTCACACTTCATCGTGAATGTGCCGGCGCGATTCCATCAAGTCATGGTGGTATTGTTTGAACATCGTTTTTGATCTTAGACCCCCAGGCGCCAACCGCATATGATGCAGAGAAGTTCATAGATGCTCATTGCCCGTAAAGAAACCCGTACTCCCCAGAACCGTTTACGCGTCCTCAACGATGTTGCCGCGCTCCGACACGTACAGACCGTCCAAGAACTTTCGGATATCCTTGTTGCGGACCTTGCAGATTTGCTGAATATCGGCGGCACCTTGGGAGACATCCTCGAGCGACTGGGTGATGGTTAGCATTGCTCCAATCCATGTTGCGTGGCGGTCCTTACGTTTCCGGACAGCTCGAGCTGATCCTTCTGGTTCTTTGATGCCTCAACCTCAACACCGGGCCTCATGACGACCCTTCGTACGAGCTTCTCGCCGATGAAGTTCCTGATCTCAACCTCCCAGCAGTCGGTCTCCTTGTTCTTGTCCAGGTTGACGTTGATGGGGAAACTGAACATGATGTTAGTCATGTTCAACGATGTGCAAAGGCCCGCCACGAGCATGAGCCAATCTGGCGCGCCCAGCGCTCTGGCATCAGCCTCTCGGAGAGCGCTGAAAGTCGTGTCGGATGGGACATGCTCTGCGGCGGGTTCGGAAGAGATGTGCGATGGGTGCGACATACTGGGCATATACGTAACGCATCTTGTACTTGTAACCCTTGGTGACACCGATGATCAAGTTGTTCTACTCCAGTCAGCCCAGTCCTTCCTTCCTTGCCAGTATAGACTCGAGGGTGCGCGCGACGTACAATCAGGGTGCGGACAGTGCGGAGGGTGGCGACGCTCTTGCGGGAACCGTGGTGGAGCTCGATCTTGATGAGGTTCTTCTTGGGCTGTTCCAGTCTTAGCATGTGGCCCCGATGCGATGTGTGTGTTCCAAACGTACGTGCGTGAAGCTGACCGCCAAGTGACCGAGAGACTTTGTGAGCTTGCCCTGTGGAGTGTAAGAATGGGTTCGAGGATCGTAGAGGCTATTGCGGGCAGCTTACGCGAGGGCCTGTTGGATATGTCAGTGTTGTTTCTCTAGGGGTCCTCTACCATGCGCACTCACCCTCAACGAGAACATTTCTGTTCTTGATCTGGACCTTGACGCCCTCGGGGATCTCGAGCTCTTCCTCAGAGTGGCTGTTGCGCAAACGTCAGCATTGGATCCGGAATTTGATGTTTGATGGCGGAGAAGTTCGGTATAGAGGCGTCCATTGACCGTTCGGAGGCAGGAAAAAACGTGCGATGCGGCGGTTTGGGAGTCGTGATCGAGGAATAGACGTACATGTACTTCATCTTGACGGTTGCTGCGGGTTAGCGGTGTTGTCGAGAAGCTGAGGTCGAATTGTCGAAATTGTGTGGGAGGCAGCGCGGACAAAACGATAGCCGAGCCACCGCTCTAGCCCGCTTTTGTGCGCGCTAGTGCCGCCGTCTTCCTCGTCATGTCGAAGAACACCAACTTCCATCTCGACGAGTTTGCTACTGCGATACATAGCTCGAAATGGCAGACGCAAATCTACACATTGCGCAGACGTTGCTGCATCGCGCATTCTCTCCCTCGACTGCAGAGTCACACTACCACGAGCGCGTCATAAAGCGCCCCCTCCACGTTCGCGCAACCTCGCCTACGCCGTCTGCACGCGCAGTCCGCCGCCGCGCTCTCAACGAGCGCAAACAAGCCGCCAGGAAACGCAGCAAGAACCAGCCTCGTCCACTGTCCGCTGCGAAGAAACGTGCACTGTGCCTGAACGAGATACCCAAGGAGCAACAGAAGTATGCCATCTACGACGGATTACACAACCTGTGGATTGGATACATGAGGGAGGTGCTAGGCCTGAACGATGCTGCGAGGAATGTGCTTGTCACGCCAAACGCAAGTGGCCAACTGCTTGCGACTGCCGACATGCACGGTGCGCTTGTGAGTGTGGTGAGAAGCCGCTGCGTGAGCCGTGTAGGCTTGGAGGGCATCATCGTCCGTGATACGAGATTCACATTCGAGATCATCACGAAGAACAACGCTGTGAAATGTAAGTCCGGTAGGCTAGACTAGGTAAGTGGTAAGTATCTAACATTCTCAGCTATACCCAAGGAACACACAATCATCCGCTTTGAGTTGCCGTTTCCTGTCGAAGAAGGCAAGGAGCCCATGAAGCCACTGGTCTTCGAGCTCAACGCCGAGCAATTCCAGACAAGAGCGGCTGATCGCGCGAACAAGAAGTTCAGGATGCACTACCAGCCTGACATATGAAGCGAGCACATAACCATCTGGTGAACATTCCGATATAAATTAAGAGACGAGACTACCTACCTACGACGCGTTCGAGCTCATGGGTCAATTAACAGCATGACCGGCCATGCAGCAACTACAATACGAGGCACAGGAAACAGCCGACACGCGGCCTGCACCAGCAACGCACATCGTCGTGCGACATGTGCTTCCAAACGAAGGAGACGCTGAGTGGCAAGAGGACTGAGAAGGAAGCACACGTCTATCAACACAGACATGGCGAAGAGCAGCAAGTCGAAAGACACAGTCAAAGTGGGCATGCAATTATGTCATTGAGTATGGTATCATCCCGATGGCGCTTTAAAGCGCCTCCCGCTAAATGCAATGGTATCATGAACAAACAACGTCTTCATCCGCGTTTCAAAATCTTACACGTTCGTCGCGACCCTTCCAGACTGGAAGTCCTCGGGTTTGAAGTCTCTCAGCTCGGTCTCCCGTCCACTACTACCACCGTTCATCGAACTGATTTCATCCTTCTCTTTAACAGCCCTACCTTTGTCCAGTCTGCAACCCGTATAGCTTCTCGGCAGATAACGACCCGGATGCCACACAGCGAACACGACCAGCACAGCAAGTATAGGAGACGCATCGAAGACCCAGAAGCACCATTCGTGACTCTGGAGATATGCCAGCCCGTAGTTGCGATCGTGTGGTATCTCGATGGTGCGATAGAAGGCCCGGCAGGCGATAAGGACCGAGGAAAGATTGATGGTATACCCCAGTTTCCGCCAGAGGTGCAAATCTCCAAGGTCATGTGCGGCCCAATGCCGGCTAATGTAGAAGTACCGCATGCTGATGATGGAGAAGCTGAGGAAACAGAGCAGTTGCATCACCAGACCCATGATGAGGATGATCCGGCCAGGCAGCGCTTTCCGTTCAGAAGTAGCAATGGTCCGGTTCCCCTGCGTGTCTTCATCGTACTGCCGACTGATCTGACTCGCCCCCACGAGTTGAATGAGGAAACTGAAGAGGTCGAAACACACAAAGTTGGCGGTAATCCACCTAGGGAAGCACCACAGCGTCTTGAAGTTGAGCGCGTGGGTTGGACAGGAAAACCACACTACGCGACTGAATGCCGTGTAGCATGCTGCAGCCAGGAAGCTGGGGGCGAGCAAGATCATGAGCCACGAGGCGAGGAAGGGCGATTCTCTGTGCTCATCGTAGGCAGATACCAGGCGGCATATGAAGCCCAGATCGAGCATGATAATGGCGATAATGGCTGCCCAGAAGAAATACGCCTTGTGGCGGACATACTGGTAGATGGAGTATGTGGAGAGTAACAGGACAACAATTGCGCCTGTTATAGCCAGGGGGTAAGAAGGGTCGTAGATGTAAGGGTTTAGAAAATTTTGGGCTGCAATGTGGTCAGCGACGATGTTGCGTTGCTTAGTAGTAGCAGACGGAGACGAACATACCAACTTGAGCCCGATTTGGCAACCCCATTGATCGCGCTTCTAACATCGCGCTCACGACATGCATCTTAGCAGACATATCCCGCCGCACAGGTCCACCTATTTTAATCCCCGAGCGTAGTCGTTCGTCGATCACGGCAGGCCCAGTAGTCGTAATGTTGGCTCTTTCGCAAATGCCGATGGCGCGTCGCTCATGTCCCAGTCGCGGTCGCAGTGATGGTAACGCCACAACGTCGTGGTACAGCAGCCTCGTCGCAAAAGGGCATGCTCGAACACCAGGGAAAAGAGCCAGCGGAGAAGCGACCCAGATAACAAAAGGCGGCGGTAACGCACGTTTTACCCAAGCCACGCCCGCCTGCGTTCTCCGCTTGCTAAGAGCACTCAAGGCCTTGGCGGTCCCTGGCCCTTTCCACTCCGCACGCACTGCGCGTCTCCTTTCCTCCAGCTCCCACGTCCCCAGTCCGTCTCACATGTGCTGGCTAGGTAGGGCCGGGTAACCCGCGACACTTACGTCTTTAATGCGAGACGGGAGACGGATAATGCGGGTATACACACCATGCAACGCAGTGCCGCGCGCACTACTGCTACCGACCCAGGCATATCTCGCTTTGATATTACTTCGGTACACACACGTAGTTGCACCTCCTCCTTTTCACGGTTGCACCCTCGAACCAAAGGCCCGGGGACAAGCACACGCGTCAGGAATTACCACATGATCCGCCGGCGTGGCCTTGGCAAACCAACGAAAGCCATGGCGTGTGTCGCTGCCAAGGTGTTGGCAATGAGGCCGCTCGCCGAAGTAGCCGCACGCCGGGACTTCGCGTCTTACCAGACCCTACGGCGTGGTGTTGAGGCGTCGTCCAAGTGTCTTTGGGGTGTTTAGTCGTCGCGGCCAAGTAATACCCCGATGCAAACGTGAGCCGTGGCATTTCTTCGTCGCGCGATATTATCTGCGGATCGTTCGGCCTTGGGCTATGTGCCTGGTTTGTGTGTTGCGGTGTTATCCTGGCTGAAGGCCAGCGAGTGCGTTCTTGTGAAACTGAGGCGTGCAGGTGTGGCGCAGGTACGCAAAACATGGGGACAGGCGCGTCCTTGTGGCCTGCACAAGCGTAGAATGCACTACCTTTCGCGATGAACGCCACTCGTTTGAGATCGAGGAAGTTCAGGATGAGTAGCGTGAGTTTATTGAGATGCACTGTTCTTCTTCATCGATCTCATGATATATTACGTATTTCCAGAGAACCTTGGCAGAACTGGAGAAACATCGTGAATTTCCCACCTAAGATCATACTTTTAGAGCCAAACCTTGAATCGCCCTAAGCAGCCGGGTACAAGACCCGGCCAAAGTATCTCGAACTACCGTTTCATCACATCATCTCCGCGAGAATTTACCGGCTTGCCTTCGCCTACCCGTTCACTCATCGTCAAACTCGTCGTCGGAAGCGATCTTATCCGCACTCTCCTTGTTCGAGCCATCAATCTCAGCCTCATCTTCGTCATCGTCGAAACCCATGCCCTTCTTCAACCAGCGCACTTCCTTGGGCTTCCGCTCCATCCACAGTTCATTCGGGATCCAGGTGTAGAAGCTGCACATGGTCTCCTTGATGTCGTCGAGGATGGTCATGCCGCCGGTGAGGTGCATGATGTTGGCGTCCATCTTCAGGCCCACGAAACAGTCCTTGATGATGTCTTCCTCGATCCAGAACTCGTACTCTTTGCCGTCGCCAGCTTTGCGCGGCTTGCCGTTGGGATACTTGTCCTTGTCCTTGGGCAGGTCCCACTCATCACAGTCGTCCGTGTACCAGGTCTTGCACACGAGCTTGCCGAGAGGTTCAAGCTGACCGAGCTTATGTTTGAAGGACTTGCTCTGCTCTGTATATGCGGACTTCGTGTCGTCGTCAGGGAGCTGAATGGCGGTGACCTCAAGATAGGCAGTCTCTTGGCTGAGAACCTGCAGATCTCCAGACTCGAACATATCGTACTGCGCATCTGAGCCCAGAACCGCGATGCCAGTACCGAACTTGACCCTGGCCTCTTCCTTCCGGATACCGATCTCGGAAACAGTCAGGCCTTCCTTCTTGAGGTCCTCAGCCCACGACTTGTCGCCAGTATATATGTCGGCTTGGGCGCCACCGAAGACAACGCTAGCAGACTTGTTGAAGTCTCCAGGTAGGGCAAGACCTACGGAATTGACCTTGGGAAGCTCCCGCTCGGCCTGGTCACAGACTTGGAGCGCAATGGCAAGCTGATCGTCGAATTCAGGGCAGACACGGTGAAAGCGGAGATATCCGAAGAAAGAGCGGGGCACTTGACAAGCGTTCTTGATGGCGTGCGAAGCATAGCCATAGTGGGCAGGGTACCAAGATGATCTGTCATGGTCAATATGGCGTCAGGCAAGGCTGGGGTGGTAGGCTTACAGGAAAGCTTTGCAGACATCTACAAAGTCAACAACCCACCGCTTCTCATCAGACCGGTCCCAGGGTACGTTGTGGATGGCGAGGGCCCTCGCAATCTCCTCAGCACCCATCTCCTTCATGTCGTGCTTGGATATTCCTTGGTACTGGCGAGGACCGGACTCTACTCCACCAAAGCGCATGAGTTTGTTGAAGACATGTGCATACATCTCATGCATGCGACGCTTTTGCTTGAAGCGCTGGATGGCAATCTCAATGCGCTCGACGAACGACTTCTCCGGAGAGTACATTTCCTCTTCCTCGGCGGCTTCCGCAGGGGTGAGAATAGGCTCCATGTACGCCTTCTCAAATCCGGTAGCCTTCAGCATGTTCTTGGACACTCCTTCGGGGTGCTTGATCTTGGCCTGAGGGAGTAGTGGTACTGGGTACTGGGCGGGCTGCTGAGCTTTGGCCTTGCGGGATCCTGGAGCATAGGCGATGTCGTTGTCGTCGTCGGCATCGAAGTAGTCTGGATCCAGAATGCACTTTCCGGTTAGAGGAACCTTGCGCTTGATGGTCTTTCCGTCAGCAGAGACTTCCAAGAAGGCGCTCAGTCGAAGAGCTGCAGAAACGAGGGACTTGGGCTTGTATTTGCGCATCTTTTGAAAACCACAGATGCGACTGACGGAGACGGGGATGTTCTCACGCCCGCCACAGCACTGTAACATGTGCTTGTCGGTAGGGAGATTTTCATCGGAAAAGTAGAACTCCACCTTGGAGAACGATTAGTTCTTCTGAAAAGCTTACCGGGAGACTGGGGACTGGGAAACGTACTTGACGACGGATCTCTGCCCCATCTGGGTGGTCCAGCACAGTGCCGGTGACTTGAGAAGTGGCAGTGACGTTGGTAGAGGCTCCATTGGGAGGTCCTGCGTCTGCAGAAAGTGCTGTCATTGCGGTTGCCATGGTTGCTAATTTCTGTATTGAGGACTGGGAATATCAGAAGCGAACTGAAAGAGACTTGAGGTTATAGAGGGTGATATAGAGAGGATTGGGCATGGGAAGTCGGCGCGCTAGTGAGGCAGCGGCAAACGATGCTTCGCGGGTGATTGCGTTGGCCCTGGGGGTGAGAGAGCGCGACTACCTCATACCGGCGGTCGTAGCTTCTCATTCCAGACTTTTCGTTCATACAAACGCCTCATACGGTGAGTGCATCGCTAGCGATTTGATGGATGCGGGCAGCACCACGGTGAGCTGTCGACTTGGTTAATTGCAACGTATGCGACATTTGCTTGGACATGCTGCTACGGGAGTTGAGCGAGATCATATCTGCAATATAATTCCAGATTCTGCCCAGCAATAGCGTCGTGTAGAAGACGTACACTCATGCTACCGGATGATATGAAGCACACGAATCATGAATTTCATGATGACAGCATTGGCTGACTCATGGCGAAGGACCCTGAAACGCCCGTGGGGCCAGCCCACCATGTATCTTCCACCTAAACACCAACCACGAGTACAACAACACTGATATCCCGATCAAACGCGCCGTACCGACCAAGAAATATGGCCTCCAAACAATATGACGCGTCAAAACTTGTGGCATATGGCAGTGCTGCTGCTGGCCAGTAAGTCACTACCGGCTGCCTGTCAGCCTCGTGTACCAGACTAACACAACAACAGCGACGGCGTGCTCAGCGACCCATCCGGCGGCGTCGTAGTAAAACCTTGCACCCTCGCTGAAATTGACTTCTACGAGTCCCTCGCCGACCACCCAGACCTCGCGCGCCATCTCCCCACCTTCATGGGTCAGCTCTCCCTCTCAGCCGACCAGACCGCCGCTACCGAGTCCGTCGAAAGCGGCACCATACAAACGGCCGACGGTACGATCGAGCGCCTGCATGGCAAGAAGCTCGCGACCGACCTCCACATCGTACTAGAGAACATCACACACGGCTTCAAGAAGCCGAATGTTCTGGATCTGAAGCTTGGCGCGCAGTTGTGGGACGAGGCGGCGAAGCCAGAAAAGAGAGCGCGGCTAGATGCTGTGAGCAAAGAGACTACAAGCGGCAGCCTGGGTTTCCGGATAGCAGGCATGCGCACATACAAGGGAGCTGAGGTACCTGAGGTTCCGGAAGATCTCAAGGAGTATGTTGAGGCGGATAAGGAGGGCGGCTATTGGGTGTACAACAAAATGTATGGACGCAAGTTTAGCGCCGAAGATGTTAGTGAGGGCTTCACAGACTACATCTTTCCCGGCGCCGAGTCAGAAGCGGAGCTTGACCGGGCCAGGGAGGTGCTCGCGTACTTTTTGGGCGAGGTGAAGGACATTCAAGAAGTCTTCGAAAGCAAAGAGAGCAGGATGTACAGCGCAAGCATACTATTGGTCTACGAGGGCGATGTAGACGAGTATGCGAATACCAAGCAGAAGCTACGTTCCGCGCATCCAGAAGACGAGGATGAGGACGATGAGGAAACTGTGCCCAAGCTGGCCGAGGTCAAGATGATTGACTTTGCACATGCGACGTGGACACCAGGGCAAGGGCCGGATGAGAACGCGTTGCAGGGTATGAGGAGCACAGCAAAGATATTGAAGGAGTTGTTGGACAAGGCGCAACACGACTAGTTCATCTATTGGGAGCCCAGAATCTAAACGATGTATACCCAGAAGCACAGCTTAATACTATTACCATGTCTAACTATTCCCCAGTAGTGTATCATCCCAACTTCCGACTCCTCCCATCAGTGACTCAAAAAATGCTGCGTCTACACCTTGAAGCGCCCAATCGTCCGTTCCGGCAGCCCACCCTGGATAATATTGCGACGTGTCGAAAATATCATCAGAAAGTGCTAATGGTGGCTGTATCGACTGAGGGTGCTGCGTGCCAGGCTCTGGTACCAGCAGGTTGGATGACGGATCGCCATTAATATCCCGACCGAAGGAAGCAAAGTTGTCATCGACACCCATTGGGTTCAAAGAAGAGGGCACATCAAGCATTGCTGCAGTAGAAGTTTGAGAACTCGGCCATTGCTTCGTGATGCCGTTCGCACCGATCTTGATGATCCCAAAATATGGAATCGAGAGCTGAAACTGTTCGCCGCAGCCCTCTTCAAGCCGATTAACCGTGCTCTCACTGCTGTGACTGAATCCACGCGCGGCGTCGCTCTCAATCAGCAGCAAGTTGCGAAGTTGCTCAGCGCTCTTGCCTGTGAGAGGATCCTTCGTCTGGGTCTCGACGAGTGCCAGTTTTTCGACAAGTTGCTCTACCATCGCGCGATCACCGGGTCGCTGGTGAACTAGAAAACTTTGATCTGTCCAGCGTCTGCTGTCTATGTGCGCGATCAGTATTGTCATGCCCGCCATTAGCGCAAAGAAGTCGGCTGTATGGCACGATTGGGTGGAGATTGGCCGGAAGTTGTGGAATGCGACGAATCTTGTGAGAATCTCTCTGGCCGCGTTGATGCAGGTGATCTTGGCGTACATGTGGAAATCAGATCCTGTGGCGCAGCGTATGAGGAAAGGCAGATGGAGGAGGTGAAGCAGGTTGTACTGGTAGATCTGACTTCGAAGCCGCATTAGTTCCTCAAAAGTCTCTCTTGCATTTGGTTGGAGACCAGTAAAACTGGGTGCGAGCCAGTACTTGTCAGGAACTGATGCCGCAACGTTCTGAAGGTCGCGGTCTATTTTACGGGTAGCCTCGATATTCTGGTGTGGATCTCCTCGGTTGCGGTCAACGATACCACACGCTATGAGAGTATGTGCTCGATCTATCTGGCAGCTTACACTGGTCCCAGGACTGGAGTTCTCCACGCTCATCTTTTGGCCCCCATGAGGTAGGCCAAGCATCAGGCTAAGATAGCTGTCCATATGAACAATCCGAAACCAAAGGAACTTAGGGTCCACCCTGTGCTTACTCTCCAGATACTTGACAGGCGGAGGGCTTGAAGTATCCAGTCTCATCAGCTGCGCAAACACCATGGCTCTTCTGAAGGCGATCCAAGCTCGCCGAAGGTTGCCGGCGTTGGATTGGAAGGTGGCTTCGTAAACGATACATTCTAGTCCTTCGATGCAGCCTATCAGATGGTCTTTGGTGACGACCAAACGAACAACTGTTTCCACCAAGCGAGTGGCGAGGACGCCTGGATCCCCCGAGATGCAATCGCCCTTGTTACACCGAAAGTACTGTAGCATAAGGGCGAGGATGAGCATATGCCTAGCGATCAGGACTGGGGGTGTACGCGAACTGTC
The DNA here is from genome assembly GCF_023758065.1 of Alternaria ventricosa. Classification (NCBI taxonomy): domain Eukaryota; kingdom Fungi; phylum Ascomycota; class Dothideomycetes; order Pleosporales; family Pleosporaceae; genus Alternaria; species Alternaria ventricosa. Next base: position 1,327,316 of record NW_026055684.1, on the reverse strand, counting down.
AGGAATTGTAGCCAGATCATCGGCAATGTCCAATGATTCGTTTTGTGAGGGGTCGATGGATGTCGTGAGACATTGGTAGCTGTACAAAGTTGCGTTGCGATCGGTCTTGCACAAGAGCTCCAGATCTTGTTGCCGTGGATACGCTCGACATAGGGCGCATGATATGCTCTCGCCGTCTGCCGTTTGTAGAAGAGGTTGTTCCGGTGTCAGTGCAGCTGAGCTAGGTGTTGGAAGGTGCGCACAGCTGGTTGTTGAGTCGTCTCTTGGATTTTCTGATCGCGCAAGCAATGCTTCTGCGCTTTGCAAGCGTTGGAGAAGCTGCTCATATGAAATATCAGGAGCATTGGCGATATTGTTTGAGCCTCTTATAGGACGCAGCAGTGATGCTTCTTGACTGCTATCGTTGCCTCCAAGGAATTCCTCTTCCGGCTGAGTCTGGAGAACGCATGGCACCTTCCGACGGCGACATGCTACACATATGGTGTCAGACGTCGCATCGAATGTGCATTTGACCTTTCGTTTCTTGCAATGCCAGCAGCTTGTTGTTCCTTTCCGAAGTTTGCGCCGCTTGCTGTGAGGCTCGAAGTTGGTGGTGTCGGCGTCATTGACGGATGATCCCGGTGAGCCTTCCATGGCTGGTGACAGTAGCCTGAGTTGAGGGCACGGTACCTCCTCTCGAGCAAAGCGACCAAACGTGTGGCACGCTTGGATCTAGTGAATTTGTTGCTGGCATCGTATCATAAACAGATGCGATGATGGTGACATGGGGAGAAGTTAGTAACTTAGGGGCGAAAGGGGAAGAGTGAGGGCAATCACCGAGACCTCGGCGGAAGGTTCTCCGCCGAACACATCCTTCAGGCATCAGCAAGGCCACCAGCAAGCCACCACATCATTGAGTCGATGCGCAACAGACTTTTTGTGGTTCGGCTAGAAAGCGACCGCGTTTGGATTACAATTCTATGGTTCCTTCTGCCATTACAAGATTAGACAACACACATGCCTCAAGCGTGTCAAGGCGATGCATGTCCGAGTGTCACCAAAAGTACAATCTAGGTATCTCAAGCACAACCTTAGCGATAGCTTCGCATTGGTAGCAAGGGCGGGAAATTCATTGTACGTCCTACCAAGACGTAGCGCATGTAATTTACGCAGCTCCGGCCTGCACCTTCTCCATGTTCAGCTTCTTGAAGGGTACCAACATGGCAGCCACGGCAGCTGCACCAGCCAAAGCTGTCGCAATAGCGAGCGCGACCTTGATGCCCGCCATGTATGCGACCACTATGCCTGCTATGTCTTCTGCAGCGAAATTGTTTCGAAGCTGCGTCGCTCCGGATCCGACTACTGCCAGCGGATTCACGTTCGGTGCTGTGCTCGCAAGCGTATTGATCATGCGATTGACAAATCCAGACTGAGCCGCAGTCAACGAGAATGCACCGCCGATGGTTTGGAAAACTGCGATGTATTAGTTAATTCCATATGAAAAGAGCTTATTTGCATACAAAAGATCGTTGCCGTCGCTGAAGACATGTCCTCTGCCCTTGCATTGGCCTGCCCGGTATTGATGGCCATTTGGAAGCCTAAACCGACTGCGATACCGTAAAAGGCTTGATAGCCGATCCATTTGCCCAGCCCAGTACCAATGTCGAATGTGTACATTAGACCGGTAGCGATAGTCGCTAGAAAGGCACCGCCGATCATGAAAGGTGCAGCATAGCCTGTCTTTGAGACAACACCGCCACTGACTATGCTACCCAACACCATCGCGAGGACCAGTGGGAGGTTCAGCACACCCGAATTGATTGCGCTGCGGTTGTCGACGCTCTGAAAATAGAGGGGTAGGTAGTACAGTAAGACAAGATATGATGATGAGAAGAAGAAGATGAAGGCAGATGGCTGCCATAGTGTCCGCTCGCGGAGAAGCCGGGATGGAAGCATCGAACGCTCGCCGTTGAAGATCTCCCATGTAACGAAGGTAATTGCGATAACGACGAAGCCTACCAATAGGCCGATGACGTAGCTGCTGTTCCAAGGTCGCTTTTGGCCTCCATTTTCGAATGCTAAGATGTACGTAACGATACCGCCCATGACGAGAGCAATGCCGAGAGGATCCATTTGCAAGAACTTTTCCTTCCAAGTCGCTTGAGTGATGACAGCTTGTGGTGGAGTCTTGTAAGTGAACAGAAGTAGTGCTGCAGAGGCGCCGCCGATGGGAAGGTTGATGTAGAAGCTGCGCCATAATCAGCATGTATGCAGAACAGTCATGAGAGAACATGAACTTACCACCATCGCCAGCTTACTGTGTCTGCGAAAACTCCTCCTAATAGCGGACCGACGACGCTAGAAAGGCCATATACAGCACCAACAATGCCCATCAGAGCTGGTCGCCGTTTAGGCTCGGCCGCGAATGCCGCCATAGTGAACGCCCCCGTCACTACGCCGGCGGAGCCGACACCAGCGATTGCACGACCAACGACGAAAGTAATGGAATTAGGAGCGACGGCACATATTAGGCTTCCCATCTCGAAGACGAAGATGGCACCCAGGAAGGACCACTTGAGTGGGAAGTAGCGATAGAACTTGCCAGACATGGACTGGAAACCGCCGAACGTCATGAAGTACGCAGAACCATACTAAGACATGTCAGTATCCCAGGAAGCCGATAACCCAGATTGAGAACATAAAACTTACCCATGAAACCATGTTGAGGCCTCCAAATTCGTCTGTAATCTTAGGAATGGCTGTCCCAAGAATCGTCATATCCAGGGCCGTAAGAAAGACTGCGCAGAGTATCGCGATCAAGATGGGTACCAGCAGTATGCCACTAGGATATTCTTCTTTGACATCATCGGGCTTTTCATCTTGTTCAGATTTGAGCTCCTCCTCGACGGCTTCGTTGTTCTGCTGCTGCGCCTTCCCCTCAGCGAGGTTGTTTGGTTTCGTGACGCCACCAACGGATTGTGCAGTTGCATCGGATGCGACCGAGGTTTGGAAGTTGTGTTCGTTCATAGTGTGCATCTGGGGTCGAAAGTAAGGATAACGTTGGCGGAAGTGTCAAGGTGACAATTTGCTGCGGTAAAAGAGAGTGCGAGAAGTGCCGCACATATACTGGTCTACGGACGAATACATGATTCGATTCTGCGAGTAAAGCTCCAATTCATTTGGCTGAGTAAATGTTCGTCGGAGGACGAAAGGAGGGAGAGGGCTTGGCACATGCTTCCGCCGAAACCTTCGGCGGAAGCAATCTGCAGCCTACATTAACACAGAAATATGCGAAATAGGTAACGTAACGTTAATGTAGGCTGTAGACCTATTTAGTTGGTTTTCCTTGTATAAGGTGTTTGTGTAAGACGGCCCTGCTAGTCGGATGCCGACGTCGGGAGCTTGCGAGATCCCCCAACACGGCATGCGAGAGGAAGATCTTCCCATGCGCGGCTTCCGACGTCCAATGTGCGTTGTTGTCCAAGATGTGGTCTTTAATCGTGATGCACGTCCAAGAATCGTCCACCAGCGGAACTGAGTGGCCCGCATTGTTATCGCAGTAAGTAAACAGACATACGTTTTGTAAGAGACGTAGTGCATCGCGGGTTGCTATTTGTGGTTAGTCAGCGCTTCATTAAGATTCGGAATGCCACCTCTTCCTCTTCACACATCTACCCCTTCCACGTTACAATGTCGCAAGATCTCCGTTCAAAGATACTTCTTCCGCTTTACATTTACCCACATCCGGGTGCATGGAGTCCTCTCTATACAGCGTAGTGTTTCCTTCGCCGCTAACACGAAGTTTCACTGACGTCTCTCAGCATCGCCGCGGCGCCAGATGTTCAGTTTCTGGTAATCGTCAATCCAAACAGCGGGCCGGGGGCTGCACCGTGGTGGCCGAATGAGGACTATCTCCGGGAGATACCGCGGCTAAATGCATTGCCGAACGTCACCACCTTGGGCTACGTGCGTACAACCTATTGCAAACGGCCTGTTCAAGACATCCTTGATGATATCGAATCGTATGATAGAAGAGGTCGAGAGAAAAGTGGGTATAGAGTGGACGGCATCTTCCTTGATGAAACAGTGAATTTATACTCGGAGGAAGTCAAGAGCTACCTCGACACCGTTGATCGCAGAGCGCATGTCCTTGCCGGCGTCGCGGAGGAGAGAATGGCAAGTCTTCAATTATTCATGCCGGACGGATGAGAGTTACCCAAGCTGACTAGGCCAAGATCATTCATAATCCTGGCACAGCAGTCAGTACTGAGCTTGCGACTCCGGGACCAGAGGTCACAGTAGTTGTGGAAACAGCCTACAAGGAGTTCGTAACCAAAGAGTACCAAGAGTGGCTTGCTACTTCGCCGTACGGACGGTCTCGTACTGCGTATATGATACATTCAGTTCCGCAAAAAGATGTCGAACCGTTGACGAGAGCGCTGCGTGAACGGGCCGCGTACTTGTTTGTGACCAGTGCATCTTGCGACTTCTACGGGCAGTTTGCCGAAAGTTGGCCTAAATTTGTCGCCTCGCTAGCGTAGCCCTGAACGCAAAGGCAGTCGAATTTCTTGAGAGTTCGTTGCGATGATCGGTGACCGTGTTGGAAGAAGTCGCAGAAGGCGCACATCTATGCAAACCTTTCTCCACGAGCAGGCGTCGTTTCCTTGGGACTGTTTGACGGTCAGAAGCCGCTTGATGTCGCGATTGCTTAGGTTCCAGACAGTCTTATGACTACGCCTTTGAATCTAGTCCGCTACTACTCCGACTGTTCTCTTTCTTGCTCTCCTAACGCTTCCTCGATAGTAGCCCATATCCTACACCTGTTCCAAAGTCCGTCAGGCACGTCAAGTAGACGCTCCTCGCCTCCGATGACCTGGAAGCGTTTCTTCGCAAGAAGCTTCGCGGCGAATTTCCAGTCCCAGCAAGCAGTAGGGTCCAGAAGCGCTGCATGCGGAGTGGTAAGATGCTGCTCGATCCACTTGGTGTCTAGATCCCAAACATGCGGATGTAGACTTCCATCCCGGAGGCTGTCTCGCCAGAAAGGGGAATCCAATGGTATCTGCAGAGCCAGTATTTTTGAGGTACAATGTAGTGCTATGACCGACTGTATTGGAAGGTAGCTGCACACCACATCCAACAACTCCGTCGGCAAGCGCTCCAACCTTTGGGGTTCGCGCGTCGCCTTCGGCGTATACTCTGGTTCGTCTCTACAGCGTGGTGAACCCTGCAGTACTTTATGCACGAAAGAGGCGATATCCCCCACTTCGATGGGATCGGTGTAGAACATCTGTGAATGATTAATGGAGAGCTTGAAGGACGTATCGTGAATACCTACTTCATAATTCGCACCCCACCATTCTAGCCTGCTCAAAGCTAATGCGCTCCTCGGCCCATAATCGCATGAAGAAGAGCAAAGATCGAAGATGTCGTTCGATGACTCCAGTGGCTCATCCATACGGCATTTTCGCTGAGTGAAGCGCTCATTCAACACACGATACAGTGTTCCGAGAGCAGACTTCGACACATTATCCTTCCTTCTAGAGTAGAAGTGGTCGATGGCTCGACAACTGATCGCAATACACGATTCATGCAATGGGAACAAGGTTCCGTGATCCGATGCATAACACAAAGCGTCGAGCCAGATATCATCTTGGCCAGCGTCGCCAGGAATGCGAAAGTAGCCCGAGCCAGCCATGTTGAAAGATGCAATCTCGGAGAGGAAGATGCCTGGTATTTCAGAAACGTTGATCGGCCTTGTTCGGACTTTAGCGCATGTAGATAGATGAGAGCCGCTTCTTACGTGGATCCCTCGCTGGCTATCGTATGTTCAGATACATCTGCGATGCTACCAAGAAGACGAAGTCTGTATAACCACTGTGAATATGCGCCGTATCAGCAGCCTGTAATGCTTCTCTGAAAGGACTGTTTACCTGGAACCTCATGTCTTTTGAGTCGATATTGTAAACATCGCCTTCGACATCGAAAGGACCACCACATATAACGCAGAATCTTGAATCCTCCATGGCGCATCGCGCATCGCTCTTCCAGTCATCCGCGACCTTCGAAGAAAGTAGACTACCCATGTTGATACTGCGCGATGAGATAGCAGCTGGCAGAGAATCAGGCGGTGACGGCGGTTGTTGATCCGTAAGATGAGAACGCCCCGTCCCGTCCACCTAATTTAGTCTGACAGGAGGCGCATCCGCATCAAATTCGAGATTCAGATGAACAAATGTCGGCAAGACGGTTGTGAGACGCCAAATTGAGTGAGCGACGCTGGATAGGCTGGTTGCGGTGAATCGATGACGGTAGCGCGTTCCGCTGTAACTCGAACAGGTATAGCGTGTCCCACCATCGCCGAAGCGGGTTGAGATGGCTGAGACTGTATATTTTTATCCTGCAAAGCGCGATACATTTGTCATGTCTGCGTTCATATTCGATTGGACTTGTGACATTTGTAACGACAGTTTAGCCTGAAGACGATGGCCTGCGCACTCGACTTCGCGCGGTTACAAGCCAATACTGGCCTCGAGGAAGACCGCACCACGAGACATTGAGAAATACTCATGAGCTCAAGCACGACGCTTGCAGCCATGATGATATAACTGTTACTAATATTCATGGCACACATTTGAAGGTGCACGCAAGTTCCCACTCCCATCGAACATCCGACGGAACTCTCCATTCATCGTCTAACGTATATCACCATGCTCCAGCCAGCATGCCTATGTCGATATCTTCTTCAGATAAATAACCTCCTGTGTCAAAGGATTTGGCTTCTCCAGTCACTTGTCGTATCCACGTATCGTGTTCATCGTCTGTCTGGACTCTACCTGGCTCAAGCACGTACCCATGCCCACCCCACGTTGTACGAGACCTTTCCTTGGGGTGTCGCCAGTCGTGGAAGGTTGTTTCTATGGGACCAGATAGCTCAGAAGCAAGCTCGATTTTGACTAGTAGGGGGTACTGTGAGTACAATCGGGGGTGCTCTTCTTTTTCCGCGAGCATCGAAAATGTGTCCATAAAGTGGGTTCGATCTTCTTTAGTTTCAACCCGTATCCAGAGCTCTTTTAGCTCAGGTAGCACCTGCTCTTGGGCGGTGATCAGATCATATAGTTGGCGGGGATCTGCCGGAGCGTTGTCCTCGTTCATGTGTAGGCACAAAAGCTCCAGGTGCTGAGGTAATCGCAAGCACCAGCGGTCTGATACTGCGATCGAGACATCCGTAGGACCCCACTCGTATGCATTCGCAACAGTCATTTCATCCAGCATCCTCCATACATCAGCAGTGGTATCCAATCGCCTCAACGCGGTGAAGTGACTCAGCGAGTCAATCAGGTGGTCAGAACTACGTTGCTCTTCGTCTTCCTCGTTCTCATCGTCCAGATCGGCCAGACTTATTGGCATGGTGACAATATCGAGAAACAAGTCCTCTAACGTATGCTTGAAAGGTTCAAGCAAAGTGACAAGCTCCGCTGCTGTACAACCTCCAGGGCCTAAGTACGGGTTGTATGAATAATAAAGCCGTTTCAACCGAGAGGAGGCGGACAACAACTTTTGCATTTCCTCGCCTGTGATGGCAGAGTTGGGAAGATGGAGCGTTGTAAGTGTTGTGCATCCCAAGGGTTCCGAAAAGCCTGGGACCTGGAGGGGACCATCCGGACTCGTGTACCATAAGCTTACTCGGGCCAGCTCAAGGGTTTTTAGTGTGGTTTTGCCCAGAATGTCTTGCAAAAACGACGAGGGCCATGAATTTGCGCAATCGTTGGCCGCTGTGATTCTGACCAGCTGGGGAAACCCGTGTGCGGGTAAGTTCCAAGGTAGTAGAAATTCCAAAGCGTCCGTCGGAAAGGCGCGCAACTCAAGTATGCGAAGATTTGGTAGCAGAGCTAGCATCAGCGCGACCAATGCATCTTCGTACCCAGCACGCAGAGTACGACAGAACAAGAGATCGTACGGGGGATCGTATGGAGGTTCAGGAAGATTGTCCAGCGATAGTCCTTCGATGGCTAAGAGATCCTGGAACCATTTCTGGTTGTGGTGGCTAGCAGCTTCCGCTGCGGTCGCCCCTGCGGCTTCATACGGGACGATGACATCAATGACTTGCGCAGCCTTTGCAGCTTTCGTAAATTTGTCGTACTCTTGTCGGGACATAAGCTTTGGACGGGGTTTCGAGATCCTCGTAATCCACGAATGTAACTCTACTCTACGGACATATTTCTCGCCAATGTCTGGCCTCGCTACGATTCTGCCGACGAATGACGAGAGTGGACTACGATGCGGTTGAACGTATTCTCGGTAGAGCGCCGACTCTGCATGCTGTCGGAGAGCCTTACATGTCAAGCTTAGATTGAGAAGATCAACCTGTGGAAGGAACAACGCGATATGTGCCACCAATTCAGCGGCCAGTCCGGTGAACTTCGGTGACGTCATCGAACTAGCGGTTGCGCTCGAGCCTCTGGGGACCTGCTGCTTCTTGTGCCTGCGTTTTGGCAATTTGGCATCCGGCGCGTTGTTGTATGTAAGATATTGTTCGTATAGGAGGGCGTTGGCACCTGGGTACTCGAAGACGGGAGCAACAGAAATGTAAGTGAAGAGGCTGGTAGCGATTACAACCCCAGGCTGACCCCACCTTTCTCTTGTGGCATCGGCTCCCCTCAACACAGAACATCACCTGGGCAGTCACTAGTAGAAGCTTCCACGTTGTGATCGGGATACTTGTTGAGTTGCGCGTTTGTCACATAAAGCATATGCGCTCGATAATCGTCCTTGTTAGTCAAGGCGGTAATCTTAGTGTTGTAATGCTCCCACTTGTCGGATACGTGGGCGGTGTCTCGTACCATGGGATGGGTCAGGGTACGAATCAAGCCAGTAACCTGCTGAGCAGATGCTGGATACTCGGGCGATGAAGCATTTCTGCTATGTACTACATCTAATAGGACGTGATCTCATGAGCAGTCACGTGCCGGAGTTTGGATTTGCTAGCGTGACATTCTCGCGTTCGTTCGGCGGCTGCGTGTGCTGCGCGTCGTCAAACCTCCACTCATCACCCTTCACAGACCGCAATCTAGTCCTCACGACGGTTGTTCATCTCATCCGGAGTTTTCTTTATTTTCTACCGTTTAATTTTATTGCACCCTGAAGTCTCTCTACAGTCTGTCATCGTCCAGCACCTGCCGAAAAGGCGCGCAAATCGAAATGCGTGACACAGGATCTCGGAACCAAATGCCTCATTCCCCAACGCCAAGTCGGCAGCTACAATATGTGATCCAAGGTTGCAAAGAGCTATTTGGGTCCAAACGACGATTCGTTTTGTCATAATGAGTCTCGACGGCAACACCCTAAATCCATTTCTCGAGACTGCGACGGTCGTCAGGCTCATGCCTGCCATGGTATTCCTCATGGTATCGTGTATCGCTTCCTGCAGTCCTGCTCTGAACACCCTGGCCAGAATTCGCCCCATCAAGCATATCTAGCTCAAAAGGACCGCCATATGCACCTCTGCTCTTGTCCGCACCGACCCACCCACCGACAGGAGTTCCTTTGCGCTCTTCTCGACGCGGGAACAGATTTGTGTTGTACGTCTGCAATCTAGCGCCAGCAGGACTCATCGTTCTATTCTGCCCTGGGAGCATCGGTACGGGAGGCGGCATGGTAAGATCTTCTGCTGAGCTATCACGAGAGTTACCCTTAAGCACGGAGCGAATATTTTCTTTCGAGACGATGCGCGTAACGCTGCGGTCTGAATCGTCGCGCAGTAACCGTTGAGGACGAGTATTGCTGGCAAGCCCCCTAATACTATTCCATCGCTCGGGGCTTCTGGATGGTACGGACGGAACGGTATGCTCCATTCCTGGCCATGGTACTGACCTGGGCGGAGAAGTACCTGGCCACGCAAGAGGGTTTGGTGTCGCCTTGCGATGGATGTCGTTCGACGCAATACGCAGATCGCCGGTATATGCAGTTGGCTTAATAGGCACAGGAAGCCTCGTGACCGGCTTTGAGGGCTGAACGCGTTGCGGATCCCTAGCAGTGTCCTCGCGTACAGTTTTGAGCTTTGTCAACGAGATCTCGTCGTCCCAACCACTGCCCTCGTAGCTTGGAACCCGTCCATCCGGGCGTGCCCTTCCCTTCTCGACCGTTGGTGCGACCCGCATGTCAGGCTGGTAATTGTGGTGCAGTGGCTGCGGTATAGCACTCAATTGGCCCATGGGCGAATATATCGATTCGTCTGTGTCGCGCATTTGTATGTGCCGATGGCTATCGGGAAGGACGAGAGGGTCTGAGTCGTGGGTTGGAGTGTAGAGACTCGGATTAGACGGCTTGCGCTCTGTATCAGGACGGGGCCATGGCGTGATGATGGTCGTGTCAGACGATCCGACTGAGGCGCGACTCACGTGCCTCTTGGTTAACGAGGGCTCGGAAGGGCGATAAGCTGCTGTTTCATCAGGTAGATGGATCTGTCGTGTTACTCCATGCAGCGGACTCTTCGGCTCCTCCTTTGACGCCATTCTGGACATGCCTCGAGACAGCGAGCGGCGGATGCTATCTGAGTACCGTCTAATTGGGCTCTCGCTGCCATCCTGATCTTGTCTGCTGCAGTCCTTGTCGGGAGAGCTGCTCTTTCCTGGGCTCCGGCTACCGTCACGCTTTACCACCTGGGGCTGGAAGGCCCTCATTTCGCCCGTCGTCTCTGCGGCCTTCCTGCGGTCTGCTCGGGCTCGCTGTTCATTCAACCACTCCTCCATCTTATGTTTGAACTTGGGCCGTTCTACCAAACCGCCATACTGAGGGTACACATCGCGAAGCTCTTTCTCAGTCTCGTCGTACTGCTTTCGCGTGAACACTCCAGCACCGCCGACACGCTTGTGGAATGTTGCGCCTTCATCACTGACGACCTTCTTCGGCAAGGAGATTATGCGGTACGGCGTGGGCGACATCAGGCTTCCTCCAGGTACCAAGACGTTGTCTTTGGGAAAAGCGAGACCAGATGGGCACCGCTCTTCGATGTAAAGCGCGAGGCGACCGTAGTGTCGTCGGCCTTTGACACTGTAGGAAGCGCGAACAGCATTGACGATCGGCACAAAGACTGCTTCCCAGGCTGTGCAGATGTTGCGGAGCTCGAAGTAGTCGATGTTCCACGGATTGCGCGACTTGCCGACCTTGAATACCTGCAGTAACCAGGCGAAGAGGTGTTTCTCGTACGCCTCCACAGTCCAATCACCCTTGTCGATTACTCCATGCACGCTGGAGTCTGATGTGTACTCCGCGCTGTACTTGTCGGCGCGTGGGTCATAACGGTGTACACCTTCGTCGAATCGTGTATAAAACCACAACAGGTCTGTGCGAGACACACCCTCCTCTCCCTCCTCTCTGGCTATCGCCGTTGCACGTGGTACCGCCTCCGGTTGAAGCAGGAATATCGAATCGCGGAATACAGTCCATGGCTCTAGAAAGGCAGCGGTCGCGAGGAAGCGCTCCTCGAGACTGTCCAAGTTGGGTAGTTGCAGTAGCGACAGTGCTTGTTTGAGCTCAGGAGGGATCTTTTCCTTTTCGCTGCGCGTGAAGAAGTCGCGCATGTTCTTGAGTCCTGAATTGGAAGGAGAGTGCGCCATCTTGGCTGAGTCGTGGGCGCAACGATTGCGGCTTTGGTTTGTGGGGAAGTTTTGGGCTGTTGTTGTTGAGTGGCAGGTCACAATATAGTTAGCGCTGTTTCTTATCTGCGTCTCGGTGAATGCAGATTTATTCAGGCGGCAAGGTTACAACATCTGGCTCTGGAACGCAAGGCAGCGGTCTCACCTTCACTACGATCCCGAAAGTCCGCCGCCATCCGCTCCGCATCTGTCGAAACTGGTGGCCAACGAACCTTCCGAATGGTAAAATGCATTCGGTCGTGTAGCAGTGATGCGAAGATCGAAGACTTCTGGTTTCTGCCACGCGACTATCGGCTAGCATTCACTTCCATAGTTACTGCATCGACGACGACCCCAAGCCCCGTTGTTGTGCCAAGCCGAGCTAGCCGGTCATACCTTCCATCATCATAAGCTGCGAATCTCTGGTATCCTCTTCTCTTATCTGATACCTCTGGAACTTCGACTCACTGAAAGCAGCACCCCGACTATCACAGCCATGCTCTACAGTATTCCCATGGTCAGCTTCCTGGTCTGCGGCGTGCTCGCTGTGGTAGTCCCCAAGCTGGACCCACCGTCGAGCGTGCTATGGTCTCCCGATCAGTCTTGCATCATTCCGCCCATCACTGATGAGCAAGTCAAAGCTCAACTGGCCGCGCATGCCACGGATACCACGGATACCGCAGACGCCACAGACGGCCAGGACATGACCCAGTATGGCGGTGCTTCACTGTTTAACTATATCAATTGGGGCGGTCCACAGAAATGGACCGACATCGTTTCCCCAGGTAGATCATTGGTTCCTTACTGCTTCTGTTCTGAGACGGACCGTGCCAGGCTACTTGAGCGCGTCGAAGCAGCTATAGCCCTCTGGAAAGCTGCTCTAGGCGGAGAGCGTGGCAGAGACAACGGGCATGATCTCCAGTTCAACGAATGGTATGACTACAAGGCGCTCAAGCATCACTTGTGCTATGATCCGAAACCCGAAAACAGACAACAGTGGAACCCCTCGTTGCCGACTACAACGTTGGCGATCAGTCTGTCAAAGAAGTCAACCAACGGAGCTACAGCGACTACGGGGGCTGGCAGCGCGGCCGATAGAGGCAAACCCTGGAAACTCCGCTTGTATCTCGGCCCAGAGACGGCTGCCCAGGTCGTTGCGCACGAGATCGGTCATGTGCTCGGTATGTCTCAAACAAACAAATATCATGATCATTACTGACAGCTCAAGGCATGGGTCACGAGCACCAGCGCACAGACCGCGACAAACACGTTGAGTTCGATTGCAAAAAGTTGAAAGGCTACTCGGATGCGCTCGCTCGGGCCCGCAAGGCTCTCCCGCAATTCAAGGATCACCAGCTCTGTCTGTTCGCAGACTACTCCGAGAAGTTTCAATTTCCCGCTGTCCATTATACCATGTCCGTGGCTTATGGTAGCCCTGCCCAGTACTGGTGGATGAAAGCTGATACCGAGTACGACGTGGACTCTATTATGTCGTATAGCAGCTTCCAGCACGCCAACGAAAAGTGCGCCGAGGGAGGTCACCCGGAAGAATGCCCATTGAGGAGGTGGAAGGTGCCTGGGGATAGATCGCAAGGAATAGCGTACATCAATGATGCTGAAAAGCCGAGTCCAGGCGACGTCCGCTGGGTTCGCACCAATTACCCATACCAAGGACCCCATATCGACTCAGTCGAGAATGCGGGCATACAATATGAGAATGAGGAAGCTTCAGATGACGATTTTGATCGAAATCCATACGTTGAGCGAGGTAAAGTGATTGGTGAAGATCCCAACTTTCTAATGAAATTGGATCGTCAACGGGCGAAGCTGGTAGGGGAAGAGAAGGCTGCCAGAGATGTTGCCAGTGCTGCTATTTGATACAGTTGCTCAAATAGTCCGAGCAAGTCTGGGGCGCCACAAATGCCCTGCACCCGAGGCTTGAGCGTCCGGCGAGTGTTTTCTAGTAGCGATGCTCTTTCACCATAATGAGCATTGTGACTCGAATGCGTAATATGACCGATGCGCGTTGTAGTCGGATCGCCCCTCGTGATCACGAGTACATAACTGCCTGCACTTACGTTAAAGACTCCTTTACACATCCTATTTCCACCATTCCTTTGCTCTTACCAACTGTTTCTAGTACCACCATTATGAGATACTTCCCGGTCTTTGCGGCCGCTGCCATTCAGGCGATAGCGGCGTCTGTTCCCTCAATATCGCCCATCTTCTCAGGTCCATGCGCTATCCTACCTCCGTCTAACCATACTGAGGGTCCAAGTTATGATGGGATGCAATCTGGCTCTTCGTCCCTCTGGGGCCACGAAGGCGGTGGTGGCCCCAAGAAGTGGACGGAGCTCTACATCAAAGGCATTGCGTTGATACCGTACTGCTTTCCGACAGAAGAACATCGCAAAGCAAATGGTGAGAAATTAGAAGCAGCTATCAAACTATGGATGACAGCTCTCGGCGGCGGACCCTCGCCGGGTACAAACCACAAGATCATCTTCTCGGAGTATGTTGACTTCTCACAGAACCCAAGGTACTGCATAGATGTCAACAGTCCAGCTGAGAGCAAATGGAATATGGCTGTACCATACAAGACAGTCGCCATCTGGAAGGACGATGGCGTGGGCAAAGCCGCGGCCGCATCCACTGTGGGTATGGGTGATACGCCGGGGAAGCCTTGGGATCTGAACATGTGAATAGACGTAGAGGCCAGTGTCACAACCGTAGCACACGAACTCGGGCATGTCATGGGTACGTTGGACATAACCCGCGATCTCGAATGTTACAAGACTGACAAACAAAAGGAATGATGCACGAGCAACAACGCTCAGACCGTGATAGATACATCCATTACGACTGCACAAAGCTCACCGACTACCGCACCGCTCTCGCACGCGCGCGTGAATCTGACCCCAGCACAACGACCGACGAGCTGTGCAACGACGTCACAATCGCTGATCGATACAACTTCAGCGGCCGCTCCTACACTGACACTGTTCTGTACGGGAAATCCGAGGATGGCTGGACACTGAACCACGGTTCACCGTACGATGCGGATAGTATCATGCATTACCACAGCTACATCATGGGTAATGAGAATTGTCTAAATGGCAACCAGGCGGAGTGCCCAGTAGCACGTTACAGGGACAGTACGAATCATGATCTCGGATATGAGATGATTCCTATGTGGTCTAGGCCGAGTTCGTGGGATGTGGCGTGGGTCAAGACGCAGTATGGGTGGAGGTACAGTGGCGCTGAAGAAGGTGCGCAGGATAGCGGAGGGTTTAGTGAGGGTCGTTTGGAAGAGCTCATCGAGCAGGGGCGGGAACAATATGTTCAGAGCCAGAGCAAGGCATAGGTAACAGCCGTAAGTGTCGCCGGATCACCACCCAATACAGCAATCTTCATATGTAGTACTTGAGCCTTTTTGTGAATTCCGCCAACATACATATATGTGAAGTACGGCGGAACAGCTTGGATCGCAACCTCACTTTGGTAAGCCCAGTCTTCCTTGTTTGTGGGCGAATCCGTTCTCATCTGGATCGCTTCGGGTGGACTGATAAGCGACTCAATGCGTTTGAGTTCTGGCAGCCTAATGGACGGCTACCATGGTATAGCAGTACCACACTTACGCATATTGGTCACTGTCACGGGAGCGATGGGCGAGCGGCGTCAAAGATTTCGCGTGCGTGCATTACGTGCTCACCTTCACCTCGTCTATCTAGCCTTTCGCACAATTGACTTTATAATCCACAAGAATACGCACGACCTCCTCTCAGAATATTCCACGGATATTTATCGCAAAATCAAGATGGATCGGTCAAGACAACCGCTCCTGCAGCCGCACCGCGATCTGTTCCTGTGTAAGTTTTTCATTAGACTAAGCATCGAGATCAAAAAGCATCGAAGCAGACATCATGCGCGCGCTTCTCATATTCACCCACTGCGATTGGCTGACGAATACATAGCTTCGTCCAAGAAGCGCAAGATCGAAGATCCTGCAGCTGCCACAGACAGGATGCGACAACGTCATCGAGAAGAGGCAACAGAGATGGCGCGACTGACCAACGAACTGGCGGCTCTGAAACGCGATATGCTACCCATAGCACAGCTCAACCACACGATCGCAAAACAAGCTGAAGAGCTCGTGACGCTCAAAGAGGAGAACCGGAAGTGGAAGGAGGAGCATGCTAGGCAAGGGGAACAAGCTAGGGAGATGAAAAAAGCGGCCGACAACGCTAGGAATGAAACAAACGTCTTCAGAAGTCATCTGAAAACGATTAGCAGAGCTCATAGCGAGCTATACCGGGACATTGATTGGCAAAAGAGCAAGAGACACCAGGCGGAAAAGCAGCTACAGGAGTACTTAGCCGCACAGAAGGCTATCGCCGAGAAGTACGGTTCTGCAACAAAGTTATTGAGGTAGAAGACAAGTCACCGGCAAACGTTCCGGAGTCACGGATGGAGCGGGCGTTGGATATGATTGGAAAATTGCCGTAACCCCAGGAAACGCTCCCTACCTATGATCAACCTTTCAGGCGTAGCTTTATCTGGGCTTAGTATGAACAAAGAACGGTGCATTTGACGATGAGTCTATCAGCAAACTGTCGAAATATATAACCCTGCTTGTGGAAAACGACAATAAAATCGCACAGGACTTTGACTAGGTACAAGAATGGACCTTACTTCCGCCACCAACGCGACTGCTACCCCAAGTTCCGATGATTTGAGCGCGCCCATTGGCACCGAAGACAGCGAGAGCCGACAGAACGGCGAAGTTGAGACCACTCTAGCTACCAATCCTACAAATCTGATCGATCTTACCGATGAAGGATTTAACATCGCTGACGGCTACCCAAAGAATATGACGCTCGACATTGGAGGCCGCAGGTTCAGAGTTGCGCGCAGCACGCTGGAGGCAGAGTCAGGCCTTTTCCAACGCCAGTTCTCCGACTGCTACTCTTGGACGCCCGAACCAGACGGCTCGTACTTCCTAGATGCCGACCCCGACCTTTTCGAGCACCTCCTCCGCTACATGCGTCGTCCTGAGGTATTCCCGCTATTTTACAGCGTGATGAACGGCCTCGACTACGACTTGTATAATCGCTTGCAAGCTGAAGCGCGGTACTTTCAGATAAACAAGCTGTATAAGTGGATTGAAGCAAAGGTACTGGGCATCCTATTATCCTCTACGCCTGATACTGACATGCAGCTAGAAGTACCTCACCGCTCTTAAAGTTCAAACAACAAATCCGAAAGTCCGCGATTTTGTAAGCATCGGCTTGATGCATCCCGAGATCCTTCCCGTAAGTAAGACTGAGGAGTGGTGCGTTGTTCCACGAACTGAGCAAGTGTATCTCTGTCCACGTCGAATACGGCCTCACAGAGGTCGTCCGGACAGGTGTGGTCGGCAATGCCGTATGAGGCAGGCGGGATTCGCCGTAGAGTATGAGGAAATGACTTCTCTGGAGATGGTTAGCGTACATAAAGAGGTATTATTCGATGAAGAGGTTTGCAGGGTGAAGTGGGAACACGAAGGATCTGGGTTAGGCATAGATTGCGAATGAAGGTTGAGTACACTGGAGTATACGCCAAAGGCTGAAACTTGATGAACGTTAGATCTTACGAAAGCCCGGGCATATCGTTAGCGCACGATAGCTTTCTCAATATATAAGCTTCTATGTACCCGTGTCCGAGTGATTGATGTCATGGTGTCAAAGTGGTGCATGCTTCGCATTGCGATGAGCTGCTGAAGGACGCCGCCGAGCCTTGGTGCAGCTGCTTTCCTTTGTGAGACATAATGAGCTCGTAGGGCTGTTCAGACACTGCAGAAGAGTGCAGACCGCTGGTAATGAGAGAATGTCGAGATTCCCCGCCGCCAGGGTCTGGGTGATTGGGAAGGCGGGATGCATCCGCTCCGCTAAGCCAATTATAGTAGCTAATGACCGCTTTTCCCCCGAAGCCCGCAAAAGCGGACGGAAGGTACCTCTAAGAAGTTGCATACCGAAATTGAGACCAATTCTATACCTCGTCTGCGCGACTGGAGCCAATGCCGCGACCTGTTGGCATGAAAGCGCGTTCTCCAAACTGAAAGCGGATGCATGCTGCCGACATGACTGCGCAAACCCCTCCAAGAATCATTCGTATTCACTCCTTTATCACTACTCGTGGTCCATTCGTTCCATTCATCACGGTTTTGACCTAACCATGCATTCACGTAACATCCTCTCGGGCTTGCTACTGGGCGCATTGCCCTTCCAGATTTCGGCCCAAGATGACCCACCAACAGACTGCACTGGTGTCAATAGCATCAGCCCAAAATGCAGCAGTCAAGAATCTGCATACCAGCGAGACTTTTTCTACATCGGTGGCGGCTACGTCGACTCCGGCATTCCGGGCCAGCAGACGTGGAGCGACCAGCTATATGTCGAGAAGCTGACACCCACCAGCAAGGTCAACAAGCCTTACCCGATGGTCTTCGTCTCCGCGGGTGTCAACACAGGCGCAGAATGGCTGAATACGCCAGACAACCGCAAGGGATGGGCTTCCTACTATCTTGATCAAGGTTACCAGGTCTACATTGTTGACATCGCTGCCAACGGCCGAAGTGGCCAGCAGCTTCTCTCCAAGTACCCTTTACGCCTTGGATCTACAGACACGATCAATGAGCAGGGCTTCACAGCCCCGGAAACCTTCAACCAGTACCCACAAGCAAAGGCGCATACACAATGGCCCGGCAACGGATCTCGTGGAGATCCGGCTTTTGATGCCTTCACTGCCGCCAACGTTCCCATCTCTTCATCGAACGCGAACGTGGAAAACACTATGCGCACATCTGGATGTCAGCTTCTCAGCATGATCGGCCAGTCATACACCATCTGCCACTCAGCTGGCTGTACGTACACAGCTATCTGGTCGGACGCATGCCCTGATCTGCTGCGTGCCAACATCAACATCGAGCCTGGCAACATCCCACATACTTCTCTGATCGGGAATGCGACTGTTGCTGGCGTCGGTCGTACTGCGGCGCGGCCTTGTGGCCTCACATACACACCACTGCAATTCGATCCGCCAGTGACGAACTGCTCGACCATTACTACCATTGAGGTCGGCCCAGACGACCCTGCCAAGCGCTCCTGCATTCTTCAGACTGGCACCATCCACAAGCTCACCCAGCTCGGCAAAGTGCCTTACATCATGATCACGGGCGAGGCCAGTCCGCACATCACGTACGACCACTGCTTTATCGAGTACTTCAAGCAGATGGGCCTCACCAACTACCAGTGGATCAAGCTTGCCGACATTGGTATCAAGGGCAATGGGCACTTCATGTTTCTGGAGAAGAACAACCAGGATATCGCCGCGGCGATCGACTATGGTCTCGGGCAAATGAATGAAAGCCCAGCTGCTCCAGGTCATCCAGGCCTTCCCATCTCTATGAAATGAGGGAGGGAGCTGGTGATGATTGCTCATGGCGAACCTAATGTACATAATTCGAAGATCGGCTGCATAGTAGAACCAGCAGGCTGCGGTTTTGGCTTCGTGTCATTTCCGAATCGAGTGTCGAGATACTTTCCCCGCTTCAGAGCAATGCTTGCGTACTATACTGGTTGGAGACATGCTTACGCGGTGATGCTAATGCTAACGCTTGCTGTCCTCATAGTTAGATAGAGAGCAGGAATGACCCAAGCAACACCCTATCAAGGAGTCACGGGGCTTGATAACGTTATCGTATTTACATGCGCTGCCGCTGGCCCATCTTAGACTCTGATCCGAGCGCGTGTTTGCGTCACTTCAGCGTTGACTTTCTGCTTTGACGCCTTTTCAAGCTCATCATCTGCCGTGCTTTCCTTCCATATGTATGCGCGACTCGGCTTTCGGAGGTGGCATTACTGCGATACCCATGCTGTTTCAACAGGACGTCGTTCTTGTCTTCATGGTGCGCGACTCGATCCAGGGCTTGTAGGCACTCATTTAGCAGAGACTGATGAGTGATTTTGCTGGACCTTTGCAGATTTCCTGCAGCAATAGAGGGGCGTTTTACCAGGCGTTGGCCAAATCCTGGTGCATCAATCATGTTGGTCTCTTCGATAATGAGCGGTATGCCATGGCTAGCCTGCATCTTGTTGAGAGGGTCAGGCGCTTGTGAGCAAGCGCCTGTCTGGCGGACGCTAAGTAACCGAATCGATAGGGCACGACTGGTTGCATAGCCATGAGCGGACGCATTGTGCAATCGGATATTCTGTCCGTTTGTGCATGATACTGCCAAAGCTATTTTGCGGTAATCCGGGAAGATCAATACGTCCCGTCCATGCTCATGCTCGACTGGAGTGAGGGCGACATCGAAACGTCCGGACTCAAGGACGGGTAGGAAGAGGGGGCAGACATGGAGCGGTCGTGCCACTCGTCGTGCTCCTCTTCCGGCGAGGAAAGCTCAAGCAACTTTTGCGGCGACCCAGCGGAGAGTCCAAGCATAGTGAGCTTCTCTTGCAGTATGCTAATGACAGCAGGGTTGCCACCACGAAAGGAGGCCAGAACTTGCGCTAGCGAGTGGATTAGATCTCTAGGTCCAACGTCGAAGTGAGATTCGTGGTTGAGAGACGGCATAATCATCATGACGTCTGCAAGCGAGTTGGCAACATCGAAAAGTTTCGACTCCTGTATATACGTTAGCGACATTCTACTTTTCTAGCGAGATACTCTATACCATGCCGGGCCCATGCGCCTCAATGCTCTGGCGGGAGAGGCTACTCAGATTGCTGAGGACGTTTTGAGCGACTTTGGCGGGAAAGCGGAATGAGAACTCCTCATCCTGGCTGGCGCGACTGCTCAGGTTCGTTACATTGAGTGCATGCTGCCACAAGAAGATGCGCATCCATTGTTGCGTCATTGTTATGTCTGCGCGCTGGAGCTCGTTTTCGAGGCTGCGGGGATCCTCATCACTGCTAAGCTGTTGCTGAGCTAATGACAGGGCATGGCGCGCAGCTGCTGGTTCGGCCGTTATAGTGACATCCAAAATATTGAACAGCCGGCAAAGCTGAACAAATGCAGGTGTAACCGATCCATCGTGCAGGTCCTCCAGTCGAGGGAGATTAGGGGCGCGCTTTAGTGTTGTCGGCACGTCGTGTTGCAGAGAATGAGCTCGCTCTGTGATGAAGAGGAGCCAGTATACTCTCAACGCATATTGCGTTTGCTCCGCGGTCATGTGTTCGTAGTGGTTCGCCTTGTGTAGTCCTATGATGTGCGCTTTGAAGATGGCCTCTCCAAGCAACACTGTGGAAGCATTCATCCTCCCAACGTTTGCCGAGTAGACATGTAGGAAGAAGCTGCTCAGCAAGGAGAACACAGTGACGTTCTCCAGATGATCGCATTCGTTCCTTGCCTTTTTTGCTTCCATCTCAAATGTGCCACTCGGGACGCGGTAGTGACCCTCCATTGGACTCCCCGATTCGTCCATAGAGAACTGGCTTACTATAGCAGCACTAATCGCATTGGCTAGTGCATAAGCTTCCAAATCATCTGGATGAGTCAAAAGACGTGCAGTAAGAGCCTCTGCATCGACCACCGGCCATATCCCATATCCGCGCGCTGAATAGACGTCCAGATATTGCGATAGGCAGGCAATCGATATCCTCTGAGGCTCGTGAGGGGTGGCAGAGAGGGTTGGACTCAGAATATCCGGCCAGGCTTTGGGTTCACCATCGGCATCGCTCATCAAAGAGATGGGGTCCAGGTAAGTTAGCTCGGTAGACACTGGGCTTCCAGCATCAAAGCTTGTCTCGCTGTTGCTCCTTGACCCCTCATCATGGGTCCCCTTGCTCCGCTCCTGCAGTCTCCTGATTGCGGCCTCCGTGGTCCGACGTGGTCCTTTTGGTCCGCTCTTCCCATGCGTTTTCAAGTAGGTGCAGTCCCAGCTAGCGGCTTCGCATCTTGAACATGGCTGGTTGCCATCACATCGCACTTTCCCTAGACGAAGGGAGCATAATGTCAGTCGTGTCACGAGCGTTGACCTGCACCTAACACTCACTGACAGAACAAGGGTCACACGCTCGTCGCGTTCCTTTCCGTGGGGCCATGGCCATTCTGGGGCCAAGGTACTAGCCCGTTTAGATAGACAGCCTTTGCGAGACACGGGAAATCGTCATCTCAACATGACACGGATGGATCGGAATCATGCACCAGACTGGTGGCGTCTTTGTTGAAAGGTGGACTGGAATGTCTTTCGGGAGAAAAGGATGACTGAACGAAGCACAGAGATATAGAGTCCATACAGAACGATGTCGTAGGGAATGGATGCGGCTGATGCTGGAAACAAAAGGTGGAGATGCGGCTGCAGGTCGGTTGATCCTTCCCACTTGAGGGGGCGACATCAGCCAATCAGGGCCAAGTGCCGCCGTTGACCGCTGTGGTGCCCTGGGCCAGCTAATCGTTCCGACAAACAGGCCGAGAAACTATCTTCTAGAAGCCCCATGGAAGGAAACACTCGCCGACTGTGCATGGAAAAGATAAGCGAACTGTTATATGATTCGATTACTGGCCTTCTAGAAGCTTACCGAGCGCGTCGTAGTGTAGTTCCTTTTGAGCATGGCGCTGGACACGGGCCTGCGATGATGAAAATTTTGGTGTTGAGGGTGCAATGCAATGCGCTGTCCCAGCAGATCGACCAGGAATATTCTAAATCGCGCGTCCGCATTCGGCAAAGGTGGTGATTGTTCCCCTGCTGTAAGCCGCAGCATCGCGTCCATGAGGCGGCTACGCCCGGTGTTGTGAGTAGAGGCTGTGTGTGAGGCTGACATGGTGATGGGATGCGCGTACGTGACGTAACCTTGCAATGCGCCATTTCTTAGCGCGCCCGACAGCGGGCGCATCAGGCCTTGGGATCGCGCGCCGAGGTCAAAGACGCGAACTATCCTCGTGCGACTGCGGCCGACTATTGTACAAGACAGCGGCACATCCCATAACGATCTCGGTAGTCTTCTAACGCTGGCTATTGAGACCGTGCTTTGATCCATGGGATTGAGGATCCAGGCTCTGGAAGAAACACGTGGGTATAGATGTAGCATTGTTTGGCTGCCCCGCTGATAATGGAGGCTCTAGGCCCGCAAAAGACATGGTGCTGATGGTTAGCAGTGAAGTCGAGAGGGTTGGGGACGACTGGAGAGATGCATCTCGTCACCTCGAGCCACCTCAAACGGTTATCCAGAAAGCCTAGACCACTGGTGGCGCTCCCTGCTCACGCTTTGCGACGTCAAACACGCCACACTACACTACGAAGGCTGGGATCATGTCGAATCTCATTGGAACCGGCGTTGGAGGCCATCGCATTATTGTCAGCCAACTGGACACAGCAGATTGAACAACAGGGAGTAGTTGTTCAAGACGTGACTCGTCCAGGTTCATCTTCTGGATGAAATTGCTAGCAACGTTGCCCTGAGGAGACTTGCTTTTCCGTTTGCAAGACGTTGCATCACGTGCGCGTGAAGGGCCTACCACGAATACATTGCCACATCATGTGCAAAGTCCGCAATGATGCGCAGCAGCGTGCGGAAGCTCCGCAAGAACGACGTAGCGCTACGAACGGTGGTCTAACATGGCTGCAATTGTAGCCACAGTGGGCCACAAGTGCTGTGCCAGAAAGATCTGGAGCGTGTGTAGTGAAGTAGTTTGCTGGAGCGACTCGATTCTGCGGACTTGCACCCGGTGTAGATTTCCAAGGCAGTAGTAGTGCCGTCTTAACTGCCTTGGTACTCTATGAGATCATACGCTCTTCCGCCTCGATGGTACCACGACGCGACGCGACAGAGTTCAGTACTGGATGCTACGACGACGTCATATCTGCCTTGTATCCGAGCCAGGAAGGACTGTACACCCGTTTCATATGGTAGAATGTCTAGCTCGCATGTGGGGGACTTATCAGAAGTGCTGGCAATACGAAAATCCGGGGAAGATAGATTGCATTCCTCGCTAAACGCTGCAACGCAATATAGGCATATGAGCGCTATCGCAACGTCCACGATTGGATGTTTACATTGGCCCAGATTGTAACATGACGATATCGCTGCTGCGAATACGCAAAGCTTAGAGTGATGGCTGGTGGGCGCAGAGATGCGTGGATTGGACAGACCTTGGGCAGTTCGCAGTCGCTCAGATAGTCCCAGCTAAATTCGGATTGCGACGCAGGACATTTCGATGAGCTTCTCACTCTACAACGATGTCAGTGGCGCCGCAGATACGAGGCTGCTGTCTATATAAACAGTTGTTTCGTGATAACCAAAGCGACATCTCTACCAAGCCGTCAACTTACTCACCTACACAAATCTCTGTGAGATCACAAATCCAACACCTCCATTGATCGAAACCGCATCATCTGTCATCAGACTTCAAGATGAAGGTCCTTGTTATCATCGCGGCGATCGCTTCTATCGCTCTTGCTGCGCCGAAAGACCCATACCCAGCGTAAGTTTTGACTGTACGAAGTGCATGTGAGACATATACTGACTTCGTATCTCTACTTCTGCAGCCCATGCGGAAGATCGGACCCGTCGGGCATTTGCACTACCAAATCGACTTGTTACAAGAAGGGTGGCTTCTACGTCCAGCGCGACTGCACCTTCTATAATGTGCTCGACATCGGTTGCTGCTACTCCATTCCGGATGAGAAGAAATGAGGGTCATGCCAATGCGACCAAGAGATAGGATCAAAGAGGGTGGTGACTACGCATCGGAATGACGGAACTGGGGGAGGCTCGGAATATGATCGATAGAAAAGCTCAAAGCTCGAGAGGTGCGAGTTTGCATATGCAAGAAACCGAATTAAGCGCCGCGCAGAACCATCATTCTATCGGAAGCACCTGTGATGTATATTTTTGACCAGCTAGCGGTAAGCGTTGCGACCTCTCGAGGCTTTGAGCACGCGTGAGTGTGGTTCGGATGCCTGGACGATGGTTTAGTAGCGGTGCGTCGCGCAAACCAACGTTGTGAAAGGTTTGGCAATATGGCACGATCGAAATCAACGGAGGCGTGGTAAAAATCGGTGACAGGCCGTGGTGAAGTAGAGGTGCGCGTGCGTTGCGCATCCATCCGAACAATATCGCGAAGTCGAGCCAAGGGTCAAGGGAGACGGAAAGAAGCAATGACCGAGGCATCATTATGTCATGGATGCTCATTCGTCAGTCGGCCGCTACCGGAACGCAATCCCGCATCTCCCCGTTTGTCCACGATGGTCAAAATAGACGAGACTAAAAATTCCTCATCGTTTCTCATGCTCTTTCTGAATCGCCCTGGTTCTGAAATAGACGCCCCACTTTGCTGCGAGGTGTTGGTAATACAACGCCATTGTTCATCTCGTCCCGCGCGCCTGTGCAGCGTCCCCCACAACATTGTCAACACAACGCCAAGATGGACCCAGATCCAGGTACTGAAAGCTGTTAAGCGCTATCTGAGGCGCGGAAGGCTAGAACCACGTTGCGGCGTGAGAGACAAGTACGTCGCCTTGAGATGCGCTTCCCGTCATTGCGCGGACTCGCTGGTGCTCATGAGCCGGTACTCTCATGGTGCATCTGCTGGCCCATAATGACTTCGACTGACGCACCGACGTCCTTGGTCTTCCTTGCTCATCTTTCTTAGGAGTCTCAAGGCTAATATGGCTACTCAATCGATGGACCAACGCGTGTCCACCAATAGGACAGCAGAACCACGAGATACTCGGGATCAAGACTATCGCGAGCGGGAGGCCATGGAGAATACAAAGCGCAAGAGATCGAGCGGTGAGCAAATGGATGCGCGTAAAAAGACAAGAGTGGATAGTCTGGCAGTGTCAAGGCAGCGGTGTCCTCTCATGGAAGTATTCCACGAATATGGTTTACTGGAGATGATCGTATCAAGCCTATACCCAGACGACCTCATGGCGCTACTTCTATGCTCAAAGAGTATGCACAAGACCATACTACCGCATTCCAGTAGCTTGGAGAATTTGCTGGGCAAACTCAAGTGTTCTGGTAGGGGTGTACGGATCCGTAACAAGCGTCACAAGAAGTCGACCTTCTTCGATGCTTATGACTGTACTGAGTATATCAAGTGCGGCGCAAAAGATTCCGATACGGAGTGTCGACCCTGTTCAAGATGTAAAGTCAGCACCTGCGACGAGTGCCGCATCCACTGCGTCTACCAGAGCATCTACGAAACGCCATGTGATGAAGATGAGTTGCCCAACTTTAGCGGCTTTATCTTGTTATCGCCCTCTGAGATACCCATTCTCAGCCCACATCACATGTCTAGTGACCACTCCGCGCCAGAATGGGAAAGTCCAGCGCATGGTTCCGGCGCATCGCATCACGATCAAGGTTTCATCGACGTTCCCTTTGAGGAAGACAGTTTCGGTATACCCGAGTGTGTCAAAGAGCTCCTAGAGCTAGATCTCGGTAGTCACACCTTGGCTGCATCAGCTTCTTCAAGCATCGCTCACCCCTCGCCGGTCCTTCGAGCCTTGTACCAAGCAACAGAGCAAAGGAAACGATGGTTCTGCAACGACTGCCTGCCAAAAGACGGGTCGGACAGCCGAAGCCGTCTTCAAGACTCTCAATGTCAGTGCACTTTGCGTAATCGATTCCTTGACCGCTGGCTATGCCTACCCTGTTACGAGGCGGAAGAGTCCAACCTCGATACAATATTCGCTGAACACAAGGAGCATTGCGCCTGTGGGCTACAGGTTGGGAACAAGATCTGCTTGTGGTGTTGGGGAGAGGTGACGCATCCAATGCTCGGATTTGACGTTGTATTGAATGGAGGCGCTGAGGACACCGTTTAGCAAAAGCGCACCACCCCAAGCGCCGCTGCTCTTGCTGTCGCATGATCTTGCGTCATGTGCTGTTAATCTTTGTATTTGTACTGCGTGTAACAATACCCTGTATACTTCTGTACTCTCCAAAATCTTTTTGTCATTTGCTCGTGTAGTCCAGTTCCGATCGTTGCGGTTAAGAGTATACCCCCTTCACTTGAGCCTCCATTGATGCTCGTACGAGAGAGAGTATCAATAGCACCGAAGGAAAGGTATGAAACCGTATTGTATACTGCGTCCCCTCAGTCCCAGACCCAACTTGATCCCTGCCGTGTTTGTTAAAGCACCCTTGCACCAGACGCCGTAGCCCCCCTCTAGACGTGCTGGTTCGCGCGTCAAAGTTCACTGATCTCTCAGCGCAAACACTCTATCGTCTTGTCCAGCTCCATATAACGGCCCATCTCATTCAACTGCTGCTTCGCCACGATTGACCCATTCCCAACCACCATCTTCAACTTCTCCTTCTCCTTCCTGAGGTTCCTCTCAATCCTGCGCTTTGCGTCCCTATGCAACACCAGCTCCCCTCGTGTCTTTTCCAAGTCCTCAGTAAGGTATGGGAGGCTCGGTTCGTCGCGCTCGCGTCGCACGCTGATTTCGAGGTCGACGGCAATGTTCATGAGGTCGCTGATGCTATCGCTGTGGAATGCATAGGTGGCGATGAGGTTGTTTTGGTAGTCTGTCAGGATGGGAGATGACGGCAGTGATGATTCGGTGGTGGTAAGCGATGTCTCGCTCATCTCCGTGTCGCTCCAGATATCGTCCATTGTTGCTGGGGTGTGCGAGTTGAAGCGGTTATGGGAAGGTATGAGGATTTTGTGTGACAGTGAAGCTGTGGTGTTGAAGTTGGTCGGTCTTAAGTTTCATCGCGTGGGGCGTTTGTCTTAGTTTAGTGTTGGAAGTGAATGGTGTTGATTCCGCGGTGAATCAGGTTTCGCACCACCGAGACTCCCGCAACACACACGAGATACACGATGACTGAATCCGCCCATTAAATATGGAAGGGATGCGAAAGAGGTCGCACCACCGAGACATTGAAGTGACCACAACAAGAAACATTAAGGGTTATCATAGAGGAAAGTGTGTGTAGACTGTGTATAAGGCGAATTGGGGTGCGACAAGAGAGCGGTCTGGAGATGATCGAAGACGACGTGCTTAATTGCTACGTCTTGGGGCCATACTTGTAGTTGTCCTTCTCTATTCTGACGATGCCGATGACGGGACTCGTCGCTTCGTTACTATGAACCAATATAACCAGAATGCAGTGTGGAATTCGGTACAGGCCTTCGAGTCCTGAAGCCCGCCAATCTGAACCCGTGGCCAGGTCAGCCTTACAGGGAAGTTCACAATGTTGCAGAGCAAGAGTCTGAGATTGTTTCTACTGCCTAGGTATCAACACTGCCAATAAGGTCGCGTGTAACATAGTCGCGATCAAGGTTGCGTCGTGGCGGCTACATTTCGTGAGTCTCTGACGAATTCAGTAGACCTTCTGCCTAAGATGCGCGTAGACTGGCAATCTTGAACGCTCTCATCATTGAGCGTTGCCCGTCGTGCAGGGCTCATTGGGCGAGGCGCTTAGGTGGCATCGCGGTGGTAGTTCAGTTCTCACTGGAGGGGGTTTAGAGCCATATGATCCACTGTCGCATTCGAAAATACATGGTGCGCGGTCTTACCATTTGCATGTTGGGATGCTGATGGGATTTGTAGTGGAGGCATGCCCCCGAGAGGAAGCAGCGGACAGCATGAGCGGGGCAAGCCTTGGCGCGTCTAGAGACGCGTCTTCCTAGGTCTGCCATCTCGCATCACCTCACACATCAATCGGTCCCCATCACGCTGACCTCTCAGTCCTTACTGGATCCACTCCCCACCCAGTCCTCGATCATGACCTCGACTGTCGGCGCCATGGAAATCGACGCATCGAATGCCTCGCACAGCTCGCACGCCGCGCACGCCCCTCAACAACTCGCCCTCCCTCGCAACGCCCAGATCCCTGACGGCAATTTCATAGCCCTCGACGTAGAGGGCCGCAAATATCGCATCCGAAAATCTGACCTTATGAGCGTTCCTTACTTCGACGCTCTGCTTGGCGGTAATTGGGCTGGAATCGATCTGTTGCCCGACGGCTCTCTCCCCATCGATACGGACCCTGAGATCTGGCCAATACTGTTCACCTATATCAAAAGACCCAGCATATATCCGCTGCTCTGGACGAGGGAGAAGGGCTTCGACTACGTGGGATATAATAAACTTATGTCTGAGGCCAAGTTCCTTGGTCTCGGAGACTTGGAGCAGTGGATCTTGTCTAAGAGGTACAAAGAAGTCATCACTACGAGATTCAAGACGCATATGTTCCCTGGACATAACTATTCAGATGAACATCACGTCCATAATACATGGCTCGATTCCACCAGAGGTCCAAGGGGACAACGACAGGGGGACGGACAAGGTCCAGTGGCGCCAGAAGACGTTGAGCTTGTTTCTTGCTTTGAAGCAAATATTACTAGCCAAGGCGCTTATAAATGTCCGATCGGATCTCATCTTCATGCCGATCTAGATGATTGCATGGAGGCGGGTTGCCCTCTTCCGCCTGACCAAGGGGGCGGACCGTTAGCCGACTATGAGAAGTTACCCACCAGTATCGTTGCCGTGCTTAAGTACATCGACTACCATCCGGAAAGATGTGAGCATGTCTACGTGGGGTCCGATCAAGACAGAAACAACGACGGAATGTGAGTACAGCGTTGTTCTTGTCTTTGCTCTGTGGTGGTGAATGTGCGCACATGAGATGGGTGGGAAGACTAGAGACGTACACGGTGTGGATACTAGGGCTTCTTCCCGTCAAATCGACCTGGTTGAAGATTCTATACTAGCCTGAAATAGTCTAGACGACTTGGGAACCATGGTGCGTAAGCACAGCTTAACTAATAGCAGTAGAAGGCACAAGTATTTGCTTTTGTGTCGGTGTTCAGCACATCAAGTCGTATATCCTACTTCAAGTACCAGTTCGCTCCGTAACTCAACGCATTTAAATGCATGCCTCAACGGCTATATGATCTCTGAAGTCGGTTCTTCGTGGCCTTATGATGCTATGTTTTTCGTCATGCATTATCGATTCCTGAAGGTTGCCGTCCCTGCTCACTAATGCCCCGCTTCTGAAGACACTGGCCTTAAATCAGCTAGGCGTGATTACGGAGATGACTTACGAAGAAAATGAAATATAATGTCGACACAGGATTGGCAGTATAGGGTAACGCGTGCATGTACATAGCACATACAGCAGCTAGTTCATGGTGGGCTGTGCTTCATGTCACAATACAAAAGCAGAAGAATATAGAAAGTTTTGAGCTAGGTAAAAGTCTCGTGTATCAACCAGCTTTTAGGCCAGATAGGTATCTTCGATCATATAATTGCTCCATACACACAGCCACTCTTGGCAGCCGCACTCGTAAACATCGACGTATAGCGTAAACCTGCCCACGACTAGATTTAGGTGCGAACATGCGCCTCAACATTGTGGCCAGCGATAGCCTCTTCAGCACCAGCAACACTATGCCTTCGGTCCTTGCCCATGTAGTTGGAGTCCGGAAGCATGTTAAGAATGTCCTCCTGCTTGTCAGTCTTGCGCTGGTGGAACCAGAAGAGGATACCGCCGATGAACGCCAGGATAGCAACAGTCGTGTAGTTCCAAACCAACAGCGGATCTTCGGACAGCGACACAAACGCCTGACCAAGCGCGTTGGAGAAGGCGGACATGAAATGCCAGTACGAAGTGACTAGCGAACGCATGTTCTTGGGTGCTTTTGTGAAGGCAAACTCGAGTCCAGTGATTGATGTGAAGATTTCGGAGAAACCGACAAGCATGTAGGGCACGGCTTGGGTCCAGACGTTGATCGGGGCTGGGTCGTCGCAGCTGTTCATGTATTCGCCGCATGGACCCTCGGCGTAGATGTAGTGCTGAATAACGGCAGCGGAAACCATGGCGAAAGACGCGAGGATGAAACCGAAAGCAATGCGCTTAATGGGAGTGAAGCGGATGTTTGCCTTGCGGAGAGCGGGGTAGAGGAAGTTGTCAACGATGGGAATGAAGATAACCAGGGAGATGGGGTTGAGGTTGGTAATGACATCGTTGGGAACACCGTTACGGGTCATCGTGGCGGCCTGAGACGTGAGGTTGTTGTTCATCTGGTTGTAGCTCAACCAGTAGAGAGGAATCCAGGTGAAGCAAGAGCATGCGCGTAGGCCACGAGCGACCTGGTCAACCCAAGCGTCGTCAAACTGCATCCAGCCGGGCTTGTTGGCACCGAGGTGGCTGGGCTTGACGTCCTCCCAGAATCGCTCGCTCTTGAAGTTCTTGCGCGTGGTCGCAGGGTTGAGAGACCACTTGCCCTTGGTGGCGAGCTTCAAGACCTTAAAGGCGCGGATGAGGACGGAACCAGTGGGGGGAGTGCGGATGTACTTGTTCCTGCAAACCCAAAGGACGACGGGGCAGAAACAGAACATGATGGTGGGTAGCAGCCACGCGCACCAGAAGCCGACGTACTTCTCAACGTAAACCATGGAGATCTGTCCAGTGAGGGAACCAATGTTGATGAACATGTAGAAGTCTGGGAATATGTTAGTGGTCTGCTTACAACAACGCATTGGGTGACAACTTACACAAGAAGATACGAGAGAGCGTGATGTTGGGGTCAGAGATGACGCGCTCGCCAGTCTTGGGGTCCTTGATGACACGGGGCTTGGTTTGGCGGTATTGTTCAGCGATCAAGGGCGAGATGTTGGCCTTGAAAGCTCCGGTACCGAAACCGAGGGTGATGACACCTAGGATGAAAGGACCGATGGCATTGCCGCTGGTGAGGACAGCGGGAATGGCGGAGATGATGAGCAGAATGTGACCCAGGATAGAGAAGGCGATGGCGATGAAGATGGTGTTGAAGCGACCAAGGTACTCATCGGCGATAATGGCACCGATGATGGGTGTGCTGTATGCCCAGAAAGAGTTGAATTGACCGATTCCGAAGGATGCACGCTGTCCCATGCCCAACGCGCCTGGTTGACCCTCTGAACGAGGATCCTTGCCAGTGGTTTGCGGAACACCATCAATCACAGGCAGGTCCTGTTGAATGAAGTTGGTGTCTTCGAACAAGTCAGTGAGTTGGTTCTTGTGTAGGGATAAGCGACAACATACACAAAACCTGGCATCCGTAGTAACCGAAACGCTCGCAAAGCTCGACGAAAGCGATGGTGAAGGCAGTCCACGGGATCTTTCCAGATACACGGCGGAGTGTCTTCAGTTCATCTTCCGTAGGCTCTTCGCCCTCCAAGTCAGCCTCGAAAACATCAACGCCATGAGGCTGGTGGCTGAGAGTCGACGGCGTGCGGTCGTCGGAAAGAGCACGCTTCTCGTCGACTTCGTACAAAGGCATAGCAGCCTTGTTGGGCTCGTTGGACATGGCCATGTCCACGGCATTGGAGCCAGCGTTAGCCGACATGATTAGCAGGCACGGAAAAAGATGGGCGGTGCAAAAGAATGAGCTGCTGCTGAACGGCAAGGGTAGGGCACACGAGCGCAATTATACTCATAGCATCCTTACAGTGACACAGAAGCGGCAAATCTGCTCCTCCCAAGCGCCGTCTTGGTATTCCTTGACTGTCTCTCTTTCGAGCAGGTGTCCTGTGTGGATACACTCCACCCTCGTTTCGAGGAATTGGTGGAATCTAGCTAGTAGCCCAAGCCGGCGGTTGACCCATACAGCATCAAGGGACTATTTCGCAATGCCCGTCTTATCACCAGCCGGTGACTGGGCAAAGGCTGGGCGGGTAGGCGATGCCGAAAGTAAGACTACGATTTAGAGCTTCGCACCCGTCTTTGCAGGGCTTCGGCAAGCCAAGCTCCAGGGAAATGGGTATCTCGGCGCATGCGACGACGTCGATTGAGTGCTTCGGTACTTGGCAGCGTCGCTGATCACACTATGTTCTGCTCCTTTCCAGCCATTCACGCGGTGGGTAACCCTAGCTCTTTCTTATCTGGACGACGAGCTGTGCCATGATGACACCACGCCGCAGTGCCATACCGAAGAGCTTGCGCACAGACACGACATGCACATGCGCGCTGACAGCTCGTGGGAAAGCCGTTCGTTGCTGCAGTGAGGAGGGCACTGGAGCTGAGAGCCAGGACGTCGGTCCGGCGAGTGTGTGTCGACGATCGCGTGTGTCGTCGCTCATGACCGCCGAACTCTGCTGCGTCTCCGCTGCCCAGCTGGCGCCGAGCCTTCCGTCCCGCTGGGCGCCTCCTCGTCACATCAATCCTCGGCTGCTCCCCACACAATGAAACAGCCTTCGCATGCATGCGATGTAACTCCACCAAACTCGAACAGGCAGCTCGACCAACCGGCAGCAGAACGCCGTGTCGCTCTCCATGCGCACACCAATCAATTGTCGCATTGTTCTCTCCAATCCACCTAGCGCGGACGCCCCATTGTGCTTCTCGAAAACGTCTATGGACGGCACCAGCATTGGCACATCCACCTAGCCACGCTTATCTCCTTGACAATAAAAGAAGCGCGACGAAACGAGACAAGAGCGCCGAAGACCTCCACATGGTCGTTGGCACGAGGCTTCGTTGCTATCAGCGGAAGCTTTGCCTCGCCTGGCAGCATGGCACATTGGCATTCCCATGGCCTGACCCGCTGTTTTCCGTCTTTACTTGGCATGGCCTGTCCAACAGAACCCTCTGAGGATCACCCATACACCAACATAACGGGGCGCAGTAGGATTCTCTGCTATCACAGAAAAATGAAGGATGCGCCTTGGCTAAGTGGCAATAGCGGCTTCTTATCTTCTCTACGCCCCATTGCCATGCTGACGGTTCCCAAGGTCTCGATTGAAGACAGTGTCTAGAAGCTTATTATCGACGTTGAATCGAACTAAGCACATGCGATCGGGTCGTCCGAGTCATTTCCTGGCTTATCAACAAGGTCTTGTGTGGATGGCTTCTGTAGTCTTAGCGCTGCACATCGTCGTTGCCGAGAACCGAGCGCATACCAAAAAGGCCAAGACAAGCCAGGGAAACCACCATCCATGTCCCGCCTGACAGCAGTAGCCGTACCTGAGGACAGACGCGGATATCCTTGGTTAGTAAAGCCGCTGGATACCGGCCGCCGGGTAGCGGGAGCGACGCTTAATGCCTATGCTCTTGCTCGGGCATGTAGCGTAGACGTTCACACGGGTTATGCATCTCTCAGCTGTCAGTGGTTTATGATCGGTGCTGGCAGCTAATGGATGTTATTCAGATACCGGCATGAATATACGACTACCCCGCATAGCTGTGCAGCTCAATAACGTTCTGTAGTCAACTGCGGGTTGATCTTTACCATGCAGTGGCGATTGGCGTACCCAGCTAGCAACATTACTACATTTCGGAACTAGTATTCGATCTCAATAGGCGCACTCAATAAGACCATCTTGTGGTGGGTGCTGATGAAGAGCAAGTATGGATCGCGAGCATACGTCACTGACATTTGATCAAATGAATATTGTTATCAATGTATTATCATCAATCGTCTACCAATAATTATCATCAACGTTGTCGTCAATGCTACTGGAGCGTCACTTTTCCCATCTAGTTACCGATGGGCAGGTCGCTCAAAGGCTCGCCCTTGGACCAGTGGTTGATCCAGTTGAAGATCTCGGTGTGCCAGAACAAGCTGTTCTCCTGCTTGAGCACCCAGTGGTTCTCGTCGGGGAAGTTGAGGAACCTGGAGGGGATACCACGGGCCTGGAGGATGTTGAACAAGCTCAGGCCGTCGCTCTCAGGCAGACGGTAGTCAAGAGTGTTGTGGATGACGAACTGGGGAGTGGACCAGTTGGCAATGTGGTTCTGGGGGTTCCACTCGCGGTATGCGTTGGAGTCCCAGATGCTGCCGTTGTAGTCGTGGCGGATGAACCAGAGTTCCTCAGAGGCCCATGCACCCTCGGTGTTGGAGATACCGTCGTGGGTGACGAGGCACTTGAACTCGTTGCCGAGGTCGTTGGCCTGGATCCAGTTGGTCATGTAACCACCGTAGGAAGCACCGGCGGCGATACCGTTCTTGGTGTCGATCCAAGGCATGCTGGTGTTGACGTAGTTCCAGGCGTTGACCAAGTCGTGGTATGGCCAGCTACCCCATTGGCCCTGGATGGAGTCGGTGAGGAACTGTCCAAAACCGGTAGAACCAGTTGGGTTAGGGGCAACAATGATGTAGCCTTGGTCAGCCCAGACCTGAGGGTTCCAGCGGTTGGACCAGCTGTTACCCCAGTTACCCTGAGGACCACCGTGGATGTAGAAGGCGAGCGGGTAGGTTACGTTCTCCTGCCAGAAAGTAGGCTTGACAACGTAGGCCTGGAGTTGCTGCTTGAGCTCAGGGTTGGAACCGTTGAAGAAGATCTCGGAAACGGTGTGGGATCCAAGACCAGCGAGGTTGGGGTCGACCTGAGACGCGTCGAAGAGGGTCTTCTTCTCTCCGTCGGCAAGGATATACCACTCGCTGGGAGTCCAGATGGCGGTAGCAGCGACGAACAGCGAACCATCAGGTAGGAGGGCGAAAGCCGAGACGGATGTGTTTGAAGTCATAGGCTCGGGGACGAAGCTCTCGTCGGCATCGACAGGGAAGTTGAAGATCTTGACGCGAGCGTAGTCATCGGCAGTGACGTAGATGGAGGAGTCGTCGTGAGCCCAGGTGATGGGTCCCTGAACCCAGCGGTCGAAGCCGGCACTCAGAGCCTTCCAGTTGCTGACAGCAACACCGGTACCCTCAACAGCGACGTCGACAGTGTAGAGTTGCCACCTGTCCGACTCGTAGTAGTCCTCATCCTGCTGCACATAGGCGAGCTTGCAGCTGTCGGTGGAGAAGGACGGGAGGCCAGAGGCACCCTTGTGACCAGCCTTTGCCGCGGCAGAGTCTGGGCCATTGAAGGCGATAGGAGCGTCGGAAGACGCGAAAGCACCAACATAAGTGTATGATGCGGTGTAGTTGGCCTTGTTGAGTTGAGGAGCCTTGCTCACGAAAGCGTACATGGAACCATCGGGGCTGATGTCGTAGTCGCTGGAGTCACCAAACGGCTGGATGGGAGTCTCAGGCGCAGTGGTGGTGAAGTTGATGCCCTTCTGGATGTTGCGCATGCCAGCGCCGGAGAGCGCATAGCTGTTGTTCGCCGAGAGAGCTCCGGCGAAGAGGTTGTAGCGGTTCTTGGTCAGCCAGGTGTCCCAGTGGCGGACGTAGATGTCCGAGTAGTAGCGGGCGGTTGTCACCGGGGTGACCTCAGTCTCGGGGTTGACAGCAGTACCGTTAGGGTAAGCCATGCAGTTGACCAAGAAGTGCATGTCTCCAGTCGAAGTGTTTGCGACCTTGAGACCGGAGTATGGCGCATCCAAAGAAGCAACCATCTTGCTGGCACTGGGGTCCTTGATGTCGCCAACCCACAGGGTAACACCACCGGGAACCTCCTCGTTGGTGCCATTGATGTAGATGATACCAGTCTCGCTGCCGGGAATCCAGGCAACCTCGTTGATCTCGCTGGCATTGAGGCCCGACTCGGTGATCTCGCCGGTCTTGAGGTCGATGAGGTTCATGCCAGAACCCGCACTGCCGTGCTCCTCGAAGGAATACTGGGAGTACGAGAACAGGCCGACAGAGCCATCGGGACTGGCGTCAGCGACGCCACGTCGGACGGTGCTGAGGAGTCCTCTGTTCACTTGTTAGCAATTGCGCAAGCAACGGAATATGATGGTAAACGTACTCAGGCGTAAAGGCACAGGCGCCGGTAGCAGCCAAGGCCGCGGCAACGCTGATGTATCGAGCCATTTTATATGCGACCAGCTTCGTAAAAGCTCAATTGGACAAGGTCGATGGTCGGATAAAGCTCAGTAAGGGCAGGCAGCTTATTTGTACAACGAGCTGCTCGGTACCTAGCTGCAGGCCCTGGCTGGACGATATTTTGCCAGCGGGGGTTAGGGACCGGTACCTGGCTGTGATGGCGCTCCTCGTTGGCTGCGCACTCGGTGATGGCATCAGGCTCGCCCTGTAATGCGGTTGCTGCTATACCAAACATGTGGAAAGATGGGCGCTGTTCACGACCGCTCCTTCCTGATGCAGGCTAGCGCTGCGGGCGCACAAACAAGCTCGCCGTCGGTGGGAACGTAGAAAGCATGTTTCTGCGTCGTCCTATCGCGATACGGCCCACCTGTCCCGCAGTCGTGGCTCAGACTTGGCGGGCAGCTCCATGCAGCTCTCACGTGAAGCTCCGCAAAGCTCTCGCCCAGATTGCTGGCGGCCGTGCCAAGACGCGCCGTCACGATCAAGCCGGTGGCGGATAAAACGGCGCACCCAAAGAGGCAGGTCGATAAAAAGTCCAACACCCAGCTTTTACACATCGATAGCCAGTGCGGCGTTGCTGTGTCGCTTGTATGCTGCCTTACCAAATGCAGAGGCTGGGAGTCGTGATACCGTGCGGGCTGCCTCGGTCTGGTTCGGGCCTGCTGCGCGCCTAATGCTCTCAATCTTCCGTTTGCAAATTGACGATCGGCACCTGCCTTGCCTGGCTTAGATATGCAGACCCTATCGATGCAGTTGCTTCTTCGCGTTCGTGATGGCGCACGCTGTGACACCTCGATGACATCGAACGAATGGGCTGGGCAGCCGTCTCGTATCGCATCCAACCAATTGCGCATTTGCGCTTGATGGCAAGACGTATGTACCTTGCTGTCCGCTCTCCTGCTGCACGTCTTCCCTGATCCGATCTCTCTTGCTGTCCAAGGCACTACCCCCCCATATCTGCGAGCGTGCCAAAAGGTGTTAAGATACCGACAACGCGGCAACCGGTAACCAGCGTATCCACAGTCTCGGAAGCAGTTCGTTGTTATTGCGGCTGTCGCGCCTTGTTCGTGGGAACCCGAGTATTGCGCCTTAGGTGGATAGCCGCAGTCGACCCATGCAGTAGCTTTTCCGGTCTGGTGTGACATAGTCGTTGCCAAACTCATCTGAGATGCGATATCTTAATACCGCGCGAGAGGTGA
This sequence comes from Alternaria ventricosa, assembly GCF_023758065.1. NCBI lineage: Eukaryota > Fungi > Ascomycota > Dothideomycetes > Pleosporales > Pleosporaceae > Alternaria > Alternaria ventricosa. Next base: position 1,289,815 of record NW_026055684.1, on the reverse strand, counting down.
CATTGCATTCCAGTTGGAGACTCCTTCGTGGTTGAGGGCATCGTAGCTTCCGAGCTGGGCTGGAAATCGCGCTTGCCCCGCGCCCCCACGTGCCATGCGGACCAGAACGCGTCGGACGCGTTCGATCGCGTCTCTACATCACCAAACCTCTCCCTACGGCCATCATCGCATGTCTTCTTGTCAGCATGGTTCAGAGCCGTAAAATTCAGCATTGCGCTGCTTGAGGGTCAGCCAAGCGGCATATGTGGCAGCCTGACGACTCCCGCGGAAAGTGTCAACAAAGGATAAAGTGCGCCTTTGACTCAGACTGGGTCAGGTCTTGATTTGCGCGGGAAAACTCAGCACTATGAAATGCAGTATGATCGTACTCAATTGAAGACAACTTCTACTATATGGTCTCTCAGCTGTACGCCGCAACAAACGCGTCGAACGCCAACGGCCTATTCTTCCTCAGAGCTATCATCTGCCTCCGGATCAATAACTTTATCCAGTACTCTGCCTCCGTCAAACCTCAGCGTCTTCCGCAATTCGTACAGGGTTTCCTCCAGATCCCAAACTGCGTTGACCAGTTTTTCTCTAGCCCCACCAACTTCATATCTCAGAGCACTGGCGTCCCACAACTCATCCACAACGCCTACTACGCTTATACATTCCTTCAGCTTCTTGTTGGCTTCCTTCGCATCTTTCACTGCTGTTTTGAGAGCCGGTACGAGCAAGTCCTCTTCTAATCTCTTCCTTGTCCGTGCTTCTTGATCTGTGAGTTCAGCGTGGTGCGGGTTTTCTTCAAGGGATTCGTAGAGTCCTTTCCATTCGTTCTTCACCCTGACAATTTTGTCGATATCGTCGGTGTTGGTAGTGGTGGTGCGAGGTGTGGAACTCATGGTGTAGATGACGAAGAATATGGGCGTGAAAGCATGATGTTATAGCCGTTGTCTGTTTGCTGTTTGCGTTTGCTGTGCATGCATGATCTTCGAAGGATTCCATGTCCTAGTTGTTGCACTTTCTGGGGGTCTCAGTATTCTCAAGACAAAGGTAAAGGTGTAGCTTCAGATGAAATCTGGCAATGATTGTGAAGCGTGAGAGACTAGCTGCTCGACTTTGAGAGACATGAATGCATGTATGGATGGCTCGATGAGACATAGCCCCGTTGATCTTTTCCTGCTCGACGTCAAACATTCTCAATAAAAAAAAGTCTGATCAATACCTTCTCCGAAGGAAACCAGGAATGTCGCGCAAAGCAGTGCCAATCTTCACGAAGCACCATCCCGAATTCCGTTGCCAAACTCCCGCAAACTCCACTACCCCAGGATTGGAAACCCACGGATGACCGTAAGCGACATGAACTTTTCCAAATCAACCCCATGAGCTTTCGATACTGAAGTACCCCCAAATCAATCATTCTACACCTTTCAAAAAGCCGAAGCGTCCAACGCTTCTGCCGCTCTTCTCATCCTTTGCTTGAGACCATCTACTTCCTTCTCCAGCAGCTTTGATCGCCTCTCAGCTTGTGCGCAACGTGCCTGAATCTGACTGAGCTGATCGCGAAGAGCGTTCTCGTTGTTGAGCGTATTAGCGTGTCGCTCTGCCAGTTCGTCGTATTGAACTTGGATGCCGCGGTACGCATTTTGACTGAACATGCCTTCGTTCTTGACTCGTCCTATCTCAGCTGTGAGTCCGGCGACTTGTGCTTGGAGCTGCTGGTTTACTGCGACCAGTGTTCTGAATTGCTCAGGAGACCGGGCTTGCATATCGATCTCCGCTCTCAATTGGGCATTTGTTCTTTCACTGTTTGCTAGCCTGGCTTCTGCACTGACTGTCACGATAGGATGATCTGGGCTTAATGATCGCCGTAAGGTGCTGTGTGATGGGTGTATCTATACGACAGTTAGCTTTGAGCGTGATCCAAGCTATTGCATGTTCGTACGATACGACTGTAGTCGCGACGCTTGATTCTCGCTGTCGTCTATTAGCTTGTCCAGATAGATGGAATAGAGGCTTCTTAACTTACCTGCTGCTGGCATGGGTTCATCATCGCCGGTGCGTTTCTGAGATGCGACAGTGCCGTGCGTTAAGTCAGTCCTATCTGGAATCGGCACTAGTGTCGCAGCAGAAGCTAGTACGGTTTCCGGTTCCTGTTTCTGGACTTTTGCGTGAGGCTTTGGACGGCTACCCTTGTTTGCGATCCATGCACAAGCCTGTTTGAAGTCGAGCCAGAAATGACTGTAGTCACCTACCTCGTCGATGTAACCAGCAGCTAAGAAGTAGTAAAGTGCCATCGCTCGTACTCTGTTGCACAAAGTTTGCTTGCCAACTGAGAGGTCTCCGACGTCACAAAACGGTTCATCGATATCGACATGCTTGAGACTGCTCTGTTGCACGCGATGGACGGTCGAGTCTGACTTGACATAAAAGTACCCGATATGGTGATTCTTCAATCCATACACGTAGATATAGACCAGGGGCTTCAACTCCAGATACGGGGCGTCGAAGGTGCCCAGAGTAAGTACCATCTCGGAAGCGTCCTGTGGCAAATAGGTGTCGACTGCTGGACCAAAGCTTTTGCGATGACTGAACTTGACGGTCTCGAACGCTGGGAGTTTCTCAAACTCATCGGGTATGAGAGAACGTGCCTGCCTGGAAATGGTTTGTGTGTACCAGTTCGTTACGCTTTCATCGATAGTGATGGGATTGTTGACGTTGGTATTTCCCATGGTAGGGGATACTTGCAGTCTAGCACCGCGAACCAGTAACTGTGGGCTCTGACGGGTTTATCAGTATTCCACCAATGAATATGGTGATGCTGCACGCACAAGGTAGTGTGCCAGAGACGAGGGGAAAGGGCCGATGAAGTGTGGATACGATGAGAGGTAAACCCTGGACCGCAAGGAGATGAGAGCTTTATATGTAGAGAGACCCTGTCAGAGTTAAGGTGTATGAAGTGATAGAACATAGGCTACAAGAGCGGTACGTGAGAGCCAGGCCCTACATTTGAGTGAGAGTGTACTAGGCTATCGCGAGAAGATATCGCGACAAGGTAAAGGTCATTAGATCCAGATACGATAATAGGAGAATTCTCTAATGGGCATTTTCGACAAGTCTGGTCGATCAGCATTGCTGCCGCCCTGTCAATTGGTTCAAAAAAGCCTTGAGGTATGATTGTAGGGACACGAGAGGTCTTCACCACGCGCATGTAGTAATGGAGCTCAACCGAGTAATGTCATATTCAGTTCGCAAATGAAGAGAAGGGTTTAATCGCCTATTGGCTGCAGGCGGTCAAGCATGGGCGAAACGGCTGATGACGTCGTAGTTACCCTAATAGCCCTGGAGGTCTCTCGTGATTGCGGCGCAAACATCGAGCAACCCGACCACCTCGCTCTCGTCCTGATCAAATTCCACCATACACGATCTCGCATACCATCAAGTTTGCGGCGCTTTCGTCCACGCGTACAACGATCGGAAAGGGCACTGCCATCGGCTGTTAACCGGGTCGGCGGACTTTCTCAGCCATTTGTTGCCGATCTCTCCGACCCCCGCCATTCATCCCCACAATCAGCCAGTAAAGCTTGAGCCGCCCTCCGCACGCTTAACTGATCTTGTTCTTGCGCCCAGCTTTTAGGCTGAAGTACGGTGCGACCGTTAGACGTCGTTTTGATTCCTCGGTGGGAGATGTCACGACAATTGCTGCCGTAAATGTGCTAATGACATGTTGATCATGAGGAAAGTATGGTGACCTATAAAGGATCTTGGGGACGGCGGCCAGTATGTGGTTGTTAATCGTGACCCATTGACGCCAATCATGCGACTTCTACTCACCATATTATTTTGCGTGCTGGGCGTTGCTGTAGCCGAAGATGGCTCACAAGGCTGGCTGCGCTATGCTCCTATACCGGACGGGCCATGCGCACAATCGGTACCCCCGGCGATCATCACTTTGAACAGCACGAAAGTGAGCCCTGTCTACACAGCAGGCCAAGAGCTTCAGAGAGGCGTAGAGGGCATCATCGGACGAAAGCTCAACGTCAGCTCGACGGCAGACCAAAGTCAGTCTGCCATCATTGTCGGAACGTGGGACGCCTACGTAGCCGCATACGGAAGTATTGATGAATGCGAGAACCTGGACGAAGATGGTTTCTTCCTCAGCACAACTACCCCTGGAAAAGTCATCATTATTGGACAGAATGAGCGCGGCGCTCTGTATGGTGCCTTCGAATATCTTTCTCAGCTCGCGCAAGATGATGTCACGGCTGCCTCTACCGTATACAACCCGCAGGTACCCATCCGATGGACTAATGAATGGGACAATATGGATGGCAGTATCGAACGAGGGTATGCTGGCCCTTCATTATTCTTCCGGGATGGCTTTGTCGTAGACAACACAACACGGGTTGCTGAATACGCTCGCCTGCTCGCATCAATCCGTGTAAATGGCGCCATTATCAACAACGTTAACGCAAACGCCACCTTACTCAACGATCGCAATGTCGAAGGCCTTGGTAGACTCGCTGATGCGATGCGACCATGGGGTGTGCAACTTGGCATATCCCTCAACTTCGCATCTCCGAATGCTACGCTGGGGACATTTGATCCACTGGACCCGAAGGTCGATGCATGGTGGGCCAACATTACCGACCAAATTTATTCCAAGGTCCCTGACATGGCCGGATATCTCGTCAAAGCGAATTCAGAGGGACAGCCTGGACCATTGACCTACAACCGAACACTCGCAGACGGCGCCAACATGTTCGCGAGGGCAGCTAAACCCCACGGTGGGGTCGTTATGTTCCGCGCTTTCGTGTATGACAATCACATCAACGAAACCAACTGGTATAACGACAGGGCGAATGCGCAACTGGAATTCTTTCAGCATCTCGATGGGAAGTTTGACGACAACGTAGTAGTTCAGATCAAATTCGGCCCGGTATGTCTACAGACGCAATTTTACATAAGCGCAGACTAACATATCTCTGTTTCTTTACAGATTGACTTTCAGGTTCGGGAGCCAGCATCGCCATTGTTCGGATCCTTGCGCCACACAAGCACTGCTATCGAGCTACAGATCACGCCCGAGTATCTCGGCCAAAACTGCCACTTAGTCTATTTGGCTCCACAATGGAAAGAGATCCTCGAGTTTGACATGAGATCTGACAACCAGTCATCCAAGGTCAAAGACATCATCACTGGAGAGCGCTTCAAGCGACCATTGGGTGGTTATGCAGGCGTGACAGGAGTTGGATCAAATGCGACATGGCTAGGCTCGCATCTAGCCATGTCCAATCTGTATGCGTACGGACGACTAGCATGGGACGCGTCGGTCGACCCGAAGTTCATCCTGCAAGACTGGATTCGATTGACATTTGGCTTTGACCCGGACGTGCTCGACACCATCACCGATATGTCCATGAGGTCGTGGCCCGCGTACGAGAACTACAGCGGCAATCTCGGCATCCAGACACTGACTGACATTTTGTACACACACTTTGGACCAAACCCTGCTTCGCAAGACGGTAATGGGTGGGGTCAATGGACACGCGCCGATGCATTCAGTATTGGCATGGACCGCACCGTGAAGAACGGCACTGGCAATGCCGGACAATACCCGCCCGAGGTCGCTCAAATCTACGAAGATATTGAATCGACGCCAGACAATTTACTGCTCTGGTTCCATCACGTTCCGTACACGCAGCGACTGAAATCCAACAAGACTGTGATTCAGCATTTCTATGGTAGGTTCTGGCTGTCAAAACTCATGTGAGACATATACTGACCTCGTGCCTCTACCTCTGCAGATGCCCATTACGAAGGTGCTGGTGTTGCGCAGGAATTTGTCGGGCAATGGGAGTCCTTGAAGGGCAAAATCGACGATGAGCGATATGAACATGTGTTGTTCAGGCAAACGTTCCAAGCTGGCCACTCGATAGTTTGGCGCGATGCGATCAACGAATTCTACCACAATCTCTCACAGATAGCGGACGAGAACCAGCGCGTGGGCAATCACCCGTATCGCATTGAGGCGGAAGACATGATGCTCGATGGTTTCATGACTTACGCGGTAAGCCCTTTTGAGACCGCTTCCGGATATACGGCTATCGTCACCACATCAAACTCCACAACGGGCGTCGCGACCGCTAATGTCACGTTCGCCTCGGGAACGTACGACGTCGCTGTCAATTACTACGATTTGATTGGAGGTAAAGCCAAGTACGAGCTCGAGGTTGGCGATCGTATCGTAGGTAGTTGGGTGGGGGATCTGGAAGATAAGCTGGGACACGCGCCGAGCGTGTATCTCGATGGGCACTCCGCGACGCGCATCACGTTCAGAGGTGTTGAGGTTCGGCAAGGTGACGTGGTGCGACTCACTGCGCAGGCTGATGGGATAGAGCCCGGCCCGGTCGATTACCTCTCATTTTTGCCACCTGGCATTGTTGACTGAGTCGTTCGTGCAGCAAGTATGTACAAAAAAGAAAAAAAGATGCGAAATTGAAATTGATGTCCTCGCATTCGCACACGCGACAATCTAATGTTTCCCCTGCCCAGTCGGCTTCATTTCCACTGCCGGGATCCCCTGCGCGCCTCCCGTTACCGCCTAACCCACAATAGCGACTGGTCTCCTATTCCCCCAGCCATGGCAACACCATAGCCCAGTCGTTGGTGGCTCTCAGAGACGGGGAATTTCACCTGCACTCCCGCAATTTGAGGCACGTCTCTTGCATTAGCCACCGCTCTGGAGACGCAAAGCCCAACAACACCCAACCCTTCCTCAAACAATGCGCAGCCTATTTTGTTCGTAAACTGAGCGTGATCTGTGTCTCCCCCCTTTCGCATCCAACGTCGTGGGCCACCAAGTAACCGGCGGGCACGCAAGAGCTTGAGATCCGTGCCGTACGCCAGTACTTCACGATGTGACAAGCTCGTCAGCTCCGACCAAGCCAACACACCTTTCAAAAATCGCCGACAGGCATCGCCGTCCCCAAAACAAACACGACAGCCTCGACAGCCCGGCAACGCCCTCGACGTCTTTTTCAAAGTGCATATTAGCATCAACTTTGTCAACGCACATCCAAACTAATGTCGCGTCCTAGTACAGTCGCTGCCCGATGCGCTGCGCTAGGAACTTCGATCGCCCAGGTAGCCGCTTCAGATGTTCAACTTTGCACCTACACGCGCTAACGCCCAAAACAGGTCATCCCGGATATCAGCAGCTTTGCTCGTAAATTCCGCGATGCTCGTCACGACCTGAACAAGATCAACAGTGATCTGCTCGTGATCAGGACTGGGCTGAGTATTGCGCAAGACGACTTTTCGGCAAAGTGGGCCGAGTTACCGGTATCTCTGATCGATGCTGTTTCGCGAGTTCTGGACTCATGCGATGATACCTGCGAAAAATTGCACAAGGCTTTTCTTAAGCTTTCATGTGGTAGCAAACCGAAAGAGGACTGGCGTGTGCTGAAGGACGGACCTTTGGTGAGTCTACGGCATGATCTTGACGCCTCAAAAGTGGTGCTAGAGTTATGTCTAGACTATGTTGCATTGTAAGTTGTTTGCGCCAGAAACGACTGAGCTTTGCACGAAAACTGACTCGGCTTAGATTTTGCCAACAGGATACGATGGATTCGTTACTTCAAAATTATGTCAGCGATCTCATCACGCAAAGTGATGAACTGCTGAAGAAGACGGATACAGATGAGATCTACGTGAATCAAACAGCACGCGACAAACTGTCTTCACTATTACAGGCTGTCCGTCTGCTTCGATCATGTATCACAGCTATTAAACGGGAAGGGCCGTCTGCATCACAACTAGCAAAGAGGACTACTCTCCCACGTCCAGATTCCCTAGAGCCCGCCCTTGGCGAGGAGCCTCGAAGCGGCAGGAAGAGCCCCCACGAACAAGCTTCAACACGAAACAGCGCTAACGACGGCATCGGCACATGGCTCGCCAATGTTCCGTCCTTTGAAGACGCGCAGACTCTCTCTTATTCCGCACTAGAACAAACATCTGTTCCAAGGCGACTCCTGATACCGCCATCCCGGGACGACATCACCCCATCGCGCGGTACATTTTACACTGACGACGGCGCGGCATCTAGCCCTACCCTGGTACCACCGGAATCCCGACTTAAGAAGTCATACAGCTGGTGTACTGATCTTTCAGGAAAGGCGAGTACTCGGTTACAACTTGCGTCGAGACACGCTTCAAAACAAGCATCAAAATACACATCAACGTTGTCCAGCTCAGACGTCTCCATTTTCCAGAAGAAGATTACCTCGGATCGGATAGCTGTGACGAAGGGCAAACGAAAAGAGTTGGAGCCAAACCAAAGGGCGGCGGTGGATCGAATTCTGGCAAATATACCAGCAGAAGCGACAGCTGCCGAAGTGGAGAGGGTGATATGGGAAGGCGCAAACCCGATGGCGACACATCCAGAATTCGGGTACTTCTTCATTCGAGTAGCGTACGAGATGTCGCCAGACATCCTTACCCTTCTCTTGGATTTTGGGGCTGATATTACTCGTGTCAATCCGGCGCCATCATCGTACTACTCCGCCATGCATGCCGCAACCTTAGGACGGCAGCTCGCCACCGTCCGTTACCTTGCTTCTTTGGGTCACTCGATCGACAACCCTGACCATGATGGAGAAACGCCTCTTCATCTTGCTTGCAGGACGCCTGGTGCGTCTGCAATAGCAAAGTACCTTGTTGAAGCTGGTGTGGACGTGAACTTTGAGGCGAAGAACGGACGCACACCACTACAGTCTGCCCTCAAAGCGGTCAGACTCGAGGGCAAAGAGAGAAGCATGTTGATTGAGCTTCTGCAAACACATGGGGCTGAGGGTGAAGTGAAGAGGGATTTGGACTGTGGGAGGGGTAACGAGAAGGGAAGACATGTGCTTGGATTAACATGAACTTCCAGGTTGATCAGGACAAAATGAAAGTTCCTTTGTTTCTGCTTCCGGCGGCGATGATTACTTCTCCCGTTTTCGGGCCCCGCGCCATACCTGAAATAGTGGAAATGTCACTCGGCTCCGCTTTGTACTCGCAGGCTCTCTTTAGGCGTTGTTATAATACGGTGGTCAACTGAGAATGGCGAAATCGGAAAAGATACCCAAATTATTGTATTAAAAGCATAATCGATGGTGTTGAATACCTCTGAAATAAACCCCGATACTGCTTGATACTACATCCAGCATGTGGTTGATCTGGAAGGTACTCTGGATGCCGAAACGTCTCTAGCCGCCGCTAACTTATCGTGAGGTCCACTCTTCGTCGGCCACCTCCGCTACCAAGGACTCACTCACCTCAGCTTCTCACCCATCCCCAAACTCTTGCGGCACACATTGCTCCTTACAACGCATACTATGAACAATATGGGAAACGCATACAAGCTGTGGGTGGGAGGAAAAGAGGTGGAAGGTCGAGCGGAGCAGTCAGTTAGCGGGACCCCTCATTCGTGACCCACCCCAATTGCTAACAGCATCACAGACTCGCCGTTGAAGACCCCGCGACTGGGGAAATCTTCGCGCACTACCATGCTGCATCTGCAGCTGATGTCGAGGATGTCGTCCAAACTGCACACAAAGTCTTCAAATCGGGCGTGTGGTCGAGAGCCCCGCGCCATGTGCGTGCGGATACGCTCGACCGAATCGCAGAACTCCTGACCAAGAATCTCCCAAGGCTTATCGCGCTGGAAGTACAGCAGACCGGACGCGCTATTCGTGAGATGAATGCCCAAGTTCCGACTCTTACGAAATGGTTCAAATATTACGCCGCGTTGATACGAACCGAAGAGCGCTCTGTCTTGCCAACCGTCGGTAAACTACACAATTGGGTTGACCGTAAGCCGCTCGGTGTAGTCGCGCAAATTACGCCGTTCAACCACCCAATGTTGATTGCTGTCAAGAAGATCGCACCCGCATTAGCCGCGGGCAACTCCATCGTGCTGAAACCGAGTGAGCTGACGCCGCTCACCAGCATTGAGCTTGGCAAGCTTTTGAAAGAGGCCGGTTTGCCCGACGGCGTTTTTTCAGTATTGCCAGGCGACGGTATCACGACCGGAAAGGCTCTTGTTGAGCACCCGCTCATCAAAAAAGTAGATGTTACTGGCGGCACACCAGCAGGACGCGCCATCGGCGCCATCGCAGGACGCAACCTGGCACACTACACAGCCGAACTCGGTGGCAAGGCTCCCCTGATCGTGTTTGAGAAAGCACACGTTGATCTTGCAGTCAATGGCATTGTGTTTGCAAGCTTCATAGCCAGTGGCCAGACATGTGTGGCAGCGACGCGTATCATCGTGCAGAACAACATCGTCGATCAGGTAGTGGAGAAGCTGAAGGCCAAAGTTCAGAGCATTGTGAGGCGGATGGGCTCACCAAAGAATGTGGAGTCTATGATGGGTCCCCTCATATCGGCGAAACAGCTCAGCAACGTTGAGACACTAGTCAACGACGCAAAGGATGCAGGTGCGACGGTTGTCACAGGTGGCCAACGAATGACTCACAAATCTTCACTGGACGATACCGATTTCTCGAAAGGCTACTTCTATCCACCAACCATACTGACGGATAGCACCACAAAGAAAATTGTCGATACGCGCATATGGAAGGAAGAGGCCTTCGGTCCCGTCATTGTCGTCGTAGGCTTCGATACTGAAGAAGAGGCCCTTGAGCTTGCAAACGACAGCGAATTCGGACTGGGCGCTGCTATCTGGACACAAGATCTTTCGCAAGCTTTCCGCGTGTCGGAGAGTATCGAGAGTGGCATCTGCTGGGTCAACACACATCATCGCAACGACCCAAGCTCCCCATGGGGTGGCATCAAGAGCTCGGGAGTGGGCAGTGAGAACGGCATCGATGCTTACAATGCTTATACAACATCGAAGAGTACGATTGTTAACTATGCGACTGCGGAAGAAGGACTGGCTAGCGATGACTGGTTCAGAGAGGGCACTGGCGAGGTTAGATATGGATGAGAGATATCATGTCTCGATCTCGTGAAAGAGAGGCCGCTATCACGCGAGGCGTCATGTTTCGTAGAAAAAGCCACTCTTGAGCGCCTCGTCTGCTCTGAAATAAGTACAGTGAAAGAACACAACAATCTGTGACTGAAACCTGGTGGTTACTGGTACTTGCGATGACGGGGGTCTTGCGAATGACCTAAGCCAGTGAGAGAGAAGGATCGTGACTATAATCGGTCACTTTATATACTAACTATTCCCTACCAGACGTAGTGCTGATCTACTCTTCTCTCAACCCTAAGCATTCTGCTGAACTTGTGTCTAGATCTCCAACTCTATCGTCCGGCCATGTCGAGCACTAGTCAAGATGCGCCAGCGTATGCACCATCCGGAAGTCAAGGAAAGGTCCACAAGTCTAATTCATCTCTGAGTCTCTCTTCCACTTCGGAATCCAGACCTTCTGCCACAGCCCCATCTGTATCAAGAGAGCGAGGCACAGACCCTGATGCTGCTTGGACGGCCAGGTCATGGGTAGGAAGATCTAGTAAGAGCAACATGTTTAGAGCACTACAAAAGGCGGGCGAAGACGTCAGTGTATATGGCAATGCGCCTTGGAAAGACTTCACGGCAAAGGATTTCGCTATGGCTTTGGTCGCCAGTCGCAATAAGCGCATCGATCAAGGACTTATCGAAGGAACACCAATTATAGGTGGTGACTATGAGCGAAAGCCGCGATCCATCAGCTCCACCAAAAAGAAAGATATCACCCATATACACACAGCTCCGGCGAAAGAGCCCGAACCGATCTCGAAAAGCCAACTTATGTTCATTTTGAGGAGCCTCCATTCACACCTTCTCATGATCAAAACTGCTGCTATTGACGAGGCAGAAACCTCACAGCACGGCAGCCCACAAGCGGGAGTAAATGACACAAATGTATTCGTCAACCCTTATCCAGAGCTCTGCAGCACACCCGGGTTTGAGCTTGACGGGACACATCCCACAGAGTACAGGATCATGTTTGACAGTTGTTCGAAGCCCATAATCTCAGAGAAAGCCCAAATGCTGGTCCGCACGGTCTTGCACCATCAACACGAACTTCTCTTCTACCACAAGCAGTGCGGAGAAATTAACCGTGACAGGAAACACTACTTGGCGTGAAAAGAAGTCTACTATATCCAAAGGATTGAGCTGTGGCGCGAGATGATGAAGAGCGTAAGTGTTGATACTGATAGTGAACTCGGAAATCAGGTGGAGGCTATTGTCAACGACACTTTTGTCAATGTAGATGATCTGGAGAGGGATGGCCGACTTTAGGAAAGCCGCGACGAAAGTCCGATAGTGTTAGTCTGCTAGACATGTAATAAATCGTGCTCTTAGAAGCTAGTGTTGCGAGCGGGAGTGCTTTCGCGCGTGCTATGTGGAACGAAGGGGCAAGCTTTGGAGGTCCGGAGATGGCTGAGGTCACGTGGGGAAGATTGCATCGGGAGAGTGACGTCATCGCTTTGGCGAAACTTTGCGACGCGTCGCAATCAACGGCCGTAACACCACTACCCAGCCACAATTTGAACGGCTGTCTCCAGTCCACACTCCTCATCCCAAACTACACGTCTTGTTCAAAGGCTACGATCAGTACGGGCAGCATGAAGCGCCTCATGCTCGACCAACTGGCCATGCAGCGGCCTACCAGGGGTGGCAGCCAGAGCGGTTCAGGGCTCACTCTCTCCAACTCAGCAAGCATGGAAAAGGATCGAGCTTGAGAACAGATTTTGGAACAGTTGTTATACACCGTATCATGGCTGACCACTAATACTACAACAAGACAGCTGTACACAAGCAAACGTTCCTCCTCTCGTCCACAAGCCCCGAGCCTGCGATCGAATATGCTCCCGCAGTCGATTCGATTGACACGCGTCAAATGCCGTACTACTCATCATCTAGAGCGAATTTGTCGTCAGAAGGATCGGTCAGGCTCCACAGCATCTTGTCCTCCTCAGCGCGACGCTCGTCCTCGGCATCCAACTCACGATCGCCGATCCTGCCTGGGTACCCAGGTGCCAGAAGCTTGTCGAACAGAATCCGCCCACCGACCGCAACATCGTCACTAGCTTTGGCTCGCGAGACAGCACGCTGCTCTTCGTGGTCGAGGCTGTCGGTAATAAATGCAGGCAGGGGTGGAATGTAGTGCCTGAACTGATGGGTACACCGACTAGTCTGATGGCCAAAGCGATACTGCTTACTGCGGAAGCGCTTGTTCTCAGGACCAGGAGCTTTCGCGCAAATTTCGCACTCGATCGTCTCCTTTACAGGGCACGCGTCGGCGTCATGCACGTCTGCCTTTTCACAGTACCAACAGAACTGAGCGGTACCCCACGTCTGAGGCGGGATAGCCTTCTTCTCCTCTGCAAGATCCATCCAAATATCGTTGATGGAACGACCGGCGATGGTGCAGTCTGACGGGAATCGATTGCCAGCCGTATCCGGAAACAAGACTGGGAAGAGGACAACGAGAAAGAACAGTGTTGTCTCATACACTGCATCGTTGGAGCTGTTGTGTAGCCAGATATTACTTGTATCGATTTGGAACCCACGAAGAAGCTCGACGAACCTCGGCAAGCTCTCACCGCGTTCTTTGTCTGGAACAGCGACGATACCGGCGTGGCTCGCCAGTGCCCCAAGCGATCGGATCGTAAGAACGATGCTGTCAAGCTTAGCCGTGTTAAGATTCCATTGCTCCTTTAGCTGGCGCTCATCATTGTTCAATCCTTGACCAAAGAAGATTACTGGCCTCTTCGACCCATCGTCGCAGCGCTGGTTATTCAGAAACTGGACAAGGACTGCTTGAGCCTCAGACTTCGTAACAAAGCGCGTTTGACAAAACCTTGGGTTCAGCTCGGTATCACCGAAAGGGATACCAAACTTGTCTTTCCCCTTGTTCCGCATGTGACACGTCTCCACAATGCGTAGGTGATGTACCGCGATGTTTCGAATGAGGTTTTCGAAATCGCCTGGGCTCGTGCAACTCCGAAGCTTCTTCATCGGGAAGACGACGAGACCGCCCTCGTTGATGATCTCCATTGGGTTGTCGGGAGGTTGGTTGTACCATTCGAGGTCTAGACAAACTCCCAGCGTGTCGTCCCACTTTGCCGGTGCGCCCGGGATTGGAGTAGTGCTGAAGCTGCGGACGAGGTCAAGAGCTTTGCGACCCTTGCAGAAAGCCTTGACACCCTCAAGCGTGTTGGGATGTATCGTAGTAGTCGAAGCCATATTGAGTGCTCGCGGTGTAGGGCTTTGACAGTTAGCCCAGGTCACAGAATGATTAGAGGCTTTCCATACCTCTATATATCCGGAGATAGGGAAGTGGTAATTCGAAAACACCGATGTGAGGATTCTGATATAGATCACACAACTTTCGCGTTTCGATATAATGTTTTTTGGCCGAGGAGTCGAGTTGAGCTTCGCCACGATGGTCCTTTGGAACAGAAAGCAGTGTTAATATATTGATAGAGGAGAGCAGCCTGGGAACTAGCCTGTGAAATGCTAAGAGAAAGAGTCAATTGCATCAGTGACGACATACGCAGCGTGTGGCCTCCAGACAACAGAGACCATATTCATTACCTCTGTTTACTAACTCACTAGGCCGACACAGAGTGCCGAGGATGGACTTACAGGATCAGTGTCGACATCAAGCAGCTAAATACCGAAAGCTTTCAAGCAGCCAGCAAACCAGCTGTTCGCTTGATCGTACTTGCAAGCCAAAGACTGGATGGTGACAAGCTCTGGGTAGATGTCTGCCAACAAGCGTCTGAATCATGACATGCCTTGTAAAGATAGTCCGAATTTAGCGTGTCTCATCTTCACATTAGCAGTACAAGGGACATATGGTCCTGAAAATGGCGTTCAAAGACGTTCATACTGCTCAAGGGTTTCACAACTTTTATGAGTGTTATCAACTGGTCTTCTTGCAAGCATGACCAACGTAAATCCATCCCCCGTTGACTTGCCAAGTCACTCTAACCGCCCACATGCTAAGGCTCAACTAACTTCTCCAAGATCTCATTCATAGCCCTGTCTGCCTCGCCCATCCTAGCCTCGTGATCTTCCCCGGGAAGCTGCCATGAGAGACTGTTTTGTAACCTCTCCCAGAACTCCAGGTAATCTCTCATTGGCTCCTCCAGGACTGTCTCGACCTCATCCTCCGGAGTCTCAGCGTTGACCCGGCGAAGTTGTGCTGAGATATCGAGGAGGAGCCGGATCATGTGCTGAGAATAGAAGTCGATCATGATAGGCGGAGCAGCGAGAGCTAATGACGTGGGCTCGTGGCGTGCACCGAATCGGTCAGGGTCGAGAGACAGATCCTTCTCCTTGAGTAAGTACTCCTTGGCAAGGCTAAGCTTGCTGCGCAGCATCCCGCGGTATTTCGCCTCTTCACCGGGACCGAAGTTGGCAAAGTCAGGCGCATCGTTGGTTTTGGTGTCGACAAGCGCTGTGACAGTAAGCTTTAGGTGCTTGAACCCGTTGTCTTGTTGGTTGAATGCGACTCTTGAATCGGTGTTGCGGCCACCTCCAACCTGGCCAGAGACCCAATAACGGCGGAAGTCATCGTCGCCGAATGCGAGAGCGGTTTTGTCCTTGTCGTTGACGCCGATTTTGCGGGTGCGTACGGGCATTGTGGGTGTAGCTGGGGTTCAAATTTGCGGTCGCGATAGGAGTATGAGGGAGCAAGTGATCGAATTATTTTACGATTGCGACCTCGCCGTAGAAGCAGCTAGAGAGCGGGGGTGCTCAAAGGCAACATCAAGGCAACGGGGGCAGTGTTTGGTGCAGAGCTTGAAGTGTTGGTGAGCACGGGCCGCGAGTCGCATTCACTACCGTATCGTCATAATTTCTCCTTATCAAGCAATTGGTAGAGCTACAGACTGGGCACAGTGAATGTGATACTCTGTGCGCTCATGACCTAGAACAAACTATCTAGGTAGTCTGAGCTTTCCGGGCACCCAATATGGACTACGCCACTAAGAGCCTGTCCTGCCTCTAATATCTTTTCGGCCTCCTCCAAAGCAGACTCGGTGGCCTCACTCAACTGCTTGGTTTCATTGTCATATGGGACCACCTCCTGCCGTTGCGGATCATAATGTGCTTTGTGATAGTAGCTGATACCGCTCTTACGAAGACGTCTTAGTAGACCAACTAGTGCCATGATCTCTCCTTCGATGATCATAGGGAATGTTGGAGTGTCGAAAATGCGGATCTTGGACCGGAATTCTTCCTGTACTGAGTTGTATGCTTCCATCAATCCATCGCCCTCTCGATCTTCAATCTCGTCGGGGTCTGCGATGCACCAGTTACCATCTTTATGAAGATCATGAGCGATGTGCGAAAGTTCCCACATGATCAGCTTCATACCCATCGCGCTGATGTACACATGCGGGTCGTGAGATTGGTGAGCGGACGACGGCGGCGGCTGGAAAATGATCTGTGAGGATCTCCACGACCCAATACCAGTGTGGGGGGATCTTTCTGACTTTGGGCCCTGAAACAACCTTCTCACCTCTCTGGAATACTGGAAGATGTCACGACGAATCTTTCGACTGTATATGAACAAAGCTTGTTGTGCGAAGGCATTCGCAACCTGCTCCCTTGTCAACACTCGCGCTATCTTAGCGTTCCTGCAAGTGCACGGCGAGTCGACAAGGATGTTGGGCTTTGCTCTGTTGTAGGCTTCATGAAGTTCCTTTTGTGGGTTGTCTTGGTGCCAATCAGGTTGTTTTTCATCCTCGTGTGTATGCTTGCGTTTCAGTCCTGCGACGGGGGGCGGAATATGTGAGTGCGATTCTGGTTCATCGTGCTCAAACTCCGGAACGCCTTGGGGTATCGCACCTGATGGAACAGGGTCTGCAGCTGCCTCGGGCTCCGCATTCGATGTGCCGTTATCGTTCGCTAGAGTGGGCTCATAGCTATCTTCTTTGCTTGGTTCTGACAATTCTTCACTGGGAGTTGAAGGTAGTACTGTGGAAGCTGCAAGAACCAGATTGTTCCCCTTCCGTACCTTAACGTGAGCCAGTAGAGCTTCGATTATTGCATCTGCGGATGTCTTCGGGGCCTGTAGAGATATGATATCGTACCCATCGTCCTTTAGCAACTTCAATCTTTCGATGTTGTTGGCTTTCTGCTTCCATGTCTTCTTATCCCAGACTTTGTCCAAGCTCAGGCCCTTGTGAGCGATGCCTTTACTTGCTTTCTCTTCCCACATCCGATTCTCTGACGAGAGTTTCGCGCATGGATGTGATTGTGGGATGACAGGAGCCTTCTCGAGTGGATCGATGGCGGGTGCTGGCGGACTGCCGGCAAGATCATCAGTTCGCGAACGTGTCGATGTTGAAGCTGAAGGAGGTACGGGGTCCGCGAGGCAGCTTTCCGCCTGCGTGATAGAGACAGCATTCCTCTCGCGCATTCGCTTGATCAGGTCTTCACTCGGATGTTGGTAGTTTGAGCCATTGGCAAGCGCTTGCGCACGGCACAGTTGATCGCTGGTGAGATCTTTTGGCTTACTGTTTACCGTGTTCCACGCATGGTTGATACAGTGAGGCTCAAAGGCGACAAAGCGGCCAGTCTTTTGTGAACGCTTGTGAATCCTCCTATCAATGCACTGCATCTTATACGAAGCAAGTCTTATGATGGTGATTAGTGTCTCGTAAAAGTGCAAGGATGGTATTCCGTACCGGTTTGCTATCCAGGTACCGTTTAGCACTTTTCCAAACTAACGTGCTTGGATGAAACTGGGTGGTTCTTCCGTGCAGGACAAGAAGACCAGCCAAAGAAGTAGAGCCGAATGGTTGTGCGGAGAGTGAGAGGTCCTCGGAGGGTGTAGTCCGCGCCCGTAGTTATACAGGAAGCAGGTACATCTTGTGGGGCAAATCGCTTTCCCTCCACGTCGTATGACATGATCTTTGGCGCGTGCGAGTGAAGCTGAATAGCTTTCACCAGGTTGAATCACCACGATGTCTGTAAAGAGAACTACCTGAGAAGCGGGTTGAAGCAAGCCAGTAGGATGCAGCTGCGGGCCGAGCTCTGGCATGTAGCATCTGTAGAAAGTCAATCGTATAGCTGCCGTAGTGAATACACCGGATCTATATCCCTGTGCTAATAGTCGGACGCATTGTAGAGTGCAGTTAAACGACGAAAGCTTCAAGTGGATTGCCCCATTCTGAACTGATCAACAGAGTTGACTTAATGGCGTGAGAAAGATGTAGCAACCTCTTGTCAGCGAAGCCATTGGTATTGAGTTCATCGCGACAAACAAAGTCTAATGTTTCAATATTTCGAGCTCGCAAAGCAAACCTTCTCATGTGAGCAGCGCCCACCTAGATTTGGGAAGCTCCCGCGAAGGCAATAATAGAATGAGACAGGACTCTAGTTCTTTATGGCCACGTTTGAGGCTCGAGGCGCTATAGTGGAACGGGATGACAATGAGATCGCTTGTTCGACGTGACGGGCGACAGAACCGTTGAGAAGATGCGCAGCAGATATCCCTGGAAGGAGCGGACCGCTCGATCATCATTGAAAATAGAGTGTTGGAGTAAGCACGCGTCTGATAAAATCTGCAGCAGTGTTGCTCTGGCTAAGAATTGACGCGTTGTTCTGGCAAGCAGCTTAGGGGCCTCGTCACGTAATCTTCTCGCAGTGTAAAAGAACACTTGCTTTCTTCGTGGGCATAGGTTCCGAGATGGCGCTGATGGTGTAGGTGATTGAATTTGGTTGGTGTAACAGACACGAGGTGACGAGGTCCGGCCAAACCTCGGCACCAAGCGCGTGGGCGACGTGACACACTAACTTTAGTGGCGTCATTCATCCAACCTCCTTCAATCCAAACACATATTCCCTTTTGACATTATTCCTTTCAGTCTGACTGCCCTGGTCTAGTCTCGTAGAGACATCGCTGGATGAGTACATAGGCCCTGTCTCGCTTTCAGTCCTCGTGTCTTTCGGATACGGCTTCGACCACCTCACGCCGTCAAATCGCGACAATATGCATCGCGACCTGACTGAGTCCATTCGGCAAGTACATGCTCACTCATCTATTCGTCCTGCATTCTCGATATCGCGTCCGCTTCCAATGAGGTGTACGTCCATCGCGCCATTTCCTCAACGCTCACCGTCTCCTCGTCTCCGCCATCGTGTCATCTTGTTCAATGTTATCAGCTGCATGGTCATTCCTGTACTTCGAAGATACCTTCAACGCGAGTAGACGTTTGATCGAACTTTGGCGCCGCTTACGCGCGCATCCGTGTGTGTTCATGTCTCCGCCCGTTTGTTATCGCGGTGTCACGTGACAAGGCGCTTGCTGCCTTCAGGGCAGGCTGCTTGCTATTGGCTGTCCGTGCTAGCACAATCAACTCTATCGGCACAACCAGCTGTACCGATACTACATTGTTTTAAGCACCGATCTCGTCTTCCCCTCGCTGCAGCGGACTGGCAATGGCCACGCCTGGCAGCAACCGCTATGCGATGTTCGCTAGCGCAGACAGCAGCGAAACTCCCGTCCGCAGTCCCGCTATTGACCGTTCCCAAAACCCATTCCTCAACCAGATTGCCGATGACTCGATACCATGGCAAGAGGTCAAGAAGCGCGGCGCTCCTGCAGTGCAGCCGGCACCACCGGTTCGACGCTCTCCACAGGTGCTGAATGACCGCACCAAGGCTATCCTCAACCGCCGGCGCGCCCAGCAAGGACAAGAGCGCATCGTCTCAGGCTCGCCGGACAACACGCCCGAGAAAGCATACGATCCACACGAGAACTGGTGTGGCGTCTGCTCGTACAAGTTCGCCAACAAGGCTGCACTGCTCAGTCACATCAAGCAGAGCGTCGGACACGAAAACTATTGCAACCTTTGCAAGCGCGTCTTCTTGGACCGCAATGGTCTCAAGAACCACGTCGACAATGCAGCGAATCATGAAGTTCATTGCAATCTCTGTCTCTCCGCTTTCAAGGACGACTGGGCTCTCAAGAACCACCTCGAGAATAACTATAGTGTCGGCCATGAGTGGGTGTGTCTCACCTGTCTGCTCGGCTTCAAGACTCGCGCTGAGTTGGAGCGACATCTTCAGACCGCTGCGAAGCATACGTGGTGCGGAACATGCCAGCGCCGCTTCCCCAATCAGGATATGCGCGACGCGCATTGGGAACAGACGAACAGTAAGTGGTTTGAGGGAATCTTGGTTGCGAGCTCGTGTCTTTTT
Organism: Alternaria ventricosa; assembly: GCF_023758065.1. NCBI lineage: Eukaryota > Fungi > Ascomycota > Dothideomycetes > Pleosporales > Pleosporaceae > Alternaria > Alternaria ventricosa. The sequence goes on along the minus strand of NW_026055684.1, from coordinate 1,269,621 downwards.
GTCTGGTCAGAGCGTTCATTCTCTTGTTCAACGATTACTTCATCTTTACGACTTGACTGACCAAGGTAAGGGCACAAGCATTGCTTACAACCAGGTTGCGATTTCGATGGACCGGACCAGTCAACGCTTGCACGACATCTCAAGAGTGATCACTTCCAGTGCGAAGGCTGCAAGCGCATACTACCGAGCTTTACCAAGCTCACGCAGCACTACGAGAGCTGTGCATTCGCACTTGCCTGCCCCCAATGCGGCGAGCACTGTGCTGGAAAGACCCAACTGGGTATTCACCTCGAGAACTGTTTCCTTTGCGAGGAATGTGGCTTCCACACTCACCACGAGGGCAACTACCACATTGTGAGTGATCTGCCACGCGACTGACTCACGACTGCCACGCTGACAACACACCAGCACATGACTAAGCACAGGTCCGCTGACATTGGCTGTTGGGCTTGCGACGCACCGATGCGCACCTACTCCAGTCTCATCAATCACTTGGAGTCAGGCAAATGCCCCCACTTCAACGACCCGGCGCTTCTCACGCGCTGTCTCGGAAAGTGGTGGTACTCCGCGCTTTACATGGATCTCGATATGCATGCATCCATTCGCATAGGCCGCGTCGATATCCGCGAGGTACAGCGTTGGTCGGCTTCCGGAGACCTACACCCTTTCGTGTGTCGCGATGAAGGATGTGGAAAGGTCTTCGGTCATCTGAGTTCACTGGTATTGCACTGTGAGAGCCAGGCTTGCGGTTGGGGTGTCGATCGCTTGAACATGCCCGGGCTAGAGAAGGAGTTCAAGCAGATGTGTATTCGGAGGGATAGTGCTAGTGCCTAGAAGCGAGTACAACCTCCGATGGTAGTGGAGATGCTCGAGGACCGATCTGGAACGCGGAGGACAGTCATTCGGTCTGTCTCTTCCATACTACTTGAGCTACGCCTGAAGATGCTCATTTCATACTCAAGACTCAGTCGTATAGCTTTTAAGATACCACGAAGAGTTCACTGACACACTTTTCATGACGTGGTGTTAACTCGTTCCAAGTGTATCCGACCATCACATCGGTCGCGCCAGTGAATCGATCACTATACAACCAGAAGATGCGAACTCTGAACCCAGCTGACTATAGTTATAGTTTTACAAACGAGCTCATTCGACTCTTTTTTGGCCTTTTGAACGCGTCATAACGTGTGTCACGCCAACCGTTCATCATGACCTTGTCACAGTCTCACCGCCTCCGCTCACCATTATGGCTGCCCTTACCCTCTAGACGCCCAGTGATCTTCTTCTCGAACTCATCAGGATGGAGCGTCCTGCCTGTCTTGTCCCTGAATCGCCAGCTGACCCTATTCCATACCATTGAGCAATCTTGCTGTAAGATGCGAGCGACTAAACGTAAGTCATCGGCGGAGAAAGTATCGTCGGGTTTGACTTCGAGTTCGAGGGGACGAGCGACGACGGGGCGGGTGTTGTTGTTGTTGTTGCTGTTGCCGTTGTTGGCATTGGGCTGAGGGGGCGCTCGCGGAGGCACTTTGTTTGAAGGGGCTTTCTGTGCTGAAGCTTTCGCATCTCCGGCACCGCCGCCGGTTTTGGTTTTCTGGTTGTTCTTCCTCCCTGTATTCCAGTTGTTTCCACCGATGTTATCCCAGCTCGCGGCAGCATCATTCGCGCCGTCTCCACCACCCGTAGTGGCGCCAGTGCCCCATCCAACTTGGGTTTCCCAGGCATTCGTACCAGTACCTGCAGTATCTCCCCCAGCGAAGTCCCAGGTTGTAGTATCACCCCATGCATCGGGTGCTTTGTCCGCAGAGTTGTTCTTGTCACCAGACTCGTCTTTGCCGTTACCCGTATCTTCTCCAAACGTGGCACCAAATATCCCGCCATCATCCCCTGTTTCCTCTTCCTTCTTCTCCTCTTTTTTCTTATCATCCTTCTTGTTGTTCCCATTATTGTGATCTGCATTCTTCTCCTTCTTCCCCTTCTTGCCTCCACCCCCCTGCTTGGCCCCACTTGGTTGCCAATCGCCCGGCTTGATCTCCTTGAAGCGATGTTTGCATTCATGCTCAGCTTTACCAAATTCTTCGCTTATCTTAGCCCAGGTATTCTTTGAATCGTCCTTCATCTGCATCAGCTTCTCGTCTTGTTCTTTTGTCCATCCATTTGACTCTCCATCCTTTTTGTCATTATCTTCTGGGACTGTGTTGTTGTCCGGGACAGTCGTAGCCTCCCAAGGTGCTGCGGGTTCATCTTTCTTCTCTTTGTTGTCGTCGCCACCTGTAGCGTCTGGAGTAGTGCCCCAAGTGGCTGCAAATGGATCGCTTGTGTCATTGCCCGATTCCTGTACGACCCATTCATCACCTTTGTTACTTGAGGCCTTCTTCGAGCTCGACTTCTTCGATCCGCTCTTTGCATTGGCGTCACCCCACCCATTGTTACCCCACAAGTTATCTCCATCAGTGGCGGGCTTGGCCGAAGCTGCTTTCTTTGGAGTACTCTTCGCGCCTACTAGCTCCTTTGCCGGCCGTTGTTCAGAAGGTACCTTCGCAAGGCTGGCTGCAGTAAGTCGTGGTTTGCCGGTGCCTGTGAGCCTGCCTTTTCGTCCGTCGCTCGCGGTCCACTCTACGATGCGACCAGGAGTAGACATCTGATGGTAATTAGCCTACAAGCTTCGTCATGGTATTCAATGGGGGCAGTCACTATGTTAGTGGGTTGACCGAACTTTCTAGGTTGCGGCGGAGGCGGGGGTGCGGGTGGCTTTACTTCCTTGTACGGCTTGTCACTAAAGCCTAGGATATATGCCATGGATACCCTACGCGGAGCGCCATTCGCGTCCGTCATCCTGGTAGCTTGGAGGTGCAGGCGCTGAGTTCAAAGTGCTGGTGTTGACGCCGCGCGTGAGAACGGACGCGGTCCGTAAGCGACGGCGATGAAAACTCCGCACGGAGATGAGCGGCAATTGGGTGAACAAAGCAAGCTGAGACTGAGCACGCAGGGAATACGCGTTGGTGTTGCGGGGACGGGTGTGGGAGCGGACTGACGGTTGTCTTGGCGACAAACAGATCGGTTCAGAACCTCTAGAATTCGACGGCAGAAGAGAAGAGTACATGATGGAACAGTAACCAAATTAGAATAAAGGACATTATCCCACGAAATACGCATCCAGAAGAAAGTGTGTGGACAACGAAGAGGATATTTCATGAAAGACATATGGGTGTTACCTTTCGCCCCAACTGGCTGACGTAGGTAGCCAGGCTACCAGCCGAGTAACCCAATCACGAAAATTCATCTCCGTGGTCCTCAGCTGTACCTCAATGTTCTGTATTAGTGCATAGTGGTAATCGTGCGAGACCCTCAAGGATTGCGGATGTCAGCGCGTGCAGACTGCACAGCCCGTTGCAACCCTGTCATGTCATCTACTGATCCCTAACAGATTAGAACAGACGGTGCGTCGCACCCAGAATTCACTAGGAAGGCTGTGAACGAACAACAATGTTGCGGGCGTAGGACAGAGCACGACGCCATTCGAAGGAAGTTGAGACGGAGCCATGGCTGACTAATCTGCACGCTAACGTTCTGGGCCCTTGCATTGCGGGCAAGCTGGCATCTCCGTGTACGTAGCTTGGCGCTCGACGAAACATCGAATTCGACACGACAGAGCAGCATCACTATATACCCGCCATGCTGTTCCCATCTCTCGCCATTCTCGCTGCGGCGAGCAGCTTGCTGTCATTCGCGACGGCGCACAACATCCAAATGAAGGCCCACCAGCGCGAGTGCTTCCACGAATCCCTCCACAAGGACGACAAGATGACAGTCACGTTCCAAGTCGGCGACCGGGAGTTTGGAGGCAGCGGAAATTTGGAGATTGATTTCTGGGTGCGTCAATGAGACTCTAACTCCGCCTCCAAACCACATAGCTGACTATCTATACACAGATCGAGACGCCCTCTCGAAGCTACCAAGTCCACGAACGCGGCGTATCCTCCGGCGACCACTCCTTCGACGCCAAAGAAGACGGCAAATACACATACTGCTTCAACAACGAGCACTGGGGCGCGAACACGAAGGAGGTCTCGTTCAACGTACACGGCATTGTCTACGTCCCCGAATCGGAAGCCCCCCAAGACCCATTGGAGAAGGAGGGTAAGGAACCACACTGAGCAGCTGGAGAGGATAGTACTGACGGAACCAGTGCGAACAATGTCGGAACTCGTCTCCCAGGTCAAGGACGAGCAGAGCTACATCATCGTGCGCGAGCGAGTGCACAGGAATACTGCCGAGAGCACCAACGCGCGCATCAAGTGGTGGAGCATCTTCCAGTTGATGGTACTCATTGGCCAGGGTTTCTTCCAGGTGTGGTGGCTGAAACGGTTCTTCGAGGTAACCAGCACCCATGCATACCATTACCACTCCAGCAGTACTCAACTAATCCCGTCTACAGGTCAAGCGTGTGGTTTAGCTTTCTCTCTTCCCGCTCTCACGAGCTGCGTGCGGCGCAATATCTCCAGTTTTTGCCGCTAGTCTACGCACTTTGTCTCGATTCTTCTGGCGTTGGAAGCGTGTGTTTAGGAGAATGAGCACCGGAAAAGGCGGGAGTATGGCGGATTACTTTATATGACTCATCAGCGAGATCTGGGTAAGATTACATTTTCATATGCAGAGTTCATCCAGTTCGCTCTATGTTCCACGGGTCTGCTTCTGCCTACGAAGCTTGGCACGTATTGACCCGACTAAAATCTGGTTTGGGTCAGCTGATTCGAAGACAGCCTGGCACCTTGAGAAGAAGATCATTTTAGTGGTTGATGAAGACAGGTTTCGTGAATCTTAGTGTGGTTAGCCCACCTCAACGTATTACTGAATCATTCACCAATCTTGCTTCCATCTGCGGCATTTCTATATAAAGGTGTCCCTATCACTCCATGTTTAGACTTCTGTCTCTACCTCAATGTTCTCAGCTCATCTCTCAACCCTTCGTTTGTCATTAATCTCCTGATCCATCTCATTACGTCGACAACAGGTCAGGCAGCGACGTTGCAGCCTCAACGTGGTCAATCCGTCACTTTGTGCGCGTCTCTATCCGCAGTTGTCGGGTGAAGGCGGGAGACACGTCGCGAATTTGCACTGTCGGTGTACTCCCTTCTGTTGTCGGGGTAGCGTGCCTTCTATCACTGGTCGCTGCTGCCTCCCATACGACCGTCACCACGAGCAACGGCAGTATAAATAGTCAACAACCCCCGCCCGCCTCCTCCAACACCAAATATGAGCCTCTCGATTCAACCTGCTGCAAGCACACCAGATGAACCCTTCTCAACATGGCGCGCCTTCCGGCTGGCCTCAGGCTATGAGCTTGGATGACGTGCGTGACGCTGCATCCACGCGCAAAGACTCGATGGCTACCTTTGGCGCTCCCTCTCCACAAACAACTGCGGCAAGTACTTTCATCCCAACTCCTCTTTCCCCTGAGCCCGAAATTCTCCACCAGCCGCAACATCGGTACAACGTGCCTGTACCACATTGGGCGAACAGGCAACGACCACCTACTCCGCCCCTTCATCACCTCGACGATGTCCAGTATACATCGCCGTACGGCACATTTGCACCAGCATATATTCATCCCTCAGTATCGAACATCCAGGGCTATCCGTCAACTGTTGTTCCACCCCCTCGATTTCATCCATCTGCCAACATTCTGCAACCCTCGCCTCAGCAGCAAATATTCGACTCTCAGCCTGCTCAGAAAGCGCCCTCTATCCAGTATTGGCCAACCGACAACCGTATTACAGTAGACGCACAGAGCAAGAAGAAGCAGGACGAGTACAAAAGAAAAGGCGAGGGTAAAGTAGCCGCCACGAATAGCTCTTAAGTTATCTTGCTAACTTATCACTAGTATGTAGCTCCCTTGCTATGCTTTGCCAATGCAGTTCTGAGGCATCTTACTATTTGTAGCTCCCTTGCTATGCTTTGCCAACACCCTATTTAAGGGAAAACCCGAACACCCTAGAGCCTACATCAAGATAAAAGCTTGCGAAGTTGGTGGCCTAACGGCGACGTAGGCTCCTGGGTGTTCAGCTTTTCCCTTGTATGAGGTGCCAACGCGGTGCTGAGACATCTTACTATCCGTGCTAACAGCTTGACAGGCAGCGAGGAGAAAGACAATTTCCGCCCAAGCCTCCGCGCTTCAGTACGAACCGATCAAAGAGCCTGCATCAATGCCTCGCAAACGCAAGGCTTCAATTATTGACGACTTGATGTCTACACCTGCACCTCCTCCTCGCTCGAAACCTCGTCTTCCGAGTTCACCCAAATCAAAGCGTGGACAGAAACAGAGTTTCACAGGCAGCCCGGTAGTGAACCACCACTCGACTCCTCATCTATCACAACCGGGCCCCACGCACTACATCGACCCGTGGCAGTATCACCCACCACCGTATATCTCTCCCTACCCACAGTACCAACAACCATTCCATGCGCAACCCCAACCTTTGGTTTATATGCCTCAACATCGACCGCATACGCCCGCAGCACCTCCACCACCGCCTCCCAAGATCGTCGACCCTGAGACTATATCTCAGCAGATTACGAGCACCTACGACGAGTACAGGTGGCCGGTCGCTCTATATGAGCTTGAAGCTGGACCCGGCTTCGATTTTGCTGAGTCCTGGTTACAAGACCAATTGGGCAAAGGAGTTTACCACTCAGACAGCAACAGATGGGACGCGCATTCTACAGCAGGCTTCATCAAGAATGGAAACAGGATGTCGCTCCTAGTTTTACACAACGCTGCGAACCCTTTCCAGTATGACCCACCGGCCACATCGACTACCAGCATCGGCGTATATGGATTGTTTGCTCATGAGCACAACGAGATCCACTGGACGACTATTGCGCCAGGTGTTTCCAAGTGGTTCACCTTGTGCATGAACGCGGGTTTTCTCACGCTCAAACAGAAGTGGTCTCCCAACATGAAGGCTTCTGACAAGCGGTTCCATCGCGCGTATTGGTTGGCCGCAAATAAACTGCCGCTCAACCGCATACTGAACCATAACGCGGCACCCGAGACGCCGTACGGAGTATTCGAAGACAGCGAGAAGGATAAGTTTGTGATTGCGGAACAGGACCTGCAGCACGGGTGGGACGGAGAGAGTGTATCTGTGGAGGAATCGAAAAAGATCTGGGAGAGAATTGTCGACGAGATGGAGGGAATGGATCTGGCGGACGTCGAGCATGTATCTATAGGAGGATCAGAGAGGGCGTTTATGGCGGACTGATTGATCAAGTGAAGGTTTACTCGCTACCCAGCTATGCGATGCCATGAGCTCACCTACGATGGAAAGGGAGGTTTTCGGGAAAGGAAGTGGCTGCCTATGAGCCCGCATGTAGTATAGTCTCAGTGAAAGAAGTGAATGACAATCCAAACCATCAGAATACTTTGGACATTCATCTGCTATCCACAAGCGCTCATGAGGAAATCGGTCTACTTCCCAACTCTATCAGGCCGAAGCCATGGTTCTTAAAAAGAATAGTCCACCTTCCCACCGCGTTATCAACACAAGGGCCTCTCAAACATCCAAATCTAGCACTAGTCATCAATCTCCTCGTCTTGGACGCTCGTCGTCTCGACGCTCTCCGCAAGACTCAGGCCTGTTCCGCCCGCCCTCAAAGAAGGCTTCTTCCCTTTGCCCTTTGTTCTCTTCTTGCTTTTCGCACCGCTGGTCTCGCCCACTGGCGGCGCATCCCTGACCCAGCGCGATATGGCTTCCGCTCGTTCCGTACTGATCGGATACTCGCGACCGTCGTCTTGCGCCCAGCGCTTGGGTGGGGTGGGTTGTGGCTCTGCGTCGCTAGGAGGAGACTGCTGCCTCTTCTTCTCAGCCTCCTCGTCTTCTCTGTTCCGGCGTTCGCGCGCGCGAACTGCACGTTGGAAACTCTCTTCGTCAACGACGCGTTCGTCGGCTAGGGCTTCGAGGATAGCTTCGTGTTTCTGGCGTTCGCGACGTTGGGCTTCTGTTTCGCCGCCACCGGAGCCGTTCATGCCGTTCTTTCCTGCTACGTCGGTGGAGCCATTCTTGCCGCCTCCGTGGCCAGGTAGGGGAGCAGGTCGACAGAGGTTCTCCCAGGATGTTGACAGGCCAATCCAGTTCCCGGCTCTGCGGAGGACTTCGATCCAGTCTGCGCGTGCGGGGGATCGTGCGGCGAGGAAGATGGGGTAGCCGTCGCATACGCGGGCGAGGCGGGCGGCATTGTGGGCGTGGCGGAGGTGTTCTTTGGGTGGTGTTTGTATAAGCGCATGGCAGAGGAGTAGACTATGCAGGGCATCTGTAATGAGGGGGTGGTATGTTATACTCTCGTGGCTGTCTGCGAAGGCGGTGGCTGCTGCTGAGGCTGCGGACTCGGACGAGTTGCGAGGCGGTGGATACGGGGGTAGAGAGGCGGGAGGGGCAGCATCGAAGAGCTGGGAGACCTTGAAGATCTCCGGTGGAGGAAGTTTGGGCCACGATGCGCGGTCAGAGGAGGATTTGGTCGGGCCGCGGTGAGGAACGAGGGCTTCGGAGATGGGTGATGAGGCGCCGTTTGTCTGCTCGATGAGGCGGTTCATGTTCGGCTTGATCTTATCGTTCGAATAGCCGTTGGGGCTGCCGTTCGCCGAGTGGCCCAGTCTGCGTAAGAACTCTTCGGCGAGCTCAGCGGAGATACCGGGCGTGTAGTCGAAGTGTGAGAGGAAGGCAACATAGTCTCGGAGTGCGCGTTTGGCGTTCTGGCGGACCTGCTTGCGGGCTTCGAGGCGAAGGTGATTGCTGTGCGCTTCTTCTGGTGTTATCGGATCTGGTTCCTTACCTTCAGCGATTTGGGCGTCGCGCCGTGCCTTTGCCTCTTCGGCTGCCTGTAGGCCGTCAAGGGCAGCATTGACGTGGCCGCATGCTATAGTGAAGTATACGCCCGCGCGATGGAACAGCAGCTGTGTCTCGAGCGAATTGGGGTGGTCTTCGTCGGGGATCTTGACTTCCTGCCGCCAATCCCTCCCGTACTGCTCCTGGAGCGTCTTTGCCAGCACCAGCTGATCGTTGCCTGCGCGGTGCTGTGCCATCATGTACCGCGCCGTGCTCAAGGCCTCACTCAGGTCCTTGGCCGAGTTCACATAGTCCTCCTTGAAGATTCTTGTCAATGCGCGCGTTCGAAGGGGGCTCCCGTCGTTGGGTCGCTCGCTGATGATTTCATTCAAAGTATGCAAAGGTGTACACTGCGCCATCATGCGGCTGGGAATCTTCTCGTGGAAGAAGTGGACGTACTTGGCGTCGACGTTGTTGGGCTCGCGCTGCAGCACCAGATGCGCGACGTCTTCCAGCGTGCTTGCGCTCTGCATGGTAGCTACACTGGCCGCGATCTCGTCCAAATGATATGCCTGACTCAGCTTGCTCGTCGCTAGCTCGCGCATGCGGTGCTTCCGCTCCCTACTCAGCTTCGAGGTCCCCCCTCCCCCATAGCCTATCCCCAGCGCGGCGGCATTGCCCAGCATGCTATTGTTCCCATTGAGGCTGTTGCTGAGGGCGGCCGACGTCAAGCCCGACGTGGCGCGCACAGCCAGGTTGGTCGCCTCGTCGACGGCCTTGCGGATCTTGACGAGGTCGTAGAAGACGGCGGGGTCAATCGGGTGGGGGCGCGGGGAGAGGTAGTTGCTGTGGGCGAGGGACTCGAGGACCTCCGGGGGCAGCTGGAGCCAGGGGCCGTGGAACGAAGAGATGTAGCGCCAATGCCTATAGTCCCGCTATTAGGGTATTGTCTCTGTGCATCACGACGGCAGTACCCGCCCAAACTCACTTGTTGCGGCAGATGATGAGGGCAGACGTCGAGGGCTCGCCGGCCGGCTTCTTCGCGGTTGCTGCGCCGTTGGCAGTGGGCGGCGGCGTCGACGAGGCGCTGCCGTTGGGCGCCGCATCAGCCTGCGCGCTCTTCTTCTTGCGCGCCATGTTCCAATGTCTTCGATATACAACTCTCGCCGGGGACGTCTGCTCTGCACTGGCTGGAATGATGCCGTATCGATAATAAATTTCGTCTTGGCGTTAGCGCGGAGACGGAGCTTGCGTCTTTGTCTCCGACGCGGCACCCTTCACCTCCCTCGTCGCGTCGTGCCAGCCATCCTCCCTCACAACGCGCTTTCTTTTCACCTCGATCGCGTCTTCTCTCACTCAGTGATGCACCGTCGAGCCTCGCGCTATCACACTTGTCCATGCCGTCAGGCGGCTGGCATGGGTCGCCCTTCCTTCGCGTGATGCTTGACAGGGGCATGCAACGGCCTCCTGCAGCGCCCTGTTCTAGCTTTACCCCACCGGTTCTTTGCAGGACCTTCCACGACGACTTCCTCATGATGTCATTCTCTTCCTAGTCAAAGCCCTCGGCGTCTTTCCTTGAGCTGGACAAACGGAATTCAATCAGTGTTGCGGCATGTTCAGCCATTGATCGCAACCCCTTCGCTACACATGCCTTCCTCACCAGCCAATTGCCACCGTTCGCATTCAGTATGATGGTGCCGGCATACGGTCCAGGCTGCCATGTCGCCCGCTGGACTTCTCACGGCTTTCCGATATTTCACCGTCATTGGAGGGACTAAACCGCTGGAAGGCGCCTTGTCCGGGTTTTATGCGATACTCGCTGACTGAGAGTCGTCGTTTGGCATGGTGGCTGTTTCGTCCCATACCACCAACACACTGGCACCATATCTTGTGCCCTACTACATCTCCCAGTCGAGCCAGAATGGAGCCTCATCAAGTCTTCACTAAAACCACATGAGAAGCATGGTCAGTCAAGAGTCAGCAATGGCTCGACTACAAAAGGTCTCTTGGTTACAACTCCAGCGCTCCGGTTCCGCCTCATGTAATAGCCAAGCCAACGTATGCGGGGAACGCTGTGAAGACACAGAGCACATCATCCACGTTTCACGCTTTCAAGTCATGACGAATTGTGCACGCATATTCGGCAGCAAACGCGCATTATGCAACATTATCGTGGCAATCGCAGCACACACTATCTTTACACTCATCGCGAGAGTGCCTCGAGCTCCACCTTCCCAAACGGCTTAGCGAAACACGTCTCGCACGAACTTGAAGCCTGTCCCTATCGGGTCAAAGGGCGCCGGTCACACTGCATGCATCTATCGTTTCCGGGAACTGATCCCGCTCGGGGATGCATGTGCAGATATACGCGTACCCGTAGCAGGCTCCTAGAGTATTGTTGATATGCAAGAGCTATCTGCTGCACTGAAATTACATCTGTAGCGCATTGGTGTGATCCGGCTATCGGAGTGTCAGTCGCATGAGGTGTCTACAAATCGGAAACCGGAATTTCCGTTTTGATGCGGATGCTCGATGTGACCACAACAGATTGTATTCCTGACGAACGCATTGCCGACGCCCATTGTCAAATCGTGGCACGTCCGACTAATGCTCCATGTTTTCATGTCGCGAGGATGACAAACCACGCGCGCCACTGAGGCGCATTGGCGCTGCGCACCAAAGGAACGCCTAGGCAAACGCAGCGCATTCCAGTATGTCCAGATTGTGCCGCTCTTGGTTGAGGGGCAACATTTGTTAGTCGTCATGCCTAAACCCAGACAACTCATGTCATACCATCTGTGGGATGCACGAACTTTCCCATACTGTTGGCCACCATAACAACTACCGAATTATGCAGACTGGGCCTGGTGTGATCGTCGTCGTCGTAAACGAACGTTTCGTCGTGCCTTCGATCGTCGGCTGCACTGACACGGCACACGCTCCGTCCGGGAGATACTCGACAAGGATGCTTGGCCCTCTATTCGTGGAGCTTGACTCAAAGCTTAATTCAAGGCGCTAGTGTGCGGCTTCAACGAGCCTTGCGCGGGGTGGCTGACGGAAGCTAGTTCGGTGCTGATGAGGTGTATTGCGGGGTAATTTTGTCCAAAGATCTCTCCCTCAACAAAGAGTCCTCCACCAAGCAGTTTGAGTCGGCCGTTGCCAATCCACTAAGTCAGATGCACATGATCCGGCTATCTCTAAAAAGCTTGAGTAAGGCCCGAGGGCGATGCTAGTTGCAACTCAAACCTGGGTTGCCTCTGCTTAGGCATATCGGCAGTGTGACAAGCGCTTGTCTAATACCTTACCGGCCCCTGCTGGTGTTGACAGCGTGACTACGTCTTTGCGCCTCAGTGGTGTGTTACGAAACGAACGCCGAATCACAACTACGTCGAAATCTCCACTCCTCCTTGCCCACACCTCGGTCTCCAAGACGGAAGGTCGAGACTTGAGCAGGGTATCAGACATGACAGCTGCAGTTCACTTCCTCATTGGACATCGCGGGGCCGGCATGCTGATATATTTTTGCCATGATTGGCAGTTCCTCGACGCGACTTCGCCTAGACGTTCCCAGCATGTTTCCATGCGGGTAAGCACCTGAGAGTGGGTGTGCTGACTGCCCATCCAGTAGGCTCAACTACAGCGCTATGGCTTCGAGACCCAGTTTCATCGACAGGACGCTACCTTGTGGTCGATAACGCCAATTCCCAGGATGTGCAGAGTATATTTGGAGTAACCCTCAATAAGCCCCTTACATTTCTCAACGCTGCACTGTCCTAGCTCTAAAACGTTTTTTGTCGCTTTGTTTTCGCCTACTTTCTGCGAAACCACTATGGAGTATCTCAGGAAGAAGGCTCAAGGAAGCCGAGAGGCGATAGCCACTGATACTACCCTCCAGCGGACGATACGGTATGGCACGAAGGCCGTCCGTGCCGCACCTTCAGTGGCAGGCCAATATCTACTCCAGAAGGCGCCCATCATTCAATGGCTACCGAAGTACAATCCGCGATGGCTGCTAAACGACACATTGGCCGGTATCACTGTTGGCGTTCTGCTTATCCCTCAATCCCTGGCATACGCGAAGATTGCGACAATCCCCGGACAGTATGGACTCATGTCGAGTTGGCTGCCTAACTTCCTGTACCTGATAATGGGCACATCCAAGGGTAAGTCGTTGCTACTCATTGCAGCCCTTTTTACTAAGACTCGCACAGACCTATCTACTGGTCCCACGTCGCTCATGGGTCTCTTGACGGCGGAGATAATCGCAGATGTTGCCCAAGACGGATACTCACCACAAGCCATCGCTTCCGCCGTTGCCATGTCCGTCGGCATTTACTCCATGACGCTAGGCCTACTCAAGCTAGGATTCCTGCTAGAGTTTATTTCCGTGCCTGTTCTGAGCGGCTTCATCTCCGCAGCTGCCATCGTCATCATGCTCGGCCAGATCCCCTCGCTATTCGGCATTACTGTCGGCTCCGGCACGGCGAACATCATTCACGACCTCTTCGCTAAGATACCACAATACGACGGTCCGACATGCGGAGTGGGTCTTGGGGGACTTCTACTGCTCTATCTCATGCAGAAGATGGGACAGCGCTGGGGCAAGAAGAATAAGGCCATATGGCTGCTAGCACTTGGTCGCAGTGCTGTGGTCCTCATTCTCTTCGCTGGTATCTCGTACGCAGTGAACAAGGACATCGACCTTGAGAATGACGATCCTGTCTGGGCACTCAGTAAGGTAAAGTCTGATGGCATTGCAACGCCTCGCATGCCAGACTCGGCACTTATCGGCAAGGTGTTCGCACGAAGCATTGCACCCTTCATTGCAGCTGCCCTTGAACACCTAGCTATCGCCAAAGCCTTTGGTCGCAAGAATGGCTACGTTACCGACGCTGCACAGGAGCTAGTCTATCTCGGCTTCACCAACTTCTTCAATTCCTTCTTCTCCTCCATGGCGGTCGGCGGTGCTATGTCGCGGACTGCTGTCAACTCAGAGTCTGGCGTCAAGTCTCCAGCCTATGGTTTGATTGCCGGTGGTGTTGTCATCCTCAGTATCTTCAAGCTTTCGCCAGCACTATACTGGATACCGAAAGCCACATTGGCAGCTATCATTGTCACGGCAGTATGGCACATTGTAGTTCCCCTCAAAGTCTTCTACGGATATTGGCGTACCTCACTCGTCGACTTTACCACCTCCATGCTAGCTTTCTGGCTCACCCTCTTCGTCTCTTCAGAAGTTGGGATTGGCACGGCCGTCGGGTTCAACATCGTCTACCACCTCCTCTTCATGGCCTTCCACCGCGTTCACCGCATAACGTCCATCGAAGTAGCTTCTCACGGCCGTCAACCCGGTACGCATGCCACTCCTCTCGATACCCAAGTATTCCGTATCCACCAGTCTATGCTCTTCTACAACGCCTACCACATCAAGACGCAGTGCCTTGACGCAGTCCAGACGTTCAACTCCGGCGACGTGGCGACGTTGGAAGCTGCGCACGCAAACCGCAACTGGAGTGTCGCTGGCAAAGACCGCGCTTTGCGTCTCCGGACAAAAGCCGAGATCCTCGAAGAGCCTGTCCAGATCCGCAGTGTTGTGCTGGACATGTATGCGATGCATAATATCGACACAACAGGCCTCACACATTTGAGAGATTTGAAAGCAGATATCGAAGCGTATGGTGGGAAGAACACGCAGTTCAGACTCGTAGGGCTAAATGACCGTGTTCGCGAGCGCTTTGCGAGGTTCGGATGGCAACTCCGCAATGTGGCAGACGTTAACAAGAAAGGCACCATGGTATATGATACAGTTGAGGAGGCTGTCTTCCGTCGCTCAGGGACGTTTTCGTCGGATGAGATTGAAGTGGAGCCTACTGAGGTGTTTGTCGTTGGTGATGAGAAGAGTAAGGTGTAGATCACGGGTTCAAAGGCGCATCATGGGTGTGCCACGCCTGTTGCTTCTTCCACTTCCGCGATCAGAAGTATTGTCACGATGTTATGATGAAACGCTCGTTATTCTTCAACTATACATAGTTTCACCTATTATACACGAGTCAGGATTCTTCTATTCTGCATGTATCCACGATTCACTCTATTTCTTGTGCTTCGCACAGCGACCAGGCGCAATCTTGAATCTCTTTCGCCTCGAGCCCGAACTCTTTTCAACGTCTTCTACCTTCGTCTCACTCCACACTCCGCGCCTCCTCATTCGTCTCCGCAAAACTCCCGAACATACCTCGGCAACACTCCCGGTTGCGCGCCATCTGCTCTTCCTCAGACAGCGCAGGATCGATAACAGTACGGATATTAGACTTCAAGGCGACTGGAATATCACCGCGCCGACCGTACAGATAAGTCTCGACCTCAATCTCCCGGTCAAGTTCCTGGAAGTTGTAAAACGTCCACCGTAGCGAGCTTTCCGGAAGAGGATTTGCCGGCCTACCACGTACTGGTAGCGTTACAGCAGTCATGGACCTTCTCTCACCAGAGCTGGCCGGCCACGGATGCGGAGATGACCTTGTGCCGTTGGGAAGTATCTCTGGCTTAGCCCGCGGATTGGGAGACCGTCCGTAGTATGGCCTTGCTTTACTCGTTTTTACCAATTCACGGAACCGTTCTTGAGCCCCGGGAGGCGAGTTACGCCAATTTTCACTTGATCCGATAGTCCGTAGGACTGGTGTCTTTGTATCGAGAGAGCTTTGTTGAGGTGTTGTGGCGGTCGAGGGGCTATCGTTCGGTGGTGAAGATGTGCTGTCGGAAGGCTTTTGAGTTGCAGTAGCGGGACTGGTCGTCGCGTTGTTGCTGCTCGGCGTGTCTGATTGTACAACGGAATCTACTTGGTTCTGTTCCATAGGCAGGGAAGAAGCCGACGCAGGCGGACTGTCGGGTTCTTCTTGTGGACAAGTCAGGGTGATCTCTGGAAACTGGCGCACTTTGCGAGGGAGCGTGACACTTTCTTGATCTGCAACAGGCTTCAACAGATCTAACAACTTCTTTTGGAAGGCGTTGAGTTTATCCTTGTTCTTGGGGATTGTGGGCCGCTGAGGTGCTTTAAGGAGTGCGTGTGAGTTCGCCGCGGAAGTCATCGGAGTGAGGGCGTGTGGCTGATTGCTCAATATTCGAAGCTGCGATTTTGCTTCGTCTTTGGTGCTAGGGACTGGGAAGATTTTCGGGAACGCACCGTCAGCTGGTAGTTTTTTCTTGGTAGGAGAGGTGACGTTGAGTGGCTTAGGTACAAGCTGAGGTAGCAATTGCGTCTGCGCTTTGTACGAAAGCTGTTTCCAGAATGTCTTCGAATCAAAGAGAGGCAGTATGTCCGTTTGCACTTCCTCAGGCTTGTAGTCCGTGCGCATTTTCGCTGAGCGAGGGAGCTTGATTACGGAGAAGCTGGACCTTCTGAACCGATCAAAGGGAATGCTTTCGTCCACGGCAGCTTTCTCCACCCTCGTCACTTCGATTCCTGACTCACTATGAGACTCGCGCGCAGGAACTATTGTCTGCGAAGTCCGCAACGGCGAGTCTTTTGTCCGATATATTCCACCCTCGCGCGCTAACCCCGACTTCTTCTTAGCCTTCACGCTGTCCCGGTGTTTGCGCAGACCCCAATCTTTTCTTTCCCCTATATTCTTCCAGAAGAGTCTCTGCGCTACTTCGGTACGACCGGCCCGACGAGAAATGAAGGCTGTCCAGTCGTCTTGTGCCTCTGGACAGGTATGGCAGTCGTTCTGGCAAGCGTGTAGATGCCAGATTATGGTATGAATTTGCCAGCCGCTACTTTCGCATGAGAGGACCTCATCGCATGGATCGGATTTTTCTCTAAAGGAGACCTCGCAGACAGGGCAGCAAGTTGGGGTGAGGGTTTTGAGACAGATCAAGCGGTGGTCGAAGGCGTCGAGATCTTTCATACCCCACAGATCTTTGTGGCAAAGGAGACAGGATGTTCTCTCCAGGTCTGACGAGAACTGTGGTGTCAGTGTAGAAGATGCCTCCTCTCTTTCCCCCAGTGCGCTGTTTGTGACTTGCAGCGTCTCCGATAAGACATTGTCACCCTCTCCAATCTCATTTTCCTCCAAGGTATTCTTCGCAATTTGACACTTCGCTTCTTTTGCCTTCTCTTTTAAACCATCCCAACACTTGTTGAAATGGATGTTGGCTCTGGGTTTGGGCTTTAGCTCTACTCGTTGATAGCAGATGCCACAGTTAGATTTATCGGCCTTTATGGCCTTCTTTGGCACAGGTGGTGGTTGACGCCTGGGTGGAGGTGGTGGATCTTTGACTTGGGCGGCTGGAATTACAGGGGATGGAGGCGCAGTGGGGGCTTCTAGGTTGGGCATCGTATAAGTGTTCATCTGGTCAGCTTTGACCTGAACAGTTCCAGGGTGATATAATGTGAGAATGGGCGCTTGAAAGTCCGTGGAATTGAAGTTGTGTTCCTGTGGCTGTGAAATAGGTCGAGCGGGTGTGGTTTGACCGTCGATGAAGAGGCCGTGGGTACGAGAAGCTTAGCCTAGTAGGTTTAGGTTACACTGAGTGTTTGTGCGTTCGGAAGCCAATGCTTTTCCACACATTCACCAAGCCGATTCAGATTTCACGTTACAGACTGCGAAGCCACGAAGACTATTGCTTCACCCATCCTGATTAAGAGAGAATTGGCGCATTCCATGAGGTACACTAAGTAGATTGATTGGTGTCTCTCCATGCCTGTTGTGAGCTTTAGCCTCTTGACAACTCGTCATATACCTATGAGGAAAACGAATATGGATCTTGCCGATACATCTTGGTGGCTCTATCCTGTTCAAGTGAATGAATACAAATCAGCCTCGTGCCGACAACGACATGGAGCTGAAGGATCTAGAGGTCTACACTACGCTTAAATATTGGGATCTCACATTTTTTTGTACTATTGTAGACTGCAGTGCATCTTTTCAATTTCTTCATTGTAGTGTGTGGCAGCAACGTCTTGTGCAGCCGATCAATCGTGAGCCAGGAAAGCCTACTACCTTCTTCTGGCGAGGCTACGATATTGAACTCATCGTTACCGCAAAAGCCATTTACCAGGGTTATTACGAGTCAGACGTGTAGCAGGTCTTCGAGATCACCAAATGAGATGTGCCGATACAGTGTTGAGAACATCGGAGAGTATCGCACGATCGTCACCAGCATCATTCCAAGCTGAGTGAAAACCCATTGTTCGTGCATACCGCGTTCTATCAAACCCCCGTGGGCCTATACAAGCTATATCATGATTACATAGAAGCTCTCTTAACCATCACGCATCTGCACAACCGGTCAACATTGTCTACCATTGTCCATCGAAACATGTCAGCCCACGACTACATTTTCATTGTGAAAGATATCGAAAAAGGCTGCGCTACCTTCGGCCAGTGGGACCAACTCAGCACAAACATGGTCTTTGCGCTTCCATGGCGACTTCTGCAGCAATGTCCAGACGGACTGATACTAGACGAGCCCAGAACAGTAGGTGAGTTGGCCGAAAAGAAAGATGCCTTGTTGGACTGGGACGATGACCACCGCGGCGTCCGGTGGGACGAAAATTTAGGCTGGACGTTCAAGTCTCTAGAGAAGCCAAACGCACCTAGCACCGAAGAAGACACATCCGAAGACTCTACTCCGCGACCGAGCCTCGCAGATTCTGTCGAAGAGGAAGTCCTGGCATACATAGCGACACTACACACTTGCCGGAAGCCTTACCCGCATGTATGCCCAACAGTGCTCAGGAAGGTTCCAAGGCGCCTGAGCTGCCAACGGAACACTCGTGATCGCATCGACGCTTTTCGGAGTCTTCAAAAATTTACCGGATCACGATTTGGAAATGGCACTTCAATGCTAAGAAACGAGCTTCTGGTAAGCCAAAGCGAAGACCATGCGACCACGCATAGTGATGTTTTTAAACTGGACTCGTTCAGGTTAGCGCATCTTTGGTACGAGCGTTTTGACTCAAGGGCTGGGGAGTACGATATGACGGGCATCAAACTGCTCGAAGAAGAGCCTGGTCAGATAATAATCCGTGGTCCTAGAAGCTTAGCACAAGAAGAGTACTAATGCCAGTATGGAAGCATTGCAGCCATTAGACGTGTAGATAAGAATTGTACTTTTGCTCCTCGCATCGTGCTGCATACATACTATCAGATCTTAACAAGTATACAATTCTAAAGATGATGTATACTCTCAACTAGAAGATGATTTACTGGAACACTTTTGTAGGATGGAATACGAGTTGCAGCCGCCCTTGGTAAGGTCTTCTTGGCTCGCACTAGATCGACATGTCGCGGGTTTACTGCCGCGCTGAGAGCTGCTCTTGCGCTCCGAGGCAAGCGCGCCGGCTTGTGAGTTCCCGGTGTCGAAGCTAGCGTGATTGACGGTCACGGTTGTGCGCCGCAACATTATGATATGAAAGTCCAGCTTTCTAGCCAACGAAGGTAACCTTTGCGCGCAACAACGCCGAAGTAGAAAGGAGCCGACATCAAAGTGCATCTTCATCTGCACGGAGGTATGGGAGCACCAAGCTCAGGAAAAGCAATAAACTGCATGATGCAGGATGGAAGCACAAGACGAAAGGTGGTGTTGCGGATAGGCAAAGCCGACGGCATCATAGCGTTGGGGGCGCAAGATACGTCATCAAACGCACGCCAATACACGACTGGGTTAGCGGATTTCGACGCGATCGGTGTGGGTACAGCGCGGCAACATTGATTCCGAGCATGTGTCTCCGTTTGTACGAATTGTATTGCATTATGCGTATGCATGGGGTATCAGTAAATTTTGGTCGATGGCGTGTATCAAAGCCGACTTTTAAGGGATCTTTTTGACCCACTTCCTTAGAACATTTGCCTGTTCTTCATCTCCACAGGCAAGAAGCACATCAACAGTGCAGATAGCCAAATACCACCAGCACCTAGCCAAAGGATGCCAGAGCTCTGATCGGCCAGGAGCTGAGCACCCGCAAAGGGTGCGACGATTCCTGCAATACGACCGAGACATGAAAGCATGCCACTCACACTACCACGGTAGACAGTGTCGAAAAGCTCCGGAGCAGACGCGTACAAGACCGCATTGAAATACTGAACACATGTCAGTATTGGAAACGTTGAGCTCAAAATTTAGACTTACGGTTTGCATAATGTACTCCAATGCGTTCAAACCCACATAAGCAGCGGTCGAAGACACCTGAGTATACATTGCCATGGAGATACCCTGGCAAAGAGCGGAAAAGACCAATGACCACTTTCGACCCACAAGAGGCAACTGAATGGATGCAAGTGCCAGGATGGCACCTATGATACCAGGGAAGTAGATGATCAAGTACTGTTCGTAGGTGTCGCTCACAGTTCCTCGGCCTTCGTCGACGTTGTTGCGTAGCAGGATAAGCGGAAGGAAGGTACCCGCCAGGTTAAAGGACCAGTAGTCTCCCTGTTTTTGTTAGTAGGGAATATAAAGATAGAAAGTCATGCTGCTTACCATGTATGCCAGCGCAAGCAAGACGAAGGTGAAGGCGGTCAGCTTATTGGTGAAAATGCCCTTGAGGCGCTTAAGCTCCTTGCCGAATCCTTTGATGACTTTCTTTGTGGTATCCTTGGTACTTCGAGGGGAGCTCCGTGTACTCGATGTGGCATTCTGCTTCTTGGTGAAAATGCCCTTGAGGCGCTGAAGCCCATTGCCTTTCTCGGGGGTAGCCTGGGTAGCCTGGGTAGTTCGAGGTACCTCAGTGGAGAGTCGTGCGCTTGACGTGGCGTTGGACGATACCTCATCTATGGCAGCAAACATCTCCATAGTCAATGTTGGAGCTGGTTGCTTGTTGAATTTCGCAATCCTGTGAAGAACGTCGAGAGCCTCCTGCTCTTTTCCTCGCGCAAGCAGGAACTTGGGGGACTCATGGAAAGTGAACACGAAGTACCGAAGGAAAAAGACGGCCAAAGTCATACAACCAAGCACTATGACAGTGTAACGCCATCCCATGTTACTGTCAACGGTACAGCAAGCGACTCCAGGCTCGACGTCTGGACAAGCCGGCGCGTCGGGATCGCAGCGCCATTTAGCTTGGCCGGTGGTGCCGTAGGCAATGCAAGAGGCAATGGCGACACCGATGGGCTGCCACATGGAAAGAAGCGCGACAAGGAAGCGGCGGTTATGAGGTAGAAACTCAAGCGCGATGGTCGCATCGATAGGAATGTTGCCTCCGAGCCCCAATGACGCGAGGAAGTAGATGGCGCATATCGCAGGGTAGTTGTACTTGGGCGCGGCCTGGCATATTGTTAATCACCGGTAATCGAATTTGTGGCTCCATGAACATACCAGCAAGAGTCCGAATACGGAGGTAATGAGACAAGTCAAGTTGAAAGCCCACTTGCGTCCGATGATGTCCACAGCAAGACCAAAGCCGAGCGCACCGACAGCAAGCCCAGCATTGGCAATTGCAAATATATCTCCAGTGTGTTCGTCCGAAACTCCCATCTGCAAATGCTTTAGTTCACGGTACCCGCTTTGTCTGGCCTAACTCACCTCCTGGTAGATGGCAGAAGCAATCAAACCAACACCTTGTGACCAGGCGAGATCAAGAAAGTATCCAAAGCCACAGAGGAACCAGATGCATATCTGGTATCTCCCCATTCCAAATTTATCAAGCTCGACATTGATGAGAGCGGCCTTCTTCTCAAACGTGTTGAGCGGGTTCGCGGCTGTGCCCTTGAGAATTGCAGCGAAAGACAAATCAGTTTGGTCGACGCGTTCTACGTCGTTGTAGATGGGGATTTCGACTTTAGCGCGCGCGTTTTCGGGGTGCTCGACGGGTATCTTCTCCTCATCGCTGAGGTGCGCAGGGCTGCGCTCCGACTGCTTGACATCCATCTTGACGGCGGCAGGGCAAGCTACTGTCAAGGGCAGGGTATTGTCAGGTGACTGCGCGTAGATTGGGTAAGAGTGAGTCGCCTCGTGGTAATGGCAGTTTACAGGGACGGTACCGTGGGACAAGGTATATTATACGTACGCGGGGAACGAGTAGCCCTTTCACGCTACCGTTGACTACTGGCGAAACGGATCTAAGCGATGAAGGCGCTACGATCTAAGTGCTGATCCAAGCCTCGTCCGTTCAACGGCCCTCATGTCCAAGACGGCAGAGGTTTAGCTGACCCGATCTCATTGGGTGCCACTGACTAATGACGGCATAGCCAGTAGCCTTGTCGCGCGACTTTGCCTGGCCCTGTTCTTGCATGGTTTTGTTCCTTCGGCATGGCCGTGTAGCGATAAATCTTGGACAGCGACTAACAAGATGCACTAACAGCTCAGCTGATTATAGTGTGATAGGTTCGCCGTTCCGTCGCACTGTGATCGTAGAACATAAGCGGCGGCAAATGGACGGAAACCAACAGAGATGCACTACGCAGTGCCTAGACCAGTGGCTCCGCTTGAGGCTGAGGGTTACGCAGGCTGAGCAGCTGCACCGTCATTTTCTGGCACGCTTGCTGCAAACTCCTACCCACCCTCCAATATTACCGCGGAGCTCCACTACCAATCTCAACCTCGCCATCCACAAAACGTGCGCTGGTACCGAGATATCTTTTTGCCATGGCCCGCCCTCTCCAGTTTTTCGAGATCTTAGGTTCGTTATCGGAGACCGCCCATACTAGATGTAGTTTAGCGTTGTGCCCGATAACGCCACACGAAACATTGCAGTGATCGCATGGCCCGCCTCGGTTACCTGCAAACATCCTCACGTCACGATTGATGACTTTTCTCTTCGTATCCACCACTACCTAGGTAGCTCAAGTGCGACTGACATGAAATGACTCCCCTAGAGGCTCGTAGGGAGGTCATGGTTAGCTCTCCGGCTAAGCGTTATCTCTTCACCGAGCGCGCCAGGACGCACTCGGCTCACATCTGCCGTTCAAACGCGCAGCAGAGAGGTCGTTGTCACTGTCACAGTTCATCATTGCCCAAGCAGCCTTCGGGATTGAAGAGCTGACCGAACGATGCCTATACGAGATCTGCGAATTCATAGCTTTTGTCGAAATCCGCGATCACCGCTACACGCTTCAAGGACAGGTTATCTGTGTTTGCATAGCGCTTCATATGTCGCTTCGTGGACATCGCAGTGCTCTTATGAGCGTTTCCCGATTCCATTCCCCAATCAAAGCTCGCTGCTCACGGTCTTTTCTTTGACATATGTACGCGTTGCGAACGTGTAGCTGACCTTCTAGACATTGAATATCCTCAAGCTTACCTGTCTATATAAGCACCCTTGCGCCACGAAATATCGAGCTCTTTAGAACACATCGCATACATACACTCAACACGCAAATAAGCAACATCTTATACAATTACCAGTATACACAACCAACATCCCTACCTACCTACCTACACCAACATAACGACTCATCGCCTTACACCAAATCATCAATCATGAGCCACTCTTCCCCTATGGACTTGCCTTCGAACACTATCCAAACCGAGGAACAAGACCCACGAAAATGGATCACATACTGTGACGTACAACGCCTTCCGTTGCTAGCTGATGAAACAAGGCCGATCTCTATCGGAGAGAGGGTTCTATCCCAGCCTCGGGCAGGTTTCTATGGGCAGACTTGATGTTCGAGATCGTCAAACGGCAAGCCACTACATCTAATATCACTGCTTGCCTGGAGACTGCGCCAGAAGATCCCATGGAACTGGTCGCATTGTTGTTGCAGGTCTACAGCAATGTACTTACACGAGAAGAGCGTGAAGAGCTGTCTTGGATCATACTACTCCTAACACACAACCAACACACTGGCCGGACCTTGACTCTTGCAAGTCTCGATCGCATGTTATTCGAGACCTCGCTGACTGGCCGCACGGGCACCTCTCTCGGTGAAAGAATACGCGACAACTTCACTCCTCTGTTTGATCTCGAACAAGAGGATGGGATCTCTCTCAGTCATCTCAAGGTCCACGATCCTGCACGCGCTTTTGGGCTTACGTGCACACCTTCCACGACGACTGTTACTTTTGCGCATCCATCACTCACTGAGTATTTTCTTCAACACCGCGACAAATCTCTCAACGGGAGGGTGAAAGATGCCCCGGTCTTCAACAGCGCTGAGCTACATTTTCGTCTACTACAGCAATGCTTTCTTAGTTTCGCTGAGCCTCAAAGCGAACCTTTGACCGAAGCGGCCGAAGCGTTTCGGAAGTACGCCGCTACTCACTGGTACACCCACCTCGCAGGCACTTTACCGAGTGACAATGTCGAAGCCCTGAATCTTTTGGAAGACGACCGTGAAGAGATGTTAGGGCCTCTTAACCATTTCTTCAAAGATGAGAATATCGTGCAGCACTGGTGTCAGCACCTACCAGCAACATTCTTTAGTAGAGCCAGATCCGAAGATGTGGGCGAGTTGAAAAGTCTTTGCTATTACCACTCAGACCCAGAAGCGTTCGAGTTTATCAAACTTTGCGCCTTCATGGGCTCCAAGAAGTGGCAGGACTTCTGGCTACCAGTAGCAAAGGTGCACGCCAAGAAAGGACTACATGGCGACTGGGATCGAAACCACTCACTCCAGGTAATCTTCCACATCAAGCACCTCGTCGATACAGAAGATGCGGTCGCAGATATCCGAGGAGAGTTGTCTCAGCAAGAGATGACTGAGGCTGCGGAATGGACCGAGTTGGAGTCGAAGACAGATCCGCCTGAATTCACCTTGAAAGAAGAGAGCTCGGGTTTTGAAGAAGAGGAGACATTGTCTTCTGAGGCGACTCAGAGTACCATTTAGCCATGATTGTGTTTGAGTCGGATGTGCTAGGAGGTTTCAAGGTAGATGTCAGCAGGTCGAAAACAGCGTTATGATGCAGCCAGTAGTACTTCAAGATACTTAAATCTATTCTGTAAACGCATTGAATGCACTGAGAATTACCCGGATATCGTAATGTAACGCGAGAATGTGTCGCATAGTCGCTGTATTGATTCAGGCTACATCGATGCAAGGTGAAGAAAGACATATGGCCTCGCCGAATAACTCCGACCTCATACTATATCTCCAATCACCTTTCTCGTATATCTGCCCACTCCGTCCACCTTCCCAGTCTTCTTATGCAACCACCTCCACCACGTCGTTTGACTTCAGAGGAGCCATCACGATAGGTCTCTGGTCGGTCTGCACAGCAAATCCCGACGCACCCGTTGAGCCACCCGCAAGCGCCTGCCTCAGCTGATTCAGGATAGTAAACTCGGTGCGCAGCTTGACGGCATATACAGCGACCTTATAGAAGCCCTGCAGGAAGAAGCGATCGCTGTAGGCCAAGCCCAGGACGCTGGCATCGAGTATGATTATGAGGACGTTGACAGCGATCAGATTGCGGAGATTGTCTCGAGTGGTGCGACGACAATTGCCGAGGAGCTCGAGGCTCTGGAAGTACTTCGATGTTTGCCAGATGTATAGCATTCCGATAATGCATTCTTGGATGAAGAAAGCGGCGACTTGCACCTTGTCCCAGATCAGGTTGGCCTTTGCAAGTCGTGCGATGAAGTGTGGGTGGCGCTACGATCAATTAGTACGGTACAGGTGCTTGCGACGAAAGACGTGCAGCAATCATTCCGAGCGTGACTGTGGTAAGGCCAAAGACGACCGAGTTAGTAGTAATCATATAGAGGATCCAGCGGTCTTTCTTCGTGTTTCTCCACACGAGGCCGAGGCGGGAGTAGAGAACAAAAGACTGAGCGACTACGAAGACGAGCCATGAGAGATAGATGAAGACGATGGCCGAGTAAGAGGTCCACTTGTTGAAGTTGGCCAAGATAATGGAGATGCCGTGGACTATCAGCCCCCAACTGCAGAGTAAGCAGCTCCAGAAGTAAAGACTGCGACGTGTGGCCCTGTAGAGTAGGCGGATGTTAAGCTCGATGCAAATAAACCAGGCGATTCCCAGAAAGGCTGATGCGGCCATAGACGAAGGTCGGTCGGCAAGTTCGGATGCCTTGGGGTCGCTGGGGTCTGTCTCTGAGGTCATGATCGCTAGCGTGAGTGAGGTGCTCCTCGGGCGGGTGTTGTTGAGTGTCGCGAGTTGAAAAATCTGGAGGCTGCGAGACGATGAGGTACGATAGAAAAGTTTGTCGGTGTGAGACGATATCGGTGGTCGAAAGCGTTCTCGCGTGGGCGTGCCTTCCTCAGTCACCCTCACGGTGACTGCCGTTTTAGACTCGGTACCGAGAAACCGCCCAGGGCACGCGAGCACACGAGCACGCGAACACATGTTGAGTGCCAAGACAATATCCTCGAATGCGACTGCTCTCCTAGAGGCAAGTCACCGTGCCCTTCATAACAAATTTCAGACCGGCAAATAAATCGATGAGGGTTATGAGACAAGAACGTGAATAAAATGATAACTTTTAAGATCTGGCAAGTTGCATGACGCAACAGATGACGAACCTGACACCTAGCATGCTGTCAAGACCACTTTCGTTTTGCATACCCCTAATCTCACTTTCTTGTGGAAGTGTTGACCTCAGCGACGTTCTCTTGCCTGCTCAAGATCTTCTTAGGGCCCCAAGTACCAGCTCTACCACCGGGATCAACACGACCCTTCTTGGGACTCATCCTCTCACCACCTCCAGCGCCTCCATTGAGCTCTTTGATGTTCTTGGGTGCGGCAGCCATCTTGATGGTCGATACGGTGTTCAATGGTGTTGCTGGAGCGTTGGCAGGGCCACTGCCACCGCCGTGCCTCTTGCCTTTTGGCTTCTTTCCAACTGACGTCTCGATCCAGGCACCACCCTCTTTCTTAGCCTTGCGCTCAGCTTCCTCTTTCTCGCGCTTCGCACGTTGTTCCGCTTCTCGCTCCCGTGCGGCCTTGTCGCGAGCCTCACGTCGGACGCGCTCCTCCTTGGCCCTCAGTTCCGCTGCCTGCTTCTCCCTCACTGCGCGCTCGCGAGCTTCGTAGGCCTTGGTAAATTCGTGCTGCTCGAACCGGACTTGGGCTTCTGTCTCAGCGCGCGCCTCGAGCTTGATGCAGGGGTAACATGGGAAGTGCGACGCGCGAGGCTTGTCGTCGTCGCTAATGTCGGGGCACACGTTGTTGGAGAGAAAGCCCGGACGGCACATCTCGATGTACGGGCGATCAGAGAGGTGGCCACATGTGTGCAGCTTCTTCCAGTAGAGGCACATCTTGAAAGTCTAAAGATATCAGCAACTTGGGTAGACACGGCTACCGGCTAGTACTTACGTTGTTAGAGTGTAGCTTCAGATTGGAAAGCAAAGGTCGCGACAATTCAGAGTTGCGTAGAAGAAGCAGAGAAGAGTGGAAGGACTGCTGTTTTAGACTTGAGAGAGGATGGAAGGTGCATGGAGGTGAGAGAATGTCGAGTGGCTCTTACTTTGCACATGGCTTATCGTATGCAAAGCGGCAGGAGTGTCTAAGGTGAGAGAAAGAGCACCATGCGAGGAAGGGGCGACCCTCCCTCATCGAGTAAGCAACGACAGATTGCAACGACTAAATGGAAACTGGACCGGAAAGACGTACGACTGAGACCAACGGTACAAGATATTGAAACTATAAAGGGTATATCCATCGCAATACACAGACCGGCGAGATCTGATGTCCATCCGTACAAATATCCTGGGTATCTTACCTACCCGAAAACATGCACAAGATAGCATGTCGGGCCACGAGACGCCGCAAGAAATAGCCTGCAAGCATACCGAGAGCAGGAGGGAACAGCGCAGACTTGTCTACGCTCTCATCTTCCGTCGCATCTCCGGACGGGCGCCGCGATGCTCAACCTCGGTGATGCGGCTGCCGCCAATCTCCTTGACCTTCGCTACGAGGGTGTCGGTCTGGTCGAGCTCTTCAATGTCATCGCCGCCTCCTATGCTCTTGCCCATGAGCAGGATGTTGGGCACTGTTCGTCGGCCTGTCGACTTGTGCAGGAAGGCTTGTAGTTGTTGGCCGATTGGGCTCTTATCGAGTTCGACGACGTAGGGTTCGGGCTTGATGTTGTACTTCTCGAGCAGGATGTGTTTCGCTTTCTTCGAGAAAGGGCAGTAGGATTTCGAAAAGATGATCACTGTAATAAGTTAGTAACTGCGCATGGCTCAATTGGAGGAGGCGTAGCATACTGGGACTCTTCTTCAAGATGGCATTGAGTTCCATCTCGACTTCGTGGTCCTCAAGCGTCTCATGCTCCATCATGGCTGCTTGATCGCGCGGCTTGCCCCCCTGTTGCGCGACGCCAGGGACCCTGTCGCCGTCCATCTTGACGCGGCCGGCGACACTCTTCTGGTCCTGCCCTTCCACCTTGACTTTGTGGTCTGTGTACTTGTCCTCGGCGTTCTTCTTTGCCTGCTCTTCGGCGGCTTTGAGTCGCGATCCGACGCTCTCTGCATCGCGTTGCTTCGCCGCTTCTGCGTATTCTTTTTCTTGTAGGGCTTGTTGGGTTTTTGTGTAAAAGTCGGATGTTTGTGTCTGGTGGGCTCCTCTTGACATATAGAACAGCACGACCACTGTGATGACAATGAGGATGCCATAGAACCTCATGCGACGTTGCGACGGCATGATGGCGATGTGTGTAGATGTGGTATGTGTCGTGTGATGGGCGGGTGCGCCGTATGCGTAAAGTGTCAAGCTGGTATGTTGCTCGAAGACTGCCGGTTACCAATGGCGGTAGAAGTATAGAGCCTTGTTTATACGGATCGACGGGCGGTGCTGATAGTATCCGTGGTTCGATGGAGGTCCGTGGACTGCGATGGTCGCAGGAGCGCGGTAGTAGCGCGTGGTGATGATTAAAGGTATGGAAGACGTGTGCGATAATCCTGCAAGGGAAACGTGTACAGAAAAGAAGTACACAATAACTGCTATATTCGCTGAAACAGTGCGGCGGTTTAGAGTGTGTTGGTGAGTTGGTGGACCCGGCGCTGGAAACAATGTGGAGGGATGGTGGCCCTGGCTTCTTGCCTTGGTTCGCGTCATGCCGCTTTCCGCATCTCTCCTCACTCCATCCCGGTCAACCGTCCGCCTGCCAACGCTGTGATTCGCGACGCTGAGCCACGGTGCCTGCCTAAATCCTCTTCTGTCCTGGCCTTCTTTGTTTGCATAGTTCCATGCGCTCCCAATGTCTGCCTAGACGGTGGACGGCACGCATTGTACGTAATTACGTGCACATGAGGGAGTTGTCTTGACGCAGTGCGACACTCGATACAAACCCCATTCGAGACCTCCACATTGAATTCGCAAACACGCAGGAGCACAGCGATGCAAGGCGAAGACGTTGTGCTGTGCCTCCGCTGACCACCCATCCCTGACCGACGACACTATCGAAATGCCGCCGACACCCCGACGGCGCGTGACCTCGCGTTGATGGAAAACGTTTCCAGCTTCAAACCAAGAACGTCGGACCGTCTACTCCATCAACACACGCCGTCGACTACTCACCGCGTAAGTGGAGGTGCCGTCTTGTCATCTCTTGGTGTACTCGAAGCATAGAGTAAGCTCCCCGCACCATGCGTCTCACGACGACATGCAGCCTGTGACCAGGTTCTCCACAGACGGCTGCAGTCCTGTACTGGGTTTAGCGCCTCCCCATACCGCTTTCGTCTGTTCCGCTACATGTTCCAGATCGTTATAGCATATAAAGCTCACTACGTCTGAGACTGTTCGGCCTAGTATCGTGGCACTTGAAGCGATCACGTCGTACACATCTCCTTGTACCGTTCCAGTCTTGACCATTGCGTCATCCATCGACCCATCATGTCTCCGCGCCTTCCGTCAACGCCTATCTCCATTGTGCCTTCCGCGTCCGAAGTCAAGGCCGGAGGGCTCAACCAACGCAACCTCGAAATCGCTATCAGAGCGCTCTCTCGCGATGGCCTCGTGGTGTTGGAAGACATGATTGACCATGCAGTCTTGGACCGGTTGAACAAGAAGATGGTCCAGGATGCACTCGAATTGCAGGCAAGAAAGGACAGTCCCTTCAACTACAACAAAGGAAACATTCAACAAGATCCGCCCATGACCCAGGAGTGGTTCAGTGACGAGATCTACGCCAGTAGGTGTCTATTGTAGCAAATCCTGCCACGCTCTAAACACATACTAACCTTGGATTAGATCCCATCGTGACGCAAGTCACTTCAACCACGCTTGGTCCTAAGCCTTCATTGCGCTTCATTTCTGGCAACACCGCACTACCACCAACTGCGTCATCGCCACCAGCCTCGCAGCCGATTCATAATGATGCAGACTTTGACCACCCCTCAATTCCCTTCGCCCTCGTGATAAATGTCCCTCTCGTGACTATGACGCCAGAGAACGGCTCCACGGAGGTCTGGCTCGGTACACACCAAGGTACCACTATTGCCGACCAAGAAGGCGAACACGGCGACCGTGCTAGCGGAAGGATCAAGCAGCATTTGCTCGATGCTCGCCGCGAGGTGCGGCCACCCACTCAGCCAGTCGTGAAGAAAGGTAGCATAATCGTTCGCGATCTGAGACTCTGGCATGGAGGGAAGCCCAACCTGAGCGAAGACCCGAGAGTTATGCTCGCGATGAGTAAGTTTCTTGCTGACGTGAGGTTCTTTGAACTGACTTCTTCTCACAGTACACTTCGCGCCATGGTATCGAAATTCGATGGAAGTCGAACTTGCGGAAGAGCTCGCTGAACGCTTATCGTCCGAAAAGACTGGTCTGCAGACCGCGGCCACGTACGTTTCGAGTGAGCAACTGCTCAAGAATTATTTGAATAGGCCATTTGGCAATGCGTACGATTTCGATCAGACAGAGAAGATTGACAATATCTTCTGAGGTAAACTCAGCACAGTTGCCGTCCATCGGCCTCTTTACCGCTAGTTTAGCAGCCAACATGTCGGTTCTCACGCCGTCATCACTCAATTTCACGCATCTCGTATTCCGCTCCGCCCACTTGGCACCGCCAATTTGCACTTGAAATGCACTGCAGCTTCGCAACGTCGATCATTTGATAGTTGGACGTGTGTCAGCATCACAGCCTAGCAGTCGTATGCGCGCACAACTGAAATCGACTCCTCATTGGTAGGGCGGCTTACGCAAAGTGCTCAGTAAGCTTCAATGGGCACGTCAGCTGGAGGAGAAGTCAAGGCTTGGCGGCCATCGAACGAACATCAAAATCAGCATCCAGTGGCCCCGCCGTGGACACCTTTCCTCTATCCTCTATTTTGATGTTGTTCTACCGGTGACACGTTACTTTGCCTTCATGTTCCAGACCAAACGAGCTGGTGTTATCCTTATCTTGCCGCGGAACCAATTTGCATGTATCCAGCCATGTACACAGTACCGGGCGATCAGACGTTAAACGTCAAAATTGCGCAGCCGATCGTCGAGGTGAATGCTGGCGATGCAGCCAGAGGCTTCAGAACAGCGTTGGCGGTGGAGGTGCCCTTGATGGTACTAGCTTTGAGCACCGTTATTCTGAGAGTCTACTCAAGGCTAGCGATCAAGAAGAAAATGGCACCGGATGATATCTTAATCATACTGGGCACGGTATGTGAAGCCTGCATCAAATCCGCTTCTACGAAAAGCTTGTAGTGCTCATGCTAATCGTAATCAGGCTGCAGCTCTTGCACGTACCGTCATATCTTGCATGAGTGCAGATGAGAACTGGGGTTACGATCGAAAGGGGTGAGTGCGCATGCTGCACAGATCTTTGCAGGCCGTACTGACCACTTTGTCAGTCCGGATCGAATGTCGGAAGTTCCCTTCTACCAAGTAAGACTTTCATTTTATCTGTGACACACCATACTCACATGTAACAGCACATCTTCGAACGCCGCGTGGCGTACATCTTCGCCGTTACATTTACGCGTTTTTCGGTCTTGGCCTACTACCTCCGAATCTTCCCACCGGGGATGGCATCGCTCCGAAAATGCTGCTACGTCCTTATTGTCCTGGCTCTTGCGCACTTCATCGAAGTCCTGACGGTTCTCATAGTCTTGTGCGAAGATATCAGCAAGCTGTGGACCAGGAACTGGCTTGAGTTCACTGGATCCCAGTGCTTCAGTTCTGCCCTATACAGTTACTCCGCAGCGATAGGAGACAGCATTGTGGATAGCATGATCTTCGCGCTCCCGATCCCATACGTATGGCAGCTTTCCAAACTCAGGATCCGGCAACGGCTTGGCCTTGTTCTCGTGTTCGGCTTGGGTTTCATTGTTTGCATCGTCGCCTTACTTCAAATTCCTTTCATCAAACGACGAGAAGGCGATATGAGATACTTTGGTAGCGCCGTCAATATCCTGATCGCGATCCAAATCTCGTTTGCCATTGTTGCAGCTTCGCTTCCAGACTTACGCGCATTAATTGCACGCAGTTTCGCAAGATTCTCACCTCTCCATCATCGAAGTCTCGCTACAGCCGGACGAGGATCAAGCGGCGACAACGAAGGGCGCTCAGCCAACCAACGGGATGTCGAGCAGGGCTTCCCATCCTCGGCCAAGATTGGAGAGCCACAGGTTGCATTAGACGGAAAAAGGGTTTTCAGGAAGCCAGACTGGCTGCGGAATAGCATTCCCGCAAGTTTGATGTCGACAATGATTACACACAACGAGGTCACTCGGTTGTCGAATGAGAATGACCGATGCCATGCCTAAAAATGAATTTGGATAGCGGAATCAGGATATTCTGTAGCCATCACCTATCCCCATTGTACACCCGTCAGATTTCGTGAAATCTGTCAACCGACCCAAAGAGTGGTGAGGCAGGTCTTAGGAGATCAGTCTAGTACCTGTTCAGCTAGCCTCGAGCTATGTCTATGATCTGCATGAACTGTTGTACCCACTGCTGCTTACATCCATGATACCCCGCCATCGCGCAGTCGCGAGCTGAAATTCAGCTTGGCAAGTTGCCTCACATGCGAGGGAAATGCCCAACCCAAGTTAGATCATCCGTATGGTGCTCACGCACCTGCCTTTTTTCCAAATCCTCGGGACCAATCAAGTACAGAGCATGGCAATTGGCTTCTCCGACGCAGAGCGAGGTGTGCTGTGGCCTACATGCCTTACGGATGCTGCACGTTATTTGACGTGCAGCGCAACTGCATGAAGCGAGGAAACATATAAAGAAGGGTGTGTGCCCGACCTAGGAAGGCACGACACCCAGTAGTTGGCCCCATCGGATACTGCAAAGCTCGGATCATGGTAGCAACGTACGACTTCATCATCGTAGGAGGTAAGTTTCATTTCACTTGCCACGTATCAATCAATGTTAACACACATTTTGCTAGGCGGAACTTCAGGTTGCCTTCTTGCCCATCGACTCTCCCACTCCGCACGTAAACCGTCTGTCCTCCTACTTGAAGCCGGAAGCAGCCCCTCTGGCGATTACCTCAATGCGCCCTACCATCGGTACTATGCGCAAGCGCTCCGACCTGATCTAGACCACGGCTATGTCTCCGAGCCGGAACGCGCCTTGAACGGTAGAACAATTCCGTACACGCGAGGAAAAGGGCTAGGTGGAAGTTCCATTTTGAATTTCGCCGTGTATCTATATGGAAGTAGAGAGGATTACAATCGCTGGAGCGACCTGGTTGACGACGAGAGTTGGAAGTGGGAGTCTGTTAAGAAATCCTTCCAAGCCATCGAGAACTATGACTTTTCCGGCTCAAATGATTACAAGCATATCGCTGACCCGAGTACCAACGCTCACGGGACGAAAGGCCAGTTGAAGGTCGGTCTTCCGCCTGTGCTCGAGAAGGGTGTGGTGCCGCAGATGGAGGCACTGGCTGCAGCTGGGGAAAAGGTCGTTCTCGACGCCAATTCAGGAGATCCGGTGGGCATTATGGTCTTTCCGCATAGCTATAGCAAAGAAGGGAGAAGTACTAGTGCGATTGCGCATCTGATGGGCCCACCGAGCAACCTTGAGATATGGACAGATGCGAAAGCGGAGAAGTTCGTATGGGAGGGGAAGAAGGTCACCGGAGTCGTTCTCGAAGATGGGCGGCAAGGTAGGTGCACTATCTGGATCGACGAGAGACGTAATGAGCACTGACAGGACCCCAGCGACGGCAAACAACGAAGTCATCATCTGCGGTGGCTCGATCGACTCACCTAAGCTCTTACTTCTCAACGGTATCGGACCGAAATCTGAACTCGAAGCTCTCGGCATCGATGTCAAAGTCGACTTACCTGGCGTAGGCAAGCACCTGAAAGACCACGTCCTCACCTTCATGACGGTAGAAGTTTCAGGCTCAATTAACGACAAATACGCCTTCGACAGTAACCCGGAACACATCGCCGCAGCTCAAGAGTCGTGGAAAAAAGACCAAACCGGCGCATTCGCTCTCCAACATTCGTCGCTCTGGGGCGGCTTCCTCAAACTGCCAGACTTGGAGTCGTATGAAGAGTACTCGGCGCTTCCGCGGGATCTCCAAGAATTCCTAACCAGAGACGAAGTCCCAGCATACGAGTTTATTAACAACTCGATACTGTGGCCGCCGGGTACACAATTGGACGCAGGAAATACATACATGACTTTCATCGCTTTTCTTATGAACCCGCAATCCAGCGGCTCCATCAAACTGCGGTCCAAAAATGCATCCGACAAGCCAATCATCACGTTGAACTACCTCACGCATCCCTACGACGTCCGCATCTTCCGCGAAGCTATCCGCAACACATGGACGAAATTGACAGGCAACCCTACTATCGCGCCGCATATCGTGCGCACGGTCCTAGGCCCTGACTCCATGGGAGATGCGGATGTGGATCGGTTTGCGAGCGAGAATGCGGGTACGGTGTGGCATGCTTGCGGGACGTGCAAGATGGGTAAGGAAAGTGATGAAGAGGCAGTTGTGGACAAAAACTTCAGAGTTCGAGGAGTGGATGGGCTGAGAGTTGTTGATATGAGTGTTGCGCCGGTTGTGACGAACAACCACTCACAGGCTACGGCGTATTTGATTGCGCAAAAGGCAGCGGAGAAGATGGTCCAAGAGTATGGGCTGGACAGGGAGGGCTGAGAAGATCTTCTGGTAGACGTGGCAGAACTGTCGGCAAAGAAAGTGCCAGTTGTCAATGTCTGTCAGAAGTGACCTTCCATCCTCGGTAGTGTTGAATGTCACAGCTTGTACCTGTTGTCGAGTTACGGTGTAGTGATTGGCATGTGCGGCGCGCAAGGCCCCGTTGACAGCGTAGCAGGCGGCCCACACATCACACGCGCCCTGCAGGTACCGGATGATATTTATAGCCGGCCGGAACTCTGGAATCTAGAATCCACTCCCAAAACGACAAAATGATAGTTCTCCGGATGTTGCGGAAAGACGATAGAAATACCAAGAAGCTATTCGCAACTAAGGCAAACCACTGCACGACGTCGCAGGCTGCATGCGCAGAACCAGCAAAGTGCGCGAGGCAGAATGATTGAGGAACTATCGCATCAGGCCAAGGACCTAGCTTGGGCCAACACGGGCATATCCTTCTGGGGGAAATTGCAATGACGAGTGGTGGTGGTGAACGTGCGCGGAGACGAGGAGGATGGCCAGGTGATGCCGCGACGGACGTTGCTGGGTGAACCGGAGGCGGAGCGAGCGCTGAACATCACTGTGTACAGTACGACACCCCGTAGAATCATCGTGAGACAGCACACATCCTCACGAATAGCGAAGTCATTGACATCACGAAAACGACACGACTTCAGTTCCCACTACCGCGTCTAGCCAAGTTTCAAAAATCCCGCAAGCGCATAACCCCGGTGTTGTTGAAGTTGGAGTTGGAAGGTCCCCAACCACCCCAGCCTCTCCCGCGGCTTCCAACCACACAATTATTCTAAGTGTACCCTTTTTACTTGCGCACCTCGTCCTGCACGATTACACACATCCTACCACCCTTCTCTCACTTCCATACTAGAGTTCAATCATCACTGACTTCTTTTCCGTGGTTCGCATCCTGTACCACGCCGGCGCCAGTCACCCACGCCAGCAGACACGAAAGACGCGCTAGCCAACGGATCGACCCCGCAGCAGCGATACCCACCCATTCACCGCTCCCACGCCGACTGGACGATATCTACGAATTGCAGCGCGCTTCTTCTGTCGTTTCCCCCCAATTCCTGCAAACGGTCCTGTCTATTCCGTTCGCAGTAAACTTCGCTGCTCTGCTGCGTTTGGAGAGGCTCAGTCGCTCGCTTTACCATGTGGCTTCTCAACGCTCCTCCCGCCGTGCTCGGCCTGATCGCCTTCGCCTACCTGCCCTCGGCTCTCGCAAAGCCCTACCCCGTCCACTTTGACGAGTTCGCCTCGCTGCACAACAGCTCCCAGCTGATCAAGAAGCAAGATTGCGCCAACCCCTGTGGTTTTGGCGGCTGGTTGTGCTGTCCTTCAGGCTCAACATGCTATACCGACAGTGCCAACCAGGCGCAATGCGACACCAGCGGCGGTGGTGCCAACACTGAAGCGGCAGGCGGCTACTATCAATACTATACTACTACCTACGTTGAGACGGTCGGCCTTGTTACCAAGACCGAGACGCGCAGCACCTACATACCGGCGACAGCGACAGCGACATGCAGCGACTCGCAAAACCCCTGCGGCGGAATCTGCTGCGACTCTGGCATGTACTGTCTGAAGGCCGGCCAGTGTGCGATGATCGCTGGCGGCAGTTCTGGAGGTATAACACCCGGTGCTCCTCTTCGTCCAACTAGCTCAGGCGTCGTAGTTGTTACCTACACCGGTACCCCGACCGCGACCCAGCCCTTCCAAACACCCATCCCCACCGGCGCAGCAGGCGGCGGCCTCGTCGCAACTGAAGAGAGCAATGGCGGACTCAGCGGCGGTGCCATTGCCGGTATCGTTATCGGTGTTATCCTCGGCATATTGCTGCTGCTCCTTCTCTGCCTCTTCTGCTGCGCTCGCGCCCTCTTCGACACCCTCCTCGCCATCTTCGGCTTCGGCAAGAAGCGCAAGCACACCCACGAGGAGACCTACATCGAAGAGCACCACCACAGCGGCGGCGCTGCTGGCGGACGCACCTGGTACGGAGGTGGCCGCCCTGCTCGTCCTTCGCGCGCCGGCTCTGAGAAGCACAGCACCGGAAAGAAGGGTCTGGGTCTCGCTGCCGGACTAGGTGGTCTCGCGCTTGCGTTGGGTCTCAAGAGGAGACACGACAACAAGGTCGACGATAAGAGCACCACTGTCAGTGGAACATCATACATGTACAGCGACTACACAAGTTCAAGTAAGTAACCCGCTCGCATTACACTTAGGAATATGGATACTAATCACCATACAGGCAGCGCAAGCTCATCAGATCGCCACACACGCCGAACACGCCACTCATCGAGACGATAGTTGGCTATCCACCGACCGATCTCCTTCCAAAACTGTACAAAGTCTTTTTTGCTTTCTCGTTCTTGTGTCTAGCCTCGTGCTGGTACCTTATGGCATGGGTGGTTTTATCCGTGGGTAAATGGGCTTCGACAGAGTCAGCCCTACTGGCGTTACTTGGGCGTTTGAAGCGAGCTCGCTCACGACTGCGAAGCGACGAATGTGTTATGTCCTTTTGGTTGTCGACTTTTACTTTTCCGACGTATGCGATTAATGAGGATATGCGTATGCGTGGATATGAGATATGGAATGGGGATGCTGGGGAAGATGTATATGAATGCAATGGATATGGACACGGAAATGGAATTGAGAGGAAATGTGAATATTACATTTGGCTTTCAACGTTACCATTGAAGCCTCCATGGCGAGTCTACCAGAACGCCTTGCTCGTGGGCGTGCTGTGCCCGAAATGTGATGTGAAGAACTGCGCCCTTTCTACATCGTCATCGTTGGACGGCCATGTGAAGGGCTGTAGCACGAACTTATCAGCAATGACCAAATTCCATTTCAGCAGCCTGCGAAGACCATAGTGAAATCCGTACATCCAGGGTTCCCATTGAGTAAACTTTTACGTCTGCACTCCACCGCTCGTCACAAGCTCGAAGCCCATGGCCTGATGGTGTAAAGTTTTCGCTTGCGTACCTTCAACTACGAATCTGACACTGACAGTTTGAGTATGAGGACTGTGACAGATGTAGATAATCAGACCAATATCTTCTGAGCCGCGTAGGGTCGTTAAGAATGAATCGGCACAGAAGCATACATGTATAATGTATCTGCACCAAACGATTGCTTCACGCTCAGGTACCAGCATGTAGGTTCGTTCCGACAGTACACTCCGGAGCCATGACTCTCCAATAGGGACCCTGGCGCCTTCCCTATCCTGACGGAACTTAGTCGTGTCGAACTCATATCCCCACCGTGCGAACAAGTGTTCGTCATCGACTTGAACCACGTGAAGCCCGTGCAGTGGATTAGTGGTATCCCATGGCGGTACTTCAAAGGCGTTATCCGTACGCTGGCGAGGTGTAGTGAGCGAGCTGCTGATGCTCTGTCGAGGTGTGGTAGGAGTGTGTTCGACTGCCAAATCGACGTCATGCATGATACCAGGAGAGCCGATTTCGGACATGGTCGCATAACTCACAGCAGAAGGTGTTGCTACACTTCGTCACTATTGAATAGCTGACACGGTCCCCAAAGGATGACTTACAAGCGACAGGGCTGGGAGCATGCATCATGCTCTCTCCGATGTCATGTCTCTTCATCCACCTTTCGATTTTGTGTGGTTCGACTTCTTGACCTCTGACGCGAAATTTGAGACCAGGTTTACTCGTCTCGAGGAGGTCTCGCTTTTGGCGATGTCTGACAATGGCCTTCATCTCGTCCGGTTTGACGTTCTTGTCGAGCTTCCATTGACTCAGACGGGATCTATATTGGCGTATCCTAGGGGGACAATTAGCTTAGATGCCGTTGAGTGATAGAGGTACAGGAAGTCCAACATACTCTGCGATGAAACCGCACTCTTGTTCGATCAAGATCCTGACTTCCGGGAGCGGTCTCTTTTCGACATGATGCAGCTGTATGATCCTGTCTTTGTATGGCTCCCAGTCAGTCTCGCGGAGAGTTCGCGCTTTCTTCTTTCGTGGACGTGCATCTGCGATAGGGTGAAGAGGAGGAGGAGGCTGAAGCGGTGGTAATGTGGCGTCCTCAGAGATCAGCGTCAATTGCCTGAGAGCCATAGTAGTGTAGATATTCGAAAGGCAAAGAAAAGGGATGCGTATGCTTGAGTAGAAAGTATAGACTACAAAGTCCTTCACTATTCCACGAATGTAGAGAGAAAAGAGGAAGCGTCGTCCCATAGACTCATGAGTAAATGGGGGTTCTGGCGATGTTCATATGTGAGCCAGGCCCTAACACCAGGCTGAGCTGCAGTTGAATGCTATTGGCTGCGACAAAAGTACAGTTCTTGCGAGCCACCGGGGTAGCCTGCATGCGCATGAAAAACGCCTCTCTGCATGACCGGTGGAACACTGAGCCAATCAAATGGATGTCAGCAAAAGTACAATTCTGTATCCTCGGCGCCTGAGCTATGGCACACACAAAAGTACAAAACAGCCAGATGTTCCGGAACTGACATACTGTTAGGCTCTTACCGCAGTGGATTCGCAGGATTTCCGAGAACTGAGCACTCAAAAGTACAATGTCAAATCATACATAAGACAGGATGTGAGCCTTCACATTCCCACAGCGTCAGATACTCGCAAGCTCCATTATTCTTGAGGAGGTTTTCTGGTAACCTTACACACTCATGTCTTTGAACAACCAGTCTGCGGACACCATCGCAGCCATCGTATTTGGCCTGCTCCAACTTGCCGTTGGCCTGGTGTCTCTTTGGCAGCAACGGCGTTTACGACAAGCATACCGTGAGTATTATGATAAGCTTGTTCGGAATTCCATAGACTAACGACGAAATAGAGCAAGGAAGCGATCGAAGAAGATATACCATCTGAAAATGCGACAGATGCCAGTGCGTAGGTATCGTTGCGCCTCCCATGGAGTAGTGTGGCGGAGCTGACCGACGCAAGGCTCGGAGACGTCAAATCAGAAGTGAACCTTTGGTAAACATCATGATTTGATGTTGGCGATGTGAGGTGCGTTTCACGGACAGTCGGAATCAACGTGGAGGTCATGCCTTGTGAAGTACGCAGTCGCGTGGAAATCTAAAGCAGGCACAGCGTTGGAGGGGTGAAATCTGCCTTCGGCAGGCCATGGAAATCAATCGCCCAAGAGTCTACATCAAATCAGGAGTCTGCAAACTTTCGTTTTCACACTAATGTAAACTGCAAGGTGATTGCTGTTATACTGGTATGGGGTGAAGGAGTGGAGTCGAGGCCCATGCAGAAGTGACGATTGCGCCAAGATTAAAGTGGGATGGCGCTAGGTGGAGCTCCAGCACCTTCGCTGTGACAAGTACTCACGTAATAACCTCCTCCCTGCTGCGCCTACAACCCTTGCCTTCCTTCCATTTACACCTCCATACTCAACCCACTCCAGCGACAAACCTGTTGATCTCGTTTGTCCTTCTTCTCATCCGTAAACAACAGCCTACACCTAGGTACCCCGCGACACTCGAGCCAGGCGCCCGCGACCGCCACATTTGACAGCGTCCAGCCTTCACAACCGTCGGCAAACTGGGGAAGCGGAAACACGTCGACGAGGACGCTCGTCCCAGCAAGAAAGAGAAAGCCATGGCGGTAAGTGCGCCCCATTGATTACCAAATTGCGCTTTGTTCGGTTGCGCGTCCGCATTTGCAACCATGTACTCGGCGTCTCCAGCGTCTCCGCCACTCTACACCTTTCACCAACTTTACACTTTTGCGTCCCAATCTAACGTATCCAAGGAAAACATGCAGGTTGATAGCCCTGCTACCGCCGTCGAACAGCTCAAGGAAGCATCCGGTAACAACGGCGACATCGATGAGTCCCTCTACAGCAGGCAGCTGTATGTCCTAGGCCATGAGGCTATGAAGCGCATGGGCTCTTCCAACGTCCTCGTTGCTGGTCTGCGAGGTCTCGGTGTCGAGATTGCGAAGAACATCGCCCTAGCCGGTGTCAAGTCGCTGACACTCTACGATCCCAAGCCCGCCGCTCTCGCCGACCTCTCGTCGCAGTTCTTCCTCACTCCCGCCGATGTGGGGAAGCCACGTGCCTCCGTCACCGTACCGCGCGTCTCCGAACTCAACCCATACACACCTGTGCAGGAATTCAGCGGAGGAGATCTGACATCGGACTTGTCGCAGTTGAAGCAGTTCCAGGTCATTGTCCTTACCGACACTCGGCTCGAAGATCAAATCAAGATCGCAGACTACTGCCACGACAACGGCATTTACGTAGTTATTACCGACACATACGGACTGTTCGGTACTATCTTCACCGATTTCGGAAAGAACTTCACCATCGGTGATCCGACTGGCGAGAATGTCAACAACGGCATCATTGCCGGCATTGATGAGGAGGGTATTGTGTCGGCATTAGACGAGACAAGACACGGCCTGGAGGATGGCGACTGGGTCACATTCTCAGAAGTTGAGGGCATGGAGGGCCTCAACGGCTGTGCGCCTCGCAAGATCGAGGTCAAGGGGCCTTACACCTTCTCCATTGGCGATGTATCTGGCCTCGGAGAGTACAAGAAGGGAGGACAATTCATCCAGGTCAAGATGCCCAAGATCATCGACTTCGAGCCCTTCAGCAAGCAGCTCAAGAAGCCCGAGCTTCTCATCTCCGACTTCGCAAAGTTCGACCGACCGCAACAGCTCCACGTTGGTATCCAGGCCATCCACAAGTTTGCGAACCTCCACAAGGGCGAGTTCCCTCGTCCTCACCACGAAGCCGATGCGGATGAGCTCTTCAAGATTGCACAAGAAATCGCAAATGAGGGCGAGGAGAAGGTCGAGCTGGATGAGAAGCTCATCAAGGAGCTCAGTTACCAGGCTCGTGGTGACCTAAGTCCCGTCGCTGCCTTCTTTGGTGGCATGGCTGCTCAGGAAGTCTTGAAGTCAGTGTCTGGAAAGTTCCATCCCATCGTTCAGTTCCTCTACTTCGATTCGCTAGAGTCGATCCCTACCTCCACGACCCGTTCGGAAGAGCAGTGTGCTCCGATTGGCTCGCGCTACGACGGTCAAATCGCTGTATTGGGACAGGAATACCAGAAGAAGCTCAGCAACGTCAAGCAGTTCCTCGTTGGTGCGGGTGCCATCGGTTGCGAGATGTTGAAGAACTGGGCGATGATGGGTCTTGGCACTGGCCCTGATGGAAAGATCACTGTCACTGACAACGACCAAATCGAGAAGAGCAATTTGAACCGACAATTCTTGTTCCGACCAGCAGATGTTGGTAAGCTAAAGAGCGATGCTGCCGCCAAGGCAGTTCAGGTTATGAACCCTGACCTCAGTGGAAAGATCGTGACACTGCAAGACAAGGTCGGCCCGGAGACAGAGCACATCTTCAACGAAGAGTTCTGGAATTCTCTGGACGGTGTGACGAATGCACTGGACAATGTAGAGGCGCGTACATACGTCGACCGACGATGTGTGTTCTTCCGCAAGCCTTTGCTCGACAGCGGTACTCTCGGTACCAAGGGCAACACCCAGGTTGTCCTGCCGTTCATTACAGAGTCTTACTCTTCATCTCAAGATCCACCCGAGAAGTCGTTCCCTATGTGCACACTAAGGAGTTTCCCCAACCGAATCGAGCACACGATTGCCTGGGCGCGGGAGTCGTTCGATTCGCTGTTCGTCAAGGGTCCGGAGATTGTCAACCTCTACCTGACACAACCAGACTATCTTGGCGCATCGCTGAAGCAGTCTGGTAACGAGAAGCAGACTTTGGAGACCCTGCGGGAATTCTTGGTTACAGAGAAGCCGTTGTCGTTTGACGACTGCATCATCTGGGCCCGTCATCAGTTCGAGAAGAACTACAACCACGCAATTGCGCAGTTGCTCTACAACTTCCCCAAGGACTCCAAGACAGGCTCCGGTCAGCCATTCTGGTCGGGACCCAAGCGCGCGCCGGACCCATCGAAGTTTGACTCTTCAAACCCAACACACTTCACCTACGTGGAAGCTGCTGCCACCCTACACGCATTCAACTACGGCATCAAGCCAAATGCGTCCAAGGAGCACTACATCGAAGTTCTCAACGATATGATCGTTCCCGACTTCCAGCCCGACCCCACAGTGAAGATTCAGGCCGACGAGAAGGAGCCAGATCCAAATGCCAACCAGGCTGGTGGCGACGACAACGAGTCGCTCGACAGCATTATCAGCCAATTGCCGGCACCGAAGTCGCTTGCCGGGTTCAAGCTTGAGCCTGTCGAGTTTGAGAAGGATGATGACTCCAACCACCACATTGACTTCATCACTGCTGCCAGCAACCTCCGTGCCGAG
Source organism: Alternaria ventricosa (assembly GCF_023758065.1). NCBI lineage: Eukaryota > Fungi > Ascomycota > Dothideomycetes > Pleosporales > Pleosporaceae > Alternaria > Alternaria ventricosa. The sequence continues at coordinate 1,226,530 of NW_026055684.1, read as the reverse complement.
AACTACAAGATCGAGCAGGCCGACCGACACAAGACCAAGTTCATTGCTGGTAAGATTATTCCGGCCATCGCCACCACGACGGCTTTGGTCACCGGTCTCGTCAACCTTGAGCTGTACAAGGTCATCGACGGCAAGACGGACATTGAGCAATACAAGAACGGCTTCATCAACTTGGCGTTGCCATTCTTCGGTTTCAGTGAGCCCATTGCTAGCCCGAAGGGTACATATCAAGGGCACGATGGCGAAGTTACGATCGATAAGCTATGGGACCGTTTCGAAGTGGATGATATCCCCCTGAAGGACTTCGTCGCGCATTTCGAGAAGAAGGGTCTGTCAATTCAGATGATCAGCTCTGGTGTCAGTTTGCTTTACGCATCGTTCTATCCTCCATCCAAGTTGAAGGATAGGATGCCACTTACGTAAGTTTCGTTGCCTCCTCTTCCTAGACATGACTAACAAAAGACAGTATGAGCAAGCTTGTGGAGCACGTGAGCAGGAAGCCGGTACCGGAGCACCAGAAGAATGTTATCTTCGAGATAACAGCTGAAGACCAGAAGGAAGAGGACGTCGAGATCCCATACGTCATGGTGAAGTTGAAGTAGTCATCCACCACTTCGGATGAAGATAGCGACAGACTGGATAGTAGGTCTTTTCCCGACAAATAGGGATGATCATCATGAATTAGACGTCATAGCTTGCATGAATAGACACTTCACAACATCCACTGCTTCCTACAATACATAAAAAGTGCAAGATACGAAGATTTATAAATATGGTTGGAGAATACATCCACCTGTGTTTGGGTTGTCTAACAGGCAGAATCTCTGTGACGACCTCCGCGGTGCTATATGTTCCTTCTTCCTGAACCATGTGAGGTTGATCCCAGTGGCAACGCAGCACGAAATCTGTCGTAAGAAGTAAACCACCTAGAAGTCTACATGGCCCTAGGCAAGGTTGAATTTCGATTCCTATGGTAATGTGGTCTGCAGCGCATCTGCTAAGATTTACCCTTGCTCGTTGGCCTCGGAAAAGATCAAACAGGTCTGCAGCCTACATTGACATGAAAACATGCACAGGAGGTAAACTAACGTCGATGTTGGCTCTAAACCTGCCTAATGTATTGCTTGTATGGCCTGTGTAAGGCGACCCTGGTAGTCGGATGCCGACGTCGGGAGATCGTGGGGCAAAATGCCAAGCATTACTGGTACAGCCCTGTCACGCATGTTGATTATCAAGCCTCTAGGACTTTCCTCCAGCACGCGACCATGTAGCACCCACGTCCACACCTACAGTCAAAATCACATACACCATGGCGCCATCACTAGAAGAGCCTGTACAGGTCGATTTCGAAGCACCTCTCAAGGCTGCGCCAAAGCTTGTTGCGCCCGAGCCAGGTACGTTTGCCCCGCCACCCCTCCGGAATCATACTGCGACTCTGTGAGAACAGACCGACTAACACCATCGCAACAGAACACTGCCCTGGTCCCGAATCCCTCACAGCCGGTCAAGCAGATTCCTGCGCAGGATGTCCCAACCAGTCAATATGCGCCTCCGCGCCCAAGGGCCCCGATCCCGACATACCCATCATAACCGCGCGCCTCTCCTCCGTAAAGCACAAGATACTCGTACTCTCCGGTAAGGGCGGCGTCGGAAAGTCAACCTTCAGCACAATGCTTTCACATGGCTTCGCATCAAATCCGTCATCAACCGTCGGACTCATGGATACAGACATCTGCGGGCCCAGCATACCGAAGATGATGGGCGTGGAAGAAGAGACAATACATGTTAGCGGAGAAGGGTGGGAACCAGTGTGGGTTAGCGAGAACCTAGGAGTCATGAGCGTACAGTTCATGTTGCCAAACCGCGACGACGCAGTAATCTGGCGTGGCGCAAAGAAGAACGGGTTGATCAAGAAATTCCTCATGGACGTCACATGGGGCGAATTGGACTTCCTCGTTGTCGACACACCACCGGGTACCTCCGACGAGCATCTCTCTGTCAACTCCTTCCTCAAAGCCAGCGGCGTCGACGGCGCAGTCCTCGTTTCCACACCCCAAGAAGTCTCGCTTCTCGATGTTCGGAAGGAGATCGACTTTTGCAGGAAAGCAGGCATACCTATACTGGGCATCGTGGAGAACATGAGCGGTTTCGTATGCCCGGGTTGCAAGCACGAGTCTCAAATCTTCAGAGCGAGTACAGGCGGTGCAGCGAGGTTAGCGAAGGATCAAAATATACCCTTCTTGGGTAGGGTGCCGCTGGACCCAAGGATAGGCATGGCTTGCGACTTTGGAGAGAGCTTCCTGACGGCCTACCCGGATAGTCCGGCATGCGCTGCTATCAAGGAGGTTGTCAGGAGAGTTGGGGAGGAGATTGGATTGAGCAGAGAAGAAGTATTGCCTGTTGATGAGGAAGAAGCGTGACCTGAAAGAGCGCAGTCGGTATACAGCAATATAACCTTGGACGAAACGAATCCAGATGGCACAAACAATTTTGGGCATCATCATATTTTTGCAGGAACACATTCCTACTGGACACATCGTACGGCATTTGCAATTCGGCCCGCATCAATAATGTGAGAACTTACGAAGGTGGTTGACGCAAGCAGCGCAGATCACTAAGTTCGTCTTGACACACTGGAACATGAAGATCAGGGAGAGCGAGAGCGATGAACATAACGATAACAAGCATCTGCTCAGGCAGTGCCTTCCAATGATTACCCGCGCACCCGCCTACACATACAACACACTGAACGCACTGCTGAATAGAACTGATTGGTCGGTTTCATAATGACTGCAAGCCTATGTTACCACGCATGCAAAGCCACTTCGCTTCTCTTGGAGTCGTCATTCACTGCCACAATGGCGCCGCCCCGTTGGATCTTCGTGTGGCAGATTATCGAGTGGAAATTATGAGTGGACTGGCAGCCACACCACAGCCATTGATCAGCGTCATCGTATCACGCTACACGATGCTTGGCACGCGTAGCAGGTGCTTGGCGCATGTTTCGAAAGCTTGGTTGGGTGGCCTGTGGCTTGGACAAAGATAATGAGCTCATAGATGTTGCGCGAGTCGATGCAAGATTTGCGGATGAGTGCTGAGAAAGAGAAGAAAAATGGCTGGCCTGGTCAGGAGACGGCGTGTAAGACCATGCGGAAGATCGAGATAGGTCCCGTGTCTGCGCGGTCCACAGTGCAGCGCGGAAGGCTCGAGGATGTCATGGCCCACACGGCTAGCGGCAACCATCCCTGCCGCCTCGGTGCCATCAATCACAGGCACAACAACTTTCCTGACTTTGAGGCTAGAGGCGCTTTCACTTTGGCCCCAGCCTTTCTAAATTCCTACTCTCCCCCGCCTCTATCGTTTACGTAGTACACGCGCTCCACAAGGGCGTGCAATTGTTTTCGTCGCGACAGGAACGCGAAATTACTAGCAGCGCGCATCGCATCTGCGCCTGAAGCCAACTCTTGGACCCTGAGCGCATTGCCATTGTATGTCCTTGCTCTGGCTGAATTGAGTCAATAGACTGACTGGAGTGTAGAACCATAGACATCTTAGACGCGTCTGCGCATATCCTCCCCCAACTCTCTCGCTATCGAACATTGCTCGCGACCGACGACCACCATGGCGGCTGAATACCAACAACATGAGGACCCCAGTGGCGTGACAGGCATTGGCGCCGGTCCTCAAGTCATCAGCACCTCGGGTGCAGTGGATGTCATCATGGGACCGCTCCTCAACTACCGACGTACAAGCAACCAGCAAGGCGGCCAGCCTGTCTGGCACGGCAGTGTCCTCATCGTCGCTACGCCTGGACAACAGAACCCGAACGAGGCACAGCCAAACCCCCAGCTCACACTCTTCCCAGCTGGCGCAGTCGACAAGAATATGGGTGACGTGAGGTTCAGTGTGGAAGCGCGCGACTTCCATGGAGAGAAGCTATACGAGGATAGCAAGAGGGCCTTCTGGCGCTTCAGGATCGATGCTCCTATGCAGCCATTCGAATCAAGATGGCGTTACGAGATCCAGAACCTCAGATACACCGACACTATGAAGGAGGAGAAGCCCCAGAACTTCGTCGTGCCCTCAATCACCCAGTCCATGCGCATCATGTTCCACTCTTGCAACGGCTTCAGTGTTGGCACCGACATGGACGTCTGGTCCGGACCTGTTCTGTGGAACGATGTCCTTCGCATGCACGAACAGCGACCTTTCCACGTCATGATTGGAGGAGGCGACCAGATCTACAACGACGGAGTGCGAGTCGACGGACCGCTCAAGCCCTGGACCGACATACATAGCCCTCATAAGCGACGGGAGTTCCCCTTCGGCCAGCAGATGCGCGCCGACTGCGACGAGTACTACTACAATAACTACGTCAAGTGGTATGGCCACAAGCCCTTCTCCACTGCCAACAGCCAGATCCCTCAGGTCAACATCTGGGACGACCACGACATCATCGATGGCTTCGGCTCCTACACCGACCACTTCATGAACTGCGCTGTCTTCAGAGGCATTGGTGGTGTTGCGCACAAGTACTACCTCCTCTTCCAGCACCACCTTGCTCCTCCAAAGAGTACCTTTACAACCGACGCGCCTCAGACGACCAATGTAACAGGCCAGGGAGAAGGCACAACTCCCGCCGATCCGGTGCAGGTGGACAGCACCTTCGTCATGACCAACGATGAGGGCGACCCATCGTACCTCATCGGCTCGAAGCCTGGCCCATATGTCGAGGAACGCAGTCGCAGCATTTACTGCCAGCTCGGTGCACGCATTGCCTTTGCTGGTATTGATGCGCGAACAGAGCGTACGAGGCATCAGGTCAACTACCCCGAGACCTACAAGATGCTCTTCGACCGTCTGGACGCCGAATTTACCGCAAACCCAGAACTCAAGCACATGATCTTGCTGCTCGGTGTACCCATCGCCTACCCTCGCTTGATCTGGCTTGAGAACATTCTGCAGTCGCCGTTGATCGCACCCATCAAGTTCCTGAACAAGCGCTTTGGCTTCGCTGGAGGCTTCTTCAACCAGTTCGATGGCAAGGTCGATTTGCTCGATGACTTGGACGATCACTACACCGCGCGTCAGCACAAGGAGGAGCGTCGCAACCTCATCCACAGCCTGCAGGCATTCTCCAAGAAGTTCTCTGCTCGTGTCACCATTCTCGGTGGAGATGTACATCTGGGAGCCATTGGTCGTTTCTACACCAACCCCAAGACACACCAGATCCCCGCAGAAGCTGACCACCGCTACATGCCCAACATCATTAGCTCCGCCATCACCAACAAGCCCCCACCACAAGCTGTCGCGAACCTGCTTGCCCGCCGAAACAAGATCCATCACCTCGACAAGGAGACCGACGAGACGCTTCTCGAGATCTTCGACCGCGACCCAGCTCTCCCCGGAGGCGTCAACGCGACAAACGGAAGCTCCACCGCCCAGATCGAGGGCGACGGCAAAGACGGAAAGATCGAACCCAAGACCTCCGCCGCAAACCACGCAACGATGCCCTCGCGCAACTACGCCATCATCTGCGAATCCGCGATCCCCACCCCTTCCACCCTCGGTGTACCTCCGGGCTCAGCGCCCTCCATCAACACGAACAACACCGCCGCGTCCAAGATCTCCGCTGCTCCCGGCAAGAAAGACAACATGCGTCTGGGTTTCCATCTCGGCGAAGAGAAGGCAGGAACTCAGCACCCGGCTGCTGGCGGTATCAACCCCTCAGGTCTTTGCGGACCGTATGGACTGGATGTTACACTTAGGGTGGAGATCAGCAACCAAGATCGCGAGGGCAGGACTGATGGCTACGGCTTCAGCATTCCCGCCCTGGATTGCTCGGCTTATGCTGATCGTGGCGAGAAGTGGTAGACTGTACCATGAGGCGAACGCTTGGGACGTGGGATAGAGGTCTCAAGCGGTAGATGAAGTGTGGTAGTCATGGTGGAAGATACTGGATGATCTCATTGTGCTTTCTTGTTTTGGTCTATACCCTCGAGAGTTGCTTGGCATAGAGCACTGATGTGTAGTAGTTAATTAGTCGCTAGTCTGTAATGTTATCCCATTATTGGGTTGGTTTACCAAAAGTTATCCTGTCTGTCTTACCGTGGCGAGGCCATTAATTTCTGCATGTGCAGCCCCACATATTCTCGTTGAGGACACAACAGGCCACATTGTATAACCACACCTGTTGCCAGGATGCCGCGGAGGGTCCCATCGGAAGGACTAACCCGGCACGCGTTTACCCGTCCGCCCGTTGAATGTTCTAGGCGAAGATATATCCCTGTCATCATCCTTCATCCGACTGGTGCAGACCCTTGAAGATGTTCAATGCTGCTGTACCTATATTGAAAGGATTCTGTGTCCAAGACATCAGTAAACAGTCGTTCGACAGAAGCGGATTGCTGCCCGCTGCATTCACGTCCAGGTTGAGATCCTACGCACGATGGGAAAGTATATATCCGCCATGAGCTGTCAGATATTTTTGTCGCTCGTCCCTCCTTGATCTTCCCATCAGCCAAGATGCTGGCCAAGACTTTCACTCTTTCTTTAGCCTGTGCTGCTTTTGTGTCAGCACAGAGTGCATCAATCGCTGTACCTCCTGCTGCCGAAACACTTGCTGCGATTGTCACGCCTGCAAAACTCCCTCTTTTCGAAAGCGAGACGATTCAACTGACAGACAATGTCGTTGCTGCACTTCGACAGAATCCCGAACTCGCGGACTATGCTTCGCTTGTCGAATTTGGTGACGGCGCAAACTCTACGCTTTCGGTGCGTGCGCGTCGTGCTCGCAGAGCGCTTCGTTGCAAGACGATGCCTGGCGACGACTTGTATCCGAGCCAGGCAGCATGGGCCGATTTTGACCAATTACTTGGCAGTGCTTTGGAAAAGATTATTCCCATTGCTTCGCCTTGTTATAAGAATTCTGAGTACAACAATTACGATGCTGCCAAGTGCGCGAACCTGGTCAAGAACTTTGACGCAGAGGAAATATAGTATGTTGAATTGCCGGCGCACCTGTGCGATAGCTGACGAATGTAGCTACAATGATAACGGCGCCTTGATGAACCCTCTCTACCATGGAATGACCTGCCGACTCCCTGCATCAGGCGACTTCGCGAATGGGACGTGCACTCAAGGTGGCTACTCGGAGTATGCTGTAAAGGTCAGCAATGTTGCACAAATCCAGTTGGCTGTGAACCTCGCACGCAATCTTAACCTCCGACTAGTCATCCGTAACACGGGCCATGACTATAATGGTCGCTCGGTTGGAAAAGGTGCGCTTAGTATCTGGACCCATGGCTTGAAAGAGATCAAGTATGTCGAAGACTACGAGAGCTCCACGTACAAAGGCCCTGTCTTCAAGGTTGGAGCTGCCGTTCAGGGTTTTGAGTTGTACGAGGCTGCCGACAAGTATGGTATCTCTGCCATTGCTGGTATCTGCCCAACGGTCGGCGTGTTTGGCGGGTACTCCACAGGCGGTGGTCATTCACCTCTCATGCAACTGTTCGGTGTGGGATCAGACCAGGTCGTCGCTCTCGAGGTCGTGCTTGCCAGTGGTCGTTTCGTTACGGTCACCCCAGAGGTCAATGGTGATCTGTACTGGGCTATGCTTGGCGGCGGTGGCGGTACTTTTGGGGTCATTACTTCGGCTGTTGTCAAAGTCCATCGTAAAGTTCCGGTAACCACCTCTTCCTGGTCCATCATGACATCCGAGAGCGTTACCGCCGAGAAATTCAGGGAAGCCTTCAGATTTTTCTTCGACAACATTCCCGTATACAACAGGGCTCAAACGTACTCCTGGTTTAATGTTATGAAGCTCGCGCCGGGGGCCTACAGGTGGTCTATGGGTCCTTTCTTCGCTACCGACAAGACGATCGAGGAGTACGAGACTCTGATCAAACCTTTTTACGAGAAGTGCGCTGCCCTCGGTATTGAGCTGAACGCCAATACGACCTACTACGACAGCTTCTATCCGGCGTATCAGGCCACGTTCGGCGGGCTCAATTATCACATTGGTGACGCCAATGGAATTTCGGCTAATCGCTTGGTCACATCCGACAACTGGAAGACGTCCGGGATCCGTGACAAGACCTTCGCCGCCATCCAGAACGTTGTCGAAAATGACGCGATGGTCGCCATGTACCACCAGCGCCCCGCCGATCAAGAAAACAGGGATATCAACTCCGTCAATCCCGCATTCCGGAATGAAGAGATCCAGATGGTCATCATCAATTCGGTCGCTGAAGAAACCGCTGCTGGATGGCAGGCTACTGTCGAAAAGATCACCACTCAGGTCATGGCTCCTCTTCGTGAGATAACGCCCACTGGCGGCGCGTACGGAAATGAGGCCGACATCGCCGAGCCTAACTGGCAGCAATCTTTCTGGGGCTCAAATTACCCTAGGCTTCAGCAGATCAAGAAGAAGCATGACCCTGATATGCTCTTCTACGTGCACCACGGGGTTGGTACTGAGGGCTGGGCCATCGATGATAATGGTATCATCGGCGCCGGTGTCCAATCGACGGACGGTCCATTGTGTCGCGTATAGTCGGGCTGTAGCTCTGCTCGTCGATCCTGTAGATAGTGCAATGCGAATGCGATAGCATCAATGGGAGTGTCCTTGATGCGACGTTCCAGGCGCTGACTGTGTACGCGTCACCTGTGCCGCATGGCGCCTACGACGCCGCTCCTCGACTCATCTGATAGTGAGCTTCCCGTGTGCCAAGGACTTGATGCGACGAAAGAAAAACGTTGTTTCGAGTTCTCGGCAGTTGTCAGCTGCTTGGGCAGCCGCGGATGAATTTGACAACCGGACTTTGTGGTCAAGAGGGTCCATCATGGCTCTGAGGAGAAGCCGTCGACAAGATTCTATAATTCTCCGTGCTTCACAATGCGACGTGACGAGATCGCGGAAAACGCACCGCGGATTCCGCTCTTTTAGGTGTCCGAAGGATTTACCGGTGGGAACTTCTGGGGGGCTGTGCGACACTTATGCTGCAAACGCGGAGGGCGGCCGCGTGCCCGTCCTTTAGCCCTGTCACCTGGTAGACGCTCTTCTAGAAGGTCGAGAGCGGAGGGAAAGTCGATGCGACATGCATAACCATGTCTCGTCGCACGTCCGCACCTATGAGGAGTCGAGACGTGCAGGGAGCCTTGCGGGCGTGTTGCAAGTCATGGTGAGGGCCAGAGTGTCAGGAAAGTGTGTCGGCAGAACATCAGGGCAGGTCTACCCGATTACTCAACCGCGTTCAGTCTGTCACCGCGACAGGCAACGGGACGTAAAACAAACTGAGATCTCGTCCTCCGCCATGGCTTCCTTTCCCACGCCTCCGTCTTGCGATCGTCAGCTGCTTATTGTCCCCATCTGCACCCAAATCTTCGGAAGCCTCAGTATCCGACGCGGAATCCTCAACATTCCCCTCCAGCATGTGCCCCTTCAGTAAGCTTGGCACCTATATCGCTCCGTGATATCGCTAATGACAAAAGCTTCATTGCCTGCTGGCGAAGGTCCAGCTCGCTTCTCTCCAAGTGCTGTCAAAGACTGGCAGCCTAGGCGAAAGTCCGTCTCCAACGCCTGCGAGCGATGCCGACGCAGGAAGATTCGATGCGACGGCGAGACGCCTTGCTCGACGTGTAAACGTTTTGCAATACAATGCGTGAGAACACAAAAACCAAAAGAAGTTGTTGCATCGTGAGTGCTCGCACCCATTAAGACGCGTCGTCGCGTCGTCGCGTGGTCACATGATGTCGTGTTCTGATCGAGATGAAGTGAACATCGAGAAGCGCTAGAAGGACGAATACACCAGCTCGAGGCACAGCTAGCCAGACATGTCAATGCGCCCATGCACGGTATGGAATCTATCGACCAGAACCTTATGGCTAGCACACCGACATCGTTCGATTGGCAAGGACCTTCGCCCCACCTCAACCTCGATACCACCATACCGGCAACCTTCACAGCCGATGACCTGGATCTCGGCTCCTTCTCGGCTAGGAGTGGCAGCATGCCCTCTATCGCTATAGATGAATGTGAGCCTTTCCCCAACTTCTCCACGCCGTCTTCACCAGTACCTTCATTATGGTTAGGTACCACGCGTGCCTCGTCGCCCGATTCCATGCCACCCGGGTCCGCGCTCCCGCAGTTCGGTTCGACATACCCATCGATGAGTAAACCCATGCCGTCGTCGATCGAACCGCATACGGCGCCTTCTTGGGAGTTCATGGCTCAAGCAAGTAGCAGTCAGTTACAACCGGGTACTACCAGCAGTCGGGCCCACTCTCGCAAGACTTCGACCTCGTCTCAGTCTCAGGCTAGCAATGAGCAAGCCATGTCGCCGATCCCGGAAGTTGAAGATGACATCCTTCCATTGGCTCCAGCACCGCGATTGCCTCGCCAAGGCATATTCGCAGCCCGCCATACTGAAAGTCCTGGCCCAGCGTCTTCACGATCAAGCTTTACCGATCGCAGTCGCGCAATTGTTACTACGCCAATTCCTAGTCGCTTCGAAGCGGAGACTCTGACGACTGAATTTGTACAACACATCGAGTCCTTGGACTACCAAGCTTACTCCATTTCTCCTGGTCTCTTTTCTCGGTTTTGCGAGTCTGTTTACCCAAACACTCAGCGACCTGCAGTCGAAATTTCCGCATCCATGTCGATGGCGCGCTTCCATGTCTTCCTTGCCATGGCCATTGCGATGAAGGTGAGGATTAAGGATTCGCCGGAGAATACGAATGCACTCCTCGACACTTGCTACGAGCTTGCTATGCAGCAAGCTTCGTCATCCACATTCTGGCAAGAGACAGGTGGAATGGAAGCTGCTCAACTTTTGGCGCTTTTTGCTTCGCTCCGCAAACCTTCCAACGAAGAGCCACGTGGCCTTCAACACTCGTTCTCCTGGTGACGACAAATTCCCTTGCTTTGTTTTCTGTTCTTTTACGAATGTATGCCACTGCTTTCCTTCTGTTTGTTTCTGACGTTCTTCAAAAGTCCAATCATTCAAATATCATGTACATACATAGCAGTGTTACGAACAAAGCTTTTTTGCGAGCGCAATAGATACCATTCGATCCATTGAAACGTCCGACGAACTTGTACCGCTTTGTGTTGGTGAAAAGTAGTAGAACGAAGTGACCTTTCAGGTTCTAGAAGATGGTTCCAATGCGTCCATGTTTGGTGTGCGACCATCTGCCCGGGCATCGAGTGGCACGAGCCGAGGATGAGCCAGGGAGACAATAGCATTAAGCGTGATGCTGATCAGCGCAAGATGGTAGCGCTGTCATGAAGCGAGACCTGAAGAGCTGGGTATGAAGCATCGAGGCAACGATGGCGATAGGTTGTTTTGCCTCTGTGATGGCATTCGGTCGCAGCTGACCCGTTGGCGCTGCCGGCCTTGTTTCCGAATCATGGGGCGCGGTATACCCGATTCGGCGACTTCCCCTCAATCTGAATTGCCTGGCCCGCGGTTGGCCGAACCATAAGACGGTATCTCACCGATACTGGGCAGCGCAGATATCTGAACAATGTCGCGAATTGATGGAGCTGAAGTAGCAAAGCACAGCAGCAAGAAGGACTGCTGGATAGTGTTGGACTCAAAAGCGTATAACGTGACAAACTTCCTGGCGGACCACCCAGGTGGTGCACCGATCATCTTGAAGAATGCCGGGTCGGTGAGTACAATGGCGCGGCTAATGGATGCGAAAGCTGATATCAGATAGGACGCGACAGAAGAGTTTAAGAAATACCACCCTCTGAGCTATCTAGAGGACTATCTACCCAAAGATGCGTTCCTTGGCCCCGTCGATCCCAACACGTTTGGCCAGCTACGCCAGATCAAGAGCGAAGAGTCGACGAAGCCGTCTGAAACCGGTCCAAACTCTAAGGAAATCCCACATGTGAGCCTTTGCGTCTCCACGACCGACTTCGAAGCAGCGGCAAAGGCTGTCATGCCTCACAAGTCGTATGTCTATGCGTCCGGTTCTGCAAACACTGGCGCGTCGATCAGAGGCAACATAGATGACTGGGGGCGCATCAACTTCCGTCCGCGTGTGATGCGCAACGTCGGAGATGTAGACACGCGCCGCAAGATATTCGGACACAGCTCGCCGTACCCATTCTACATCTCGCCGATGGGAACGATGGGCGCGATTCACGAAGCTGCTGAGCCAGAAATGATCCGAGGCGCAGTGCGAAAAGGCATCCACAAGGTCGTCAGTACTGCAAGCTCAAAAAGCAGCGAGCAGATCATGCAGAGCTATAAAGATGAGCAGAACAATCTTGGAAACAACAGCACGACGCAGTTGTTTTACCAGTACTACATGCCTGTCGACCGTAAGAAGGCTATTGAACTTATGCGCATCGTCAAGCGCTGCGGCTATAATGGTCTGTGGATAACAGTCGACACGCCTATCCTTGGGAAGCGAACGGCGGATCGCTATCTTCAAGCTGAAGAGGCACTGGCAGTGGGTCTCGCAGAAGAAAGTACAGCGGAATGGGAGACTGGCGGCGACAACGCTTTCGCACCCGCTATGGGTGGACGACCAGTACAAGGCCAACTGAGCCCACATACGACCTGGAAAGATCTTGAGTGGATTCGCAAGGAGTGGGATGGACCGATCGTTTTGAAGGGTGTGCAATGTGCGGAGGACGCGAAGCTTGCGATGGAGTATGGTTGTGATGGCATTCTGCTCAGTAACCATGGTGGTAGGCAATTACACACAGCGCCGAGTGCGCTCATGACGCTGCTGGAGATTCGAGCGTACTGTCCAGAAGTGCTGGGAAAACTAGAGGTCTTCCTCGATGGCGGTCTGAGAGATGGAAACGACGTGCTGAAGGCGTTGTGTCTGGGCGCCACAGCCGTCGGCGTAGGAAGACCCTTCCTATACGCGCTTGGAGCGTATGGGTCGAAGGGCGTCGAAAGATGTGTTGACAGTAAGTTTGGTCGTGTTTTAACCAGGGTAGTATACTGACATGCGATAGTTCTTGCGGATGAGCTGCAGACGGGTATGCGGTTGCTAGGCATCACATCACTGGATCAGTGCAGGCCTGATATGGTTAACGCGACGCGTCTGTTGAACGAAATGTGGCGACCAGAGCAGCTTGGCCTGAAGAGCAAGCTGTAAAGGTAGGGTGTATTGGTTACGTGGGTCATAGTTCCAAGTTCCAAGCTTAGCAAGCGAATGAAATGGAATTTGGACTGGACACAGCGTGCATTACCAATCCAATCAAGTTGAAGACAACGCTTGCATGGTTAAAGCATTGTAATCTGCCTTTCAGTGTTGTTACCGATGTCGCCGACCCCGCCGTCCATAGACGCGAAAATTTTCGACCCCTCATCCCCCACCCCACCAACTTGTTAACCGGTATATATGATTATATTTTGAGAATTTCTCCATCAACAGCAGTTATCCTGTGACGGACAGATGGCCGTGAGTCTTACCAATCATCTCCTGCAACATAACAAATACTAACAAGCCTTCTAGGAGCTGGTTATGGCGCCAGGTTAAGGTTTCTTAACGTTAAGTCTAAGAGAGCAATTTCTAAGACATCCTGGTCACGAAAGTGGCGTGGGTTCGAGTCCCACTCTGTTCAGCATTCGTCTGGCATTGTCAGATACTCCAGGATATTTTTTTTTGGTGTTTTGGGGGGTGAGCGTTGGTCACTGAGCTTGTGCTCTAACACCCTCCCGCCCGCTCCCTCCCCATCTAAATGGATGGAGGCTTAGCTTTTTGTACTCTGATATGAGTTGGTATGCTATTTAGACTTTGTTTTTGGTTGCATATAGTGCACGTCTATATTACGCTGCAATAGAGCTTAAGCATCACTTCAGGTCTTCTCACGTCAGGAAGAACTCGAAACAGCACGCGAATCGTTTTACATAAGGCTTTTTGAAAGCAGCATAGCTTATATAGTTGAACATGCTATTGTCTTACAGCTCAAATGTTGGTGTATCTCACTTTCTCGCAACAGCGACAAGCGCGACACAGGGAAAACCCTCCGCCTCGACCACATCCGCACCCTTCTGTCCATTCAATGGTCTCTGGATCTTCACTGCTGCCTTATTCCCAGCAAGGTTCAACTGCTTCGCGAATTCCTCATTCTCTGCATCCGTCCACTTCGGCCCCATATTCTTCCACATACCAAGCATGTAGCTGCAAGTCTCTTCCACAGTCTTCGATGCATAGTATACTGTCTTCTCGTGCATCTCAACATCCTTGAAACCCGCGCCTTGCATGACTTTCTTCATATGCGAAGCTTCGAGCCATTCGTCCGCGACAGGCCAACGGAATAAGGGGTCGTCTGGCTTGACGGCTTTCTGCGCTTCGTGCACGACAGCCATATGACCTGTAGACTTCCATGTAGTGACAGCAGCCGTTCCTCCTGGCTTGAGAGTGCGATAGATCTCAGCCGCACCCTTTTCTCCGTCAGAGAAGAACATGATACCCATGTTGGTGATGGAGTGTGTAAACGTCTCGTCAGGGAACGCCAGACTGACCCCATCCATCACGTCGAAGGATAGATCCGCCACGGGGGATGTAGTTGGAAGGGCACGGCGTGCTAGATCGACCATCGGTTTCGCGATATCGACACAGGCTGCCTTGAGTGGAGTGTCTGGGTATCGGTACAAAAGCTCTTGGGCAGCGATACCATTTCCGCATGCGTTGTCCAGTACGACGGAGTTCGAGTCGACCGCGGGCAACATGTCGATAAGGTGCATGGCAACTTCGCGGGTGCAGCCACCGGTTGCAGCCTCATAGGTCGATGCAAGCATCTCGAACATCTCGCTGGAGTTCATGTTGGGCTCGCTCATGATGATGATGGTACATTCGCTCTTGTATCTTGAGTGATACTATACAATAGACACCAGGTCAGCAAGGCACTTATATATGGCTTACTGCTGACGAAAAGACCGAGACCGAAGGATTGTGGCTGGGGCGGGGGTAGACGAGAACACGCGTAACGAGAAGTACGCCTGAAAATCTCCATGTTTCTTGTTGGACCGATTCGATGGAGGATTCTTAGGTGGACTTTGTTAAGAGATGTTCGGGTGTCCTTTTGGCTAGGGGCTCGTAGCTCGGAGACATTCACATACACCCTGGGGCCTGAACAAAGTCGCCGACTGCAGCTTGAGTCATCGTGCGCTTCCTGGACAAAACGAGCTAAAAGCGGGTGCAGTACGCCCCGTCCTTGCTCTAGCTGTATTGAGCAGATAGAAAGTTGACGATGAGTGCGTGCAGCGCAAAGAATGCTTACCCATCTATTCATAGAAAATTCCCACATCTGCTTCGCTATTCCGATCCATCCTAGCAAAAAGCTAAATCTGCGCTATTCACTCTCCCAAGTGATAAATATCGAAGTCTGTACCGTCAGTCCTCGAATGGATCGGACTAACCCAAAACCTTCCCGGGCGTACGCTTAAACCCCATCAGATTTTTGCATCCTCCTTGAACCTAATCAAACCATCCTGAAATGTCGTTGCAATATGCACGCCCCTCTCATAGTCCCACATACGGCTAGTATGTAGCGCTCTGCCTCCCGTAGCTCGAGTAAGCCACGCTTCTTGCATGAACCATTTCCGACCGTCCTTATCACCGCCCTTGTGCCCCTCGAGGTTGCAAAGTGGCAGCGGGCCATCTTCCCACAATGTCGCGTCAGCGTTCGGATGGTCGATCCGCGGTTCATTAGGCATGATGAGGGCCTTGATACCGACGTGGAAGATGACGCTGTGAGATAATGACGCCATGCGTTTGTAACCCCGAGGCCGGTCGAGATGGTTTGGCACAATGAAGAGCGAGTTACGATCCGATGCGTACAAGTGCGCACAGGCATGTATGTTGGCCTCTCGTGTCAATGTAAGCTTTTGGTCGAATTCCAAGTGAGGCGGATATGGTGCGGTAGGCAACGGAAGTGCACCGCGTAGTGTGTAGAAGGTCAATTGTCTACGATCGAGTGGATGACGGCTCTGATTGTACTTCGACATGTCGGCCTTGCGGATGTGCAAGCCGGCAATGGGGTTGAAGTGATCGGGATGAGCTGGAAGGTATGTTTCCCGGAAGTGTTCAGAGTCGTTGCTGGGAGCGGCAGCATGCTTCATCGGCTCATCCTCTTTGCCTTCTAGTGCGTCGCGATACACATCTTTCAGGTCAACACACTCTTGCATGTCGAAGGGTGAGCTCTCTTCCCGTTTGAATGAACAGGTACATGTGAACATATCTCCGTCGGCTGCGACCTGACTTACGGTCACGTTTCGTGTGCAATAATTGTAACCGTCTCGGATCTTTCGCACGCGATAGGTGTAGTGTTCATCCGGCTTGCCCCCTAGTACGAACCATCCGGTAATATTCTAACGTTTCGTTCAGTTTTGGTTCAAGCAGAAGGTGTTGCTACAGCTTACGTGTATGAGAAATCCTTCATCGACAGTCTGCGCAGCGGCCCATGCAGCTTGCGCAAACACGTGACCGCCATACGTACCGTTCTCACCACCAGTCGGTGAGTAAGCTTTGACAATGGAGCGAAATGTCCAATTGTCAATGCGTTCAAGTGCGATCACCTTTTCAAACGGCAGCACCTGCTTGTCAGCGGTAAAGTAGGGACGCACAACCATGGCAGCGGCGACAATATCTGATTAATGTGGGGATATGTTGTATGCTCGACAGAGGCCATCGTCGTGTTGGGCGAGTGCTGCGGTGTACAGCTGATGGAGATGTGGCTGGCGCTAATGAGTTACCTCGGAACGGGCGGGGTTCGGATGAATGACGGCGCAAGCTGTCAACCTCCGTCGCTAGGGATGGCTTCAATTCGTGTCGCATACTACCAGAAAAAGAGTGTGAGTAGAGTATACATTGTGTCACATACTACCTACTTGCTAAGATACGATGGTGTGTATGCAGCAACTTGAAAATGTCACACAAAATCTGGCCACTCCTGGTGCCGTTAGAGCAACAAGACATACACGGTTTGCGAGAGGCGCAACGAAATTTGAACGTCATGAAATGCTATGATGAGCATGCATGCATGCGTATGTACATGCCCAATAGGTCGCTTCCCCTCATCTTCCAGCCCTCTTCTTTAGCACCCAAAGCCGGACGAAGTAGAACACAAGACCACAGAGCCAAATTCCTACAAGGATCGCTGCTTGAATGGGCGCGAATACTGCGCCTCTGATTACGACGAAACCGCTGATTATGGCGAACAGTATAGGAATGAGGATGAACGGTTTCACAGGGCGGGGTAGGTCAGGCTCCCGAAATCTCAATATGATTGCGCCGAGGACCGTGAGGAAGAAGAAAGCGTACTCAGCAAGACCATTGAGAGTCAGCAAGATGCGCATGTTTCCAAGCAGAATGTATACTGCCGAGAGAACGGTGTTGAGTATGAGAGCGTTGCTAGCAGGTGTTAGTGGCGGATGAGTGACGTGACTGGTCTACGTACATTGGTGACTCTCCATCGTCCATAGCCGTGTCTACGGCCTCGCTCGAATCGTCACGTTTAGTCACCTTCAGGGTACCGACACGGCCGACAGTGCCGAGAACTTGCGGAAACCAGTTGTTGTTAGATGCAGCAACGGTCATTCGTCCTGCTACGAAGGAGTTGCCGAGGGCGGAGCCTGCAATGACAAGACATATGAGCACGGTAGCGAAGTAAGCTACGCCCTTTCCAAGAAAGTGGGTAACAGCCGTCTGAACCATATCAGTACACATGCGTTGAACAAGAACTTGAACTACTTACTACAGCAGCAGCGTCTGTTGTTGATACGACCTCCCAAGGGAGAAGAACGTAGTAGACGGCGTTAGCGGCAACATAGCATACTATGATCGTAGGGATAGCCGTGTTGATGGAGAGCGGTAGTTGGCGACTGGGCTGACGCAGCTCAGCTGCTACATAGTTGGCTTTGTCCCAACCGGAGTACGCCCACAAGGCTCCATACAACGCTGTACTGTAAAAGCCAAGTGACTCCCACGTAGTCACTTTCGACCAGTCAAATTTTGAGCCGTCGGGTAGTACCGTGTCTCTTGGAGAGAACCAATTGTTGTGGTGCCAATCGTGACCTCCATAGTCCTTGCTCTTCCCAAGAAAGACGAAGACTACCACTAAGCCAGATATGATAAGGAGGAAGATGGTAAATAGCTTGATGGCAACGAAGAAGCTAGACAACCGGGTACTTGTCTTGGTGCTTATGGAGTTCAACGTCGTTACACACAGTAGGACAAGCAGAGACAATAATTTATGCGTGATAGGCGGATCTGGCTCGTTCACACCCAAGCTGGAGTATATGGACTCCACAAACACAATACTGAGGATCGCGAGTGTAGCCGGCATGGTTGCCACGACCCAAGACCAAGCCGCCATGTATCCGAAGACGTCGCCATAGATGTATGTGAGATACGGCTGAATCCCACCTTCGCCAGGGAAGGCGGTGCCTAGCTCTGCCATGGTCAGAGCACCTGTCCATGCTAGAACACCTCCAACAAGCCATACAAGCAGTCCAGCGCCAGGTGATGGGACGTTCGCATCGATGGGCCCAGGCGATGAGAACACTCCCGAGCCGATGACGATGCTTATCAGCAGCGCGAACCCATCCAGTGCACCAAGATTGCGAGCAAATGTGTTTCGCGTCGCCGTAACGTCATCGTGTTCTTCGTCTGGGGCGTATGATGTCGTGGATTCTTGGCGGAGTAGAGGCGCCGTCTCTGAGGGGGTCATTATTGCGTTGTCGCGGTTGAGAGGTTTGGTGGGCTGGTCGTTGCCTTTGCCGAGGTTGTTACGCGTCACACGCGTCAACGTGGTGCGACTTGCACGCGTCCGATCCCTCTTGGGTTGCAGGAGTCGTAGGAATTTATCGCTTGTTGCTGAGTTCGAGCAACTGATATCGGATGCTTTAGTTGTGGGGGAGGACGAAGTGTTTGAGCTGGGCTAGGTAAGCGCGCGATGCTATCGCGTCAGGTTGAGCCTAACTTACGTCATCCCCTTTCCTCACCAGCCGCCGCGGCACTGAGACTGAGAGTTCACACTAAAGTCTTTGCAGAACTAAGAGGTTACACTTTTTTGATGCTCCACGCCACCCACATTTCTATTGGTATTATTCAGTGTAACGTCATCCCGCATCTTCACGGCCTGACAGCTTTCTTTTTCACATCTAGAACCTGCGACTCTGCAGCCAAGGTTCTAGCCCAGGCTCGTATTCAGCAAGTCGAGCGCATTCGAAAACAAATCTGTTCCATGAATTGAGAAGCCTGGAATGCCGTACATTCCGCGACCGCATTCTTAGGTGCAGCTTGACACAGGTCCTTTACGAAAGCAATGGGCTGTCTGACAGATGTGGTGTCAGCGAAGGGGCTCAAAGTCGACCCAAATTTATGTAATAGTCTTCTTGACAGCCGTGACAGGCCGGGTTGTAAAGACTACGGACAACATTGCAGCATCGATGAGAGTCGCCATATCTTGCGGAGAGTGCGGCGATTACAGACAGGAACGACTGCGACAGTAGACGAAGGAGTAACGTGTACTTGTCCGCGACCATGTTTAAGGGACAAGTGCGATGAACACCCTATGCATTGAGGCGATACCGGACTGGCGCAGTTGTGACTTAAGCAGAAACCTGTTCGCTAGCTTCCCTTCACATGGGAAATCGTGGGGAGGTAAGCTTAAATCTTAGTGCAATGACAGACCAATGACGCTGAGTGGGTGCCTCGACCGTTGCTGGCTTAGCGCGCTGTACAGGGCTTAGCGCTGCGCATCATCATGGCGACGTCATTCTCTGTGAACCCGCGGGCATGCAGTTTGCTTGCACCTGTTTAAAGCTGGTTCCCTTGTTGAACTTTCTTCTATCACACATTGCCTTTTTGCAAGCTACCCCTACCTTCCCAATTGCATTCCGACTGATATAGAATCAATTGACTTCCACAATCACCAGCACAGTCATGTTTTCGAGACAAGCAACCCAGAATGCGCGCTTTGCAGCTCGCTGTGCTCGCCGCCCAGCTGCGCGGATAAACAACCCTCAGTTCCGCTCCCAACAACCCCGCTTCCAGTCCACCGAGTCAGCAACCTCCGGCAACGCGGGCGCCGGCTCACATGCCGCCATCGGTGCCGCTTCTGGTGCCCTTGCAGCTGTCACAGTCGGCTACATCTTCTACAGACAGTCCGGCGCCCGTGACGTTGTGTTGGCCTCCAAGACTGCTAAAGGCTACGTCAACTCAGCTACACAGAAGATCAAGGAGCAGACACCCGAGCCCAACGAGGCGCTGCAATGGCTACGCAACGCTGCACAGAGCTACGCTGCCTTCATCCCCGGTGCAAAGGGCTACGTCGACTCTGCATTCGATGACCTAGATGCCATTCGCGCAAAGCATGGCAAGGAGGTCGACCAGATCGTCACCGAAGCATACGATGAGATGCGCCAGGTCCTGGGCAATGGCGACATGAGCCTTGTCACTGCACACAAGACCTGGGACGTCATCACCAAGCATATGAGCCGTATCGCAGATCTTGCCGGCGACGCATCGCAGCAGATCATGGACAACCACCCTCAACTCAAGGAGAAGGTCGGAGGCAACATCGACAAGCTCAAGGAGTACGGCGACAAGTACGGTCCTGAGGCCAAGAAGGAGGTCGACAGGACATGGAAGCAGATCAGCGACGTCGTCAAGACTGGCGTGAGTGCATCCAACATCGAGAAGATTCGCAGTATCGTGCAAGAGAAGGTTGAGAAGCTGAAGAAGATGGGCGACGAGGCCTGGGACAAGGGTATGGAGCAGGCTAAGCCCTACCTCGACAAGAACCCCCAGGTCAAGAAGATCGTCGAGGAGAACGCGGATGCGCTCAAGGGTGGAAACGTTCAAGAACTATACGAGCGCGTCAAATCTGCTGTTGAGAAGGGCGACACAGGCGACCTCGAGTCATACGTCAAGAGCGCCGCCAACAAGGCCAAGGATGCTGGTCTCGGTGACTACGAGCAGTACCTGAAGCAGATCCCCGGAGGCGACCAGATCATGCCCAAGCTGAGCCAACTCCAAGACGTCGCCCAGAAGCACGGCGATGAGGCCCAGAAGCTCTTCAAGGACACCATCTCAGAGATCTCCAGCATCCTTCAGAAGAAGGGTGACGAGGCGACGAAGTTGGCTGAGAAGGCCAAGGAGGACTCTAAGAAATAGATCGCCCGCCGTCCGGATGTCCCCGCGAGGTGGAAATTGTAATGACTAATTTACTTGTACAATATTGCATCACTGGCGTTGAGCATGTCTAGCGAAAAGTAATCAATTACAACTGATGACTCTTACTATCAATTACAACTGATGACTCTTACTCTGTACCGATGATCTCACTTCATGTCACTCTTTTATATCTATTTTATACCGCTCCTACCCATAGTTCGTACATTCTACGATATGAAGCCTTCTGACCTGGTCCGTTTGCGCAATTGGCTTCTCTGACTATAGTATTACAATATGACTTGCGTCAAGTAATATAGTCTTGTAATACCAGCGTACACATATCGTCATTGCATGCGCCACTCAATCACGTACCAGGTGGTGAGGCTGCGCTGAGACAGGTGCGGGGATGCAAGCCCATCACTGCCTATATGCAGGAACTATCCACTGCGCACACCGCATACCGTGTTGGGTTCTGGAATCCTCCATGCGGGGTGAGTTGGTCGGTGTACTTGGAGGTTGCACAAGACGTGGGCTTGCAGTGACATGCTTCTCAATGCAGTAGCTCGCAGCCTAAAGTTAAAACCACGAGCGGTGAGACAAGCGCATGGAAAATGCGATGTTCGTGGTAATAGAGGTAACAAAACAATACGTGAATCCGTCTTGTTGGGTTGCGGAGGATGTTGTCGCCAAACCGACCCCGCGATCCGCTAAGGGAATAGTGGGTCCAAGGTGAAGGAAAGTGGTGAGAGAGCTGCGACGGCGAACCTTCGTCCGCCCAATGGACCGGGCACGCTCCACCTGAGCAGCCAATGACGTAAACGCGCCTCCCCTGCTGCACCGCCCTCCCCTGACACCTGGCAGGCGCTACTACTCTATTTACTCCTCTCTCTCTCAACAAAACCCCAGCCTCTACGACTTCTCACTCCAATTCTCCACTTCTCTCTACCAAACTCCTTTCTTGCACGTCGATCGACACCACTACCACGACTATCCACCCAACTACTACACACTACACAACCGCAACCATGGGCAAGGTACGCGTTTCGGTGTTAACATGTACCCCGCCAGTACCCCGCTAACACGTGCATAGGCGAAGTACATCATGCTCGACTGCGACAACACGCTCGTCCAGTCTGAGCGTTTCGCGTTCGAGGCCTGCGCCGACCTCACCAACCAGGTCCTCGAGAAGCACAACATCTCCGACCGCTACACAGCTGAGTCATTGCTCGAGGACTTTGTCGGCCACAACTTCCGCGGCATGCTCAATGGCCTGCAGAAGAAGCACAACTTCAAGATGGACGACGCCGAGATGGAGGACTTTGTCGCGCAAGAACTCGGCGCCGTTACCCTCAAGCTCAGCCAGAAGGCCGTCGAGTGCCCTGGTGTGACCGAGCAGCTCAACAAGCTCAAGGAGCAGGGCTACCCCATGTCTGTTGTCTCTACTTCCGCCAAGAGCCGTGTCGTCGCCTCCATCGAGAAGGCCGGCATCGCCCACTTCTTCCCTCCCGAGCACGTCTACTCCGCCGCCACCTCACTCGACCCCCCCTCCTCCAAGCCCGACCCCAAGATCTACCTGTACGCTGCTGAGCAGCTCGGTGTCAAGCCTTCCGAGGCCGTCACCGTCGAGGACAGCAAGAGCGGTGCCACTGCTGCCATGCGCGCGGGCATCCCTTGCATCGGCTACGTTGGCATCTACGGCATCGAGGAGGGCAAGGAGAAGATGGAACAGATGGCCAAGCTCCTCACCGAGGAGACCAAGTGCGCGGCCATCATGTACGACTGGAAGGAGTTCCCGGAGTGCCTGAAGAAGGTCGAGGCCAAGTTGTAAGTGCTTGGTCCGACACTGGGGAGCCGAGGAAGATGAACATTTCACCATATCTCCCCGCCATTGCGGGAGAGCTTACGACCAGATTCACGACATCAATGACTAAATAGATTCAGTAATGAAGATTTAGTGGACACAGTCCCATTCACAACAGCTACCTGCTACCTGCCGCTTCCTCTCCTATGTTGATTGTTTTGTTTGGTGACGCAATGGTGGGCCCCGCGCCGTTCAGTGGGCAGGCGTTCCAGGCTCGGGTGACGGCCCAACGCTGCCCCGCTCTCCCCCACTTGAGACCCATTGTGACCCATCGTGAACTGCAAACTCCATCGCGAAATATCCCGAACATCGAACATTTGCCTTTGCCATCCCAGATCTCTAGCGCTGCATTCGCGCGAGGTCAATCTCTGCTACTCACGTGCATGCAAGTGAGCAAATTTGAACGGCCACTGTGGCACTGGCCAGAGCCCCAACACCCTACGGCCCGGCGCGCTCATCCCTCAGCCCTATTATTAATGCCTGCCAGCTTATTGCTGACATTAACGAGCTTGTTGTATCGACACAAGTGAACAGCCTGCAGCTCTCACGCGAATTTTCCAGCCGAATCACGCGATGGAGCCGCTCCCGCCCGTCGCCGCTTGAGCCTCACATGCACCCCATTCGGTGGAAAACCACGAAAACTAAACAACCATCTCCGCGAAGAACAATGATTTTACACCAAAAGAGCTAAGAAGGTTACATTGCCTTGAAGATATACAAAGTTAAGGTTTGGAAGCAGCGTAGACTTCAAAGCACCTGTTTGACTTTGGCCTCTGATGGGGTGCATCTCACATGCCTCGGTAAAACAGGCCGCCCGTCAACTCTCCCTGCGCCTGCGCTCTATGCGCAGCGCAACACCCAACAAGGCTCGTTGGCCGGCACATCCACGAAACAATATGGTCATAACCCACTGAATAGCTGCATACGATAATCCCATTGCCTGGCCAAATGTTCAACAACAGCAGCTGTTATCTTTGTTCCAGGAACAGCAGTTATCTGTATCCTGGGATCTGCACCTTGGCATCTGGGCGCTGCCTTCTTCCGCTGTAGCCAAGACATGCTTAGTGAAGCCTCCTTCCTATCTCGTCGACAGCTCCTTACACGAAGCTTTTGCTTCATTTAAAGCCACCAATGTCATACCCTGCACGGCATTCGTCCTCATCTACACGTTGCTTATGATCTCTACCGGCTGCCAATCGCGGATCTGTACCACCAGGTGTAATGGATGGTTACATGGTTACACGGATAGTAGCATCCAAAAGGGCAGGTATGGTGTCTACCTGCCGGGTTTGCCATAGGTGCTGCAGTATGGGTGCTGGCATATCGAGCACCTCCGTGTCATGGGGACGCATTTAAAAGTGTGCGAAGAGCCCATGATGGTTCTCCATCGGCATCTTGTGCATCGTTCAAGTCGCAGTCAACATGTACCTACGCACCGCCCTTCTGTCGTTGTCCGCCCTTGCGGCGGCAAAGGAAATGCCCAAAGATGAGTTCAAAGCCGCACAGCTTTACGACTCTGGTATCAGGCACGAGAACAATGTTGCCCTCAAGAAGGTGGCAACCGCATTCCAGCATCTTCGAATTCTGTATTAACCCTTATCAGGAGTCATGGGCACGTCAGGAAGCTGCGGGCATGTACAACTCTGCTCAATACGCCGAGATCAAAGACAAGGTGGTATGCATGAACGGCACCGCAATCGCCGGACAGGACGTCTTCCGATGCCAAAATGTTAGTCCATGCACCATCCATCACGATTTTTAGTCATTAACGAATCGGTATAGATTGACTTGCTTCACTTCTTGTCGCACGCCGAGCTCGGCAGCACTCGCGGTGTCGGATCTTCTTCATGGGGTAAGAGTTCACAGATCAAGTTGCTGAGATCTTCGCTAAACAACATTAGGCTGGACATCTGAGGATGGTCGCGAATTCGTTGCCATCGGACAACAAGATGGCGCTGCGTTCGCTGAAATCACTGCAGAGGGCAAGCTCTCGTACTTGGGTCGTCTACCCGCCTACTCTACGCCCAGCACGTGGCGCGAGATCCGTGGCCAGAACAACCTGATGATCATCGGTAGCGAGGCGGTCGGCCATGGCATTCAGATCTTCGACATGAAGAAGCTGGTCGACATCGACCCCGCGTCTCCTGTCACCTTCAGCAATGCCAATGACCTCGTTGGCCATTTCAAAGGCCTTCCCAACGGCCGAACACATAACGTCGTCACAAACCCAGAGACAAACTTCATCTATGCCGTTGGTGCCCAGCCAAGGACTGACAAGTGCAAGTCGGGCATTATCTTCATTGATATAACCGACCCTTCAAACCCAACAAGCCCGGGCTGGTGAGTGAGACATGTTGTTGGGGACGTGAGCATCACTGACTCGGAATAGTGCATCAGAGGACGGCTACGTACACGATGCGCAATGCCTCATCTACCGCGGACCAGATGCGGAATTCGAGGGCCATGAGATTTGCTACGGCTACAACGAGGACTCTCTTACGATCTACGATGTGACCGACAAGAAGGCCCCGGTCATCTTATCTAACACTTCTTACGAAGGCGCGGCATACACCCACCAGGGCAATGTTTTGGACCCCATGAACCAGCAGTTTCTTTTGCTCGATGACGAATATGACGAATACGACAAAGTGGGTCCCGCGATTCCTGGTCACCCCATCACGTATATTTGGGACATCTCATCCCTCCGTGCGCCCAAGCAGACTGGACTGTACAAGAGCGGAGCAAAGGGTATCGACCACAACCAGTATGTCGCGAACGGTTTTGCTTACCAATCGAACTACGGCACCGGATTCCGCGTTCTGGATGTTCGCAGCATCCCTGACGACCCGACTGGTGCTGGCGTGAAGGAAGTCGGATTCTTCGGTATGCAAATCTATAATCATCCTTTCCATTCATCTATACTGACCTTTGCGCAGACGTTTACCCGGAGGATGACGACATGCCTGGCGGCGGTACCGTCGACTTTGTTGGCACGTGGTCGAGCTATGCACTGTTCAAGAGTGGTCACATCCTGATCAACACCATGGAACGTGGTGTCTTCATTGTCAAGATGCAGGAGGGTTTCGAGAAATAGATGGGCAGGATCTTGTTAATCTGAGATTGCTCGCGGCAGGGAGAAGTTTAGAATTCATTGCAACTGTCGATCCCGGCTGTATCGTCGGAATCAGTGCCGCCTCGCGTGCGCGAGGATTGGCTCAATAAAGAGTTTCGGCACAACACATTTCCCCTCTTGATCCCGGATTAAACTTATCAACAACCATGTCCAGACCGCTCAGAGCCCTGTATCAACACTACCTCGCACCCTCTAGCGGTCGCGGTGTCACCGTTGCTCGCTCTTTGGGCTCTATTCGTTTTCCTCCGAACCGCAACTAACCGCCAAGCTACACGCCTCCGCGCAGGATCTAGTCGCAGATCCGTGATATCGCCTCTTCTCGTTTCCTTCCTTCTGATTGTGGCGTTGGCGCGCCAAGGGCTTGGCCCCATCTGCAG